>NC_087062.1:36552607-37216817 GCF_963678635.1 Symsagittifera roscoffensis
CTTCTTTAACAATTGAGGCGCAAATTTACGATTTTATAATTGTTTAATTGTCCGCGGCATATATTTTTACACAAAGCAAAAAAGCTTGAAGCTGTTTGAACAGATTGTTCGTCTTCAAAATTACGTCAGATGTTGATTGTAAACTGGCGTTCAAAAGAGAACATCATAAATTATAATTGTGAACCGCCAAAAAAAGGTACGGCTATTCAGGCGCCTTGCTCGGCAACAAAGTCTAGATACAAAATTATACCACCACTTGCGACCAAAATTACAGACAATAATTTTATTTATAACACACAACTTAAGTTGAGTTCTCGTGTAGTAACTTATAACTGTTATAACATGCCCAACTCGGTGGCCAGTTCAAGAAGCGACGTGAGTTTGATCCCCACTATTTTGAACTCGAGGAAAAAACAGACACCAAATTTTGTGGCACAGAACTCAGGGCGTCTCTCAGTTCCTAAGAGGACTCCAACTCCTAGGTTCCAGCATACACCTGCAGTTCCAAGGAGTCGCCCTGCTTCAAGGATGTCTCACATGGATGAAAATTTTGTAAGTTTAAGCAAACACTTCATCAGATTCATTTAAAGAACTCATGTGAAAATCGATGTGGTCATTTTATTACCATTTAGCCGCAAGGGAATTGATCAACATACAAGCTGTTCAGATCGTTATGGTGAACCTGCACTAATGCACCCCTTCGCTTTGATATACTTGCTATTTTAGGATGTTTTTGCGGGCTGAGAAATGTTGCACCACGCTCAAGCAACTATCACCTTTCCTGGGCCTCGAACCATCGATTTTTCGATTTTGGGAGTTGGAAACTTTAGCCAGTCCCAAATTGGTTCATCAACTAATGTTGTCGCTATTAATTAAAATGAGCGGTTGTTAAGTGGTTACGTCTCCGCCTCTCAATCAAAAGGTCGGATGTTCGAGGACCGCCCTGAGCCGTACTTGTGGGTGATGCAACCTTACCCAGCCGAGAAAAATAGACAACAAAATTGAATGTAATTCTTAACCAGGGTCACCACTACGGTTCTCCAGCTCCTATGTTGGTCTTTTCGTTAGTAGATAAATCGTCTTAATTGTCATCTTAAATTGTCTAATAACCGAGCGTAAAATGGCACATTTTCCTTTCAAGTATGCACCATTTTTGATACGACGATGAAACTCGTATGTTTCTGGATGGAAGAATGATATTTTTCTCAGGTAAAAAAATATCTGATGCACAAAAAATAATGAGCTAACTTAACGCATGGCGATTTGATATTTGTGGAGGTTGATTGATCAAAATTAAAGCTAAAAAAGAAAGAGCCAAAAAGTTTGACCTGATGACAGACTATTTTGGTGCCTTACTTAGGAGACCTTATTGAATTCAGCTATGAAATCATACAAAGTTCCTTTTAGATGTTCCTCAACTTACCTTTTGGTTTGGTTTCTACAATTGCTGTTAATTAATTTATCAGAAATCATTTGAAACTAAAAATATATCCAGAAAAATTGGCCACAATAAACTTAGATGAAAGTTCAATGTTTTTTCTGTGGATACAGTTCATGTGTTTTGTGAAATATAGGTATCCACAATAAATACAGAATATTATTTGCAAGCCTTTTTACTAATTCATGACCTTCAGCCAGGTGTTAAGACGAACTGCATATAGCCAGGAAAAACTTCCATATAATTTCCACCTGCACGTCAAAACAAATATCCCTGAGATTGTTTTCATTTAATTTTCGTCAAAACATAATTTGGAAAACAATCAATTTCGTTCGTCCAATCGTTTTTCTCCGCGTGCAGCACCTTTTCAGCAAACGTTTTATTGAAAAATATTTTGACTGATTACTGTAAAAATTATCGACAAAGATGACAAACCCGAAAGATAACTCCTCGTTGCCAATTTTCGACAAATTCGAATTGATGGATAGTCACCAATCTCAAATTGCACGGGACACGGTAGTTTTTGGCAAATATGAAAATTAAAAAAAAACTCATTTCGCTGATATTTTAACTGTGATTTGAAATATAACGAGAACTAATTTTGCTTTAGATTTGATAAAAAAAATGGTGACGAATTTTTTGAATAGCGAAATTTTTTGGTCAAGCTGATTTGACAACTATGAAAAATACAACAGGTCGTTGTGCTAGTAGCACAAAATGTTGAGACCACAGAAGCTCAAATAGCAACAAAAACAAAAACAAAAAATAATAAAAATAATTTATTCACAAATATCGAAAGCTTTAAATGAGTGAATTATTACAAAGTCAATCTAAAATTTGCACTTGGATTGTAAATTTTTCTACACGTAATTTATTCTGAAACACGAAAAAGTTCAGAATATACATACTCGATTCATACAATCTTTTTTTTTCGAAATCCGAATCACGACCAAAATGGCTTTAAATTGATGCCATACTTGAACCACTAAGAGTTTTCTTGAGGTAGGAAAACCGATCGGCAAAAAAAGCTCAGCCATAACTCATTTCTACCCCTTTGGTGGGGTGGTTGGAGCAAAACCACGGAAAACCATAAAACTACCTGACGAAAAGGTGAACCGAAAAGACTACACCAAAAAGTGTGTGTCTCGTTCCTTGAGCAACCCCTGCACGTACGACTATAACATGCGAAGCACCGGAGCACCTAGTCACGTGAAAAACCAGCTGACATTCACAGGAGGAATCGCCAGCTTCATCGGAGAGCCGGAGCAAAGTTTCCGACGAGTTACGACTAATCCAACATTATCAACTGGTAGAAAAGACAGTCTAAATAAATCTTTGGATCTGACCTCCCAGTCGAAAGTTGCTTCAAAAATGGTTGATTTGGGAAGACGTGAAAACATTACGATGTCCGCAAGACCTTTCAATGAACTGTTGAACAAAAAAGTGACTTATAGCGGAAGCAATAAAAACGAAGTGATGCAAGGAAGACGAGCTGAACAAGCAAGAGTGACTGAAAATGTAACCAAGCATGTAACTGAACTTCTGGGAAAGGTAGAACTGAATTATTTGTTGGAATGTGTTCCCGTTATGAAAAAACGCATTGTTAATTTTTGGAGAACTTTCCAGTGCCAAGGAGAGCGTCATGTGACTATGATTTGATCTATTCTTTGTATTGTAGAAAAATACTTTTAAAACTCCAGAAAAAATCGATTTATCAACTGAAAAGGAAAATAACCACTTTTCTCAAAAGGAAAATAACCACTTTTCTCATCCAGCTAGAGGTTAATTTCCTTCAATCGAATAACAATTCCATTTTTTATTTTTGTACAGAGCAATTGTCCGCTTGGACTATTTTCGTCAATGCATCTCTCTTCTTGAACAACTTGAGTTCTTCTCAACTTTTCTGTTTTCTGCTGATAATTTCTATACAATTTCTCTTTTCCATGGTGACAAAATGCAGCTAAGTTAATTAATCAAGTACTGAACCAACCTTCATGACCATTTTTTCATAAATCATTTTTTCATTATTTAACTTTCACCACTTGCACGGCGATACCAGTTGCAGTAGCTGGGATCAAACTCTCTGCCATAAAAAAACCAAAAAATTTTGCTGTTTCGACGCACCTCTGCAAAGTTTTTGATTATTTCAAAATAGGTCCAACTTGCAATAGGTCAAAATAGGTCAAAATGGTGTCGTTCAAAATAGGTCCAAAATGGGTACGATGAAAAGAAAAAGTGTTCTCTCTTAAAGGTTTGTATAATATTTACAAAAAGCTAAATTTATAATTGAAATATAAAATTAGTTTTTTGTAAATATTATTCAAACCTTTAAGAGAAAACTCTTTTTCTTTTCATCATACCCGTTTTCACTGCATACAAATTCATCAAACGCTAACTCCTACATTCCAAACTTTTCTTCACACCGACTTGTACCCGGTTTGTTTCTTGAAAATGTTCTGTCTAGTTATGAATGCAAACTTCTCCCGTGATTACAATATCCTTTTAATGGCAATGACAGCCTCGCAAGTTCAGCAAGAATGGTCTCTTATAAAGAATGATCGCGTTGTTTGACGACAAGGCTATGCTCGTAATATATGCTAATTGTGTTTGTTCAAAAAAAAAACACTTTAAAGTTTGAAAGTTTGATTTCAAAAAGTAGTTCAAATATTTGCCGCAGATTCTTGAAGATCATTGAATAGTATTTGTTTTCAGGGTGGTCCGATAACTAATGGACTGAATGGTGTTGTCTCTAATGGTTTGGGAGATGGACAAACTGCAGATATAAAGGACTTGGTGAAAGATGCTGTGAAGGAGTATTTTGACAGTATGAATCTGCCCCAGCTAGCCTCCCAATCTTACTCACGCAGTCCACTGCAACAGAAGCCGCAGACGTTGGGCAACCCAGAGTTCAGAGGTCGGTTGAGCACATGAAAATACTTAGTGGTTATTGCAACTCCATTTCAATCGGGTTTGATATTTTGGTCTCCATCATCGTAAGTCTGGTTTTAATGCTAAAGAGTTGACCTGTCATAGATAACTATAAATGAGTCAGCAATTTTTCAGAAATCAACATTGCTGATTTTGTCCCTGGTCAACGGCCACTTATCCATGACCAGGAGAGATTCAGCTTTGTTCAAAGCTGGAGTTTCAGGGCTGGATTCGTGCTATTTAAGCGCTAAATCAGGGCTGAAAAACCACTGCAATAACCATGAACATCCCTGACTCTTCACTCATTCAATGCTAGTTCAGAGCTGAAACAACGCTGCAAAAATCCAAACTCTGTACATCCCTGCTTCTTCAGTAAACCTGAGCTAATCTAGACCTGGCGCGGATCTAGCAATTTCTCGAGGGAGGGGTTGAGCTTATAGAAAAATAAAAAGTTTTATTATAGAATTTTTCGGGTCAACCTAATTGATTTTCCGTACTCTCCTCTATCTAGAACCTATTTTTTTGAAAAATTTTGACTAAACAATTGTAACTTTTTGGCGCGCTCTTCCCTCTCAAAGTTATTATATGCTGGGATCAGCGACCCGAGTCGTCAGGCCAAAATTGCATGTCGGTATATAATACCGAATAGACGAGCCTTTGAAAGGTCAGAACCCATGAGATAGTTAGAGTCTATAGACTGAACAGTTGAAAAGATGACGCAAAGCGCGAATGTATTTTTATATTGTTGTGCAAAATTTAATAGATAGTTTTTTGAACTTTTTCTAATGCATGATTCTAGGCTTTGAAAGTTGTTTTTTTTGGATCCACTTACTTGATCATTGTTAGATTAAAACAGTCAAATAAAAGTGGAAAGAATAAGTAGGCCGTTTTATATACTGCTCGTATTTGATTTTTGGCAATGTACTGAATGGATCAATTAGCTTGCTTTGATTCAATTGATTTTGGGCTGATTTTTAGTCCAACTAATTTGCCAATTACGCTTTATAAGAACTGGATATATTAAAACTGCATCGAAATCATAATCAAACCTTTTTCAAAAGCTCTTCACCTTACAATACAGCAATCTAATTTGAAAGTCTGTTCTAATAATTTTGGGAATCAACATCCCGGGTTGAACTCCATAAACCAAAAATACTTATCTTACAGTTCCATACATCGAAACTGCTAATCATACAAATCCGTCATCAAATGCATGGAAAAATGCTAGTCATACAACTTTCATACAATTTCAAAAAATCATTGAAAAAAGATTCGAACTAGTTTTTGCGGCAATTTGAACCAAATAAAGCAGTCTGGTGATGAAAAAAAAACAATTTATCTTTTTTTTTTGGAAAAAAAATGGTTATAATACAATTTCCATATATAAAAATTGTACGACTTGACTTTTTTTGATGGCGACATCAATAATTTTTCCAATTTATATTGAAATTTCCCCAAAAATTATCTTCGAGTTTTCTTAACTTTTTCTGTATCATGGGAGTTTTACGAAATTGTATGATACGCATTTTTCATATATAAAAATTGTATGAGAAGCATTTTTGGTCAACCCGGGATATTCCTCCAAAACTGATATTTCATAGATTTCTGCGGAATTCAAACTAAAAGAGGGACACATTTTCTTGCGAAAACTCTGGACTACAATTTAAGTGAATAGAGTGTTTGTTTGTATTGATTCCAGAAAGAAATAACTTCTTTCGCTAGTGACTCACTTTTTACTGTTTTATGTTTTTTCTTATCCTCGTACAACCTTGTATAGTAAAAAAAATTCTCGGCATACTTGGATATATTTTTTATTTTGGCACTTCTGTACTGAACCACGATAATCGACATAAATTATAAAATCCGTTGTTTGGCCAGTTGCATTTGCCGATAAAATATTATTATAATTTTCCTAGGATAAAACGCAACCAAAAAATCAAATTCAGGCAGCGTTAGTAGGCAAGCATAGTGGCCTAAGCTTGAAGCGACCCAGCTTCTCTCACATTCGGTATTGTGCGCATGAATCAATGTTTTCGCATTTTGATTTTTCAGCTAATTGAATGTGGGTCTACACAGAAACTCATATAAATGAGTGAGTTTTGATCTTTTTTTGTATGATAGAGCAGAACTGAAAGTAAGTTTTTCCAAAAAAAAAATTAATTGGAAAAACTTTCAATATTTTGTTCCTTTTTCTTGCAAATATTTTAAAAGACTGTAGTTGTTTAAAACTGTTCAAGAGGCATTGAATCCAGTCAAACAATTCAAAGCGTTTCCCCTATCAATTCTTTTTGTTTTGAGTTTTGAAAATTCCAAAAACTTAGCTGAGAGCCCAATTTTCCTGCAAACTTTTTTTTCATCAAACTCCTAAGAATATCCTCAAACTCAGGAAAATAAATAATTTCCCGGGTCGACAAAAATTTTTTGTTCTACATTTTCATACAACTAAAAAAATGTTAGTCGAACATTTTCACACAATTTAGAAAAAATATTGTATGAAAATAGTAAAATGAGATTTTTTACGACACAATGATTAAATATAAGCCTTTTTTGCTGATCTGGAATAAATAAGTTTTTGCCATGGCTTTACATGAAAGTTACATGCTTTCTGATTTCCCTCCACAAACACAATGATCAAGGAACTTCTAACATAAGAAAACCCCGTGTGTAAGCGGCAGTTACCACGCAGCTAAATTGCATTTGGTAATCCTGGCTATGTAAGTAAAGGTTTGGGTTTGATTCAAAATCATATACAAAATTCTAACTTTTTGTTTATGGCTCTAGAAAACTTCTACTTCAAAAGTTAAAACATGGCCTATTTTTGTTTAGAGTAATAGGTTTATCTTAGCATATAAAAACCAAAAAAAATTATTTGTCTCACAATTTTTGCTTTTAGTTTTTGGATTTATTCAGTGAAAAATTTAGCTTCAACTACGTTATAGTTACAAAACAACAAATTTTCAGGCAAAATATTTATTTGAGCTCAGAAGCGAATTTGCAATAAAAAAAGCGAAAACTGCCACGTTGTTGACATCTAACTACGACGGCATCAAACATGTTTTATAGTTATTGCCAAATAATTGGCAATCTTGTTGACCTTGAGCAGTTTAATCGGTCAAAAACTGTTGAAGTTTAAGTTAATTAGTTTTTCGGATAATTAATTAGTGGAAATCAGTAACAAGATGAAAATATTTTGCTTTGCCAACAATATAGCATTAGGTATATTTCAATTTTAAACCAATTCAAGATAATTTTTGCATTGTAAACCAATTCAAGCTTTTTTTTCATAGAATTCATCTATGAATTTGTATCATTGACTTTTCTTGTTTGAACGTCTACACGGCTAACTATAAATTTTTGAAGTCATTTGGTCTTTTTGGTCAAAAATCTGCTCACTATATTCAAGAATAAACAATTAAAAACGCATTATACTAGGAAATAAAAAAACTTGAATGCTCGTCTTCATCTGAAAAATTTTATTCATTTTCGAAGAGGGGTTCCAAATGTCGTGTCTATCTCTGAGTTTTCTCTGAGAGTGGGGTTGGAGCTTATACGGGCTGATGTACCAGGAAATGTATATCTGTAAGACCACTAGTTAAATAATAAAATTGCATTGTAACAGCGGGAAATGTTGAAAGGATCTAATGTGTATTATACGATAACCTCTGCAATTGCATAGGCTACAATGAGTCTGGCGAGGAGGTGTGGGCGGTGGTGAAGAAAGACCCCTTTGCAGAACTTGGGCTGATGAATACAAGTGCATCCAGACCAGGAAGCAGAATGATGGCTTTGAGACAGTCAGCGCCTCCCAACTCATTCCAGGTTGGTGCTTGATGTCGTTAAATTATGCCAATTATTCACGAAAACAAGTCATTTTTTCTCTTATAGCCATTATTTAAAACGTTTGTTCACAGAGCGATACCTAAACAACGGTATTGTCAATAAAATATTAACAAGACTGCTCGTATCAGGGCGAAGCCCTGAATGTTCCGACTGCCTTTTAAGGTTTATGGAGCAGCAGTAATAACATTTAAAAAATTAAATGAAATAAAAATAAATGAAAATTTTTTATTCTAAATTTTTTATGAAAATCATCCCCCCACACGCCAAATAAAGTACGAAAAGATAGATTTCGTTCCTTGTAACATATCAATTATGACAAATAAGCTTCGTTAAACCAATTTGGAACGATTTATAAGACGGATTAAACCTCCGCTTACGCGTTAATAGCGCGAATTATATCGCGCGTTAATTGTCCCAAATTGGTCAAAATGGCCAAAAAGGCAATCATTAAACCATAATAACTTTACGAAAAATGATCACAGGTGAAATATCTTTTCAAATTTAAGCTCAGGACAACAATACCTTTTGAATGATATAAAAAAATCCGTCAAAAATGGCTAGTTAAAAAGTCGAAATTTGTCTGAAGAAAAAAAAAACCCACCCCGAGCACAAATATTCCGTTACTTTCGTATCGAAAGTCGGAACAATAAAATTTTGGTTTGAACTGAAGCTTATGAATAATTTCCGAAAAGTTATCGCATAACTTCCGTCAGGCAAAGAACCATTCATTCCTACAATTTGCTTTTTCTAAGCACTTTAAAATTTTCAAGATAAACAAAATGGATGCTCAGCTCGGTGTTCGTTGAGCTGAAATGCTCTTCAGTAACCACTCCAGACACTATAGAGTTTGTAACTTAGTCTGTAGCTATGGTAAATGAATTCAAGTTGAACAAATTGTGCTTGTTCAGCTGGCTGTCTTTTCAGAGATCCCAGAACCAGCTGTGGAACAATGATGGCGACTTCCAGAATAGTCTGAACAGCTGGGCCATGGCTGCTCCCAGTCACGGTAAGAGCATAGCAATCTCAGCATAGCAATCTCAAATATACAGCAATAATAAATGTCTCTGATCTGAGTTTTCATTTAGAGCGGGAGATAGTGAAGAACCTACTGAAAAGACTGAATGGAGGCCAAACTCCTGCGGAATTTGCAAACAGGTAATCATAATTATTCAACCTATCAGGTTTTGAATTTTCCAAAAATAACCTAACAACTGTAATTTTTAAATTTAACCGTTCGCAAAAACATTTTTTGGCTATTAATGATGATTAAAGCAAGAATTAAATAGCTTTTATCTAATTATAGCCACCAGCAAATTATAGCCCTATCATAAAGATTCCTACTGTAGTGGGGCGATCTATTTTTTGTGACAAGGCGGGGAGTGGGAGCTATAGTTGCAAAGCCCTGAAATGTACTATTTATATTCATCGTAGACCTTCGCGACGTGCTGCTAGTGCCACACCCGTGGAACCCTACCAATACCAGTGTGATCTGAGCATGTTCTCCAACCCGCCCTTCAACCCCTCCAGACACTTCACCATAAATCCAGAGTGGACCAGCGAACGCCTAGAGGTCAAGAAGATCCCAGCTGCCCATCTGCACCCGTCGGCTACTCTGAAAAACAAACTGGGACTTCTCAGAAGCTGATCTAATAGAAACGAGAAGACCAAAAATAATAAGTAAAGCTAAGCTATGGAATTAAAGACACGCAATGAAAAATTGAATTAATAATTTTAAAAAATGCTTCGCTAATTTAGATCCAAATGATCGTTTTTAAAAATCATACAGGAATCAAGAACAATCTGTTGTTGCGACCACAGCTATCTTCTTGAATGTTTCAGCAAAAAAGGTTAAAATAATTAGTATAAAGAAATGTTTCAGAATTGGTGTTTTTTGGTCAAAAGAGAAGTGAGATATTGAGCTGCAAGACTTAGCTCCTCGTATCTCAGTGAACATATGTTAACTCGAGTTTAAAAATTCAAGGTGAGTGATATGATAAAAAGGAGAAGAGTCTGGGGCTGTGCAAGTATCTTAGAATGCTTCAACCACACTTCGTGTGGCTTGGCAGAAAATTATAGATGAGAAAAATTTTCCAAACAACGCTACAATGGCAAAGAGTATGATGATATAAACCAAAAGTCAGTTGATAAAGGATACACTCAAAAAGCGATGAAATAAAATTGGTTTCTAGTTAATTTGATTTCAAATGTCAGTTGTTAAATAAAATCTCTTTCGAGTCACAGTCGTTTTTACCTATACGCTAAAAACTTTTGGAAATTTTTGGAAAAAGAGTTTTTGAATTATTATGTCTATTTGAACGGTAAAAAACTTTTTTTTTTTCAAGTGTATCTTCGTTAAATTGCTTTTTTGTTTTTCCCTATTGAGTTATGTCCAGGAGTGGCTCACTCATAAAGTAATTTCAGATAAGATATACCATCTGTTCATCACGCTATCTTATTTTTGGTCGGATAGATTCGTGCAACTTCTTAGTCTAATACCAATCCTAATCTTACTCTTATATCTCCTAGTCTCAATAGATCTATTGTATACTGGTATCTGCGAGTTAGATATCAGGAACTGTCTCAAGGGAGAAAACTGTTTTCTAATAAAATTTATTTTGCCCTGGTGCTGAAACTATGAATAGCTTCAGCGTTACAAATAATTGTAATTGTTAGTTATGGATCATGATTGGTAAGTTAGAAACGTTTTAAAGAGATAGTTTTATCAATAATATAATTGCATATAAATACTAGTTTTAAACTGATTCCACCCATCCAGGGCTTAGAGAGTTTTAAATTTTAAAGCCTATTGCAGTAAAGAACGGATGGAGAGATTTCTTGTTACTCTGACCAATTTCTTTTTGAACCAGTGACTGCGTGAGAGAAGAGGGAGAGAAAGTTGTTCGTGTTTTGGAGTAGATGTCTTCATAGAGAGTAGGGGGAGTCTTGTTCGTGTTCAAGAAGTGGGTCTCGTTTAGCCTATATCGTCTTGAATGATTGTGTCAAGCAGTCAAGAATTGAGAATGATGCAGTGATGTGTTGATTTCGTTAAGCTAGAGAGAGGCTACGTGAAAGATGAAGTTTGACTTCTCAGTGTGAACTGCCAAGTGACTTGGATCGGTATGTGAAGTCAACATCGAGTTGGCCATTGATCTTCTTTAATGTGTTGCTTTGCTGCGATGTTGGGTCCACACTTCGAGTCCTGTGAGGGTTGTGACTACGGCAACAAACCAACAGATTTGCCATTTCACAGTCGGATTGTTGTCGAATTTTTATCTCGTATTGCTGATCGATCCGGTTGCTCTAAGAATTCTTCTTACATTGCATTTTAAACCTATATCTTGTTAATGAGATTAGTTTTAGTTATGATATTTATTAGTTGTTTTCGCATCAGCGTTTTTGTTTAGTTTCGGTAATTTTAAAGAGTCGCTCAAACTAGAGCAACTCTCGTCAAAAATTGAGTGCGTGTCGTAAGCGTGGCTAAAGCGCGGTGGGTTAGGCCGGCTATAGAGCATGCTCAGGACATTCTAATGGGTAGTGAGGCCATTTGAAGGGGGGAATATATTTTCCGTCCCTGTGAGCAGAATCTCTTTTCATGTTCAACTTTTTGCTCTTTTTGTCAGGTGTTTTCTCTTTTTTGTTTTTGGCTTTGTCCTTTTATCAAAAACAGATTGTTTTATTTTGGGTTTTCATTTTTACATTTTGGTGTTTTAAGTGGTTTCAATAAAACTTGAAATTCGTTTAAAAAGAATAGTTTTCTATTTTCAATCTGCGTACCTTGGGATTGTTTTATACATTCGGTTCGTTTTTGGGTGTTAGTAAGCTGCGTTGGTTAGCTTTAAAGTACTTATAATTCCTTCTAACCGTGTTGAAGGAAAGTTTGAATCGTGTGAAGCCAAGTTAGAGTTGTTATCAGTTACTGTTGAAATCGAGTTTGGCGAGTTTGGTGAAATGTGGGCGACTAAATGAAAGTATTCAGTTAAAAAAGAAGCTCAAATAAAAAAAGTGAGTTTCTTGTATTCATTTGCTTTATATTGGTTTACTACTTCGTTTTTTTTTCTAAAGAATTATTATTTTATTGCAATTTGTTTTAAACTTTTTTCACTTGAATAATTCAGTTTCACTGTTGGATTAAAACGTTTAAAATTTAAATAAATTGTTTGTTTTTTGTTTTAGTTTTATTCTCTTAGATAAGTGATTGGTGAAATTTAAAAAAGGAAAATGAAAAACAAGTGTAATAAGGGTGAGTTTTTTGTTTCATTTCTATTAGTAACAACAGTATAATTCGTTCTTACGAGGGTTCGGTTTTGGGGGAAAATCCATGGTGGAAGATAGGCTTGATAACGACTTTAGTGCGAAGCAGAGGCCAAAGAACTTCAAGCGCTCTGATGATGTCCACTTCTTCGATAATTGTTGAAAACTAATGATTCGTGTTTTGAATTAGTTTCTTAAGTTTATGATTAAATTTAGTACTGTGAATGTGTTCGAGCAGGGTTATTTCAATGGGCTGTATATATTCGTGGGTGTTTTGATGGTACGGTCGATTAGAAAGGTGTTAGTCAGTGGGCAAAATGTATACATCTGTCGGACGGGATCAGAATTACGGAGGATGCCGGGTAAGTTAGTTGGTTTGATGCAATATGGGAAATTCAAGAAATATGGTAATGTGTACTTTTAATTTATGAACATAAAATGATTAAGTGAGTTACGGTATGGTGAGTTGGTTATAAAGTGTTTTTGAATGAATCTATAAAAAAAGTACCTACGTGTGGGTTAGTTTTGTTTTAAGCATTATTTCATGTGAGCAGTGAATATCTCTTACTTTTGGTGTAAAGAAGTAAAATGTTGGTGCGAGAGCACTGGTTGAATTTATTCAAAAAACGGCTCACAAGCGTTGGTGTTTGTTATTGCATGAGCAATTATCAAACATCTCATTAGTGCTATCTAGACGGAATATATATTCCGATTTAATGAAAAGTTTTTCTGTTTGTTGAGGATTAGTGTTTGGATGTCTGTGTTTGTATCTTCCATGTATCTAGTGAAAGTATGATTGAAATACTTTATAGAAACCCGATTAGCGCTTGATGCTATGAATCTAATTAGTGTCTGATTTAAGCCGATGGTAGGGAATTGATTTTCGAGAAGTGGATTGGTGAGTTGGTGAATGATGGTAAAACAGAGTTCACTATTTTCGAGGTTGTTTTTTCAGGGGAAATTTTAATGGGTTAGTAAAACTGTAATAGGTGATCCAGGAGAGTGTGGTAATTAGCACGTTTTCATCAACGAAAGGGTTCAGTTGGTTTGCATTGTATGTTGTATAGTATGTATATCGGGGGAAAATGGTAGGTTGTGAGGTAAAAGCTCTGGGGTTTTAGTGTATTGTGGGTGGTGGGAATATAATCGGGATGAACGTGGACGACTAAACGGTAATTAAGGTGTGGTATTAAGATGCTTTAGTTTAAAAACTCTTTGTGCTCTAGTCGGTGCAATATTAACAGAATCAGTTGAGGTATCCAATGTTGTGGCTAAGGGGTTAGCTGGTGATTTGTTAATCCGTTATTTGTGTCATTTGGGTGTTGTTGTTAAGTTATAAAGTTACTAGTTCAAGCTCAAGATGATTGTCGTTCATGGGGCTAGATGCGTCGGGTTGGTTACTTGACATTGGGTAAAGGTTAGGGGTAGCTACAGTGTATGAAGAGGGGGAGGGAGAGATTGAAGTGGGATGCTCGGAAACAGAGGTTTGGAAAGGTGGTTGGGAAAAGTTTTTAAGGCTAGGTTCTGAGTCAAGGAAATTGTCAGACTTTTCTACATCAGAATTATTAAAGTTAGATATGCTGTTAAAAACTGTTTGGATTGAATCTTCTGAGTCTGTGCGTGGTTAGAAGAAAAACTGAGTAAAGGAGAAGAGGTGAGGTCTGAGAGTGAAGTTCGAGAGGAATGGCGTTGGAGGTTTGATGGATAGGAAAGGGAACGTTTGGGGTATTCAATCTGTCGGCTCATCGTGGACTAAAAAGTTGATTGTTTTGAGAACAAACATTTTTTGTATGTGGTTGATCAACAATTTTTCACAGGTGTCGTCAATTTTTGGTTGATAAAGTGTTATATGAAATATTGGACCTCGTGGGAAATTACTACCTTGAGAGGTTTGTTCAGTAGTTACGAGTGTGTCATATAATTTTGTGGAACTAATAATAAAGGATGATTATTATGTAGGCTGTGTCCATATGGTGGTGCTGTAGGTGTTGAAATTGTATTGTCTTGTGGAGTGTCATATGTGTTTGGTTTTGTAGACACCTTTTTTTTACATTCGCTAATCTGTGCGTCAAGGAGGATTTTTTAAAAATTGTGTCGGAAAATATTCTAAGAACTCCTGCAAATAGAGTGCTTGCTACGCTTGCTTGTCTTTTGACTTGTGTATGTATTGTGCATGTATTATAGTTTCCTTTTATGAGTGAAAATAGAATACCAAAAAAACTGAACATTGCAGGTAAGTTAGTCAATTTTTTATATATATATATAGTAGGTCCATCCTAGAAAAGCTAGGATTTCGTTTTTGATATTGACACAGCAAAAAACAATAGTTGGCGAAAAATCTAGTGGACGGTGTTTTTCACCGTTAAAATATATATACTCTGTATTTTTCTGAGGTAACCGCTGTAGTCGTGTCCATAAATATCTGAGAAGCCTCCTGTTTCAGCTAGTTTTCGTAAATTTTGGTCAATTGATTGTCTTTGTGTTGTATCCATTTTAGTGAGAATTTCTTCAAGTTGTTGTTATCGAATGAATGTGATGTTGTGTGTCGGAATTAAATTGAAACGTTTTGATTGTAGGTCGATCTTTGGGTTACGAGCAATTGCACGCATCTCGGATAAAATTTTCTCTAGGGGTGGCATTAGTGTACGATATGGAGTGAGAAGATAAAATTTTAATATTTATCTTCGTTTGGATTTAGAAGCTGTACTATGTTGTGGCTATTTTCAGATCCACACTGGACAGCTGAATCACCAAAAAAGGTGCGTCGTGATAGTGTATCTACAAAATGTTCTTTATTTTCGTATAATATAGGGATTCGTTGGTAACATCTTTTGTATTCAAAAACTTAAAGTGGTGAAATTTAAAGTGGTGTGTAATACTAAAGAATGTTTCCTTCATAGTCAATAAAGTTAGAGCGGTTGCCTGATTATAGGTATCCTGCGTATGATATTTTAAGTACACCTAAAGAGAGCAATTGTATATTTTGTATTTTTTCAAATTCACATAAGTGATGGAGTGTTTCTATTTCGGAGAGTGACTTTTTTTGAAAAATTCTACCTGATGTATAATCTAATTCATATCAAGAAATATATCGTTGTGGGTTGCACCTAAACAGGTGTTATTCATTAGTTAAAGTTCTTGTAATCGTTAAATATCTTTATTTTCTGGATAAATTTTTCCGCCAGTGTTTCCTGTGTTTTTGTATAATGTTACTGGAAATTGGATTTTTTGACTTCTTCATTTTGGTATGAATGTGCTGCATCAATAATTAATTTGCCTGTTTTCATGTCAAAATCTGTGGCTTATTCGACGAGAGTTTCTGAACTTTGTGTTTTGAAAAGTGGTTTGGAATTTTACATGCTACTTTCGTTTCAGGGTATATTTGAAAACGTGTTAAAAAGTATTGTTGTTCTGAGCTCAAGTTTCAAATTTATTTTTTTCTTTTGATCGTTTTTTGTAGAGTTTCGAAGATTTAAAAATCGCCAAATTGTCTTTTTTGCGAGATTTAGCTAGCTGTATAATTCGAGCTATTGACCCGCGTAAACGGAGTTTTAATCTGTCTGACTGGTTTCCTACTGGAGTAGTGAGTAATTCCGTTCTAGAGTAGTGACTACTGGAGTAGGACTAATTCCGTCTAAGGCTGGAGTAGTGACTGTTGGAGTAGGACTAATTCCGTCTTACTAGTTTCGCAATTCTTTCTGGAGGGTTTTTTTCACATTTCTCTATTTTGCTGACAATCGTCATCAAGGCCTCGTCCATCAACCTTTCATTGCTGGCTACTGGCGTTATTAGAGGCTGATAAAAACAAGATCAATGTTAAAACGGTTTCGTCAATTCGACATCATCAGTAAAACCTGAAAAACCAAAACACAATCGTAAACGATGCAACATGTAGAAAGAACTAACTTAAAAAAAATAGCACGAAAATGGAATGAAAAATTGAGTTCAAGATAACAATAGTGTTAAAACATTGAGACTCATTGATACTGCTATGTGACATTCGACCAGAATGTGTCAAAATGCAAGTTTGAAATCGAATTTTTATTATAGCATCTGAATGAGAAGATTGACGATTTTAACACATTAGTGGTGTTAATCGTTCATTTTGACAAAGCGGAATGGTTAATTTGGACTGACATGTTATTTTTTTAAAACTCGTTCAAAAAGAAAGACACGTGACAACGTCGAAATTTCGCGACAACTGAAAACTGCAAAAAGAAACAGAACAGCAGAATTCGTTGAGAAAAACGGTGAACGTTGAGAAAATGATTAGCCTAATTGTTGTGATAAACTTATTAAATAGATTTCCTTTCTCCGTATACAAACTGTGTATTATATGCCCTAGACTTAAATCAAAAATCGCATTATTGAACGGAAAAATAGCGAAGTCCTGCTGCTCTAGGTGTTGCAGGTGAAGATTTATGGTCCACTTTGTTGACGCAAGCTCTTTTCGTGCGGCCATCGACGCATCCCCTAGAAATTTCCAATAGAAAATATTCCCCATCCAGACATTAGTAGGAGGATTGAGCATCAACCCTGCCACAAAAAAGAACTACCACTCAATCCAGAAGAATGAAAACAAACTTATTCTGTGGCACGACTTGATCAACAATACTGTGGCCCCCCACCACAGCAACAGCTGGAAACCTTGTTCAGTAGAACTACTGCTTTCGAATCTCCACGGACTGCGTCACCGGATCGAAGCAAAAGTATACACAAAACGAACCAACACCACAGACATACTCAAAAGATTGAGAACATTGGACATCCTCATTATCCCAGTAAGAAAGTTACTAATCCACAAGAAAGAGAAAGAACAAAAGAATCTTGCGAGATTCGAGGCAAATTCACCCGTCTTGAGAGACTAATCAGATCCGTCTACCGAAGTAAAAATAATTTGAAAAAATAGTCTTGAAAAAACGGTCAAAGTCCGCTACGAAGTAGTCAAAGAAACAGTCAACGTCGAAGTGAAGGTTGAAAAAGAACAGCAAAAAACAAAAAAGTAAGAAGCTTTTTCTGAAATTACAAGGGTAGCTTCTTAGGAATTAATTGTCTTAGAGCGGCCCAGTAATAATCAGACTAGAGCTTAGTGTTTTTGAATGAAAAACTAGGGGTAGCTTGTTGAGACTTCAGTGTCTTAGAACGGCCCAGTATTTTTCGTGAAGTTGATTTCATTAGGTAACTTCTTGAGACTTAAGTGTCTTAGAGCGGCCTGATAAAATCAAACTTAATGTGACTCCAAAACAAAAAAACTAGACGCAAAGGGACTGAATCTGTGAGTGAAATGGACGCTTGACAATGTAAAACGTGCAAAAAGACCTATGGTAACATCGATGATGAGGTAATGGAGTGTGATAAATGTCATGAACACATTTGTACAAATATCCCTGACCAAGTCTACGATAACATATGTCAACCAGAAGTCATCTGGTGTTGCAGTTCCTGCACACCGAAGGTGAAAGTTCTAATTGAAGCTGACAAGAATCCAGAACCGGTTACACTACGGAGCGATCTGGACAAAACAATGGCGAACCTAACCCACATGATGAACGACTTCTACAAGTTTGTAGCAGGACCAAGAGCCGTGAATCAAACTGAACAGAAACCATGGGACATGGACTAACAACCGAAAGTCAAGCCACTAAAAGAAATTATAATGGAAGCATCTGAAGAGCAAAAAAGAGAGAATACGACAAAAGAAGAAATAAGAACTTGATAATTTACAAAGCACCTGAGAAAACCCACCAAGACGGACATAACAGAAAGATAGAAGACAAACAACTGATAGAAACATTTCTAGCATCGTTCGAAAAGGGAAACAAAACAGCCACAAATTTTGTCCGACTTGGGAAGAAAAACGATGAAGCCACGACAAACAGACCACTGCTAGTATCCTCTTTGATAACGAAAAAGATGTAAACGAGATAATGAAAAACTTGAATAAATAAAAGATGCCGAATATAAAATCAAAAACCTGCGGATTGGCCCAGACAGGAGTCTCAAGGAACGAGAAGAAGTCAGAAGATTGATAGCAAAGGCAAAAAAACTTCAACGAAAAGGAACAAGGAGACTACGTGCACCTTGTGAGGGGGTTGCAAATAATGAGAATGAGGAAAAACCTCAAACTGGTCTTTATTAATCTGGTACCCAAACATAGACATATTAACTCAAGACAAACTGCACGAAATCACGTGGAGAATGAATCAAGAAAAATTCAAGCCTGATGTCATCGCTATAGTGGAATGCAAACCGAAAAATTCTCGCGCAGAATGGAATCCAGTATGGCATAAAATCCAATACTATAATATAAAATCAATAAATATGAACCCATCTGATCAAGGACGCGGAATTTTAGTTTATATTATGAAAACATTGACTACTCCTTGAACACAAATAATTCTTCTTTCTATGAAAACTTGTTTTTAAAAATTAAAATTGGCGGGAACATCATCAACCTTGGTGAATTGTATAGAAGTCCAAACTCAACTAAAGAAAAAAACCTCCAACTAAAAAATTTGATCGCCAATTTGAACGAGACACAATCAAATGACTCAACGCTAATAGTGGGGGACACAAATCTACCAGAGATAGATTGGGAGGCCATGAGTACATTAAAATATGAAAATAGCACTGCGTTCACCTTTATAGAGGCAGTAAAGGACGCACTACTAACAAAACATATCAAAGAGCCTATGAGGTTTTTTGGCAGAGACAAGGCATCACTGCTTGATTTTGTGATATCAGATATAGTCTTAAAAGATCTAGACACCACGTTAGAGGCACCAATCGGAAAAAGTGACCACGTCCTTTTCAAGATAGATGTGCCATTAAAAAAGGTTAAATCGAAATGTAAAAACCGCTGAAACTATGAAAAAGGAGACTAGCATTGGATGAGAAACCATCTAGCTGACCCAACGGTTCAGTTAAATACATGGGAAAAACTGAAAAACTGCATGAGAGAATTAGTCGAAAAATTCGTGCCTTTAATTAAGATACACAGCAGTGGCAACAAAATGCCACTAGCAAGGGCGGTGCGCATGAAGATAAAAGAAAAAAAAGTCTGGAAAACATTCAAAAACTATGAAACAGCCGAAAATTTGACCAAATATAAAACCAAACGAAATGAAGTTAGATCGGCCACACGACCGGAGGCACTCACACGTGAAAAAGAAATATCATCAGAAGTTGAAACTAATCCGAAAAAGTTCTGGAGTTACGTGCGCCAAAAAACTACCATAAGAGAATCAATCCCCGCTTTAATAAAACCAAATGGTATGCTATCTGATACAGACGAAGAAAAGGCAGAAGTGCTCTCGAACTTCTTTGCATCGGTTTTCACTGACGAAACCCCGAGTTACTGGGACATCAGCCCTCCAGCAACCGCCAGCATTGATGACAACCTGGAGCTAACAATGAATGACAGATCCGAGAATGACAGATCCGAGAAGAACTCAATCGCTTTGAATGACAGATCCGAGAAGAACTCAATCGCTTTGACACTTCAAAGTCGCCTGAACTAGATGGAATTCATCCTAGGGACCTCTTTGAATTACGAGAATTCATCTTAAAACCACTTTTGATTATTTTCCAAACCTCTTGGGAGACAAGCAAATTACCCGAAGACTGGAAAATGGCTAACGTTTCTGCAATATTCAAAAAAGGTAAAAAATCGATGGCATATAACTATAGAACAATCAGTTCAACATCAATATGTTGCAAGTTGTTCGAAAAGTTTGTGCGAAAGCATTTAATGGATCATTTCAATGAAAAAGATCATTTCAATCTTACAGCTCCTGAAAAGAAATGATGACTTCGTCAGGGCAATGGACGAACATGAAAATGTCGACGTGGTACACCTGGACTTCAACAAAGCTTTCGATTCGGTACCACACAAAAGGTTGATCGGAGTTCTTAGACAGTATGGAGTACTTGGAAGCACCTTGAACTGGATAACAAACTTTCTTTTGGGACGACAACAGAGATTGGTAATTAACTATTCAAGATCCGCGTGGCAGCCAGTAAAAAGTGGGATACCCCAGGGTTCAGTACTCGGCCCAGTACTGTTTTTAATATACATCAACGCAATGCCGGATAAAATAGCGTCAAAAATATTTATATTTGCTCACGATGCAAAATTATACCGTCAAATTGAAGACAAATTGGACCAAGCATGTCACTGAACTTCTGCGAAAGGTAGAACTGAATTATTTGTTGGAATGTGTTCTCGTTATGAAAAAACGCATTGTTATTTTTTGGAGAACTTTCCAGTGCCAAGGAGAGCGTCATGTGACTATAATTTGATCTATTCTTTGTATTGTAAAAAATATTTTTAAAATTCCAGAAAAAACCGATTTATCAACTGAAAAGAAATTAACCCCTTTTCTCATCCAGCTAGAGGTTAATTTCCTTCAACCGAATAACAATTCCATTTTATATTTCTGTACAAAGCAATTGTCCGCTTGGACTATTCTCTTCAATGCGCCTCTTTTCTTGAACAACTTGAGTTCTTCTCAACTTTTCTGTTTTCTGCTGATAAAATCCATTCAATTTCTCTTTTCCATGGTGACAAAAATTCAGCTAGTTAATTAATTAAGTACTGAAACAACCTTCATGATAATTTTTTCATAATTCATTTTTAACATTTAACTTTCACCATTTGCACGGCGGTACCAGTTGCAGTAGCTGGGATCAAACTCTCTGCCATAAAAAAACCAAAAAATTTTGCTGTTTCGACGCACCTCTGCAAAGGTTTTGATTATTTCAAAATAGGTCCAACTTGCAATAGGTCAAAATAGGTCAAAATGGTGTCGTTCAAAATAGGTCCAAAACGGGTACGATGAAAAGAAAAAGTGTTCTCTCTCAAAGGTTTGTATAATATTTACAAAAGCTAAATTTATAATTGAAATATAAAACTAGCTTTTTGTAAATATTATTCAAACCTTTTAGAGAAACCTCTTTTTCTTTTCATCATACCCGTTTTCACTGCATACAAATTCATCAAACGGTAACTCCTACATTCCAATCTTTTCTTCAAACCGACTTGTACCCGGTTTGTTTCTTGAAAATGTTCTGTCTATAGTTATGAATGCAAACTTCTCCCGTGATAACAATACCCTTTTAATGGCGATGACAGCCTCGCAAGTTTATCAAGAATAGTCTCTTATAAAGAATGATCAAGTTGTTTGACGACAAGGCTATGCTCGTAATATATGCTAATTGTGTTTGTTCAAAAAAAAACACTTTTAAGTTTGAAAGTTTGATTTCAAAAAGTAGTTCGAATATTTGCCGCAGATTCTTGAAGATCATTGAATAGTATTTGTTTTCAGGGTGGTCCGATAACTAATGGACTGAATGGTGTTGTCTCTAATGGTTTGGGAGATGGGCAAACTGCAGATATAAAGGACTTGGTGAAGGATGCGGTGAAGGAGTATTTTGACAGTATGAATCTGCCCCAGCTAGCCTCCCAATCTTACTCACACAGTCCACTGCAGCAGAAGCCGCAGACATTGGGCAACCCAGAGTTCAGAGGTCGGTTGAGCACATAACATAAAACTACTTAGTGGTCATAGCAACTCCATTTCAATCGGGTTTGATTGTTTGGTCTCCATCATCGTCTGGTTTTGTTGCTAAAGAGTTGACCTGTCATATATAACTATAACTGAGTCAGCGATTTTTCAGAAATCAACATTGCTGATTTTGTCCCTGGTCAACGGCCACTTATCCATGACCAGGAGAGATTCAGCTTTGTTCAAAACTGGAGTTTCAGGACTGGATTCGTGCTATTTAAGCGCTAAATCAGGGCTGAAAAACCACTGCAATAACCATGAACATCCCTGACTCTTCACTCATTCAATGCTAGTTCAGAGCTGAAACAACGCTGCAAAAATCCAAACTCTGTACATCCCTGCTTCTTCAGTAAACCTGAGCTAATCTAGACCTGGCGCGGATCTAGCAATTTCTCGAGGGAGGGGTTGAGCTTATAAAAAAATAAAAAGTTTTATTATAGAATTTTTCGGGTCAACCTAATTGATTTTCCGTACTCTCCTCTATCTAGAACCTATTTTTTGAAAAATTTTGACTAAACAATTGTAACTTTTTGGCGCGCTCTTCCCTCTCAAAGTTATTATATGCTGGGATCAGCGACCCGAGTCGTCAGGCCAAAAATGCATGTCGGTATATAATACCGAATAGACGAGCCTTTGAAAGGTCAGAACCCATGAGATAGTTAGAGTCTATAGACTGAACAGTTGAAAAGATGACGCAAAGCGCCAATGTATTTTGCCAATTACGCTTTATAAGAACTGGATATATTAAAACTGCATCGAAATCATAATCAAACCTTTTTCAAAAGCTCTTCACCTTACAATACAGCAATCTAATTTGAAAGTCTGTTCTAATAATTTTGGGAATCAACATCCCGGGTTGAACTCCATAAACCAAAAATACTTATCTTACAGTTCCATACATCGAAACTGCTAATCATACAAATCCGTCATCAAATGCATGGAAAAATGCTAGTCATACAACTTTCATACAATTTCAAAAAATCATTGAAAAAAGATTCGAACTAGTTTTTGCGGCAATTTGAACCAAATAAAGCAGTCTGGTGATGAAAAAAAAACAATTTGTCTTTTTTTTTTGGAAAAAAAAATGGTTATAATACACTTTCCATATATAAAAATTGTACGACTTGACTTTTTTTGATGGCGACATCAATAATTTTTCCAATTTATATTGAAATTTCCCCAAAAGTTATATTCGAGTTTTCTTAACTTTTTCTGTATCATGGGAGTTTTACGAAATTGTATGATACGCATTTTTCAAATATAAAAATTGTATGAGAAGCATTTTTGGTCAACCCGGGATATTCCTCCAAAACTGATATTTCATAGATTTCTGCGGAATTCAAACTAATAGAGGGACACATTTTCTTGCGAAAACTCTGGACTACAATTTAAGTGAATAGAGTGTTTGTTTGTATTGATTCCAGAAAGAAATAACTTCTTTCGCTAGTGACTCACTTTTTACTGTTTTATGTTTTTTCTTATCCTCGTACAACCTTGTATAGTAAAAAAAATTCTCGGCATACTTGGATATATTTTTTATTTTGGCACTTCTGTACTGAACCACGATAATCGACATAAATTATAAAATCCGTTGTTTGGCCAGTTGCATTTGCCGATAAAATATTATTATAATTTTCCTAGGATAAAACGCAACCAAAAAATCAAATTCAGGCAGCGTTAGTAGGCAAGCATAGTGGCCTAAGCTTGAAGCGACCCAGCTTCTCTCACATTCGGTATTGTGCGCATGAATCAATGTTTTCGCATTTTGATTTTTCAGCTAATTGAATGTGGGTCTACACAGAAACTCATATAAATGAGTGAGTTTTGATCTTTTTTTGTATGATAGAGCAGAACTGAAAGTAAGTTTTTCCAAAAAAAAAATTAATTGGAAAAACTTTCAATATTTTGTTCCTTTTTCTTGCAAATATTTTAAAAGACTGTAGTTGTTTAAAACTGTTCAAGAGGCATTGAATCCAGTCAAACAATTCAAAGCGTTTCCCCTATCAATTCTTTTTGTTTTGAGTTTTGAAAATTCCAAAAACTTAGCTGAGAGCCCAATTTTCCTGCAAACTTTTTTTTCATCAAACTCCTAAGAATATCCTCAAACTCAGGAAAATAAATAATTTCCCGGGTCGACAAAAATTTTTTGTTCTACATTTTCATACAACTAAAAAAATGTTAGTCGAACATTTTCACACAATTTAGAAAAAATATTGTATGAAAATAGTAAAATGAGATTTTTTACGACACAATGATTAAATATAAGCCTTTTTTGCTGATCTGGAATAAATAAGTTTTTGCCATGGCTTTACATGAAAGTTACATGCTTTCTGATTTCCCTTCACAAACACAATGATCAAGGAACTTCTAACATAAGAAAACCCCGTGTGTAAGCGGCAGTTACCACGCAGCTAAATTGCATTTGGTAATCCTGGCTATGTAAGTAAAGGTTTGGGTTTGATTCAAAATCATATACAAAAAGCCTAACTTTTTGTTTATGGCTCTAGAAAACTTCTACTTCATAAGTTAAAACATGGCCTATTTTTGTTTAGAGTAATAGGTTTATCTTAGCATATAAAAACCAATAAAAAGTATTTGTCTCACAATTTTTGCTTTTAGTTTTTGGATTTATTCAGTGAAAAATTTAGCTTCAACTACGTTATAGTTACAAAACAACAAATTTTCAGGCAAAATATTTATTTGAGCTCAGAAGCGAATTTGCAATAAAAAAAGCGAAAACTGCCACGTTGTTGACATCTAACTACGACGGCATCAAACATGTTTTATAGTTATTGCCAAATAATTGGCAATCTTGTTGACCTTGAGCAGTTTAATCGGTCAAAAACTGTTGAAGTTTAAGTTAATTAGTTTTTCGGAAACCAATTTCATGTGTGGAAATCAGTAACAAGATGAAAATATTTTGCTTTGCCATTAATATAGCATTAGGTATATTTCAATTTTAAACCAATTCAAGATAATTTTTGCATTGTAAACCAATTCAAGCTTTTTTTTCATAGAATTCATCTATGAATTTGTATCATTGACTTTTCTTGTTTGAACGTCTACACGGCTAACTATAAATTTTTGGTCATTTGGTCTTTTTGGTCAAAAATCTGCTCACTATATTCAAGAATAAACAATTAAAAACGCATTATACTAGGAAATAAAAAAACTGGAATGCTCGTCTTCATCTGAAAAAATTTTTATTCATTTTCGAAGAGGGGTTCCAAATGTCGTGTCTATCTCTGAGTTTTCTCTGAGAGTGGGGTTGGAGCTTATACGGGCTGATGTACCAGGAAATGTATATCTGTAAGACCACTAGTTAAATAATAAAATTGCATTGTAACAGCGGGAAATGTTGAAAGGATCTAATGTGTATTATACGATAATCTCTGCAATTGCATAGGCTACAATGAGTCTGGCGAGGAGGTGTGGGCGGTGGTGAAGAAAGACCCCTTTGCAGAACTTGGGCTGATGAATACAAGTGCATCCAGACCAGGAAGCAGAATGATGGCTTTGAGACAGTCAGCGCCTCCCAACTCATTCCAGGTTGGTGCTTGATGTCGTTAAATTATGCCAATTATTCACGAAAACAAGTCATTTTTTCTCTTATAGCCATTATTTAAAACGTTTGTTCACAGAGCGATACCTAAACAACGGTATTGTCAATAAAATATTAACAAGACTGCTCTTATCAGGGCGAAGCCCTGAATGTTCCGACTGCCTTTTAAGGTTTATGGAGCAGCAGTAATAACATTTAAAAAATTAAATGAAATAAAAATAAATGAAAATTTTTTATTCTAAATTTTTTATGAAAATCATCCCCCCACACGCCAAATAAAGTACGAAAAGATAGATTTCGTTCCTTGTAACATATCAATTATGACAAATAAGCTTCGTTAAACCAATTTGGAACGATTTATAAGACGGATTAAACCTCCGCTTACGCGTTAATAGCGCGAATTATATCGCGCGTTAATTGTCCCAAATTGGTCAAAGTGGCCAAAAAGGCAATCTTTAAACCCTAATAACTTTACGAAAAATGATCACAGGTGAAATATCTTTTCAAATTTAAGCTCAGGACAACAATACCTTTTGAATGATATTAAAAAAAATCCGTCAAAAATGGCTAGTTAAAAAGTCGAAATTTGTCTGAAGAAAAAAAAACCCACCCCGAGCACAAATATTCCGTTACTTTCGTATCGAAAGTCGGAACAATAAAATTTTGGTTTGAAGTGAAGCTTATGAATAGTTTCCGAAAAGTTATTGCATAACTTCCGTCAGGCAAAGAACCATTCATTCCTACAATTTGCTTTTTCTAAGCACTTTAAAATTTTCAAGATAAACAAAATGGATGCTCAGCTCGGTGTTCGTTGAGCTGAAATGCTCTTCAGTAACCACTCCAGACACTATAGAGTTTGTAACTTAGTCTGTAGCTATGGTAAATGAATTCAAGTTGAACAAATTGTGCTTGTTCAGCTGGCTGTCTTTTCAGAGATCCCAGAACCAGCTGTGGAACAATGATGGCGACTTCCAGAATAGTCTGAACAGCTGGGCCACGGCTGCTCCCAGTCACGGTAAGAGCATAGCAATCTCAGCATAGCAATCTCAAATATACAGCAATAATAAATGTCTCTGATCTGAGTTTTCATTTAGAGCGGGAGATAGTGAAGAACCTACTGAAAAGACTGAATGGAGGCCAAACTCCTGCGGAATTTGCAAACAGGTAATCATAATTATTCAACCTATCAGGTTTTGAATTTTCCAAAAATAACCTAACAACTGTAATTTTTAAATTTAACCGTTCGCAAAAACATTTTTTGGCTATTAATGATGATTAAAGCAAGAATTAAATAGCTTTTATCTAATTATAGCCACCAGCAAATTATAGCCCTATCATAAAGATTCCTACTGTAGTGGGGCGATCTATTTTTTGTGACAAGGCGGGGAGTGGGAGCTATAGTTGCAAAGCCCTGAAATGTACTATTTATATTCATCGTAGACCTTCGCGACGTGCTGCTAGTGCCACACCCGTGGAACCCTACCAATACCAGTGTGATCTGAGCATGTTCTCCAACCCGCCCTTCAACCCCTCCTGACACTTCACCATAAATCCAGAGTGGACCAGCGAACGCCTAGAGGTCAAGAAGATCCCAGCTGCCCATCTGCACCCGTCGGCTACTCTGAAAAACAAACTGGGACTTCTCAGAAGCTGATCTAATAGAAACGAGAAGACCAAAAATAATAAGTAAAGCTAAGCTATGGAATTAAAGACACGCAATGAAAAATTGAATTAATAATTTTAAAAAATGCTTCGCTAATTTAGATCCAAATGATCGTCTTTAAAAATCATACAGGAATCAAGAACAATCTTTTGTTGCGACCACAGCTATCTTCTTGAATGTTTCAGCAAAAAAGGTTAAAATAATTAGTATAAAGAAATGTTTCAGAATTGGTGTTTTTTGGTCAAAAGAGAAGTGAGATATTGAGCTGCAAGACTTAGCTCCTCGTATCTCAGTGAACATATGTTAACTCGAGTTTAAAAATTCAAGGTGAGTGATATGATAAAAAGGAGAAGAGTCTGGGGCTGTGCAAGTATCTTAGAATGCTTCAACCACACTTCGTGTGGCTTGGCAGAAAATTATAGATGAGAAAAATTTTCCAAACAACGCTACAATGGCAAAGAGTATGATGATATAAACCAAAAGTCAGTTGATAAAGGATACACTCAAAAAGCGATGAAATAAAATTGGTTTCTAGTTAATTTGATTTCAAATGTCAGTTGTTAAATAAAATCTCTTTCGAGTCACAGTCGTTTTTACCTATACGCTAAAAACTTTTGGAAATTTTTGGAAAAAGAGTTTTTGAATTATTATGTCTATTTGAACGGTAAAAAACTTTTTTTTTTTCAAGTGTATCTTCGTTAAATTGCTTTTTTGTTTTTCCCTATTGAGTTATGTCCAGGAGTGGCTCACTCATAAAGTAATTTCAGATAAGATATACCATCTGTTCATCACGCTATCTTATTTTTGGTCGGATAGATTCGTGCAACTTCTTAGTCTAATACCAATCCTAATCTTACTCTTATATCTCCTAGTCTCAATAGATCTATTGTATACTGGTATCTGCGAGTTAGATATCAGGAACTGTCTCGAAGGAGAAAACTGTTTTCTAATAAAATTTATTTTGCCCTGGTGCTGAAACTATGAATAGCTTCAGCGTTACAAATAATTGTAATTGTTAGTTATGGATCATGATTGGTAAGTTAGAAACGTTTTAAAGAGATAGTTTTATCAATAATATAATTGCATATAAATACTAGTTTTAAACTGATTCCACCCATCCAGGGCTTAGAGAGTTTTAAATTTTAAAGCCTATTGCAGTAAAGAACGGATGGAGAGATTTCTTGTTACTCTGACCAATTTCTTTTTGAACCAGTGACTGCGTGAGAGAAGAGGGAGAGAAAGTTGTTTTGGAGTAGATGTCTTCATAGAGAGTAGGGGGAGTCTTGTTCGTGTTCAAGAAGTGGGTCTCGTTTAGCCTATATCGTCTTGAATGATTGTGTCAAGCAGTCAAGAATTGAGAATGATGCAGTGATGTGTTGATTTCGTTAAGCTAGAGAGAGGCTACGTGAAAGATGAAGTTTGACTTCTCAGTGTGAACTGCCAAGTGACTTGGATCGGTATGTGAAGTCAACATCGAGTTGGCCATTGATCTTCTTCAATGTGTTGCTTTGCTTCGATGTTGGGTCCACACTTCAAGTCCTGTGAGGGTTGTGACTACGGCAAGAAACCAACAGATTTGCCATTTCACAGTCGGATTGTTGTCGAGTTTTTATCTCGTATTGCTGATCGATCCGGTTGCTCTAAGAATTCTTTTTACATTGCATTTTAAACCTATATCTTGTTAGTGAGATTAGTTTTAGTTATGATATTCATTAGTTGTTTTCGCATCAGCGTTTTTGTTTAGTTTCGGTAATTTTAAAGAGTCGCTCAAACTAGAGCAACTCTCGTCAAAAATTGAGTGCGTGTCGTAAGCGTGGCTAAAGCGCGGTGGGTTAGGCCGGCTATAGAGCATGCTCAGGACATTCTTATGGGTAGTGAGGCCATTTGAAGGGGGGAATATATTTTCCGTCCCTCTGAGCAGAATCTCTTTTCATGTTCAACTTTTTGCTCTTTTTGTCAGGTGTTTTCTCTTTTTTGTTTTTGGCTGTGTCCTTTTATCAAAAACAGATTGTTTTATTTTGGGTTTTCATTTTTACATTTTGGTGTTTTAAGTGGTTTCAATAAAACTTGAAATTCGTTTAAAAAGAATAGTTTTCTATTTTTAATCTGCGTACCTTGGGATTTTTTTATACATTCGGTTCGTTTTTGGGTGTTAGTAAGCTGCGTTGGTTAGCTTTAAAGTACTTATAGTTCCTTCTAACTGTGTTGAAGGAAAGTTTGAATCGTGTGAAGCCAAGTTAGAGTTGTTATCAGTTACTGTTGAAATCGAGTTTGGCGAGTTTGGTGAAATGTGGGCGACTAAATGAAAGTATTCAGTTAAAAAAGAAGCTCAAATAAAATAGTGAGTTTCTTGTATTCATTTGCTTTATATTGGTTTACTACTTCGTTTTTTTTCTAAAGAATTATTATTTTATTGCAATTTGTTTTAAACTTATTTCACTTGAATAATTCAGTTTCACTGTTGGATTAAAACGTTTAAAATTTAAATAAATTGTTTGTTTCTTATTTTAGTTTTATTCTTTTAGATAAGTGATTGGTGAAATTTAAAAAAGGAAAATGAAAAACAAGTGTAATAAGGGTGAGTTTTTTGTTTCATTTCTATTAGTAACAACAGTATAATTCGTTCTTACGAGGGTTCGGTTTTGGGGGAAAATCCATGGTGGAAGATAGGTTTGATTACGATTTTAGTGCGAAGCAGAGGCCAAAGAACTCCAAGCGCTCTGATGATGTCCACTTCTTCGATAATTGTTGAAAACTAATGATTCGTGTTTTGAATTAGTTTCTTAAGTTTATGATTAAATTTAGTACTGTGAATGTGTTCGAGCAGGGTTATTTCAATGGGCTGTATATATTCGTGGGTGTTTTGATGGTACGGTCGATTGGAAAGGTGTTAGTCAGTGGGCAAAATGTATACATCTGTCGGACGGGATCAGAATTACGGAGGATGCCGGGTAAGTTAGTTGGTTTGATGCAATATGGGAAATTCAAGAAATATGGTAATGTGCACTTTTAATTTATGAACATAAAATGATTAAGTGAGTTACGGGATGGTGAGTTGGTTATAAAGTGTTTTTGAATGAATCTATAAAAAGAGTACCTACGTGTGGGTTAGTTTTGTTTTAAGCATTATTTCATGTGAGCAGTGAATATCTCTTACTTTTGGTGTAAAGAAGTAAAATGTTGGTGCGAGAGCACTGGTTGAATTTATTCAAAAAACGGCTCAGAAGCGTTGGTGTTTGTTATTGCATGAGCAATTATCAAACATCTCATTAGTGCTATCTAGACGGAATATATATTCCGATTTAATGAAAAGTTTTTCTGTTTGTTGAGGATTAGTGTTTGGATGTCTGTGTTTGTATCTTCCATGTATCTAGTGAAAGTATGATTGAAATAGTTTATAGAAACCCGATTAGCGCTTGATGCTATGAATCTAATTAGTGTCTGGCTTAAGCCGATGGTAGGGAATTGATTTTCGAGAAGTGGAGTGGTGAGTTGGTGAATGATGGTAAAACAGAGTTCACTATTTTCGAGGTTGTTTTTTCAGGGGAAATTTTAATGGGTTAGTAAAACTGTAATAGGTGATCCAGGAGAGTGTGGTAATTAGCACGTTTTCATCAACGAAAGGGTTCAGTTGGTTTGCATTGTATGTTGTATAGTATGTATATCGGGGGAAAATGGTAGGTTGTGAGGTAAAAGCTCTGGGGTTTTAGTGTATTGTGGGTGGTGGGAATATAATCGGGATGAACGTGGACGACTAAACGGTAATTAAGGTGTGGTATTAAGATGCTTTAGTTTAAAAACTCTTTGAGCTCTAGTCGGTGCAATATTAACAGAATCAGTTGAGGTATCCAATGTTGTGGCTAAGGGGTTAGCTGGTGATTTGTTAATCCGTTATTTGTGTCATTTGGGTGTTGTTGTTAAGTTATAAAGTTACTAGTTCAAGCTCAAGATGATTGTCGGTCATGGGGCTAGATGCGTCGGGTTGGTTACTTGACATTGGGTAAAGGTTAGGGGTAGCTACAGTGTATGAAGAGGGGGAGGGAGAGATTGAAGTGGGATGCTCGGAAACAAAGGGTTGGAAAGGTGGTTGAGAAAAGTTTTTAAGGCTAGGTTCTGAGTCAAGGAAATTGTCAGACGTTTCTACATCAGAATTATTAAAGTATGATATGCTGTTAAAAACTGTTTGGATTGAATCTTCTGAGTCTGTGCGTGGTTAGAAGAAAAACTGAGTAAAGGAGAAGAGGTGAGGTCTGAGAGTGAAGTTCGAGAGGAATGGCGTTGGAGGTTTGATGGATAGGAAAGGGAACGTTTGGGGTATTCAATCTGTCGGCTCATCGTGGACTAAAAAGTTGATTGTTTTGAGAACAAACATTTTTTGTATGTGGTTGATCAACAATTTTTCACAGGTGTCGTCAATTTTTGGTTGATAAAGTGTTATATGAAATATTGGACCTCGTGGGAAATTACTACCTTGAGAGGTTTGTTCAGTAGTTACGAGTGTGTCATATAATTTTGTGGAACTAATAATAGAGGATGATTATTATGTAGGCTGTGTCCATATGGTGGTGCTGTAGGTGTTGAAATTGTATTGTCTTGTGGAGTGTCATATGTGTTTGGTTTTGTAGACACCTTTTTTTTACATTCGCTAATCTGTGCGTCAAGGAGGATTTTTTAAAAATTGTGTCGGAAAATATTCTAAGAACTCCTGCAAATAGAGTGCTTGCTACGCTTGCTTGTCTTTTGACTTGTGTATGTATTGTGCATGTATTATAGTTTCCTTTTATGAGTGAAAATAGAATACCAAAAAAACTGAACATTGCAGGTAAGTTAGCCAATTTTTTATATATATATATATATAGTAGGTCCATCCTAGAAAAGCTAGGATTTCGTTTTTGATATTGACACAGCAAAAAACAATAGTTGGCAAAAAATCTAGTGGACGGTGTTTTTCACCGTTAAAATATATATACTCTGTAATTTTCTGAGGTAACCGCTGTAGTCGTGTCCATAAATATCTGAGAAGCCTCCTGTTTTAGCTAGTTTTCGTAAATTTTAGTCAATTGATTGTCTTTGTGTTGTATCCATTTTAGTGAGAATTTCTTCAAGTTGTTGTTATCGAATGAATGTGATGTTGTGTGTCGGAATTAAATTGAAACGTTTTGATTGTAGGTCGATCTTTGGGTTACGAGCAACTGCACGCATCTCGGATAAAATTTTCTCTAGGGGTGGCATTAGTGTACGATATGGAGTGAGAAGATAAAATTTTAATATTTATCTTCGTTTGGATTTAGAAGCTGTACTATGTTGTGGCTATTTTCAGATCCACACTGGACAGCTGAATCACCAAAAAAAGTGCGTCGTGATAGTGTATCTACAAAATGTTCTTTATTTTCGTATAATATAGGGATTCGTTGGTAACATCTTTTGTATTCAAAAACTTAAAGTGGTGAAACTTAAAGTGGTGTGTGATACTAAAGAATGTTTCCTTCATAGTCAATAAAGTTAGAGCGGTTGCCTGATTATAGGTATCCTGCGTATGGTATTTTAAGTACACCTAAAGAGAGCAATTGTATATTTTGTATTTTTTCAAATTCACATAAGTGATGGAGTGTTTCTATTTCGGAGAGTGACTTTTTTTGAAAAATTCTACCTGATGTATAATCTAATTCATATCAAGAAATATATCGTTGTGGGTTGCACCTAAACAGGTGTTATTCATTAGTTAAAGTTCTTGTAATCGTTAAATATCTTTATTTTCTGGATAAATTTTTCTGCCAGTGTTTCCTGTGTTTTTGTATAATGTTACTGGAAAGTGGATTTTTTGACTTCTTCATTTTGGTATGAATGTGCTGCATCAATAACTAATTTGCCTGTTTTCATGTCGAAATTTGTGGCTTATTCGACGAGAGTTTCTGAATTTTGTGTTTTGAAAAGTGGTTTGGAATGTTTACATGCTACTTTCGTTTCAGGGTATATTTGAAAACGTGTTAAAAAGTATTGTTGTTCTGAGCTCAAGTTTCAAATTTATTTTTTTCTTTTGATCGTTTTTTGTAGAGTTTCGAAGATTTAAAAATCGCCAAATTGTCTTTTTTGCGAGATTTAGCTAGCTGTATAATTTGAGCTATTGACCCGCGTAAACGGAGTTTTAATCTGTCTGACTGGTTTCCTACTGGAGTAGTGAGTAATTCCGTTCTAGAGTAGTGACTACTGGAGTAGGACTAATTCCGTCTAAGGCTGGAGCAGTGACTGTTGGAGTAGGACTAATTCCGTCTTACTTGTTTCGCAATTCTTTCTGGAGGGTTTTTTTCACATTTCTCTATTTTGCTGACAATCGTCATCAAGGCCTCGTCCATCAACCTTTCATTGCTGGCTACTGGCGTTATTAGAGGCTGATAAAAACAAGATCAAGGTTAAAACGGTTTCGTCAATTCGACATCATCAGTAAAACCTGAAAAACCAAAACACAATCGTAAACGATGCAACATGTAGAAAGAACTAACTTAAAAAAAATAGAACGAAAATGGAATGAAAAATTGAGTTCAAGATAACAATAGTGTTAAAACATTGAGACTCATTGATACTGTTATGTGACATTCGACCAGAATGTGTCAAAATGCAAGTTCGAAATCGAATTTTTATTATAGCATCTGAATGAGAAGATTGACAATTTTAACAAATTAGTGGTGTTAATCGTTCATTTTGACAAAGCGGAATGGTTAATTTGGACTGACATGTTATTTTTTTAAAACTCGTTCAAAAAGAAAGACACGTGACAACGTCGAAATTTCGCGACAACTGAAAACTGCAAAAAGAAACAGAACAGCAGAATTCGTTGAGAAAAACGGTGAACGTTGAGAAAATGATTAGCCTAATTGTTGTGATAAACTTATTAACTAGATTTCCTTTCTCCGTATACAAACTGTGTATTATATGCCCTAGAGTTAAATCAAAAATCGCATTATTGAACGGAAAAATAGCGAAGTCCTGCTGCTCTAGGTGTTGCAGGTGAAGATTTATGGTCCACTTTGTTGACGCAAGCTCTTTTCGTGCGGCCATCGACGCATCCCCTAGAAATTTCCAATAGAAAATATTCCCCATCCAGACATTAGTAGGAGGATTGAGCATCAACCCTGCCACAAAAAAGAACTACCACTCAATCCAGAAGAATGAAGACAAACTTATTCTGTGGCACGACTTGATCAACAATACTGTGGCCCCCCACCACAGCAACAGCTGGAAACCTTGTTCACTAGAACTACTGCTTTCGACTCTCCACGGACTGCGTCACCGGATCGAAGCAAAAGTGTACACAAAACGAACCAACACCACAGACATACTCAAAAGATTGAGAACATTGGACATCCTCATTATCCCAGTAAAAAAGTTACTATCCACAAGAAAGAGAAGGAACAAAAGAATCTTGCGAGATTCGAGGCAAATTCACCCGTCTTGAGAGACTAATCATATCCGTCTACCGAAGTAAAAATAATTTGAAAAAATAGTCTTGAAAAAACGGTCAAAGTCTGCTACGAAGTAGTCAAAGAAACAGTCAACGTCGAAGTGAAGGTTGAAAAAGAACAGCAAAAAATAAAAAGTAAGAAGCTTTTTCTGAAATTACAAGGGTAGCTTCTTAGGAATTAATTGTCTTAGAGCGGCCCAGTAATAATCAGACTAGAGCTTAGTGTTTTTGAATGAAAACTTAGGGGTAGCTTGTTGAGACTTCAGTGTCTTAGAACGGCCCAGTATTTTTCGTGAAGTTGATTTCATTAGGTAACTTCTTGAGACTTAAGTGTCTTAGAGCGGCCTGATAAAATCAAACTTAAAATGCCTCCAAAACAAAAAAACTAGACGCAAAGGGACTGAATCTGTGTGTGAAATGGACGCTTGACAATGTAAAACGTGCAAAAAGACCTATGGTAACATCGATGATGAGGTAATGGAGTGTGATAAATGTCATGAACACCTTTGTACAAATATCCCTGACCAAGTCTACGATTACATATGTCAACCAGAAGTCATCTGGTGTTGCAATTCCTGCACACCGAAGGTGAAACTTCTAATTGAAGCTGACAAGAATCCAGAACCGGTTACACTACGGAGCGATCTGGACAAAACAATGGCGAACCTAACCCACATGATGAACGACTTCTACAAGTTTGTAGCAGGACCAAGAGCCGTGAATCAAACTGAACAGAAACCATGGGACATGGACTAACAACCGAAAGTCAAGCCACTAAAAGAAATTATAATGGAAGCATCTGAAGAGCAAAAAAGAGAGAATACGACAAAAGAAGAAAAAAGAACTTGATAATTTACAAAGCACCTGAGAAAACCCACCAAGACGGACATAACAGAAAGATAGAAGACAAACAACTGATAGAAACATTTCTAGCATCGTTCGAAAAGGGAAACAAAACAGCCACAAATTTTGTCCGACTTGGGAAGAAAAACGATGAAGCCACGACAAACAGACCACTGCTAGTATCTTTTGATAACGAAAAAGATGTAAACGAGATAATGAAAAACTTGAATAAATAAAAGATGCCGAATATAAAATCAAAAACCTGCGGATTGGCCCAGACAGGAGTCTCAAGGAACGAGAAGAAGTCAGAAGATTGATAGCAAAGGCAAAAAAACTTCAACGAAAAGGAACAAGGAGACTACGTGCACCTTGTGAGGGGGTTGCAAATAATGAGAATGAGGAAAAACCTCAAACTGGTCTTTATTAATCTGGTACCCAAACATAGACATATTAACTCAAGACAAACTGCACGAAATCACGTGGAGAATGAATCAAGAAAAATGCAAGCCTGATGTCATCGCTATAGTGGAATGCAAACCGAAAAATTCTCGTGCAGAATGGAATCCAGTATGGCATAAAATCCAATACTATAATATAAAATCAATAAATATGAACCCATCTGATCAAGGACGCGGAATTTTAGTTTATATTATGGAAAACATTGACTACTCCTTGAACACAAATAATTCTTCTTTCTATGAAAGTTTGTTTTTAAAAATTAAAATTGTCGGGAACATCATCAACCTTGGTGAATTGTATAGAAATCCAAACTCAACTAAAGAAAAAAACCTCCAACTAAAAAATTTGATCGCCAATTTGAACGAGACACAATCAAATGACTCAACGCTAATAGTGGGGGACACAAATCTACCAGAGATAGATTGGGAGGCCATGAGTACATTAAAATATGAAAATAGCACTGCGTTCACCTTTATAGAGGCAGTAAAGGACGCACTACTAACAAAACATATCAAAGAGCCTATGAGGTTTTTTGGCAGAGACAAGGCATCAATGCTTGATTTTGTGATATCAGATATAGTCTTAAAAGATCTAGACACCACGTTAGAGGCACCAATCGGAAAAAGTGACCACGTCCTTGTCAAGATAGATGTGCCATTAAAAAAGGTTAAATCGAAATGTAAAAACCGCTGAAACTATGAAAAAGGAGACTAGCATTGGATGAGAAACCATCTAGCTGACCCAACGGTTCAGTTAAATACATGGGAAAAACTGAAAAACTGCATGAGAGAATTAGTCGAAAAATTCGTGCCTTTAATTAAGATACACAGCAGTGGCAACAAAATGCCACTAGCAAGGGCGGTGCGCATGAAGATAAAAGAAAAAAAAGTCTGGAAAACATTCAAAAACTATGAAACAGCCGAAAATTTGACCAAATATAAAACCAAACGAAATGAAGTTAGATCGGCCACACGACCGGAGGCACTCACACGTGAAAAAGAAATATCATCAGAAGTTGAAACTAATCCGAAAAAGTTCTGGAGTTACGTGCGCCAAAAAACTACCATAAGAGAATCAATCCCCGCTTTAATAAAACCAAATGGTATGCTATCTGACACAGACGAAGAAAAGGCAGAAGTGCTCTCGAACTTCTTTGCATCGGTTTTCACTGACGAAACCCCGAGTTACTGGGACATCAGCCCTCCAGCAACCGCCAGCATTGATGACAATCTGGAGCTAACAATGAATGACAGATCCGAGAATGACAGATCCGAGAAGAACTCAATCGCTTTGAATGACAGATCCGAGAAGAACTCAATCGCTTTGACACTTCAAAGTCGCCTGAACCAGATGGAATTCATCCTAGGGTCCTCTTTGAATTACGAGAATTCATCTTAAAACCACTTTTGATTATTTTCCAAACCTCTTGGGAGACAAGCAAATTACCCGAAGACTGGAAAATGGATAACGTTTCTGCAATATTCAAAAAAGGTAAAAAATCGATGGCATATAACTATAGAACAATCAGTTCAACATCAATATGTTGCAAGTTGTTCGAAAAGTTTGTTCGAAAGCATTTAATGGATCATTTCAATGAAAAAGATCATTTCAATCTGCACGTTCACTGAACTTACAGCTCCTGAAAAGAAATGATGACTTCGTCAGGGCAATGGACGAACATGAAAATGTCGACGCGGTACACCTGGACTTCAAGAAAGCTTTCGATTCGGTACCACACAAAAAGTTGATCGGAGTTCTTAGACAGTATGGAGTACTTGGAAGCACCTTGAACTGGATAACAAATTTTCTTTTGGGACGACAACAGAGATTGGTAATTAACTATTCAAGATCCGCGTGGCAGCCAGTAAAAAGTGGGATACCCCAGGGTTCAGTACTCGGCCCAGTACTGTTTTTAATATACATCAACACAATGCCGGATAAAATAGCGTCAAAAATATATATATTTGCTCACGATGTGTAACATTCGCCCGGAAGATACATATCGACGGATAACAAAACTAAGTCTTAAGACGACTGGCTAGCGTCTAAACAGAGCTTTGCATGTTTTTCACCGTCTCTACCAAGCCAGTACTTTTCGGTGGTCTTTTCTAACATCGGGTCGACAAAAACGTTACTGTTCTCCGGCTTCGACCAGAACGCTCAAATTAACTGAATTACATGCAAAAATAGTGAGCTCATGGCTGGGTCTCAGTATCCCCAGACCACGAGGTCACTCCTAAAAACAGGGCTACTACTTATTATATTACTATTGTTTTTGATAAAAATCATCATCTCCATAGAAGATGGATCAACCCTTTCCCCCCCAACTCTTAGCACCTCATCCTTGTCAAAACTAATCCAAATATCAATTAAATTCAAGTCAGGACATGACAGGATGCTAAAAGTTCATATGAGTCAATAAAAGTTTTCCGTCCCGAGACCCTTCCGGATTCTTGAATCCGGTGAATCAAGCTCCTTAAGTTCGATTTCACGACAACACGGAAGGCTGGTTTCTTACCCTTCACCGTTGTTCGCAACGGCCTTGCAACTATTGTAGCAGCACAATAGTTGCAACTCGGAACGTTCTCTGTAATTCGTTGTCGTCTTCTTCAATTTCGATTTCCTCAATTTCGATAAAGTTGTTCTCGTCAACGCAACTAATGTTGTTGTTGTGTTTTTTCTCTCGTTTTTTGTTAAAATGGCCGTTTCAGCATTTCTCAGAAATGTGACGTCATCATTCGAATTTTTGAAATTTTAAAATACTAGAATATTCCAGCCTTCACCGTTTGGCTAAACGTTCCAATAACGCCCTTAGTTTATAAAAACCACCAATCCGGAAGGCTTACTGCTAAAATTCCGAATTCTGCAGAGATTGCATTTTGGCCATTCTGGTCGAATGTCACATACTCCCCGGACAGTCCGGTCAATGTCCTCATTGAATCGCGCAATATTCGTAAAATGGTTACAGTGTCATCGAACAGAATTGACAAAATGCACGAAATTACTTTTATCCACGTCACATCGACTCACTGCAGAATATAAATGGCATCATACTACATCACTATAGCCTTCAAATTCTTTCATTAATCTGCACATTGAGGATATGACTTAAGATTTTTTCTGACTTCCAGTGTCAATGTCCCGATTAGAACTTTTCTCCTAGATTTAAAAGGTGTTGGCTTGCAGGACAGTCCTGCCAACCAACAAGCTAAAATTATCCTACAATGCTTCTTCCCTTCGGAAATCTTGTTTGTTATTGTCCTAAATATTAAAACTAAGAAACTTTGTGGTTAGAAAGAACAATGAAACAATCTCCCTCTTCGAGAGATTACTCAAGCCTTCCACATCACCACAAAGTGATCAGTCTTCCTAAGTGATTAAAAACAATCATGCAGGCTGGAATATTTAAATATACTCTTCCCTCGAGCCTTTCTAAATAAATAATAAGTGTCTCTAAAGCCACTTCTGTTAAAATCAAAATGCAAATTTATAAATGCAACAATTCCAAAACTCAACTAAATGTTTCAGTTTTCAATTGCAACTTGGTTGCTTGGTTTCTCACTTGAGTTTTTCACACACAAAACAATTCTGAGTTTTGACGTTTCTTCATCATCCCTTTGTTCTCTTCTTTTTTCGTCGTTTAGAAGTTCTAAAACTTCTAAATTCTTCTAATTTTCTTTCTTGCTGCCTCTTGTTTTCTCGACCATTCGTCAATGCTCCATTTCCTCCTCCTGTGACACTGACTCCGCACTTTCGGTTTCCGTGTCTTGTAGCACGTCATTGACTATCCTGACGCTGTTGGAAGCCGTCCTCCAACACTTCTGCTCTTCCACCCTCTGTTTACAGCAAGGTAGGGGATCCACGTTTGATTCTCTGTTTCTACAGAAGCTGTTGTGGAGACACAACGTCACGTTTCTCTCCAAATCTTCTTTCAGCATCTCTGCCTTCTCATTTCCACTACGCTCGCTCGTCCTGGAAATTCTTTTCACAGCGGTGGTCACTGCATTCCGATGAGTCACGAAAGCTCGCTTGAAAGCTCCTGCCCCAATGTCCAGCTGATATTCACTGTACACTCTGCCATGTTTCGACATATGCTTTTTCGCATACTCGTACAACCATGCAGTCATGTTAGCTCTGAACCATGGCATCAATCGTTTTCTTGCCCATATCTTCTTCATTTCCATCGGAATGTTTAGAACTTTGCACATTGTCTCAAAAAGATCTAAATCTTTTAGACAATCTAATTTCCGCAAATGTTCTCTCGTTGGTGCCTCTTGTCTATTATTTTCTCTCACATGAGCTTCCAGCCATCGTATCGCCATCATAACTCCCACTATCACTATTGTTATGGGCTGTGATGAATCTGGTAAACCCATGGAGAGCAGCTCTCCAGAGTCCCAGATCAACATCAGATTACTACGCTTGGGATACCACCAGGTCTGCAGCAAGCAGTGGCAAGGAAACTCATCATGCGTCAACATGATGCCTCTCCAATTACGTTTTCCCGAAGCTTCCAGCAATGGTTCCACTTCCATCATCACTCGGTGGATTTCATCATTCTCATCTACTGCATTGTAATCTGTGACAGTTGATCCTCCCTGTTTCTGTTTTTCGAAGTCACTGAAGTTCCCGCTCACATATCCCATGAACTTCTTTCCTAGTATTGACTCCAACTCTTCTTTGGTTCTCTCTGGAATTGCTGAGAACATCTTACATAGTAACTCGTAAGACTTTTCAGACATCCTCGCTAATCTCACACACTTCGGCACTGAGAAGGCTTGATCCACAATCGTTCTTGTACTCTTTACGTCCACAGCTACGAAATGTACAGGATATCTGCTCTTGCACATTGGAGCCAACGTTGAGCCCACCAAATATCGTGCTCCTGATGGTCTACAATAAGTTTCGCTGTGTCTGATGTTCATCTCTGTTTCGATTGCTTCCCTCCATTTTCCTATATACTTCTGCTCGGTCTGCAGAACTCCTGGGAATACTTCTACGCTGATGGCTGTGACCATCTCATGTTTCTGTTCTAGATTCAATAGTGACTCTAAAGAACCAAACATGTTGTAGAATCCTAGTGCTGTCACTAGATTCACATCGGTTCCTCCATGGCAATCTGCTATCAGTTCCGTTTCCGTTCTTGCTTTCATCACTACATTTCCAAACAATACTGTCAACTGCTTGTGTTGTTTCTCCAGGGTTTTCACACAGTCTAGACTTCCACAAACGTGACCCTCTAGTCCACAGACTTCCGCCAGACAGCTACCAGGTTTGACCCAGTCTTCTGGTCCCCAGCCAGGCAACTCCACTTTATCTTCTCCGTTGCTCTTAGAGGCTGTTATCATCACATTATATATGATGTTGAGGTCACGCAGGTTACAGTCTGCATTCAGTTCCCTCTGTATGTCTTGTGTCGCCCGTAATATTGAGTCAGCGTTGGGACTAGGACACCATGATGGTCTCATCAATTCCCACACTGCCATCAAGCTCGTTCTCAGTAATTCATCTGAGAATCCTCACCCAAACTCCACTCTCTTGTCGGATTTTGGTACTGAAGGTGCAGTCACCTCTTCTTCCAAGACCAGTCCCAATTTGGCCTGTGAATTGTTGACGCTTTTAATCGTTACAATTCTGGACGTCCAGAATCTTAGTAACACCGCCTGCTCATAATCAAAGAAGCAATCGCGTATGTCTTCACTCAGGAAAGGATTGTACGCTATCCCTATGATCCCAGATACATAGCTATATGACTTCTTCTTGATCGGTCCACAGTATTCACTGGATTTCGGCAATGCTCCCATAGATTCTTTAGTGAGTCTCAGCTCCTTGTTTGAGAATCTCCTGATCTCATCTATCTTTTTTCATGGGCTCCAATTCTTCAGGTTCTTTCATGTTCACCCTCATCGGTTTACTTTGCTGCATGTCCAGCAGTGCTAGCAAGAACAAGGCTTTCGTTCGCTCATCGCCTTCCCTCAACATTTTAACACAAGTGTTTAATGCAGGTACTGAAATCTGCTCTATCAGGAATCTAATGAAACAGAGAGCATCTCTCCGCTTCGCACACGCTACTGCCGCTCCCTCCTGGACTATCAGATCCCTCAGATTCGTCATAAGGAACACCTTTTCTTCTTTTGACCTTTTTCTTTCCTCTGAGTCATATTCTTCGCGAGTCAGTCCCATCATGCACCAGGCGAGCCTGAGTTGTAACTCTGTCCTTACGTAAGGTACTGCCACGAGAGCATGTATTCTTGGCGTAGTCCTCATTTCTTCTTCGAAATACCTCAATACTACTGCTTTCCATGGAAGGCTCACTAACTGCTCGATCGTCTCCGCCTGTACGTCAGACGACGCCAAAGTTCCATACGCCTTCTGCTTGAGGGTGGTGCCTTGCAACATTGTTTCCAGATAACCCTCCATGGCTTTTTCTTCTTCCAGGGCCATTACATACCCTCTAGCCGAGTTTCGGTATTCCAACATCTCCATGTATCCACCGGTGGGTTCATCTATCGACACTGTCTCAGACACTGTTAGTCTGTTGTATTCCACTGGTGTTAGTTGTCCTGCAACACTTCCCTTTCCATGATTCATGGGAGATGGTTTGAAGTCCCTCATTTTACTCTCTCCACATTGACTGAGTATTTCCATTTCTAAAGTTGCTCCAGTCAGAGTGCGGTCACTCCTTTTGGATTTATAACCGGTTGACTTTATTCCTGCCATGAGAATGGGTGGCACCATCGCTATATCAGTTAATATTCTATCTGTGCCAGACAATTGATAATCACCTTGCCCCAAATCCATGACTTCTTCGACTCGCTTCCTTTTCGCTGAGTTACCAGCTTTCATCGATATTTCTGAATCCACTTTTGGCTTTCCAATTCTCCTCGGCATCACTCTGCTTCCTAACTTCATTTTCATCGCATTGATTTTATCAATCACCATTTTCGATCGCATCGTTCCTCTCCTGGTCCTTGACAGGTACACCACCTCTCCTTCATCGTCCTGCGGTGTCATCTTGATGGGAGAATTCGCTTCACTCTCATCAGTGGCTGAGTCGATCACTAACTCACTCAGTCTCCCTTCACACTCATCAAGCTTGTCAAGTACTTCTCTCATCAGGGGTTGATTGAGACCTGTTTTGAGGATGGACTGGGTCCCATAGCTCTGAATCACGGTCCAGACTTCTTCCATAAACGCCACTCTGTCCAGCTTACATCCCGTCCTACTCTCGTGGTCTCGGTGATGTACTTCCCATTCTTCTTCGGGCAGCGTTCCCAAGAAAGGTACTCTGGCTGAGGCCTCTATTCTTCTCCTCCTAGGTGATTCCATGAGGATTCTCTGGTCGTTATTTCTTGAATTGCCAGGAGAGCTGCTCTCCAGCAAATTCCGTTTCATTTCCTCAAAGGCTGACGGAGGTTCCAGTGTCGAGATGCCTTCATCCGCTGGCTCAGTCGTTTCCAACGTGTCTGCATTATTCTCAAGATCACTGAAGATATTGAAATCCAGGCTGGATGTTCCTCCTGTCGATGCCCTGTCGTCTTCCCCACCAGCTTGATCTTGTTGCATGGGTTCTTCAGTCTGACGGCTTCCACCCTGTCCGTCATCTCCTTCTGACTTATCCTTATTCGAGTTCGATGGCCCTTGTTCGTCATTGTCGGCTTCTTCATGGAATCTCGGTATGAGCAATGTACCGGCCGATTTATCTTCCTCTTCTCCATGGACCACTTTGATTTCTTCGCAGCCGAAGGGTGCTAGGAAAGTTCTCGTCTGCAATACTCCTCCAACTTTCATCTCCTTCCTCACACTGGTCAGGATCAATGAGGCTTCAGGCAATTCTGTCCTGCCTCTCATTCTCATCAGAGCTAAGCCTAGTCCCTTCCATTCCTCATCAAATCTTCCAGGCTTGGGAGTAGCGGCGTTGCTTATTCGCCTTCTCGTCGCTTGATCCGTGTACGCAAATCGTGTGTACTGTAACACGGCGGCATTTCTCCCCACGAAGCATGGATCCATCGTCACCGAGAAATTCCCTACTCTCTTTTCATTGGTTTCGAATGCTCTCAATCTAGGAGTTTGTACTACGGAGACTGCTCCGAGCAGCATCCTTCTTATCAGAGGGAATTCAGGGATTGCCTCCGGTATCTTCTTGTAATCGCCCCAGTCCTTCGTCTCTTCTCTCACTTTGTGATAGGCTGCTGTGAGACGAGGCACTCTGGTCATTTCACCATTCGTTTTGTCATAGGGCCTCAGATTCCAAAGCTTTGGAAACACCTCGATGTGCCCTCTTTCTACTTCTCCCATGCGGTCACAGAAGTGATCGTCAAAATTGATGACTGTCATCTCTGGCTCCGATATTTTCGCAAATAACAGATCTTCACTCATGAGCTCTCGCAATGCGTGCTGCTCACACCAGTTCAGTGTACTACCGTCCACTGCCGATATGAGGTTCAGGTGCAGCACCGACCTCCTATACGCTTCCACTTTAACGTCAGGGAACGCAAAGGTGACTGCTGGTCCATAGATCAATGTCACGAACTCCGTGACTCCTCTGATCAGCGCCAAGGGATCGATTCTCATAGCTAAGCTCAAATCAGTTAATAGCGGCATGCCTCCAACATGTCGTCTAACATCTTCCTCTCTTTCAATTGTCTCGTCTTCTCCGGTTCCAAAGCGATTTTGCTGCAAGAGATACTGGATAAGAGTGTGTCTCAGGTCTCTTATTTTGTTCCACGAGTCCGTGGATTTCTTCATATCCAGATTCCTCACTCTCTCTTTCATCTGCTCTGGACAACGTGCCAGTTTCATCAGTCCTCCCAAGTTTCCGTGGGTTATTGCGATCAATGTCAGAAGTCCATCTAGTCGCAGGTTCTGTATTCCATCCGTAAGCAGTATCGCCGGTCCTTTTACGAAACTCTCCGCTCCGAACGTCACGAACAAGGCTATTAATTCCACTATCGATACTTTCACTACTGCATGGAGGAATTCCTTTATCAAATAGTGCGAGACTTTCGGGTAAACTTTTGCCAAGAAGGACGCGGTCCATCCGGCTCCCAACCCTTCCAGCATGCTGTCTGTCCTTTCAAATCCCTCCTGTCCCTTCACTTCCTGGGTCCAGAAGGTTTCCAGAGTAATCTGACACATTCTGTTCACGAACTCAGCTGTCTTTTCTCCGGCATTTTCCGCCAGGTTCACCTCCTTCAACAAGTAGGCGTGTATCTTAGTGATCATTACTGGGCCTTGCTGAAAAGCATCTGCACCCAATGCCGCTACTCTAGGATTCAGGTGTAGCCACTGGTTTGCTTCCGGCTTGGTTCTCAGCACCATCGCTTCCAGATGAGCTCTCATCTCCAGTGAATTCTTTCTTCTCGTGTCTTCACTCGCCACTTCCATTGCTCGGAACCACAAGTCGTTGGACATTGCCGTGATCACTCGATGGTCGTCATCTATTCCTGGTTTCAGTTTGAGTTGCCGACTGAAGTTGGACAGTTCCAACCCCAGCACTTCGTCCAACACTAACATGTGTAGCGCGTGGTCCTTGAACCCTCTCATCGCGTTTGAGATATCTGACCATACTGCAGGCAGTTCAGCCTTAAGTGGCCTCAGGTTCTCCATTTCTATCATGCGATTCGGGGCTGATATGATCACATCATATTTTCCCTCCGAAAGTAAGGCTACCATTGCATACACAAATTTCAGTCCATCCGGGAGATGTGCATATCCCGGAGACAACGCAAATACTACTCTCAACGTCACTTTATTGAATGATCCCTCCTTCGTCGCGTCCACCACTTCACCCATCGACTCCAGGATGTCTTTTATCGCCGGCCATACTGCGTTTTCTGCTGTTGCAGAATCTCTGAGCCTGCTCAGAAAACCTCTACTGTGCAGATGGTCATTGATGCCAGCAAACACAATCGTTATCGGGTTCATTTCTGTCTGCCTTTGTACCCCTATAGCCAATGACACTGATTGCAATAGGTCTAGGTCAACTGCGGCCAGCATTATGACGTCCGGCCAAAACAAAGACTTAGAGGTGTACACGAACTCTGAATTCGCTACTACCATGATTCTGGCCTTTCTCATCTCTGCTTTGTCGTAGGCGGCGAAGATGGTCTCATCTTTCTTTATCGCTGTCAATCCGCCATATCTCTGGGCATCACCATCTTGGTTCACTAGTTTTGGGTACACTCTCTCCTTCACATGACCCGGTGGTGTCGTCAATTGCCTAAATATCTTCACGTGTTGTCCAATCGGCGCTCTCGCCGTCAGGAATCTTCCTGGCCTTTCTTCACGATTCCTCTCATCATGGTTCAATCTCACATCTTGCAACGGTCTTGCATTCACAGGTCCCATTGTGTTGTTGGAGGGCAGTCCCTCCAAATCAGCAAATCTCAAGGCCGTCGTGGAGCTGAAATTTATGCTAGCGGCTATCAACCAGTCTACGCCGGTTATCGAGTACAATCTGCTGACGGATAGCGTCGCTCCATTCAGCATCCTCCTTGCATCTTCGATGAAGCTCACTCTCTGTAGGTCCAGCTTCATTAGTTCGTCTTTGTATATATGCCAAGGAGACGGTATGGATCGCGACCACATCAATGAGCCTCTGCTCGGTCTCTCCTCTCGACTGGTACTCGTCGTCTCCGATCTAGTTCCGATCTAGATGTGCCTGCTACTTCTTCGATTGGTTGGTTGATAGGTCCTATCCTTCTCCTAGGATGATTTGTCCTCCTCATCGGTGCTTCTCCCAACCGATCCTGTACGTCTGTTCTTCGACCTGGTTCACTGGAGCTTTGTTGCCGGTAATTTGTGACGGCTGGGACCGTACCCAAGCGTGTTTCCAGGTTAGGAGGCACAAAAGTGGTGATCACCGTATCACTCACCGTTCCCTCTTCCTTCAGCACTCCTGTGTCAAAGAGTTCTGCTTCCAGCTCATCCAACCGTTCTTGGAAGACTCGATTCAACCAAGCTTGTCCTTCGACACTGTCGAAGTGGATGCCATCTGTGGTCAGTCTGGCTTGATCCATGGCTCTCAATTCATGTTCAATGTCCATGAGGATCATTCTTCCGGCATTTCGATTTGCTAGGTTTCTCAAGATGTTGTTCCATCTCATGACTCCCTCGTTGTGCCTTCTTCCTGAGGCTGTCAGGCTTCTTGCGTTCATTGGCACCGTGCAAACGGTCAGTACCGCGCAACTGAACTTCTGCCAGAGAGTAGTGAACAAACACACCATCATTGATTCCCACAGTGCTTCCTGCTCATCTGATCCTCTGGAGATATCATTCGTCCCAACTAAGATCATCACATTGGGTATCTTCCCTGGATTCATCAGCTCCACCATGCGATATAATTGGGCAATCGTCGCGCCTCCAAAGGCCATCACCGTGGTGACCCATGAGGTCCTCAAATTCGACAGCACTCTGACTAAGCTGTCTCCCAATATCAGGTGAGATGTCCCGAGTGGTGGTTGCTGCAGGTTCACAGCCGGGCTCCAGGTAGCTCGATTGAAGCAGGCCCTCGGATCTGTCTCCGGAGCTCCCGTGAAATTATACTTCAATTGATTATTCTTCTGCACGTCTATTACACGAGACACTTTCTTCGCTGGCATCTTCCTTACTTTCCTCTCTGGGATTCTCGATTTCCCCATGAGTGGTGTCACGTTACTCATCCCTTGTCTGATTACTGTCTGGGAGAATTGTACTCTGCCCGTATCGTCAATCGTTCCATAGGGTGCAGTCATCCCGGATCCTGGTGCATTCTTGTTAGCGACCAATCGTCCAGCTGTCTCTATCAATTTTCTCACTGTCTGTTCTACGACGGGATCACCCAAGGTGTCACTAGGATCCGGGATTGTTACTCGGTTCGTCTCTGCTGGAAGCCGTGTCTCCGTTGTTTGACTCATTTCTCGAGGTGTCAAGAGCTCCATCGGGGACTGCCCACGAGGAATATCCCTTGCCGGTATCACTTTCTCAATGGACGTCGTCAACGCCGCCTGTTCCGATCGCTCTTTGTATTCCTGCCTTAAGCGTTCGATCTCTTGACCCTGTTTTTTGTTGCAGTCTTCAAACAACTTTCTCCACATGTCCCGGTCTTCCTCCATCGCCAGCATGGTCTTCGTCATATCGTCTAACTCCTTCTTCGTACTTCTCAGCTGATCGATCATCTCGTCCAGATCTTGTATGGTTTGGTTCGTCTGAACCTTCTGTGTTACTTTCGCCCTTTTTGGTGGCACAGCTGCTCTCAGTGGTGAACCAGACGAGGTCGCCTCGCTGTTCATCTCCCGATGCATTCTCGTCAGCCCAGGTTTAGGCTTAGAGGGCATTGGCATCTCACCTGGTTGGTAAGTCCTAGAACTTCCCAATCCAGGCTCATTCGCCAAGTCACTCCCTGAGAGAGCCCCGTTTCTCCACCTCATCACTCTCATGTTCGGGCGGTCTAGTACTCCTCTTTCTCCATATGCTGCCATCAACAGGACTTCCGTGGGGCGGTCCCCACGGTTGTCGTGCCCCAAGATGTTGATCAGGGCGGTCAGCAACATGACCACCTCTGGGTCCTCCAGAGCGAAGTCTCGTTCGATCAGCCGACGATAGATCGCATCTACCGTCGGTCCTACATATGCCTCTGCCAGGTCCATCAATTCATCCAGGTTGGAGTTGTCCATTCTATTCTTTTCAAGTTTGATTCGATTCTTTGACTCAAGTGAGTAATTTAAATGATCAATCAGGATCTAGAAAAGCAATCACGAATGTCACACTTGTCAGTTTCACCTTAACATATATCGTTAAAATTTGCTTAAAACAGTTCAGATAAAAAGATATTTATCCTAAAATTTATTAAAATCAATTGGTTTCTAAAATTTTGGAATTCGACCTAAGATTGGACAGTCCAAACTTTGGATCTATTTCCAAGATCGTCATTTAGTTGTTCATGGTCACTAACCCCTACTTACCCATGATCTTAATAACCTAACACATAACATAACATCACACACATATCACATATTACATGCAACTTGGTCTTTGGCCTAACACTCTTTCGCACATCACTCAGCCTATACTTAAGTAATATTTCTTATGTAGATATACTTGTATGTTTGTATCAGAGAATATCACGTGTACAAGCGCGTACAATTCCCGAGGATGCAGTCTTCCTCTATTTGGATCGTACACTGGAAGCGAGAGCTCCTTCACGTCCATTTCCACAAGGAAGTCCCTCAGCCTCGTCAAAGACAAGACTAGGTTTTCTGGGTCCACGTGCTGCTTCTCTGTCGCCCTCGTTACCAAGAAGCATAAGTACTTTCCCGGTATCTGCGACACCGCCGGAGGTAAGGCTGCTACGCCCCCTATCCCTGGTCTTTGCTTCCAAAGGAATTCCACGTTTTTGTATTCTCTCTTAAAGTCTGCCGCTAACGCTGTCCTAAAACTCATGTCTGCGGTGATTGTTATCGCACATGTTCTGTTTGTGAGTAGGAAATCACTGTCTGTTAGTATTATGTTACTTGAATATTCATTTGGTAAGTTAAAATATGACTCAACTACCCTGCCTATGTCAGGTTTCTTAGGTTCTTCACCTGTTTCTGCTTCTAAGTCTCCTGTTTCTCTTGCTATTCTCAACTTTTTTATTATCAGGTTTTCAGTGTGGGTAAGTCCTACCCCCACTCCCCGGACAAAAATATCCATCGGCGTCCCCGTCGATCGCATACCGGGTATTAAGTCAAGATTAGAAGCTGGAATGAGTAGTCGTCCTTCCTGGGCAGCCCAGGAAGGATCATCTCGTTCGGTCTTAATGTATTTCGCGCTTTCACAATCTACGTCTTGAATCGTAACGCTGGTCTCTTTAGGGTCTGATGTCATTTCGTTCAGCCACTCTAAGACACGCAGGTTCGTCTGGTCTTGTTCATATGACTGCTGTTGCTCATCGTCAAATTCTACCTCGGGTTTCGACCAGTTGTCAACCCACTCATCGTTATGATCATCGACTATGTCAATGTCTTGTGACACAGTTATTTCTTCTAAACCCACTACTTCCTCCACTATTTTCTTTAGATCTATCCTATCCACTACAAAGTCGTCACCGTAAGGATTGTATTTCTTTCTTGGTCTCGTCCCGTCCTTCTGACGAGTCTGCATCGTGAACGGAAGGTCCGGTTCGAAGTTCTTGGGAACCTCTGTCTGTTCGGGATCCTGCCAATCTTCCTCTGCGTAGGGTAAGGTTTCATCGTCCGCTTCGATCTGTTCGTTTGGATCCAGGTCCAATGGTGTATCCGTACCTTCATCTACGACTTCGTTTCCATCGTTCTTCTCCCTGGTGCCTTTTTCATTGACCTCACAAGCAGGATCCATCATTAGATAATCACCTTCTTCCATGTCTGCAGGTATACACCAGTCTTCTGTCGATGGATTGTGTGGCTTGATGTTTTCGTAGTGGGCGGCTCGGCCAGTACTCAGTCTATAAAAGCGTCCCTCCTGGTGCACCTCAGTAATCATGAAGGGTCCCCTCCATTTCTTTAGAAGTTTCTTTGTCCCTTTCGGTGGTATAACGTTCTGAAATACCCATACATAGTCTCCCACCGAGTTAGCTTTTGCGCCAGCTGCTTTCTTGTCGAATCTTTTCCTTTGCCTTGCCTGTGCTTGCTGAGTATTTCGTCTGCACAGATCGTTCAACTCCTGTTGACGTCTGATCACATCCCTTACGTAAACCTGTGGAGATGTTTTCTTTCCCTCATACTCTGGGTAGAAGAATGTCAAGGGTAAAGACTTCTCGTGTCCCGTCAGCATCATGTGTGGACTGACTCCAGTGGTGGAGTGTTGCGTGCTATTATAAGCTCCCATCACCTGTGGAAGGTATCTGTCCCAATCGGTCATGTACCTGGAACAATATACCCTCAGCATCGACACTAACGTCCTATTCTGTCTTTCCACTAGGCCATTCGTTTGAGGGTGGTATGTCGTGGAGTGAGCCTGAGCGACCTGTGAGCGTCTCATAAGCTCTTTCGTAAGCTCTCCTACGAAAGCTGTTCCATTATCCGATTGAAACGTCATCGGACAACCATGTCTTGCTATCCACGTGTTGATCAGGTGGTCGCATGTCTCTTCCGCCGAGGCAGTTATGTCTCTTCCCCATCCTCCTGGGACTCACCATCGTTTCCTGCTCCTCCTCCCATGCTGAATGGAAAGAAGTTTCCTAAGGTGTTCTTCATTCTTTCTGAGAACGATGACGACGTTGTTTGCCTCCCAGTTCCGCTTGCCATCATAGTGTTGTCTGTCGGAGATCTTCTAGTTGTCGCTACTTCAGTTGAGATGTCGGATAGTTCCGACATCTCTTCCCGATCCAATGTCCCGGTGGAAGTGGCAAAATCGTGGCCTTGTTCTACCGGAGTAGATTCACTCGCCAGCCTTCTGCCTCTCCCTTCCAGTCCATTTACTCCCTGGTTGTCGTTCATGGTATGGTCTGTATTGACCTCCACTTCTAACAGTTCTCTTCGCTCTTCTGAGGTCTTCTGACTTCTCGTTTCAACCATTCTGCCTGAAACCGTCTCCTCTTTATCGGACCGGGATCGCTTGATCCAATCCACAAAAGGATCGGTCATCGTTTTTCTTTGCTTTTCAGGTATGAATTTCCTAGAGCTATTACCTCGTTTTGGTATCCTTGACTTGTCTAGACTAATTCTCTATTTGTCACTTTTTAATGCCTATACTTAACTCGATTGCTAGAGACCCTATAGCTTTATTAACAATAATAATGACACAACACAATAAATTTCACCAGATTCTATTAAATAGTGACCACGAATCCATGTATGTTGTCAGAGTACAGTTTGTATAAAATTTATTCACACTAGCCGATTATCGGTCCAAAGATCTGGAAACTAGCACAATATGATGTTATCAGTCAATTTAAAAGATAGTGTACTCACTACCCAATCAAGCACAGTTTAGGTTGATTTAAAATCAAAAACAAAAAATATATATTGACACAATATGAATGTATATATAAAAAAACGTATGTGTCTTGTACTCTTAGTCGGTCGCAGTACAATAGTCGAACCTGTCTTTTAAAGAAAAAGCTTTCCCTGCTTGGTGCTGCACCAAACAGACAAAACTTTGAAGGCAGTTATTTTCTCAAGTGGGCGTCTATTGCACCCACCGAGTACCTTGTTACCTATCTGCCTTCGGACTGCCCGAGCTAGACCTACTAAAATCCTCAGGGCAGTCACTTTTCTCAAAAACGTATTATGTTCCAATCCACACCAATGAGTCACGCTCTTTTTAATTTAGACTTAGTGTCGCGAATATCCGAGTTCGGACCTGTTTTGTGTTAGTCTGGTTCTTTTTGAAAGGCAAGTTACCAGTGCAGTCACTGATACCTAGCCTGTGTATTAATAACCTAATACCTCTCGCTTTTTAGTCTTTCTTTCGTTTACCTAAGTCCTTAATAAAATAATACCCCTCCGGATTGGCACAAATAGGACCCTTCCGGACTGTCAGAATATAGACCCCTCCGGATTGGGACCCCTCCGAGTTAGTTAATAGTAGACCCCTCCGGATTTGGACCCCTCCGAATTAGCAACTATAAGACCCCTCCGGATTCGGACCCCTCCGGTTTTGTGGAAAGTAGACCCCTCCGGATTCGGAGCCCTTAGCTCTGTCAAAGTAGCTTTTCGTAATTTTCTTAATTTCAGCTTATACCCCTCCGGATACGTTCTCCGATGCAATTATGCTCTTTCAATTAACTGGGAAGGGTATTTACTACCTTCCTAGACCCTTCCGGATTGAAGTTAAGCCTCTTATTTGACAATTCACGCTAACGGTGAAGGGTCTTATCGCTGGCCTAACTTCGGCTCGATTAAGCTTTTGCTGTGCCTTTAGCCCTCCCTTTTGGTCTAGAATGGCCTAAAGTTACTTTATTCAACCGCTATTACCTTTTGGTAGGGGTCTAAGGGTTTTTCAGAAAAATTTATAAAACGTGAAGGGTGTACCCCTCCGGATTTGTGTAATTTGCTAAAAACAATCTCAAAAAATTTTCTCGCTTACTTTTCCAAAAAAAATTTCCAACCCTATCAGTAAGCTCAGCTAATTCCTGATCTATTGGTACCAAGATCAACTCAATATGCTCAGTAGTTCCAAAGTTATTAACCAAAATGTCTTTTTTGTAAACTCAAAAAATTTCTCACTTATAGGTTCCGCCTAACTTTTTCCGCAAATCTGGTCCTTTCGACCTAAAAATTATTGATCTGAGCTCAGAAGGCCTATACTCTTCTAGTTCAATGCAAAAGACCTGATCTAAAACGCTTTTGTAGAAAAAATTTGCGAAAAACTATGCTACCTGGACCCCTCCGGATTGATGAATCCACCAAATCAAACACGTTATGTTCGATTTCTCTGCAACCCGGAAGGCTTTCGGGTAGCGGGTTTTAAAACTCGTAGATTCACTAGTGGACGTTGTCCGAACAACTATTTTTACTGTCCTAACTCAAAGATTTCAAAAAATTTTCTGATTTTATAGTGTTTCTTACTATCAAAAAATGGGAAAATTTGGTTTTTGGTACCAAACTAGTTCCAACCACTTCCGAACTAAAGTTAACCGGTTCTACTTATTACAGTAGTGCATTTACTATGTAACACACTAACTTAGCGCTTTTTTTCGTTTCAAAAAATATCGATATCTCAAAAATCGCGACTTGTGGGGGGATCAAAATATCGCTATTTTGACCCTAAAAACCGGTCTGTTTTCGTTGTTTTTCACTGAAAAACGATATAAGACTATTAATATAGGCTATATAAGTAATAATATTAGTAATACTATACCCCTCCGGGTTTGTTTATTATCCGAATTAAGGTGCTTAACTCGGATATTCGCAGTTCGGTGAAGGGTCACTACAGTGCAGCACTGTCGAGCCCCCCACAGATTACTATCTTACTTTTTGTACCAAAAGGGATACAAAACTTTTTAACGATACCCAACAGTCGATTGTTGTTGTCGTTGAGCCCCTTCTTGTTGCTCCTTGTACTGCTTGCCGGATCGGTCTTCACCCAAGACCCTTCCGAATTGAGCGCAAATCAGCTAACCCTTCCGGATTGAGCGCAATTTATCATTAACGTGCTTTAATTGCTCAAATAACCCTACAGTACAAGCCTCACAAGCGGGCCACAAAATTGATCGTAACGATCCTGACTGATATAAATGCCTGCAACAACAATATATCTATCAACAACAAACGGGGGGGTTGAATCACATCTTGTCTGGGGGGATGATTTCTACTGATTTTTTACTTTTTTTACTGTTTTTGGTTTTTTCGGTTATTTTTTTTTGTTTTTTGTTTTTCTTGGGTACTATACTATTTTTTGTTTGGTTTTACTTATATCTTTAAGTGTTTTTGGTCACCAACCATTCAGGGGACGAGGAGACGGCCGATCCCCCCACCCTTCCTGGTTCGTGAATTTTCGGTCTTAACTAGGTTAAAAAACTATTCACGGCAATCCGGAAGGCCTCCGCGTTCCGAACTACCCTTCCGCCCCGGCGGTTTAGGCCTATTAAGGGCGTTAATGTGAGCATCCGCTCGGCGCGGAGTGCTCGTTAACGGTTCCGCCGGTCATGATGTTATGAAAGAATAACACTCAGGAGCGCCATAAAAACATACATGTAACATTCGCCCGGAAGATACATATCGACGGATAACAAAACTAAGTCTTAAGACGACTGGCTAGCGTCTAAACAGAGCTTTGCATGTTTTTCACCGTCTCTACCAAGCCAGTACTTTTCGGTGGTCTTTTCTAACATCGGGTCGACAAAAACGTTACTGTTCTCCGGCTTCGACCAGAACGCTCAAATTAACTGAATTACATGCAAAAATAGTGAGCTCATGGCTGGGTCTCAGTATCCCCAGACCACGAGGTCACTCCTAAAAACAGGGCTACTACTTATTATATTACTATTGTTTTTGTTCAGTAGATAAAAATCATCATCTCCATCGAAGATGGATCAACCCTTTCCCCCCCAACTCTTAGCACCTCATCCTTGTCAAAACTAATCCAAATATCAATTAAATTCAAGTCAGGACATGACAGGATGCTAAAAGTTCATATGAGTCAATAAAAGTTTTCCGTCCCGAGACCCTTCCGGATTCTTGAATCCGGTGAATCAAGCTCCTTAAGTTCGATTTCACGACAACACGGAAGGCTGGTTTCTTACCCTTCACCGTTGTTTGCAACCGCCTTGCAACTATTGTAGCAGCATAATAGTTGCATCTCGGAACGTTCTCTGTAATTCGTTGTCGTCTTCTTCAATTTCGATTTCCTCAATTTCGATAAAGTTGTTCTCGTCAACGCAACTAATGTTGTTGTTGTGTTTTTCTCTCGTTTTTTGTTAAAATGGCCGTTTCAGCATTTCTCAGAAATGTGACGTCATCATTCGAATTTTTGAAATTTTAAAATACTAGAATATTCCAGCCTTCACCGTTTGGCTAAACGTTCCAATAACGCCCTTAGTTCATAAAAACCACCAATCCGGAAGGCTTACTGCTAAAATTCCGAATTCTGCAGAGATTGCATTTTGGCCATTCTGGTCGAATGTCACAATGCGAAATTATACCATCAAATTGAAGACAAATTGGATGTAACATGCATACATGAAGATTTACAGTCACTAGAAACTTGGTGAGGCCAAAGTCTTTTGTCTTTTAATATCGACAAATGTGTTCACATGACAATAGGAACCAAGAAGATGGATATGGAGAGGAACTATGAAATCAATGGCGAAAACAATAAAGAAGTGCAACTCGAAAAAGACCTGGGTATCTGGCTTGACAACAAACTGACATTCCAAAAACACATCACTAAAAAAACCAATAAGGCAAACGGCTTGATACCAGTAATTAAGAAAAGCTTCACTAAAGTCACGAAACAAGTTTTTTTAAACATCTACAAATGCTTGATTCGGCCACGCATTGAACTTGCGAACCTAATCTGGCACCCAAGGTTGATCAAGCTTCAAAAGACCTTGAAAAACGTACAAAGAAGAGCGACACCTCTAGTTAGTGTTATAAAAAATCTATCCTATTACGAACGCCTTAAAGAACTGAATCTATCATCGCTGGAATACAGAAGGAAAAGAGGGTCAATGTTAGAAATGTATAAAATCTGCGTTTTTATGATAGGAATGTCATTGCGGGACTATTCGAAGGGAATGATAGGTATTATAGAGGTAACGCATGTAAGTTAGCAGTACATAAAGCAAACAGAAATGCGAAAAAATTTCTTCACGATAAGAGCACCTCTCCACTGGAATAATCTGTCACAGGAAACAGTGCAAAGCAAGACCATCGACGCATTTAAGTGGAAACTGGACAAACATTGGAAAGCGATTGGAATTGACATGTACGAATTCGAACGGAGATAGGAAAAAAACATTTGAAATGACCACAAGAGGCACTGCCTAATGGTCATAAAAAACTTAACGTTACTTAACAGTTGTGAGAGACAGATCGAGATTGGAATAGAAAACGACGATCAGACCATTCCGAGCTGTAACGATTCGGCCGTTACAATTGTTACAACATGAATACCGAGAATCACGAAGGGTATTGGGACGACGTGTCCAGCGTTCCGAGAAACAAGAGCGTTATTTGCCCGGATTCCAGAATCCGGAGGGGTCTCGGGAGAAAACTGTAACTATCTATTTTATAAACTTTTAGCTTCTGGTCAGGTCCTGAATTGAATTAATAACATCTAAATTCGTCTTCAGATTACGAGGAGCTAGCAGTTAAGGGAAAGGGTTGATCCTTCTTCGACGGAGATGATGATTTTTATCTACAGAACAAAAACAATAGTAATATAATGAATAAACAGTAGCCCTGTTTTTAGGAGTGACCTCGTGGTCTGGGTATACTGAGACCCAGCCATGAGCTCACTATTTCTGCATGTAATCTAGTTAATTAGAGCGTTCTGATCGAAGCCGGAAACAGTAACGTTTTTTATCGACCCGATGGTAGAAAGACCACCAAAAGAACTGGCTTTGGCAGAGAAGGGGAAAAGCATGTAGAGATGTGTTTAGACCCTAGCCAGTCGTTTTAGAACCTAGCTTTATTTTCCGTCGATATGTACTTCCGGGCGAATGTTACATTATTTAGAGGGATGTAATTTTCGTTACAACGGGTAACTTAGTAGTCTTTGACACGCGCGTTCCTTCTCCAGCCTTTGACGGCTCTTCCTACTCTGCCTCGAATTCTTGTACTGTCATGCCTGGTCTGGTTGCCGAAAGCATCGTTGGTCTGGTAATCAATGCAGCTGTCGTCGTAATCAGGTCTGTCCTCGGGAAATCACTGGACTCCTGCGAGTTTGTACCATGTCCTGAGACTGTTGCGTAATACTCGGATGTACCAACTTCACCGGCACTTCCTCTTCATAGTTTGAGCTTTCGAAGCTGCCCAACCACTGTTCATGGTTGATTTTCGTTGCCTTATATCCCTTGCGATTAGCAGGGGTATTGCAATCGGGTACTAGACTTTATTTCCGTAATGTAATTTAGGTACTGGACTCATTTCCTGGAAGCTTCTGTTAGCAGCGATTTACCGCTACAATTTTTTTTGCATTTTAGCATTTCCAATATCTGTCCTATATGAACTCATCTTTTTATGGTGGTTTTAATTTTACCAATTCGATTTGTTAACATCCATTTTTTTGTTTTTTTTTTCCTTTTGCGTTTTTTCGGCTTGTTAAGTTTCGGCGTATATTGCATCGGTTTAGTGGCCTCATATTGCGGTATATCGTTCGACGAGCGATTTTTTGTGTGTATGTGTTTTGAGGGTGAGGGGGACTTGTACTAGTCTTGAATTTTTTTTTTCTTATTTTTTGCGACCTAATTGGTTTCGACCTATAATAGTAATAATTAGAATAGCAAAGAATTTAGGATTAGTATTCAAGGGTTCGCATAAAACCCAGTCATTGCTGTGTTCAAAGTTTAGTTTTCAGTTACAAGTGCAAGTTTCTTCAGATCTCTACAGTTTTTGCATTCGCATAAAATAATGGAGCGAAAGGGCAAAATAAAAATCACACTTAGATCGCTTCGAAAAAGCATGACTCCACATCACCTTGAGGCTACTCTTTTCTTAAAAAACAATAAAGAGCTTTGGGATGCTAAACTCGTTTCAAAAGTTTTTAAAATTGAATGATTTGTTTTGATTTTTCATTCAAAATTATGGAACGAATAAAACCCCATAATGGTCATTATTTATTTTTCCTGAGCGATTATGGAAATAATGGAGGGAAAGAAGGACGGTTATGGCATAATGTAGGGCTGAAATCCCATTAAATGGCCATATATTTTGCGGAACCCCTGCGCCAAGTGCATGTATCTGATTCGTTGTAGCGAGCTTTGAAGAACTTGGTGTACATTCCTAGAAGTCTGTTTTTGCATTTTTGGTCAAACAATATGTCACATTTGAAGTATTCGTTGTACAGATTCGCATGACGACATGCCCGAAACCAGAAATCCGACTCGCACTTCTTCAGACGCATTTGTCTGCAGACGAAATTTCGTGTCATTTGAGCTCTTCGGTGTCCAACGTCAGTGATGCTTACATGGCTTTTCTAGTCAATGCCAACTTTTCCAGCTAGTATTTTTGCAAACAGCAGTCCAACATGAAGCTCTTGGTATAGAGACAAAGGAAGGATGTTAAGTTTACGATTTTGTCTTTATAGGAGATATGGCTATTGCTTGTCATGAAAATCCACGAGATCGCTTTCCCCTGCAGACTTACTATGATTCCTAAGTCACCTTTTGATGGTTTCCGGATAGCTGAACCGTAGATCAGAATTGGTACAACTTAACAGACATATGCGTTTTTTCTGGTCGCGAAATTAGCCTCAGAGATTCCTTTCGAGTACGAAGAGTGTTTAAGGCCTTTTCAGCCCTCTTTTCTGTGTGTTGCGTCCAAGAGAGCGTGTCGGTTATCAGGATGCCCAGATCTTTCATTTGTTCAGTGGTTTCGAAGCTGTAATTGGGGAGTGCAATCGTAGCTGATCCTTTGATACAGAGGATTTTGCTTTTCGTCAGGTTCTCTGACATGCAATTTTCCTCGCACCACCTTCAAAGTCTCCCAACATCTATTGTTGAGACTTAGAGGGTTGTCTGCAACAATTTTGTAGTCGTCTGCATAACCAAATGTTGCGGACATGACACAGGACGGTAGATCATTCATAAAGACTAGAAAGAAATGCGGCCCGAGTATAGAGCCCTGGGGAACGCCGCTGAAGACTTCTAGCTCTCCGGAAGTCGTGCCATTCAGCCTCTTGGTTTGCTTCCGGTTCGAGAGGTAGCTGTGTATCATGATAAACAATTTCTCCAATTACAGAAGTCGATAATTTCGATAATTCAAAAGCCTTCTGAAAGTCCAATTAGGAGGTGTTCAGTTAGTTGCAGTTTGTCAAATCTAGGCAGCTAAATATCTGGTGTAGATACTCTAATAGGTTTGTTATTGTCGATCGCTTAGGTTTAAAACCGTGTTGGTCTGGTTTTAGGGTTGGGCAGACAATTGGGGCCATTTTCTCAAATATTAGTTTCTCAAGCAGTTTTGACACTGCTGAGAGCAGGCTGATCGGCCTGTAATTTGATACGTCTTGCTTATCCCCGTCTTTGAAAATTGGTGCAATTTTGCTGATCTTCCATTTTGTTGGAAATAAGGCTTTGTTTGCAATCATGTTGAACAGTAAGTGAAGTATTTTGGTAGTAATTGTGGCCTTATTTACGTTTAGCTTGCTTAGAGCATCTTCTATTTCATCGATAGAGATATGGATACTATTCAGAAGAACGTTATCATGTCGTTCTGTTTTCCCAACGTTGGCGTTTCGTGTGAAAACTGATTGAAAAAATATGCTAAACAATTCAACTTTCTGAGCGTCTGTATTGGCTATTTGATCTAGGAAGATCTCTGAAGGGATCGTGCTAGACTTGGTGATCGATATCAGATGTCGTTGAATTTCGCTGAATTTCCCATGCTCAAAAAGCATTTTTTCGTAGATGCTGGTCATTTTGAAAGGACAATGTTAGCTCAGTTTGCACATTTTCAATTTTGCTTCCTTCGATGGGGTAGGTATTCGCTGATTTTTGAGTTGAAGTGTAATTAATTTCTTTATGAGGTTGGAAGAATCGCTTCCCACCCAAGGAGCTAGTTCAGACCTGTGTTTTGTAGTGATTGGTAGTAGGTCTTGCAGTATTTCATGTAACCACTCGTAACAATGATCGAGCATCAAGTCAACGCTGCTCAAGCAATATAGTTGGAAGGGGTGTTGACGAATAATTTCGTTCATTTCTTCCCAGTTTGCTTTCTTGTACACGAAAATGCTAAAATCTAGTTTTTGTTTGATGGCTGGTTTCTTTTTATGAACAGGTCCGTAGTCGAATGAGACTTTGGCATGGAGTGGCAAATGGTCGGAACTGAATAGACTTCTCAGACGATTGTCAAGTTTTACGCCTGTGACAAATTGCCGTTTGTTACTAAGGAGAATGTCTAGCGATTTTTCATCAGGGGGTTTAATTAGTTGTTGGAAGTTTGACTCAGAGTTCGTCGAGAATTGACTGCTCATCTAGAGAAGTTGAAGTCATTAACGGCCAGTGTGTACAGTTAAAATTTATATCTCCAACTATATACGAACAGATAGCACTTTGTTCAAATTGCTTACGCCTCAGGAATTTTAGGAGTTCGACTAGATCTGAGATATCCAATGTGTAGGTACTGTTTGAAGGAGCGCTATAAATGCAGCATGTTTTAATCGGCTTGTTCAGGGATATGCGGATGATAACACAGTCTTGAAACGCGGAATCTCTTTTAACCACTTTCCACCTTTCCAATTGTACAGAGTTACATCGCGGACTCTCAGTTCCTTTCTTTCTACAGATTCGTCGATGATAGTTGCCTTCCTCTGACGAGGGCAAGGTTTTCTAGATCAGCTTCTTCCTTCCTTAGTTGTCGGCTGTGGAAAATTGGTTCAGGAGTTTTTCAGTTTCCTCGCAGATAGCAATATCGTTCATTGTTGGTATGCATTGGGCACTTTTGATAGGATTGTTCTTGTCTTGTTCTCGTCATATCGACCCAGGAGTATGACATCACCAATTAAGGCATAGACATCTGTAACATTCGTCTACTTCGGTCACATATGAGGCTTCAGAAAAATAGGCCCTATAACCCTTGGCTCAGGAGTCAGGGACACTATCTCTGTTTTTCTACCTCAAAACGGTCGGAGCCAATTCGGTTCACTTGCGACATGAGACTAAAACCCGTTACAGCTTAAAGGCCACTACCAAAATACCCCCCACCCCCCCACTCTAGAAAATAAGAACGTCCCCATACTTAGGTCTCAAAATACCCAAAATACACGAACGCCGTTAAAAACAGGGTCGGAACGATCCGCACAGTTACTTTTTATTAGACAGTGAAACCTTGATCCATTTCAGATGGATCAACCTAAAACTCGCCTTATCTCAACATAATTATCACAAAATACACTCGGGAAAATTAAATTAGTTACTCACATAGCAGCACACTTGAGAGTCAGAGTAATTAAGCTAATTAGTTACTCTAGCATAAATACGATTGAATATAACTCGAGAAGTTTGCTATCAATGAATTCCAATCAAAGGAAATGAGTTTTAACTTGAGAATATAGTTTTGGGGTCTGAACCATTGGGAGACTTCAGTTGTCTACCTTTCCACTGAAGGTTCACTCTGGTTCAGCTGAATTTCGATGTTCTTTCGTAATCACTCTGTCTCCTATATCAAGATAGGACAGCTCTACTCTCGTGTTTTTTACTAGAATCTCGGAAATTGCGAATAGCAATTTCCCGCTGTTTTTTCTGCCACTTTCTTGCAATTGCGATTCGGTCGTTCTGATTTTATTTCTGATGTTTTCATCCCAAAACTACGTATTTCGTATTCCTCAAGGTCAAACTTCCAGATATGACCGACTGGCACAATCCATACGGCCAACACTTTTTTAACTTCGGCGAGATCGCGTTCTTGGCGCAATCTTGCTTCCTTCTCCGTTGATTCAGGGATTCCTCGTATGGGAATGCTATCGAGTTCCTCGGCGGGTTTCGGTGGTGGTTCTTGGCGACTGGCAATCAAGCTAGGTTGAATTGGATGATCTGAATCAGATTGTTTTGTGGTTAGCAGCGTTTTGATTTCAGTCTCTGTTTTCTTGAGGTCAGTAATTTCGTTTTCCAGGGTTTTCAATTGAGTTTCTCGAAGTTCTTTTGAGGTTGTAATTTCTTGGGCAGCTTGGGTCAACTTACCTTGAAGTTTTTGACTAGGAAAAAGGACGAGCGAAAAAGTTGTTTTTGTGTTTGTGCTTTGAGGGCGAGGGGTACTTAATAATTTTTACTTTGTTTCATCGGCCTCTTTTTGCGCCGTTCGACGAGCGAAAAGTTGTTTTTGTATTCGTGCTTTGAGGGTAAGGGGTACTTAATAATGTTTACTTGTCTTGTTATTCGTATTTCTCTTTCAGTTTTTTTATTTTTGTCTTTTTTTTCCAATAGGTTTCGGTCAATACTCCATCAGCTTAGTGGCATCGTTTTGTTTCTTTTGACCCGCGAATAAATTTGTATGTGTTGAAGGTGAGGGGGACTTGAAATTTTTTTTGAACTTTTTCGGTCTAAAGGGTTTCTGCTAAGGTATTTTCAGCTTTGTTACCGCTCGATTATTTTTTTTTCGATGCTAATTTTGTTTGCTTTTGTCTTGGCACGTTTTTGATTTAAAACTATGTTAATTCATTTCGATTAATCTAGTTTTTTCGACATTTTTGATTTTTGGACGTAGCCGCTTCCGTGTTTTGTATAGCAAGCGGTGCGAAACTCAGCTTCCCCTATGTGTCAAAACCTTCCCATGTATACACACTCCGGAAGACACGGTGAACAGTTGTTTCAATTACTCTCATTTTATGCTGAGCTCGTAAAATTTTGAATGGTACCTGTATCTGTTGGTTTTTGATCTCGTGTTTTTATCGATGGTAATTTCCAAATCTAGAAATGCAAGATTCTCCGATGGATCTGGTGATTCAATAGTGAACTAAGTGAGGATGACGTCTTTAGGCAGCTTGAAGCCTTTTCGTGAAAATATCTATTTTGCTTTCAGAAGTTGTACTAAAATTGTGTGTCTACAAAATTGTGTGTCTACAGAAATTGTGTCTAAAAATTGTCTGTCTATTTTGCTTTCAGAAGTTGTACTAAAACTTGTGGCTTTCAGAAGTTTTCTACAATTGTGTGTTTTTCGATATATCGATGTTATTTCGTACTTTAATTTGTAGTTTTCTGATTTGAGATCTTGAACATGGCACTAATGACACCTTGTTTGCTCATCAGTCTATCTCGCGTTAAAGAAAATTGTCAAAAAATGCACGAGTTTTTTGCAAAACAGATGATTACTTTAGTTCCTCATATGAAGACCCATAAAAACTTAGATATTGCCAAAATTATGACAAAATTATCCGATGGAAATAGGAAAATTATAGTTTCAACACTCGAGGAAGCCCGTATTTTTGCTGAATCTCGTGTTTTTCGCGAGATAACTTGTGCATTTCATCTGACTGAAGCAAAAATCAATGAGTGCTCTTTAATTGAGGAAAAAGTTGAGAAATTCGTTCTAATGATAGGGAATGACTCTGTTGTTCACTGGTTAGAAAATATTGCGCCCAAAAAGAGCAAGCAGTGGAATGTCGTTGTTGAAGTTGATTTTATCCATCCAAGAACTGGTTTGATGATCACGGAGCAATCGACTTTCGAATTTATATGCAGAGTAGCGAATAAGAACTGTATAAGTTTCAATGGCTTATATTTACATTGTGGAGGGTCATATTATGCCAGTAATGTTGACGAAAAAAGAAGAATAATCGAAACTTCTATTAAGGAGCTGAAAGTCTTGGCTGAAAAGTTGCGCAAGGTCGGTATTGAAGGAACTATATCAATAGGGTCGACTCCTTCTTGCAGTCTTCAAATCGATAAATTATACAAGGGAGTTGACGAGGTTCACCCTGGCAACTACGTGTTTTATGATGCACAACAAATGTCATTTGGCTCCTGTAGCATTGATGATATTGCTTGCACTGTTTTGTCAAGTATAATCGGCATATACCCTGATAGAAATACGATGGCGATTGATTGCGGCTGGGAAGCTATATCTCCACAGAAACCTGAAAGTGAAGACTACTTTAATACGTTTGGCTATGCTCGGTTTCGGGACCACTCTCACCTGAAGCTTCAGTCTGTCTCTCAAGTAAAAGTTTAAAGATGGTATCAGACTCCGTCCAAGCTTTTTTTTTTGGGGGGGGGGGTGGTCCGGTTTGTTTGTTTTTGATATTTGGCGACATTTAGCGGTAGTTACAAGAAAGTTTCCATCTGATATCTTACTATGTATTTAGTTGAGTGGGATGCGTATCCATGTTTAAGGCAGGTCATATTTAAGCCAGCTTAACATGTTTAAGCATTGTTGCCTGATCCGTACTACTGCCTATATCAACATTAATTTATTTAAAAAATTATTGAGAACTGATATTTAAATTTCGGGATCAACCGTACACCCCCCCCCCCCCCCCACAATCGATTTAGGGTTGATAAAATACTGGTTTTTCATAAATAATCTTTGAGGGCAACCTAAATTGATATAATTAACAAAAAAAATTAATTCAAAAATAACTATGAATTAAAATTTGGTTAATTAACGCAGTATATAATACGCATTCCTTTTGAAAAGTTTTCTCAAGCAGTCCATTCTGCGCTTTTTTGAAATGAATAATTCATACGAAATCAATTTTCAAAATTAATACGTGGCTAGGGGGAGATTCTACGGTAGGTCACTTGGGGGGGGGATGTTGATCCAAAGTTTCAAGTAGTTTCTTGAGTCCAGTCGGTTCCCTTGAATGTTTTCTTCTGAATTTCTTGTTTTAGTTCCGAAAGTATCGCAATATTCTAATCTGATGTTTTCCATATGTAATTCTTGCTTCAATTATTAAAACGATTTTCATTTAAAAAACAATTTATTTAATTGAGTTTGAACTTCCTTGTTACTCTTGCGAGAGCAAATCGATCTATCTATATCTAGACATTTTTTAATTGGCGTTTCATTTGACACAGATTTACGAAGTCCCTATGTGGTTAATTTTTGCACGTTTAAGCTATATCGTTTATTGTCATGCTTAAGAAATTTCATTAGGTGCATGTTTAACACTGCGTTATGTTATTCTGTTAAAAGGTCAAAACATTGCAAGGGCTGATATGTCTACTCAAGTCAAAGTTTTTAAATCTGTTGGAGTGCGCGCGAATGTTTTAGTTCTACATTTTTACTATATTCGCAACATAAAATTATCGAAATTTATAATTCACAATTTCTTTAACTTAACTTTAAGTTCTCAACCGTAAAGTGGGTTGATATCAGTGTACACTCTGGGCTTGCAAATCTGGCTCCAAATATGAGTGCTCAAATCCTGTTGGCTTTCGATATATGGCCTTTATGATTTTTTCAATTAGAAAAAATTGTCCATGCCTATAATTTAATTGGGGTTTCTCGTGACACATATTTAAGAAGTCCCTTTGTAGACAGGTTTTAAATAAGTAAAAGCTGTACGTAGACCATTTTACGTAGTACATAGACATTTTGTAGTACATGGACTTTGTACCTAAAACTTTTTAGCATACATGCACGTAATAATACTCAAGGTCAAAGGTCACAAGGTCAAATTTTGTTTCAAAATCTATCTATCTATATTTTATTTAATTGGTGTTTTTTACACATGTTTAAGAAGTCCCTATGTTGACATGTTTTAAATAATAGTTGCGACAAGTAGGACGTTTTACCCAGCATCTCATTTCTTATGTATCTTTTATCTTTTTTGTCTATCTTTTATCTAACTTTCCTCTCTATCTTTCTTATCTATATTTTTTATCTACATATTTCTATCTTTTTTTCTATTTTTTTTGTAAATATCTTTTATAATTCTTTTTTATTTATCTTTTTAATATATCATTATCTTTTCAAATCTGTTTTATTTTAAACTCTTTTTCTATCTTTTTTTAAAACTTTTTGTTTCTCTTTTCTATTTTTTCTGGGTTTTTTTCTATTTTTTTTAATCCATCTTTTTCATTTTTTTATCTATCATTTTTTGCATTTTTTTTAAATCTATCCTTGTGATCTTTTTCGATCTTTTTCTTATCCATCTTTTTATCTTCATCTTTTTTAAACTATTTTCTTTTTCTTTATCCGTTTTTATCGATGTTTTTTATCTACCTTTTATATCTATCTTTTTATCTATCTTTTTTTCCCTATCTACTGCTTATCTTTTTTGTATCTATCTATCTTTTTTGTCTATCTATCTTTTTCTAGATGTCTATCTTTTTTTCTATCTATCTTTTATTATCTGTCTTTTATCTATCTATCTTTTTAAATCTGTCTATTGTTTAGCTATATGTGTGGTGTGAGATTACTCACTGCATTCTTCCGGAAATTAGGCGTTTTATTCTTATGACCATTCGAGCCTTAGATGGGAATGCGCCTTAATTCGACAGTCATTTCTGTTTCCTGGTCGTACAGGCGTCAGAAATGACTGTAGAATTAACAATATGACTTTGTTCTGGTGCTGGAGGGGGGTGGTCTGGACAACATACTCGTATTCAAATAACCTAATTCCAAACTTATTTTAATTTTTCTTTTAAACTTAATTTTACTAAAGTTTTGGACGAAGTCCAATTTTTAATTTTTGAAATTACCAATTTCATCACCCATCAGAATAAAAAGTGCCAAAAAAATCAAACGGGTACTTCCAGCTTTAGCTGGTTCCCTATCTTTCTTTTCTGTTTATTCGAAAAGCATTTCTTTCTGTTTATTCGAAAAATGCTAATATTTGGGTTCGTCTTAAAAGATAGCTGTCGGTTTTTCGTGAAGATAGGTGAGATCCCCAGAGTTTTAAAACGCTTCCTCGATAATGGATTGATAACCACTGCTCGAAACATATATCGGTAGTATGGTTTCTTCTGCCTCGGTTCTGTTTATCTGTTTTCTCTTCAAACTCGCAATTTAGGCCGACCGAGACGCTAATTCAATTATTTGATTGTTTTTGGCAATTTCCTCGCTTTCGGTTGAACGCTGAATTTTTTCCTTGCGGTTCGCAAAGTTCTAAAAGCAAAAACGTGTATCTCTTACATTTTAGGAAATTGGAATAGTGACTACGAATGACGGAAGCAAGCTAGACTTGGAGTTATTTCACGTTGGAAAACAATTAGAGCTGTATCCGTGGCACTCATGTGCTACCGCTTCTATGCACGGAACGTATTACGCATATGATGGCGACAGATATACCGGAGAATACACAATTTTGAAGCCATGTCGTGGATGGTAGCCTCATGTTTTGATGCGTATCCGGGCAAAAATCTACATCCCTGAAGATATTACCAAATGTTGATGACATTTCACTCAGAAAATTATCGAGCAATGGCTCCCTAATTATACCGTTATAATTTATTTAGATTTTAGTTTGTTTATTTCATAAAATATCAAATGACATGAGGCTTCTATATGTACTTGTAAAAAAATAAATAGTGTTTTAATTGTTTCTGTAACGTTCACAAAACAATATGCAACGTTGTTACGACCGGTTATTGACGAGAGAGAAGCAAAATACGAAATGTTTGGCTCTTTTTGTGGTGGAGTCGTTGACCCCGTTATAAAGAGGATTATGGCATTTCTGATTATTTTCCTGGTGTAGGATTTTCCGGCCCATTGTCACGCAACGAGATGATGATGATCATGGTTATGATGGATGTATGACCTAGAATCATCAACCCATTGCTTCGAATTATTTTGCTATTTATATGCTAAGCATGTACCCGCTAATTAATTAATTAGTTCATGAATGAATTTTTATCATTAAGTATAAAGTATGTTTCCCATTACTTATTCTTTTAGAATTGAATGGCTAAGCACCATCCAGATCTTATTTTCTGCAGAAAACAGCCAGGAGTTGCGATTGGTCGCCTCTGTGATAAGTGTGATGGACGCTGCGTCATCTGTGATAGCTATGTACGTCCGTGCACTTTAGTGAGAATCTGCGACGAGTGCAATTATGGGTCGTACCAAGGAAGGTGTACTATTTGTGGAGGACCTGGCGTGAGCGATGCATATTACTGCAAGGAGTGCACTATTTTAGAAAAAGACAGAGACGGGTGTCCAAAAATCATTAACCTGGGCAGTGCGAAAACTGATTTGTTTTACGAGCGGAAGAAATATGGATTCAAGAAGAGATGACACTAGCCATATGGTGTTTTCATCCAGTAACAGAAAAAAAAACATTTTTTTGTCAATTATATTATTGTTCTGTTTGTTGATTTTTTTTAGAATTTAAAACTGTGCCACGTGTCTATGTTAGCGTGCTATTGCTGCATAAGGAAAAAAATGTTGCCTCGGTCTAGCGGAGACGAGAAGTTTCGCTTTGCAATTCTGTTTAAGATTTTAAGTATATTTTCAGACCATGTTTTGATAGGAGGCAATAAGATATGGAATACGATGGTTTCGACTTTGCTGATGAGATGGGTGATTTACAGGACGAGTATTTCGACCCAGATATGCTGCAAAATCTTCCACCGGAAGTACTAGATCAAATTACCCCCGAGTTTCTAGAGGAGCTGCAACAAAAAAATCCAGCTCTCTTTGAGCAGCTTATGCAATCCAGTAGCGATTTTACAGACGATAGTGTTTTTGTATTATTTGACAATTTCCCGGGGGTTATAGACCAATGTTTGATTCCAGTTTTCACAAGCTCTGTTCAAATTATCATGCCAATTTTACTAGTCTCCGTTTTATGCAGAATCATATCTCAATGTCTATCTTCTAAGTTGCTAATCAACATTGCGAATATCTTGGGAGGCGCTTTTGTCTTGTATTACTACACCAGTGCTGCTGTGTTTTACATGTTGTTGGCCATTCTGGGATATATATCATTTTGCTTACTCTTTGAAATTACAGGCAGCTCTAAACGGTCATACGGTGTCACAACGATTTACTTCATGTTTCTAACTTACTGCAATTTTTTCGTGGACGCGAAAATTTGGCACCAAGTTATGGGCCCACAAATTGTTTTATGCATGAAAATCTTGTCTCTGGAATTTGACCTGGCGTCTGGCCGAATAGAATCAGAGCCGACAATGGACACAGTTTTGGGCTATTTGTTCCACCCTGCGACCGTGCTTTTTGGACCGTGGGTCAATTTTAAAATGTACCTGAACACATTCATCAAGCCACCAGTATCCATTTGGTCACGCATGATCGCGCATTCTATTAAATTTGCTTTCTTATCTTCTTTTTCTCTTCTATACTCGAGTTGCTTCACGAACTTTGTTATCGGAGGAGGTGCTCATAAATGGCTGAAAGCATATTTTGTTGCCCAAAGTTTCAGAACCAGTCATTATTTCGTGCAATATATTTCATCGATGTCGGCTACCGTTTCTGGATTCACAGTTACGGACGAGCGAGAAAGTTCGAACTCGGATGAAGTTAAAGTTCAAAGGATAAAATACAAGCAAGTGCACTATGTGGACCCTTTACGTGTTGAGTTCCCAAGATCAATGGGATTGCTTGCTAATAACTGGAATCTTTACATGAATGATTGGTTCAAAACTTACGTTTTTCACGAGCTGAAACATTACGGTGTTTTCAAAGCAGTGTTCGGTGTGTACATGGTGTCATCGTTGCTTCACGGAGCGAAGTTTCAAGTTTCGGCCGTGTTGTTGACAATCGGTGTTATCAGCTACGCTGAATATCTCCTGCGAGCCAGACTTGCCAGAACTTACTCGGCTTGCATACTAAGCACGGCGTGTGCCAAAAATTGCCATCATCGTTACAAGTCGCGAAACTTCTTCGTGATCGTTGCAAATCTGTGCTTCACACTTCTAAATGTGTTTCACTTGATCTATCTCGGTGCTCCTTTTGATAATAGTGATGTTTCTAATATTGGTTATAACTTTGATCATACTGTTTCAGTATGGGCTAATTTGGGTTTCGCGTCTCACTATGCGCTGATCTTTACGTTTGCTATTGGAAAAGTAATTTAGTTATCTTTAAATTTTTAACTGGGATGTAAGAAGCTTCACACAGTGTTTTGTGATGTATTTTTTCGCTAAATCATTTCCTTGGCCCCACGTTATTTGAAAGCCAGGTTCATAGTTTCGATGCTAGGCAAAGCGTATTGGAGAGGGAACGTAGCATATTTTTGGAAAGCTTTCATTTTGCTTTTTTGTACGCTTTCGTTGGAAAACTGTGCTGTTGAAACAAGGTGATGAGCAAGGTTATTGTAATCGGACACAAGACTTTTTTCCACGTAAATAACTTATGCACTGAATAGTCAAAAGTAGAAATGGTAAATTTGGTTTCAGTTCATATTGAATTCAATTTTTTGCGTCTCCGGTACGGTTAGTAACGAATACGCCTGGGACGGCAATGTTTCTGGGTTCGAAACTGACAGGACCTGTTTTTTTTTTCAAACGGGAAATATTCCGGTAAAAAAAATGTCTGCTAAGTTTTGTCGGCTTAGTTGCCACATCGTATAATTGTTTTTTTTTGCTGTACGCTTTTCACCTTGTAGTTTTTAGTCGCTTTTAGAATTTTGGTTTACTTCTGTGGTTTTTTTTCTGGACTTCGTATATATATATATATATATATATATATATATATATATATATTTTCATTACGAGGCCAAACTGCAGTGGATAGGCGCACAATTTTGTGTCTGTGTGTTCCTGGATTCAAGAGACAAATCTTTAGACATGTTAATTTTGTGTCGGAACCATCAAAGGAAATGAAAGAACAAAGAAAACTTAGGGAGCGTCCTTGTTGCGGAATCCGCTTACATTTCCCAAAAAGCAGTTTGGTCTGGTAATATTTTATTTCGCTTGAAAACTTTATTCTGCCCAATCGATTTCGGCTGATAATTTATCGGCTTAGTGACCTAATTTTCACTTAAACTTGGTAAACATAATTTTTATGCTCACTGGATTGCACAAATTGCTAAAAACAAGTATAGAAATAATAGCTCAAGGTTTTCATGGCAACTTTTTGTCGGCTCATCGTTTTTTTTCTCGTCTTGATAGGTTTCGGGCCCAAATTATATCGGCTTAATGGCTTGATATTGCGTCTTTCGAGAAGCGAATTTTTTTTATGTGCATGTGGGTGTGTTTTGAAGGGGAGGGGTCACGTTGACTTTTTTAAATCTTAAGTCCTGTTATTTTTTTTGGCTGAAAGGGTTTAGGTGTTTTCGACTTTGTTACCGCTTGGTAAATTTTCTTCCGATTCGAAGTTCACATCCTATAGTCCTGACATGTTTTTGATTCAAAGTTTGCCTGATTCCTTTTGATAGGTCTAGTTTTATTGATTTTTTTAAATAGTTTTTGGGCTTCTCCTCTGTGACACAAATTTGGCAAAGTTACAGTTGCCATAGCAATGGTATTGTCGAACTATAGCCCCTTACTCTATCTATATGTTTCTTATTTCCGTAGTTAAAATGAAATTGAATATGGTTTTGGTGACTGATTTATTTAGCTGATTACCATCTATTTGTTTCTTTTGTTCCCAGAGCGTATTTTACATATCCTCTCTTCTTAATTCGAAGAAGTTTCTAACAGCCTAATGGTTTCAGTCCGCATATTTACGGAAGTAGCTCCAGCGAATTAATTTTTTTCTTTTTCGCAAGAAACGAAGAAGCTGTATTGGCATATAAGTTTTTTTCTTTTTTGAGACAATTTTGACTTTGTACAAGGGGAAGTCCTAAAGATAATAACTGGCTTTTGAAAAAACAATGTCTGAAAAAAGGGATTTCTAACAATTCAAGGAACACCAACCTTTAACTAAGTGGCAGAATTCACTGCCCCCTTTAACGTTCACAATATTGATGTTTTTTCGTCTCTTCTTTTGCAATTGTTCAGCCAGAATTATATGCGACTCATGCAGAGCAGGATCTCTGATTTCCCATTTGATCTCGTACTTTTTTCCAAAGACTTTATCGGGATAATACAAATGAGCCGTTGATGGTAAATCCCGGATGAGTAAAATAAGTGCAACCGTATCGTATATACCATTATTTTGATACATCTTCAAGATGCTGGGCTTTGCTATGAGATCACTTACTATAAAAACAGGTTTATCGTTTGGCACCTTTATTGCCGCGGTTTTTCTCAACTCTTCATGAGATGCTGAGCTATGTTATTCCACGTGATAAGCAGCAAATAAGCAGCTTCCGATAGGGAAAAATTATCAATGGGGCAATCGTTGAACGAATTTTGTTATCTCTGGCTTTTTTTGGCATATAACACCGGTATTTTGTTGAACAAGTTCCTTCAACAGCTCGGATACCTTGATTAAACGTAATTTTTCATGACACATGTCTACTGATTTCATTGTCAATTATATCTATACATTATTTAATTGGCGTTTCACTTGACTCATGTTTAAGAAGTACCTATGTTTTTTCCTAGCTTTTTCAACGTATTGTTTTGCATGTTTAACGAAAGAATTTTTGAACGTTTACGCTCTGTTCAAATTTAAGATGTCAACCTTATAGTGGGGCGCTGTCACCGTACGCTCAGGGATTGCAAATCTGGCATCAAAGTATGACTGCTAAAATCTTTTAGGTTTTCGAGATGTGGCGTTTTTAATGATTTTTTTAATTTTTCTTCAAGAACTTAGAAATAAAAAAACTAACCGAATTTGAAATTGTTGATTTTTAATGGGGGTGATGTCAGGGTGCACTCAGGGGTTGCAAATCTGACGTCCAAGTATGACTGCTCACTGTTTTGTTTTCGAGATATGGCGTTTTTTTTTTCAAAAAACTTGGATATAGAAAATGCTTACCTGACTTGAAATTCTCAACCTTAAGGGTGGGGTTCGTGTCTTCGATGACCTAATCAAACTAAACATTGAGAGGAGGGAGTTTGGGGACGGCAGGAAAACTGAGAGAAGCTTGATAAAACTTGATTGGGCAGCCTTCGAAAGATGGTAAAAGGAACAGAAAGAGCGTATAAACAGAAAAGCGTTCTGTGTATCTATTCTGGAGCTAGCGTAAAAGGAGTCTAGACACTTTCTTGACTGCAAATCTTCATGAGAATACATAAAATCAGACCGACTCAGCTTCGAAATGTCAAAAATTGGTAGTTCGTGATCCGGAAGTGGCGACGACCTCCATTTTCTTTCGAATTAGTTTTAACATGACTTGATAATTCCTTTATTCGAGGGTTTCTTCGTTTTAAGTGTAATGTAATTCAGAAATTGTATTTTCTAAATCTTCTGGGTGTATTGAGACCTTATGCTGCAAGCTGACATCGGACATAGTAATCACGTTTTCGTCAGACAATTCCTTCTTTTTTTTGGTGTAGTTCCTGATTTCGACCAAAGGCGACATACGATTTTTTTCCGAATCTATCGCTAAAGCTAAATGACTTGAGTTTTTTTCTGACTTCCATTTTCTCGATTGCATCGACGTCATTGGTAAAATTTGCAATTCTAAGAGTCGCGTACACACGTGCTATCTGAGCGAAGTCTACTCTTGCAAGATTTACAACAATATTTTTTGTCTTCAAAAAAGTCTGGGCCATACTTGACAGTTTTTTCACTTTCCTTTTTGATCGCTTTCAATGTTCTCATCATAACAATTGATGTGTCCAAGCTCGAGAAATTGTTTTATTATTTGGGCTCACAGTCTGAGTTAACAAACCTAACCGGACCAATCATAAAGTAACTTCTTCGGGACATGACGATTGGACTATGACAAAGTTTGGTAGCATCTTCAGTTAAATCTCTCAGGAACCCTTTAGGTCCATCTTTGAACACCAGTTTCTTCACCAGTATAAAGTAGTGTACAGCCACCAAAATTGTCATGAGTGGGTTTGAACTGGTTGCTTACAGCTTCATATGACGCAACAAGAATTTCTTGGTAGTTTTTCCAGACAGTGTTTCTTCTGCGCAATCGGCTGTAACATCGTTTTAACATGAACGACCGTACGTTTTGTACCGGTCTATCCTCATCGCACCAGATCTCTGACCATCACATTGGCTCAAGGTTTTCTAGTCAAGGTTGTGAAGCATCTTAAAAAAAGAAACTCTTCAACTTAACGATCCTCATCAGACATTAAGAACCTACTGAACCAAAACAATTTGAAAGAATAGTATTAAAAAGAACAAAAAACTGAAATTCACTCGCGATTTTTTGTCATGAATGCACTTTTGCCCTGAGAAACATCTCTTGACATAAAACAAAAACAAATCAAAGCTGATAAAACTATAGGATGAAAATCTTCGGTAAAATAAGCCTAAGAATTCTTCCAAAGCAAAAAAAATTTATTGCGAAGAATGAACAACCAATTGAAAAAGAAGCAGAAAGTTAGTTTTTTACTGGAAGAAAATGATCGTAGAAATTTTCAACGAGGCGAATGTTTGTTTTTGGAGCAAAAAATATATTTCAAAATAAATCAGGCAATTAGTGTGATATTTGAATGAACAAAGTTGACAGTTATACTTTTTCAACAAAGCGAAAGATTGTTTTTGAAACAAAAACATAAATCAAAAGGCAATTAGTATGATATCCCGTGTTGACAAAAAATGCTAGTCATACAATTCCCATACAGTTCATACATAAAAAAGTGTATAAAAACTCTATGACTAGATTTTTTTTTCCATACTATGGAACTGTATGACTAGCATTTTCCAATAATGAAACTGTATGGCCATAAATGGGAACTGTATGACCAGCACTCATATATTGGAAACTGTATGACTAGCATTTTTCCAATCCTAAAAAATCGAATAGATAAATCTAATTGAGCTGTAAATGCAAATCTAGATACAAACCTGTAATCGTGCAATCTCAGAACTGATGAGAAAAACCTGAGAAAACTAAGAGATTTGTGTTTTCTGCTGGAAATTTTTCGCGGCTCAAGAGAAAGCTGAGTTGCCTAGTCTTAATGAGAAATGAGAGTATTTATTTGCCGAAAAGCACTAAAAAACCAACAAAACGATTATGAAGACCACGTTCCCACTGAAAGTCAAGCCGAAATCCTGGTCGACCTCCACATCCACGACAGTATAGGGTCAGGCCACACCATGTTTTATAACATTATTTTTTCATCGTACCGATAAACACACTTGCTTGATTTTTCTACCTTTTACCCTACGCACAAAAATTGGTGTTATATGGGTGAAAGTCAGCCACTCATGTGCTCCTTGAATCACTAATCTGGTTCAGTTTTACTTGGTAAAATTGCACCACATGAGTGATTCTGGGAGCACATAATTGGCTGACTTTCGCCCAAACTATCTCTGGTGGAAGTCCAAAGGTGATGCGAAAAATCAATTTCCGTGGATAGGAAAAAAGTTAGAAAACACGATGAGACAAAAACTCAAAAACAGGGAAAAAGGTGTAATAGCATTGATAATAAAATTATTAGATCAAAATGATTCTAACCTCTAACTATGCCGGATATAAAAATGTCAATCACTTTCGATGCAACTTAATCATTAAAGAGCAAACATGAGTCGAAAAAAAGTGAAAAATGTTAAAAATTAGGTGAACCAAAAACTTTGTATGTCTCGATGAAGGAGAGCTAGGGCTGAGCTGCAGCTGGAGGTAGGTAATTGAATTTTTTTTGAATTTGTTATACTGATGCGGGACGAAATGCGTTATTTTAAAAATTAGATTTAGCCCAAAACCTTAAAAGTTTCAACTAAAATAAGTGAGAACAGTAAATATTTTGAGATTTTAAAAGACCTATCCTTTCCCTTACAAAGAATTGAGAAGCCGCGCTGCAGGAAAAATTCGCGCAATTATTTCTCTCGGTTGAAATTTGCATCTCAGATTTGATAGGTTACTTTTTCGAAAATTTAAAATTTTTTTCTAAAACGGTCAAAATTCAACAACTTGACTGTCCGAAATCCACAACTTTTTAAGGTAAATTAAAGAGGATTCCCAAAATTGATTGAACGCCAACCTGATAATTGGTACGGTACTTTTTGCTGCGAGTAAAAAGCTTCCAAAAACTGTCCAGTTTTTGAAAACTTTCACTTGTTCGAAGGCCATAACTTTTATTTAAAAAACTGGGCGTGCAAATTAAAAAGCTAAGCTTCCAACAACCTGTTGGGTTGATTAAATCTGGCATAGTAATTATCGAGAAAAATCCACGGTCAACAAAGAAAAAACGCGAAAAAATTTTCCAAAGCGCCTCAAAAATAATAAAATAAAAAACCCATACACTTTCAAAATACTGTTTGTATCACAAGAATTCTAGAAAAACATGCCAAGCAAGACACTTGAAATTCAAATTAGCAACTGAACAGAACTTGCGAAGCGGAAACAAGGCCCTTTGAGCTGACACCAGTTGAGCCAAAAAAACCTATGTATTAAAATTTTTAGAACTTTCAAGTGAAACTACTCTGTAATAACTAGTACCCAGCCAGTTGTTAAATTTGAATTTTCATGAAATTGAGCATATTAGCTGAAGAGCATTGAGCATGTCAAGTGATTCGACTGATTTTGTTAAACTAGTTGTTAACCCGAAAAAATGTACTTTCCGATTTGATAACGCTTGCTAACGGCAAGCGTAATAATCAGACAAATCATTCAAATTTAGAAAAGTAAACAGAGGCGAAGCTGCATTTCGCAAATGTTTCCGAGAACATCACCAATAAGCAGCCCTAGAAAGTGCAATAAGAAAGACTAGAATTAAGCTTCGATTTAGCAAAATTTCGGCTAGGCCTAGGATTCGATCTGCTACCTATTGCAATCCAGATATTGTGAGTCTCACACACTATTCAATCGGCCACGCAAGCTTAACAACCGACAAACACTAGTAATGAATAAAGCAGCAACATATGCTAATAAATTGCCAATGCGGTTCAGCAAAGTAAAATAGACTCAATTTTGCAAGTAATAATTTGGATTTTATTAAACTGAAGGCATTTAAACTAATTTTGCGTGTGACAAATCGCAGAGCATAAAGCCAAATCTTTACTTCACCAAGTTTGAAACTAGCAACCCACTAGTGAGATGCTGTCAGGGTTTTCCCCGGATATTGCTATTTCGGCCTCCATATATCAATAACCAATTCTTTTAGTTTACGAGATACGGCAATTTTCGTGATTTTTCAAAATTTTCTAAAAAATTGTTATTTTTTAAAGTTTCTGAAAATTTGTAATTCGCAACCCTGCACTTGGGGGTTGTCATGGTAATATCAGAGGTTGCGAATCTTGCCTCCAAATCTTTTTTCTCAAATCCTTGTAGTTTTCGAGATATGACGTTTTGTTGTTTTTTCTAAAATTTTGAAGATCTCAATCCTGTAGCTAGAAACTGTGAGGGTACTCTCGGGAGTTACGAATCTTGCCTCTGAATATGACTGCTCAAATCCTTGTAGTTATCGAGATTTGATGTTCTTTAGGAATTTTTTTCAAGATTTTTAAAAGAACTTAGATATAAATAATTTCATAAAATTTGAAGTTCCCACCTCTATAGTGAGGCTCTTTCAGAGTACTCCTAGGAGTTGTGAGTTTCATCTCCAAATATGGTTGCTCCAATCCTTGTAGTTTTTGAGATATGGCATTTTTTGCGTGTAATTTTTTTTTCAAAAAGTCAGAAAATTTAATTTTATTTCTTCTAAATTTGAATTTCCCAACCGTTTAGTTTGGGGCTGTCAGAGTGGTCTCAAAGTCTCAGGTGTTGCGAATATTGCCTTCAACTGTGACTTTTCACGTCTTTGTAGTTTTCCTGATATGACGTTTTGATGTTTTTTAAAAAAAAATGTCAGAAAACTTCCGTTTTTTTTCTTCAATTTTTGAAGTTCCTAACCCCCTGTAGTTGGGGGTTGTCAGAGTACTCAGGGATTGCGAGAGATTTTGCCTCCAATTGTGGCTCCTCAAATCTTTTGTTGGTTTTCGAGATATGACATTCCTTTCTGTTTTTTTCAAAAAAGTTTTTTTTAGAAAACATAATTTTAAGTTTCTCAAAAATTTAAATTTGCAACGCTGTAGGGTACTGTAAGAGCTCTCTCAGAATTTGCAAGTTTTGCGTCCAAATGCGACTGCCCAATTAATTTAGATTCCAAGATGTGATGTTTCTTAACATTCCTAAGATTTTAAAGTTCTTCAAAAACTTAGATTTAACCAACTTAATGGTTTTTAAAAATTTGCAATGAAAAAACTTGAATAGAATTTTTTTAAATCTGAAAGTAGCAACCCTGTAATTCGATGCTGTCAGAGTACACTCAAAGGATGCTGATTTTTCCCAATTATTACGGTTTTTTTATGAGTTGTTAAAAATTCGAAGCTCCGGAGGTGCGTTACACGCTAGTTATCAGATGAGCATGAACTGTCAACGTTTGCAGCTCGTGGTTTCAACAGTCTTTTAATTTAAGATCAGAATGAATATTTCCTATTGTTTAAACTGTTTATCTGTTTGAGTTAAGCTACAAAATCTAATTGCCAACGCGTTCCTAGGCCGGATTTTCTCAGAAACTTGCAATGATTGGAACTTGGCACATTATATTGAGATTTGACAGATCTGAAGGTCGGCACATTGTTACCTGGAAAGGCCCTTCTGATCAGTTGCTAGCTTCAGAGTCTGAGATTCCATGAAGAGCCACTAATGCATTGACACAAAGCAATAATTTTGGTTGTCCTGTTGAAGAAACACCGCTCCTATTTGAAACTTAACTACTAAACTAGAATCAGCGACAAAATTGCTAGCCATGAAATCGATTTCTGATACATCAAGTTTTGCTCTTCCGTGTGCTCTTGCGACTCCTAGAGGAGACGAAGACATTCTTTCAATTTGTCTGAGTTCATTCTCAGAACAAACACTTCTTGGTCTCTTATCTTGACATTCCTCTAAAATCACGTTAGTTCCACTGATTTCGGAAATTAAGCTATCGTTATCAAAAATGCTGCATTTCGAACTATCAGATGAGTATTTGAGCGTTTCTTAAAATTTGAAATTCGCAACGCTGTAATTGGGTACTGTAAGAGCAAAACTTGCGTCCAAATGCGACTGTCCAATTAGTTTTAGAGTCCGAAATGTTGTTTCTTAATTTTTCAAAGGTTTTAAAGTTTTTCAAAGAACTAAGATATAAAAAACTTAATGGTTTTAAAAAATTTGAATTGAAATAACTTGAATAGAATTTTTTTTTTCAAAATTTGAAATCACCAATCCTGCAATTAGGTGCTGTCAGAGTACACTCAAAGGATGCTGATTTCTTTTTTGCAATATTTATGGTTTTTTATGAGTTGTTAAAAATTCGAAGCACCGGAGGTTTCGAAACTAGTGGTTAACCCGAAAAAAACATCAAATCACGAGAAACCAAGAGGAGCATCATAAAAAGCAGCCTCAAACGAACAAAACATGCGACAAGGCCAAACGATGACGCTGGTAGCAGCAAAGACTCGATGAATTCTATCCAAGAACCAATTATCATATTTAATACAGGAGATCTGTTGCAATTCCCAGGCTCCATCGCGCATTGTGTCTCGAGTGACTTTCAGATGAGCGAAGGAATAGCACAGCAAATCCGCGATGCGTACCCAGCACTACAGCCCGCGTTGAAGTCGCTCGAAACGCCACAAGTTGGCGCCTCAGTATCCAGGCACATCCCTTCTCAAAACAAATCAATATTCAATCTAGTGACAAAATCGCAATATTTCAAAAAACTGTCTTATTACGATCTTACACGCAGCCTTCGCTGCATGAAGAAGCAGCTAATCGCGCAAAGGATAAAGCAAATCGCACTTTTCATAATAGGCTGTGGTCTGGATAAACTATGTGAAAACTCAGTTTTTAACATCATATCCGGTTTTTTCCAAAAAACAGACATCAAAGTTGTTTTATTCGTCTAGCCACACCATATATCTCCCGATCATCGTTTCTGCGTCCGCTGGACACGTATATAGCCGGCTCACTAGCAGAAGTCAACTTCCTAGAGATCTCGAAAAGTGCAGAAAATTTCCATGTATTAAGAAGCCGGCTCACTAGCAGAAGTCAACTTCCTAGAGATCTCGAAAAATGAGAAAACTCCCATGTATTAAGATCAGGGATAGCACAATTTTGGGACCCGAAGTTTTTTCATGAAAGCACCAACCGAAAACTTCGCCGCGGATGCCCTGCATAGCTCTCACAGAACAGGTGCACTGACTCACCAAGTTTCCATCCCCCCGTAGAAATTCAAATTAGCAACTGAACAGAACTTGCGAAGCGGAAACAAGGCCCTTTGAGCTGACACCAGTTGAGCCAAAAAAACCTATGTATTAAAATTTTTATAACTTTCAAGTGAAACTACTCTGTAATAACTAGTACCCAGCCAGTTGTTAAATTTGAATTTTCATGAAATTGAGCATATTAGCTGAAGAGCATTGAGCATGTCAAGTGATTCGACTGATTTTGTTAAACTAGTTGTTAACCCGAAAAAATGTACTTTCCGATTTGATAACGCTTGCTAACGGCAAGCGTAATAATCAGACAAATCATTCAAATTTAGAAAAGTAAACAGAGGCGAAGCTGCATTTCGCAAATGTTTCCGAGAACATCACCAATAAGCAGCCCTAGAAAGTGCAATAAGAAAGACTAGAATTAAGCTTCGATTTAGCAAAAACTCGGCTAGGCCTAGGATTCGATCTGCTACCTATTGCAATCCAGATATTGTGAGTCTCACACACTATTCAATCGGCCACGCAAGCTTAACAACCGACAAACACTAGTAATGAATAAAGCAGCAACATATGCTAATAAATTGCCAATGCGGTTCAGCAAAGTAAAATAGACTCAATTTTGCAAGTAATAATTTGGATTTTATTAAACTGAAGGCATTTAAACTAATTTTGCGTGTGACAAATCGCAGAGCATAAAGCCAAATCTTTACTTCACCAAGTTTGAAACTAGCAACCCACTAGTGAGATGCTGTCAGGGTTTTCCCCGGATATTGCTATTTCGGCCTCCATATATCAATAACCAATTCTTTTAGTTTACGAGATACGGCAATTTTCGTGATTTTTCAAAATTTTCTAAAAAATTGTTATTTTTTAAAGTTTCTGAAAATTTGTAATTCGCAACCCTGCAGTTGGGGCTTGTCTTGGTAATATCAGAGGTTGCGAATCTTGCCTCCAAATCTTTTTTCTCAAATCCTTGTAGTTTTCGAGATATGACGTTTTGTTGTTTTTTCAAAAATTTTGAAGATCTCAATCCTGTAGCTAGAAACTGTGAGGGTACTCTCGGGATTACGAATCGTGCCTCTGAATATGACTGCTCAAATCCTTGTAGTTATCGAGATTTGATGTTCTTTAGGAATTTTTTTCAAGATTTTTAAAAGAACTTAGATATAAATAATTTCATAAAATTTGAAGTTCCCACCTCTATAGTGAGGCTCTTTCAGAGTACTCCTAGGAGTTGTGAGTTTCATCTCCAAATATGGTTGCTCCAATCCTTGTAGTTTTTGAGATATGGCATTTTTTGCGTGTAATTTTTTTTTCAAAAAGTCAGAAAATTTAATTTTATTTCTTCTAAATTTGAATTTCCCAACTGTTTAGTTTGGGGCTGTCAGAGTGGTCTCAAAGTCTCAGGTGTTGCGAATATTGCCTTCAACTGTGACTTTTCACGTCTTTGTAGTTTTCCTGATATGACGTTTTGTTGTTTTTTAAAAAAAAATGTCAGAAAACTTCCGTTTTTTTTCTTCAATTTTTGAAGTTCCTAACCCCCTGTAGTTGGGGGTTGTCAGAGTACTCAGGGATTGCGAGAGATTTTGCCTCCAATTGTGGCTCCTCAAATCTTTTGTTGGTTTTCGAGATATGACATTTCTTTCTGTTTTTTTCAAAAAAGTTTTTTTTAGAAAACATAATTTTAAGTTTCTCAAAAATTTAATTTTGCAACGCTGTAGGGTACTGTAAGAGCTCTCTCAGAATTTGCAAGTTTTGCGTCCAAATGCGACTGCCCAATTAATTTAGATTCCAAGATGTGATGTTTCTTAACATTCCTAAGATTTTAAAGTTCTTCAAAAACTTAGATTTAACCAACTTAATGGTTTTTAAAAATTTGCAATGAAAAAACTTGAATAGAATTTTTTTAAATCTGAAAGTAGCAACCCTGTAATTCGATGCTGTCAGAGTACACTCAAAGGATGCTGATTTTTCCCAATTATTACGGTTTTTTTATGAGTTGTTAAAAATTCGAAGCTCCGGAGGTGCGTTACACGCTAGTTATCAGATGAGCATGAACTGTCAACGTTTGCAGCTCGTGGTTTCAACAGTCTTTTAATTTAAGATCAGAATGAATATTTCCTATTGTTTAAACTGTTTATCTGTTTGAGTTAAGCTACAAAATCTAATTGCCAACGCGTTCCTAGGCCGGATTTTCTCAGAAACTTGCAATGATTGGAACTTGGCACATTATATTGAGATTTGACAGATCTGAAGGTCGGCACATTGTTACCTGGAAAGGCCCTTCTGATCAGTTGCTAGCTTCAGAGTCTGAGATTCCATGAAGAGCCACTAATGCATTGACACAAAGCAATAATTTTGGTTGTCCTGTTGAAGAAACACCGCTACTATTTGAAACTTAACTACTAAACTAGAATCAGCGACAAAATTGCTAGCCATGAAATCGATTTCTGATACATCAAGTTTTGCTCTTCCGTGTGCTCTTGCGACTCCTAGAGGAGACGAAGACATTCTTTCAATTTGTCTGAGTTCATTCTCAGAACAAACACTTCTTGGTCTCTTATCTTGACATTCCTCTAAAATCACGTTAGTTCCACTGATTTCGGAAATTAAGCTATCGTTATCAAAAATGCTGCATTTCGAACTATCAGATGAGTATTTGAGCGTTTCTTAAAATTTGAAATTCGCAACGCTGTAATTGGGTACTGTAAGAGCAAAACTTGCGTCCAAATGCGACTGTCCAATTAGTTTTAGAGTCCGAAATGTTGTTTCTTAATTTTTCAAAGGTTTTAAAGTTTTTCAAAGAACTAAGATATAAAAAACTTAATGGTTTTAAAAAATTTGAATTGAAATAACTTGAATAGAATTTTTTTTTTCAAAATTTGAAATCACCAATCCTGCAATTAGGTGCTGTCAGAGTACACTCAAAGGATGCTGATTTCTTTTTTGCAATATTTATGGTTTTTTATGAGTTGTTAAAAATTCGGAGCACCGGAGGTTTCGAAACTAGTGGTTAACCCGAAAAAAACATCAAATCACGAGAAACCAAGAGGAGCATCATAAAAAGCAGCCTCAAACGAACAAAACATGCGACAAGGCCAAACGATGACGCTGGTAGCAGCAAAGACTCGATGAATTCTATCCAAGAACCAAATATCATATTTAATACAGGAGATCTGTTGCAATTCCCAGGCTCCATCGCGCATTGTGTCTCGAGTGACTTTCAGATGAGCGAAGGAATAGCACAGCAAATCCGCGATGCGTACCCAGCACTACAGCCCGCGTTGAAGTCGCTCGAAACGCCACAAGTTGGCGCCTCAGTATCCAGGCACATCCCTTCTCAAAACAAATCAATATTCAATCTAGTGACAAAATCGCAATATTTCAAAAAACTGTCTTATTACGATCTTACACGCAGCCTTCGCTGCATGAAGAAGCAGCTAATCGCGCAAAGGATAAAGCAAATCGCACTTTTCATAATAGGCTGTGGTCTGGATAAACTATGTGAAAACTCAGTTTTTAACATCATATCCGGTTTTTTCCAAAAAACAGACATCAAAGTTGTTTTATTCGTCTAGCCACACCATCTCCCGATCATCGTTTCTGCGTCCGCTGGACACGTATATAGCCGGCTCACTAGCAGAAGTCAACTTCCTAGAGATCTCGAAAAGTGCAGAAAATTTCCATGTATTAAGAAGCCGGCTCACTAGCAGAAGTCAACTTCCTAGAGATCTCGAAAAATGAGAAAACTCCCATGTATTAAGATCAGGGATAGCACAATTTTGGGACCCGAAGTTTTTTCATGAAAGCACCAACCGAAAACTTCACCGCGGATGCCCTGCATAGCTCTCACAGAACAGGTGCACTGACTCACCAAGTTTCCATCCCCCCGTAGATAGTGCCAACAGTCGAAAAACAAATGGAGCACATCAAATACTGACTTCGAACGAATGAAAAATTACGAGAACGTTATGAAATCAGTCAAGTCAATTTAAACTCACATCAAATCTTTATCATTCGAAATCTGTGCCTCTAGGTCCTTCATCGGACTTCTTCTCCTCTCACCTGCTAAAGGCAAAAGCCTCGCCACAGCCTTCCAAGTTTGATCAGCTCTTTCCTTTGGCACTCTGAGACCTACCGACAACAGCGACGCACATCGAGAGATATTACCTAGGGTCACCACGCAGTGAACCCACCCGTATGGAAGATATACGGAGTCGCCAACCTCTTGGGTGCAACAAACCAAATTCTGCCCATGCACTGCAAGACACTAATAGGCTGCCGAGTGAAGCATAGTCCATCTCCAGTTGTCGGGCAAATTTCCCAAGCTTTACCAAGAAACAGATCTTTGTTCCACAGCCATACAATGTAATCAGACTGTCCACAGTCTCATCATCGTCGCAATAGAAACAGCAAAAATTCTTCCCTTCAGTAACCATAAGGTATTCATATGAGTACTCGAATATCTGCGACCTCGAACGAGCCCAGCAGTTGAGGAATTTTGCGACCTCTTTGGCATTCTTGTGAACAACATCCATATGGGTTCTCGCTCCCAAGGGAGCAATGCGAGTCGCGAACACATTGAAGCTACGCAGGACACGATCAGCATAAACCAAACCATTTAGAAGGCGCTGAAAAAAAACACTTATGAAGCCCACTTCACGAATGCCAACAATGAATGAGGACCCTTTCACTTACTCGTTGATTTTTATTTGAGTACTCTACTGCCACAAAGTTGAGCAGGCTCGTCGCATCTCAGTCCATCATAAGAGCGCAACAGCAACACCTGGGGGAGGCTCTTGGCGAATTCAGCAACCGGGTGGATGTCAGTTTGATCAGCTACGTCTACAGAACGCGTGATCCGTTTAGAAAAATTAGCACCGCTGAGGTTTGCAGCACGTTTCATTTCACAACTGAAAAATTAATCAGCCCATTAAAACGTGAAAAATCCTTGTGGATCCAAATCAGACTCAGTGCCTAACATTGCGACGGAAACGACCGAAACAATTTCATTTAAAAAGCATACCATTCACGGAAACTGAATACATTTGAACGATACATGATGTACTATACCTAAACTCCGAAAATCTAAAACGACAACATCGTCTGAGCACTCTCCAACTCTCCAATGATCTTATGAAAAACACCGGTTAAAAATAAACAGTCTGAATTAAAAGTACAAGATCTAAAAACAACTAATGTTAAAAGTACATCCTGAACAATTCTAAATCAAGAATCAGCAACAAAGCTCATTCACTTCTTGATACTCATCAAGGCAGCAACCACCAGTCGCAAGAGGCAACAGCCCAGGCACACGAAAAGGCCGGCCCACAGACCGGCCACAACACTCCCATCACTCTCTGGAGACACTTCCTTCACAGGAGGGCACGCCGCAGACAACTCGGACCACACACGCTGGCCACGAAACTCCACATAGCTGCCGTTGAGAAAGCAGAACACAAGAAATCGGCCAAAAGCCACGGGCAAACACATTTTCAACTAAAAAATTATATACATTCATACATCCATTCAAAATTAACACAACTCGTCACGTTACCTGTGGTAATAACTCAAGGAAAAGCAGAAATGGAAAACTAAAATACACAGATTGAAATTACTATTTTATCGACTATTTGTGAAAAAACGAGAGAGTTGCTTCTGGCACTTGCTTATGGCCTTTTGTTTGTGAAAAACGAGAGTGTTGCTTCTGGCACTTATGGCCTTTTTCTTGAAAAATCGAAAAGTTGCTTCTGTCTTATAGCCTTTCAAAATATTATTTTACCGAACAATTGCTCAACAGCTCCGTTAAAAAACCAAATACGATTATTCATAAAAACGATTAATTATTATCTACATATTAATACAATTAGCCTCAAATGGACACCATAAATCTCAGCAATGAGGCCGGCATCTTCGTTCTGCCGTTCGAGGAAAACACCCAACTGCAGCATTAGCTCGGGAGCAGCCACATGTCAAACAACATCAACAAAGGCCGCATTCAAATCGACAAAGAACGACACAACTGGCAGCCCCGCTGTCACAAGAGGCGGCACATAATCGACCAAAGTGTCAAGAGAAAGTACAATAGCCTGCAGCTCGGCCTCGCCATCACCCAATACATCCGTGACCTCATTGTCATCAACGTCGTCAATCCGAGGCAGCTCGTTGTCCATATATCTAGCGATCTACACTAATCTCACATTCAATAGCTCAGTAACCAACACTATGAACTTGAATAACACTTGCCAAACAAAATCTCCAACACGAAGGTATACAGTGTCAACAACAAATCCTCCAATGAACAAATATGAACAAATGAAAAATTTGATCATAATAACTCAGCAAGTACCAAGATCACTCAATTTGGAACGCAATGTAAACATCCTGTTTACCCGATTCAAAGTAAATATCACTTTGGCCCCATAAACTCACAATCACAAAATAAAACGACAATTGACGATCCACGACTTGCGAAAACCACGAAACCTCTACAACAATTCTTTCTCAATAGGACGATCCACGAACTACAGTCGAACGTTTGGCTCGGACAACAAGACACCGACTACTCAATCATCTACGAGACACCAGTGCCTGAGGTCACCCAATAATTTGTCAAAACCAACCATGAACATTACTCTCAAGCCTGGACGGACAATGATATTACTGCTCCTCATCCTACAAATAGGTCGTACTTTGGCATCCTACGACGATGTTCTTTCCTCAGGGATAATCTTCCACAAAGAAAGTAAGATCCTCCTGGCGGAAATGTCCAGTTCCTTATCCCTTTCCCAAAGTACAATTTCACGATGAAGAAAGCAATGAGGAATTACCTCAACAAATATCGGAGAAATGGTGAACACCCTCTATCGAGTGCCCTTTAGATTTTTCCTCGAATTTCAATTCAACGACGGACCCATTCAATCTCAACTGGCTGCTGGACATGATCGAGGATAAGGCCGAAGCAGCACAGCAAGAAGCTCAGGCCATTAGAACCGACACTTCCCGCCTCCTCAACAAAATCCGCTAGACTCAGCAGGTATCCGCAGGGGAGCTCCACTAATTGTAGCAGCGGCCATCGCCGGCATTGGTCTATTCAGATCTGGTATAATGATGGGCAATTCAAGAGGATGTGAATTTATGGGAATTTTTGGATCATGCCAGGACCAGGCCCAAGCAAATGCAAAAAACATCGTGACTTTGGAACAGTACTCAATGGCACATACGGACTATGTGTCAGAAATTGAAACATCGAGCAACGAGAAAATGCTCGCGATTTCGAATTAGTTGTCTGAAATCAGAGAAATTCAACAAACCATCGAAAATGAAAACCGGAACTAGAAAATACTCGAACATTTCGCAACAATTCAAGGAAATTTCCACATCTTGCGAGATTGCACACAAACATTGTTCTCAAACCAACCGATCAATTTCAACTTCGACTCAGCAGCATCAATACTAAACTTTGTCTATGCAGATATAACAAGCTATAAAACCGCACTCTATGCCAATAAGACAAACGTCTTAAACTCGATACCAACTCTGCTGGACCAACGACTACCGATGTGCCTTGTACCGCGAGAATCCTTGTTGGCGGTCATAGACGCTGTGTACAAAAGCCAAAAGGAGGACAACCACCGACTGACCCTTGCGATACCGCCAGGCGATATCCACTCATATTATGACGCGAAGCTGCTTCGCGATGTCACAACAATTCTGCTCAACCTGGCAATACCGTACGCATCGAGTCAAACAGCTTTCCAGATATACCGGGCCCAGGTGATACCTATGCCTCAAGTTGATCCAACCGAAGCCATAAAATGGGTCACTGAAGGACCCTATCTGGCCATATCGGAGGACTCCATGGAGACAACAGTTCTGACAGAAGACCAGTACGCCAACTGCTTGGGAACCTCGACGTACCGGATCTGTCACCAAACAATGGAGACACACTTAGGACAATCATCATGCCTGGCAAAGTTATACGTCCACTCCACAATGACAGCATTGACGGTATGCTAGACTGAAAATTTTCTTCTCCCAACGCCTGAGAAAGCGATCAACCTTGGATACGGAATTTGGTTAATCACCTCAGCCAGTGCTGCGTTTTCTTTACGGGAGTACAGTCTCGATGAACTGAACAAGCGCAAACGAGAAGACTACTCTGGCTGCAATATTTGCTTAATAACCTTGGACTGTGGAACACAGTGAATAAGCAAATATATAAAAATTAGACCGGATTTAGACAGCTGCGACAAAATCCCTGCAAAACGGATCAGCGTATTGCTACCGGACCCGTTAGCACATTTGATCTCAGAAATACCAGACTTGGCAGACCTACTAAGAGAAGATAAGGCGAAACTCATCGACAGTCCACATCTGACAAAAGTCGATCAGCTGAACGAGATCGCAAAACCCATTGCACACAATATGCGATTGCTAAAGCCTAGCCTTGTGGACAAAATGGAGCAGTACGTACCATTACGACTTTTCCTTTCACTGACAGCAATAGTCTTCTTCGGCAACCTAGTCTTACATGCACTCATCATATATCTCTACCACCGATTTGCCATCTTCAGAAGATTGACCCCAAAGTTTCTGAAAGGACAGGATGGAAACATCGCAATTCGACCGGTGCTCTCAGTGGCAGCATCTGACTGCAAGGAATTCCAAAAGCAGAGGACCAAACTTCGTGAAAAATACATGGTAGTGACACAAACTGAATTGAATGCTCATACAACGCCAGCCGACAGATCACGACTAACTTCAGCCTGCTCCTCTATGGCGAACGTCAGCAGAAAACAGGACTCACAGGTTGACCTGAACGACACTAGAGAGGAGAGCTTCAGCCAAATTTGAACAGTTACTGGCAATCATTGAATTCACCCTCATAAATCATCTTTATGACTGACTGAGTGGCTTCCATTAAACATAAATATATAACTTTGCCTTTCTCTAATAAGAGAGTCTAATTGTATCTTAAATTCTGGGACAATCTTTTACGTATATTTGTGCCCCGCTTTAATTTAATTGCAAATATAACCTATTTAGTTTAACATAAAAATTATAGCGTGCTGGTGCTATCACCACTTAACATAAAAAAAAACTTTCAAAGCATTTTTATTTTGAAAAATTTGAAAGCAGCAAACTTAATCTAATAACCACAGTAAACTTAATAAAGTGTCCAGTTAATTGTTTGATATATCTATATAACCACTTGCGACTTTCCACAATTATAGCCGCCAGGGAAGAATCATTCAGTGTAGTTATGTAACATAGTGCAGAACACCTATGTTAGTTACTCTCGCCAAATTACCTTAATTGGAGCGAATTAGACGCTTAATAGATTAAATTGTAATCTCTTTTTATGCCAATTACGAAATGTTAAAATATAATTGTTCAAAGTCAACAATCATTAGATCAGTACAAAAAGAGAGCCAGTAATACTCAGTAGCTCTAAACAATTGAACTTTCAAAACTCAATTTATTCAATCTAAGAAAGAAGGGCGTAGCCATCACTAAGCGCATCCCTGAGTTGAGGATTCAAAAGCCCAGACCGCACATCCAACGTACATACGTCAAACTTCATCACTCTAGAATACAAAGCAACACTTAACGCTCAATCAATAATTGCCAGTAACAGTATATTACACTTTGTATGAATGAAAAATTGCTATTGAAATCTACTTCTGAATTTAATTATAGTACATCATGAAAGCAAACTTCCTGCTATGCTTGTGACTTGAAAAATTTTATTTCGAAAAATTTCTTTTAACAAAAATTTTAGGCGTTGATCTAAAACTGAAAAAAATTATTCCGTTCCAATCGGCTGTCAGATCAATTTTTGATCATTAACTAGTTTTTTTCAGGTTCGATTTCTTAAAATACCTTTTTTAGTGATCACAATAATAGAACTTTCTTTGAAAATTTAGTAGTTATACCGTTCCAATAGTATGTGATCTTTATGGGTAGCATTTTACCACGTAGTTTTTTTGTCAAGTTCAATAATTTTGGAAATTACCGTTTGACCATTAGCAAATTTTAGAGCTTAATAGCCAATTTAAAGTTTTTAGTTTTGCCGATACGTTTTGTTGTTGTTTATTCAAAAAACATGCTAGTGGAACAATTCCCATATTTTGGGAACTGGTCGACTATCGTTTTTTCAAGAAAAAAATGAATTTTTTGCTTCTTTTTCTGTTAATTTCAAAAAGTTTTGATATTACCTTTTGACCACTGACTATTTTTATGAGCTTCTTAACTAACTTACTTCATTTTTGTTTTCTTAATACGAATTTTTTTTGTTTTAAAAAATGTCATTCATAAAGTTCCCATAGTATGGAAACTATATGACTAGCATTTTTTTGAAAAAAATTTAGTTTCTTGACAATTTTTTTTGTCTTTCAACGTGTTTGGAGATAACATTTTGACCACTGACAAGTTTTTTGAGCTTCCTAACTAACTTAACTTCTTTGTGTTTTCTCAATACAAGACATTTGTTAATTTTTTTGCCTGTTTCGACAAGTTTGGAGATTAACGTATGACAGCTGACTAGTTTTATGAGCATTATAACTACTTTAATTTCTTTTTTTCTCATACAAATTGTTTTTTGTTTTAAAAAAATGCTAGTCATACAGTTCCCATAGTATGGAAACTGTATGACTAGCATTTTTTCATAGAGAAAATGTCTGGAGCTGTATGACTAGCATTTTTGTCTTTGACGGTCAACCCGGGATTATGAATGAACAAGATGAGTCATACTTTTTTCTTTGTCAATATATGGCCAAAATGATTCTGTCACAGACCTAAGAAAACAGTTCAGCTTTCGGCTTTTTATCGATTTTCCTAAATTTTCTATAGCTCGTCGATTTCAGCGATTGTCACTCGTCGATTTCTGGCCAACTGGGGCCCCAGCTTATTAAGACTTTCTTTGATCCCTCGTAGTCAGTATTAGGACTGTTTTCATAGTTTTCCTTAACTGCTCCTAAATGTACAAAATGGTCTCGTTGAAGCTATTATTTCAATTGAGCAGCACAGCACGTTTTAAGGCAAAAATTATTGATCGGATATTACAACTACTGATATTCAGTGAAGCCAAAAGTATACTTTCTTGTATTCATATAATTTTTCCAATTTTTTGCCCATAGATAGTAACTTATGACCCACGTACGTCCAATTGATTTTTCCCTTCCCACTCAACTACAAACTCACTTGCTTCAGTGATAGCCGCAGGTCGATTATTGCAGTTTTCGATGTTCCTTGCCTAGGAAAAACCAACGTCATTCAACAACCTATTTTTTCAATTCACTCAGTCGGAAACAAAGCAATTTTCCGTTCAATCGGGCATGATCAAAAAGAACTTTCTCTCTCCAATGGAAACAAAGCCAAGCAGACTTTCGAAAACAATTTTTTTTTGCGACCGGAAAATTTAAAATTTGTTGAATAAACACAAAATATCCCTAATGCTAATTTGTAATGAAAGAGTCTTTTAAATGCTCGATGTTCCAATATACATTCTAATCGCGAAATAAGTTTTTGCTCTGAAAACCGAAGGTCAGGGAAAAACTAGTTCAATTAATCTCAGACATAAAGGTTCAATTAATGTGGTTCATTGAATACCAACTTCAATGAAAACTGATTTGTTGAGAACAGTTGGGCCCTAAGGCTTTTCCACGGATATCAAAAAAGCTAAGTTTGACTTTTGCAAAAAAAATCGACATCGAACTCGCTTTTTTGTTTCATAATTCTGTGCATCTATCTGTACATTATTTTATTGGCGTTTAACTTGACAGATGCTTAAGACGTCCGTTTTTTTAAGAAGTCCGCTTGTTATTTTATAATTTTGTACAGCTATCTATACATTATTTAATTGGTCTTTCACTTGACACATGTTTAAGAAATCCGTTTGCTGACAAATAACGACACCGAACTCGTATTTTGTTTTATAAATATGTACATCCCTCTGTACATTATTGGTTGGCGTTTCACTTGACACATATTCAAGAAGCCGTATGTTGTAACATGTTCAAGAAGTCCGTATGTTTAAGAAACCGACAGTTTGAAATCTGTTAGAGCGCGCATGCTTTCACTCTACATTTTTCCTACATTCGCAACGTGAAACTAAAAAACTTTTGGTTCGACAGTTTTTTAAATTAAATTTTAAGTTCTCAACCCTGTAAGTGGGGTTATAAACTGGCGTTCAAGTAGGGCTGCGAAAATCTTTTTGTTTTCGAAATATGGCGTTTTTTAATGATTTTTTTTTAATTTTAACAAAACTTGTATATAAAAAATTAGCCACATTTGAAAATCTCAACCCTATCTTGGGGTGCTGCCAGAGTACACTCAGGAGCTGCAAATCTGGCGTCTAAGTATGACTACTCAAATAGTTTCGATAATTTTCTGATATTTCCAACATGTGTTTGGCCTTTTTATTGTTGTTTGGAGTTTTTTTGTTATTATGTTAAAATTAATTTTTGTAACGACACGTTACAAGAGTTTTCATTTTTTAAGCTTCATTCGAAAGTTTTAGTTTTTTAATGTATCCTTATTGTATAAAATGATGAAAATGAAACCTTAATCAATTGACAAAAATGGATTTAAATTCGATTGCACTCCATTTATTCTCAGTACGGGTAGTCCTTAACGCCGTAAAATTGTTCGTTAAAATTTGAAACTCAACTCTGCAGTTCAAGAGTTGATGATGATATTGTCGACGTGTGATAATTACTTTTTAAACGGGAGAAAATGAAACTCTCATTACAATGGCAACATGCGCAGGATTTTTCGATCGAGAGAGGGCGGTTTTTTGAAAAAAAAAAATGGAAAATTTTTTTGTACTTTTTCTCGTTTTTTTTCAACTTGCCAGTAACGCCAACATTGCTTGCGCAGGATTTTTTGAGAGGGCGGTCTTTTGAAAATAATTGAAAGTTTTTTTTTACTTCTCGTTTTTTTCGGCGAGTTAAACCCCTCCTCCTCAAATTTACTATATATTCGAGTCCCAACGAAATTTTTAATGTCGGTCGGCCAAAATATGGATGTAGGATGTAAATTACTAACAAAGGGGATCAATTTTTGGCAGCCAAAACTGAGGAAGATGCGGCAGACTACAGGACCACCCTCGGCGTACTACTGAATGGCAAGCTTCTTGCATTCTCTTTTTTCACTAGAGTAACCATGTATCAATGGCTTGTTTATAACTGTACATGATTTACTATCTGTAAACTAATTAGATGGTTTTGCACCTATCAATTCAAATTATGTGTGTCAGTTTCTTTGTCAGGTTTAAGGTTGAAAAGTTAGGACAGATTCTGTTAATGGTCAAAATATGTGCATTTTTTTTTCAGAGTTGACGTTGAAAATGATGCGCTCTCACTAAAAACAATAAGGTTGAAGCGCAATGCTTTTCTTCTCTTTTTTCAAGTCTCTGGTAGGGAAAACAGTTGTGGTGGAATTGAAGAATGACCTCAGCATATGTGGCACGCTACACTCCGTTGATCAGTTCCTCAACATCAAGTTATCAGGCATCTAAGTTTCTACCTTCTTGTTTATCTAATTAATTTTTCGATTTAATTCGAATTTGATATTAGATGCTATATGGGCACCATCCTATGGTTTCTGCATCTATCGAGACCAGCTAGCATAATTAGGCTTTATTAAGTTTCTATGAAGGACTAAAGACGAAATATACCAAAAATTATGTGCGACTCAATGCCTTATGCGACGCATTTGGTACTTCTTGGAACATTTTAGCGCCATGTTAATCCGCCCCTGGGTAATTGTTTGGTGTTCGTGACTCTTTTTTTACCCCATTTGTAAAGTTTTACAAAACCAATTTTTGTCCACGCTGTCAAATTGCATTGAAATTTAGATTATAATTGTCCTTGTGCAGACTTATTTGGCGGTCTTATGCGAAAATTCGCCGTTTTTGATGTTAAATAAATAGATGTTTTAAACTGTTTTCAAAAAAGGTTGTGTATTCGTTTTTGGCTCTATGGGAGTAAAATTTAGAGCATATTTGTTGTCAGATATCACCGTCACTGACCCAGACAGACATCCACACATGCTGAGTGTGAAGAACTGTTTCATCAGAGGCTCAGTGGTGAGGTACGTGCAGTTGCCTGCAGATGAAGTTGACACGCAGTTGTTGCAGGATGCGTGCAGGAAGGAAGCGGCACAGGCTGCAAAGTGATATGCAAAAGGGCACCTTCCGAAACTGTCACCTGCCCTGTTTTTTTTTGCACGACAGTGGAATCATTCTGGTTATTTATGGTTATATTGTGCCCATCGGAGGTGATCTGGACATGAAAGATGTTCCCAATTTGGCGAGGGAACTCATTGTTTTTCTTTAATCAAATAAACTGTGATCGCTAATGTCGATTTTTGTTCTGTTTTTCAATTGATCTATTTGACATAATGTTTTGAGTATATTCTGAAAGATTGGTCGACAATTAGTTACATGCAACAATTGGTTACAAGGCATTGGCGACCAGTGGCTGCTTACCCTGCTTCGGTTTCAGCATTAGAAATATCGTACGCGTGAATCAGTGTTAGCCGCTCAATCTGCTGATGCGAATTGTCGCCTGCTACGCCTAGATGTTCATCGAAAGAAAATACAAAACTATTATTTTTTTGCTTCAAATAGACATTGTTCAGCTTAAGTTTCTAAGTGTCAATGAACGAGGTGAAGACAATCCTTCAAGCCGTGTATTTACTCATTGAAAACTACTTGGTGACCCTTTTTTCTCAAATAGGGATAGCCTTTTTTAAAACAGTGAAATATTTTTGAAATTGAAAAGGCTTTAAGGTATTCAAAATTATTAGGTGCTCTTCTTTGAAGCTCAAAGTTTGAAACTTATAATTATTTTTTGTTTTTGGGAGCTCATTGACACTTTTCCTACTGTCTAATAGCTGTTTCAAATTGTGTCTATGGTGACTTTTTCTCCAAAACATAAATTTCCATAGGGAATCTGAGTAGATCATTCCTTGTCCAATATAAAATAGCAGCACAAAAATCTTCGTCTGATTCTAGAGGACGCAGTTTACCTCGATCACATTTCCAAAACACTACAGCTTCGCGCAGATCTTCAACGCTTCTCGATTTTTTGAGGAACTTTTCCTCTTTGGTGTGTGTGTCGAACAGCATCTGTTGAAGTTTTTCGAACAAGTTGTCTTTGGTGTAATCTAATAAAGCTAGCCTGCCGCTTTCCTTGGATGCCAAAACGAATTCAAGGATAATGCAAGAGTTAAATTTTTCCATAGCAAGCTATAAGACGTGTATCAGGAAGGCGAGGAAATGAATAAGCTCAAGACTGCAGCTTGTGAATGCTTCAAATGTAAATCGACGATGGTCTAATTTATCATGTTTTCGTTACACTTAATTTACAAACATATCATTTAAAACAAATCTATAGTTTGACCTTCAGACGGTTAGTTGGATAATAAATGAGCAAGTTGGTAGGCTAACCTTGGGTTTTTTGCTTTGACAATGTACTATGATTTCTCTAAAATTAGATATTGGTAATTCTGATGAATTTATACACTTGCGAGTTTAACTACTTTTCATGCAGGTAAAATGATGTAAGAAATCGCAAGGATATATTTTAGTGCTATAGAAAATTTATCAAATTACAGTGAATGACTGGTGTAGAACTAATGGTTTTGACTTGTCTGTCATAGGTGTATATTGTTCAAATCCCGGTCAAAAAATTTCCGTAAAGCACCTAATAAGTTTTATTTGGCTAACTAGTAGTTGCCTTAATTCCTGTGTTCTTTGAAATTTCATTTTGACAGTGATACACCCAAAGATAACGTTTTGAAAGTGATTTCTGTTGATTCTTTTTATGTTTAGTGGATTTTGACTAACTTTTTGTTCGCTCATTTTTTTGGGCTTTGTTGCCAACTTTTGAAGTTTGAGAAAGTAAAAAGAATCAAAGGCAATATTCTTTCTCAGGGTCATATTTTTGCTTCTCGAAAGTTTTCGGGTTAATGAGACTTTGCTAATATTTCGCCTTGAATTCTATTTCTGTAGACCTTCAAAAAGCGTTCCGTTAAATCATAAAAGTACTGAGCAATCATTTCCTATCATGATTGGTGATTGACATTTCATACCTGAAGCTTTTCTCCAAAGCTTGATATTTGGATTCGAAGAAAAACTGCCTAATCTACAAACCATTTTTTCATCTGGGCTGCAATGATGACAGTTTTAAGATATGAGTTGTGCTGTTTGCAAACGTCTTTTGGGCATTTTTCACGAGACATTCGACTGCAATATGCAAAAATTGCTCTGCTGATTTGAGTGCGAAAACTTTAAATGTAATGAAGTTTCTGTTTACGCCATATGGTTTTCAGTAGGCTGGTTCATAGTAACCAATTAGACATAACATTGGTAAATAAAAAAAACTCTTAGTGCAGTTTGCCATGCTATTTAATATAGAAACAAGAAGGTGTTGTGTTGTGCATTTAGCACATAAATTCTGACTACACTGATTGAAGAAAGAGTCAAAAGTTGAAAAAAGTTATTCAAAAATGCCCGTTTTTTTCTGGTGTGGTACAGCACATACTGCATGTGCAGTAATTGGTGCATATACAAAACATCCCAAAAATCATGTAATGGACTAAAAAAAACAGTCCAATACAAAACAGTCCGGTCTAAGGTCACCGGTGGGCACGCTGCGAGCGCGTCGCCGCTTCGCGGCGATAACCAGCTCTAAATTTCGTATTAAGTCCTACCTTTTGTTGGCAAGCTCGCAACACGTTGGCGCGACTGCGGCGGTCACTATTATGTTCATTATGCTTGTTGAACAAAGTACAATTCTCGGCCTGCCGGCTTGTTAAAACGATAATCAATTGGGAATGTTGTTCGGACTGTTTTGTATCGGACTGTTTTTTTGTTCGTTTTCATACTTTTCTGGACTGTTTTGAATTGGACTGTTTTGTATGGGAAATCCTTGTAGTTTTCGAGATACGACATTTTTTGTGATTTTTTACAAAAATTTTCAAAAAACGTGGATTATTTTTTTTCTTCAAAATTTAAAATCCTCTACCCTGTAGTTTGGTGCTGTCAGGTTACTCTCAGTGGTTGAGAATTTTGTGTACAAATATGACGGCTCAAATCTTTGTAGTTTTCGAGATATGAGGTTTTCTGTGATTTTTTCAAAAAAAATCGAAAACTTGGACGAAATTTTTTTTCCTCAAATTTTGAAATTTCGAACCCTGTAGTTGGGGCTATCAGAGTAATCTCACGGGTTGCGAACCTTGCCTCCAATTATGAATGCTCTGATTCTTGTAGTTTTCGTGATACGACGTTTTTTGTGATTTTTTTTACAAAAATATTCAAAAAACGTGGATTATTTTTTTTATTCAAAATTTAAAATCCTCTACCCTGTAGTTAGGTGCTGTCAGGTTACTCTCAGTGGTTGAGAATTTTGTGTACAAATATGACGGCTCAAATCTTTGTAGTTTTCGAGATAAGAGATTTTCTGTGATTTTTTCAAAAAAAAATCGAAAACTTGGACGAAATTTTTTTTCCTCAAATTTTGAAATTTCGAACCCTGTAGTTGGGGCTATCAGAGTAATCTCACGGGTTGCGAACCTTGCCTCCAATTATGAATGCTCTGATTCTTGTAGTTTTCGTGATACGACGTTTTTTGTGATTTTTTTACAAAAATATTCAAAAAACGTGGATTATTTTTTTTATTCAAAATTTAAAATCCTCTACCCTGTAGTTAGGTGCTGTCAGGTTACTCTCAGTGGTTGAGAATTTTGTGTACAAATATGACGGCTCAAATCTTTGTAGTTTTCGAGATATGAGATTTTCTGTGATTTTTTCAAAAAAAATCGAAAACTTGGACGAAATTTTTTTTTCCTCAAATTTTGAAATTTCGAACCCTGTAGTTGGGGCTATCAGAGTAATCTCACGGGTTGCGAACCTTGCCTCCAATTATGAATGCTCTGATTCTTGTAGTTTTCGTGATACGACGTTTTTTGTGATTTTTTTACAAAAATATTCAAAAAACGTGGATTATTTTTTTTATTCAAAATTTAAAATCCTCTACCCTGTAGTTAGGTGCTGTCAGGTTACTCTCAGTGGTTGAGAATTTTGTGTACAAATATGACGGCTCAAATCTTTGTAGTTTTCGAGATATGAGATTTTCTGTGATTTTTTCAAAAAAAAAATCGAAAACTTGGACGAAATTTTTTTTCCTCAAATTTTGAAATTTCGAACCCTGTAGTTGGGGCTATCAGAGTAATCTCACGGGTTGCGAACCTTGCCTCCAATTATGAATGCTCTGATTCTTGTAGTTTTCGTGATACGACGTTTTTTGTGATTTTTTTACAAAAATATTCAAAAAACGTGGATTATTTTTTTTATTCAAAATTTAAAATCCTCTACCCTGTAGTTAGGTGCTGTCAGGTTACTCTCAGTGGTTGAGAATTTTGTGTACAAATATGACGGCTCAAATCTTTGTAGTTTTCGAGATATGAGATTTTCTGTGATTTTTTCAAAAAAAAAATCGAAAACTTGGACGAAATTTTTTTTCCTCAAATTTTGAAATTTCGAACCCTGTAGTTGAGGCTATCAGAGTAATCTCACGGGTTGCGAACCTTGCCTCCAATTATGACTGCTCTGATTCTTGTAGTTTTCGAGATACGGCTTTTTTTGTGATTTTTTTAAAAATTAAAAAAAAACTTGAAGTGATTTTTTTCTTCAGATTTTGAAATTCTCTACCCTGTAGTTCGGAGCTGTCAGGCTACTCTCAATGGTTGCGAATCTTGCTCCCAAATACGACGACTCGAATATTTGTTGTTCTCGAAGTTTGACGTTTTCGGGATTTGACAGAACATTAGAATTGAAAAAAGTTAATAAAATTTGGAATTACCAACCCTGTAATTGGGTGCTGTCAGAGCACACTAAAAGCCTCCAGATCTGCTTTCCAATATATGTGGTTTTTCACTATTTGTCAAAAACTCGAAGCACCGGAGGTGCGTTACACCTTAGTTGTTATGACATCAAGGTCATTCAGTGTTGATCACTGAGGCGATTCAGATGAGAGGCAGATCTCCGTACGGCAGATACGGAATTCAGTCTGACCTAAAAGCTTTTAGAGAAAACCAAAAGAAACCGTTTCAGAGTCTAAATTAACATCTTGAAACAGTTATTGTTTTCACTCTAGTAATAAAGTATTCTATTCCTTACCACATGGCGCATCCAGCGGAATTCATGGCACAGGACAACTGAACAGATATGGGCCTTCCTGTTTTCTGGACATCAGCAAGTTCGGACCCTCCGTGGAATTTCAAAATTTGGTTTGACCAATTTTTGTTAGCGGCGACAGTAAAAGAAAAGTTGAATCCTGAGATATTATTAGAAGAACCAATAGCAGTTATTGAAGAACCACTCCCTCGTCCCGAGACTCCAGGAACAAATGAAGATGCACAGGCAGTAACGGACATGGAAACAAGAGACAGACTAATAGGGGATGAAGTTATTCTCGAAAATGAAGACAGAAGGGAACGCGGGCCCAAAGTACGTCACACGTATTTTATCACGAAGTACAGAAGCGACTCACCTCTCGATTTTTTCTGGCACTGGGTACTGAGGGTAAAAAGAAGTTTGTTCAAAAAAACCCGCGCACTGAAATATCAAAACTTGAATTCAGGGAGATGGCGAGACTGGCAAAAGTATCGTTCGAAAAAACAAAGAACATCACGTATGAGCAATATAGGTTATTCACAAGACCACAAGAGAATGGAGAAACGTTGGAATCGTTTCATGCAGCACTAACTGCACAGGCAGCCACGGCCGAAGTTTGAGCAGAGTAAACAAACGACACAAGCGTTCTAAAAATCAGTATCGGGAAACACAAACCTTGGTCAGTTTCCTGGGCCGCAGGTTAATATAAAGCAAGAACCCATAATGTCAGTTGGGAATAAAGGTGAAAACTACAAAAGACCGAATAAAGACCAATTTAGGAAGAAAACAAATGAACAAAGGAATACAAAATTTCGACCAGACCAAAAACAGTGCACTAGATGTGGAAGAACATTCGGCGAGGGACATTTAAAAATTTGAATTGAAATGGGAAAGACATGCGAAAACTGCAATAAACCAAACCAGTTCGCTAAAATGTGCCGTTCGCAACAGGTCAACGAGGTTACCGAAGAAAATTCAAGTTCAGGGAAGAGTGTAATCTAATTCAGAGCTTTGATTCATGTGACGAGTTCGAAATTATGGCCATCGAAACAAAGCCTCGGTCTGTTACTCAGGATATATGGAAGATTGATATAAGCAGAAATCCACAGTCGCCTCAAATTAAAGCACTGAAACCGTTAGTAAGAGTAACCAATCAAATCGTAAATATGACAATAGACACGGAGCCCAGTTTCATTCTTGAACTGGACCACGGCCAAACAACTATTAGATGGATCATCAGAAACAAAAATTTTTCCAGCCGAGAAGCTGATTCTTTCAGCACAGTTTGTGGACTATAACAAAAACCCAATTTCGATATTGGGAGCAATACAAGCCAATATTCGGTCAGCAGGTTGGGAAGTGAAAAACTCATCTTTGTTAATCACAGAATGACGAGCAAGATGGACCTACAAGGAAAAGTGGGAATTCCTACATCTCAAAGGCCAGCACCATCAAAAAGATCTAGGTTTGACGTGCTACTGTGCAAGCAGTTAGAAGGTTTGAAACAACAATTTAACCAAAAATTCAGTTTTCTTTTTGATCGGCAGGGAAAGTCAAAAAATCATGTGGTTAATACAAAATTCAAGTACTTGTTATGTCCAATACAAGAAAAAGGTAGGAGAATACCTATTCATATTCAGGACAAGGTCCAGACAGAGTTATCGAAATTGTTATCGGAAGGTCATATAATGAAACTAGACAAATGTACAAGTGACTGTTTTATTGCTACAATAGTAATCACAGTGAAAAAAGACGACTCTATCAAATTGGCATTAGACGCAAAGCTTATTAATAGACAACTTTATAAAAACAAATACCAAATGCCAATTGTGGATGAAGTGTTGGATGGGGTGAGTCAAATTGTCACTGCAAAAACAACTAGTACATGCATATTTCAGGTCAAGTACCGTAAAATAAAATGCACATAGTCAAATCAAACTTAGTGCAGAAACAGCGAAGCAGTGCAATTTCAGTTTTTGTGGGTGGTCAAGCTACAGGAACATACAGGTTCCTTTCAGGATTCTATGGGGTAGCAGATATGTCTGCTGAATTTCAGAAGGCAAGGGATCGGACCTTAAATCATGCTAAGAACACATTTTGCTTTCTCGACGATATTTTGATTGTTTCAAAAAGAGACGAAAAAGAACAGAAAAAATTGGTACTCGAAGTATTAAAAAAACTAGATGATAAAAATCTAGCGTTAAAGATCTCAAAATAATTCTTTCAAACAGAAGTTAATTGGTTAGGACATAAACTTACACCAAGTGGAATAATCCCCAAAATTACAAAAATGGCGGCAATAATTAATCTTCCACTCCTAAAATCGCTTAAACAATAGCGATCTTTTATGGGTAGTATAAATCACCGCTCAATTTATTCTCAACGCAGCAAGTTTAACCGATAAACTTAGACCACTGTTAAGGGAGGAAAATGAGAAAAAGAAGATGAAAAATATACAATTGCCGGTGAAAAAATTCGAGTGGGGGACGAACACTCCCTTATTTTCGACGAAATTAAAAAGGCAGTAGCACGGATTGAACAAATTAACTATTATAATCCCATAAAAGATACTCGGGTAAAATGCGACGCAAGTCATAGTGGCCTAGAGGCAACTCTGGAACAGAGAATAGCCAGTGATGAGTGGGTACCCACAGCGTTCGCTTCACGTTATTTGGACACTCAAGAAAAAAAAGTACTCGACCAATGAACTGGAACTGCTTGCAGTAGTATGGTCGGTAGACCGATTTAAACACTATCTTTTAGGGAAAGAATTTGTAATAGCCATAGATCATGAAGCTCTTACATCAACATTCGGGGAAAACAGATCAAATAAAATATACCAATCTCGAGTCACTAGGTGGGTGGACCGATTGTTACCTTACCAATTTAAGGTCGTGCATATACCGGGTAGAGATTATAGAAATAGTAGAGTATTTGTCAAGAGAACCAAATGGGGAACCGTGGCCTGAGTCAAAAATAGATGAGAAATTTGGGGTAGCGTCGATTGAAGAATTCCATCGAGCACTCGACTGTCTGAACAGTCGGCTAAGTAATGAAATACAGCCTGACCGAAACAAAGAGATTCTAGAACTTTCTGGAAAAAGAAACACACTAGATAGAACACAAGACACATCATCCCACGGTTGCTATAGCAACCAATTTGTTCGAAAACGAACAAAGCTCGACCGGAACGAAAACTATCAGAAATCACGTCTCTCAAACTGTATACAGAACAAATCAAGCAAAATACCTCAGTGTAAACAATCGGTCGATTTTACAACAAATAATTGCAATTACCCGGAAGAAAAACAGATGGAGGGAAATACAGGAAAAGAAAAACCAAAAAAGAAAGTGAAAAAAATGGAGTGGAAAAACAACGAGGGAAGACGAGACCAGATGTTGGAACAAGTAACGGAAACCACTTTCCAGAGAACGAGGACGGTTCACAGAGTAACATCGGGGGAAAGGTGTCGTACAGCTTGGACTCAGATGTACCGCAGGTCGAATGGCAGAAAATGGACTTTTACGAGAAAAATACCGAAACCGGACCATGTACGTCAACACCAACACGATCAGAACCACTCAAGCTCATGTCGTTTTGGGATTTAGTTGGATCGGAGCGAACTGATAATTCGACACCAGGAACCATGTTGCAACTGGAAGCGCCCACGGAAATGATCAGCCCACACAAGAACACAGAAGATGTTAAGGGGACAACAGTGATAGAAGTGGATTTGACAGCGGGCAGCCCATCAGACAGCCCGGAATTCAGCCTAGTAGCAGGATGAAGAATTGAACGCAGGTCAAGACAGGAGGAGTTCGAGTGGCCGAGCAGAGCGAAGAGAACAATGTGCTTAATCTGTCGAAGTTATTCGATCGAAGTCTGCTAGCTGAACTAACTACCGAGGTCACATGGATGGACAGACTTCGGCGTGTCTTTGAACATAACAACCGCCACAGCTTTGAACTAATGGGACCGTATACAAACTCGCTTTGGCACCAGATGTCGGTGGTGGATGATTGTATCCTCGTGGACGGTCGGCTAGCTGTACCGGGGCAGATGCGGCTCGCAGTTCTAAAACGGATTCATCGTGGCCACCCAGGGCAGGAAGCGATGTTAGACATATCGAAGTATCTGTGGTGGCCACACATGCACAAGGACATTGTGAACATGGCCCAAGAATGCAGGAGTTGCACTCGCTACGGTAAAAACGCTAAATATAAAATACCGAAGAGTTACTCAAAACCACTCCCATTGCTATCGCAGCCGGGTCAAGAATTACAACTCGACTATGCGGGACCTCTAGAAGATCACAAGGGGAAGAAAATTTACTTACTTGTAGCTATAGATAGATACTCGAAATTTCCGTCGGTAAAAATCACTAGATCAACTGGGGGTAAATCATCAGTAAAATTTCTACTTACTTCATCGATACTCACGGAAATCCGTAGTCTATAAGAACCGATCAATTCTCTGGCTTAAAGGAAAAAACAATGCGAAAATTTGGTTCCGATCATAATATTGAACACAAATTCTGTCCAGTGGGGGACCACAGGGGGTGTGGATTAACTGAACGAACCATACAAACTATCAAAAGAAGATTGGGAGTTATGTTGTTGAAAAAATTGTTACATCAATAAAACTTTCTATTAGCACGATAATTTGCGATCTTCAATGGAGCAAACAAAATACGATTCAACGCTCTTCGTTTGAATTTAAAATTTTAAGGGATAAATTCGCAAAAAAGCTCTGATTGCTTAGATAAAGAACACCTGGAGCGCTCAGCCCTCACTGCATCACAGCTAAAGAAACGTAATGATCAGTCGAGAGAGAATGTCAAAATCGTCAAAAAGGGGCAGAATAGTCGGGAAATATAAGTCAGAAGTTGATCTAGCTAGCGGTAAGGATCGAGCAAAAGCCCTAAAATCACTCCTTGAAGCCAATGCCAGGTGGAACGCCAGAAGACGAGACACTTCCGCCAACGATCAGAGACGAATTGTCGATGAAACTAGCACAATTGATCCTGAGTTGCGGAAAGAACTCTTATACTCATGGGAACATGGGTTTATTGAGGATAAACCACAAGAACAAACAGAACAGCGACCTCCTAATCTGCTTAGGAAAGACAAGAATAGGAAAAGCGGAAAAGTTGTCATGAATCCGTTGAAGAATAAAGTGCGATCAGAAACTCCGCATACAATTAAAAAAAACGGCTGCAGGCGCAGTGTATCGAAAAAGTGACATCGCTGAATCGAAAATAGAGGCAATCGCAGCAGGTGAGAAAAATCAGAAGAAAGACCAATTAAGAAACCCACACAGATAAGAACCTCCCAAGAAAAGGTACAGAAGAAGGAAAGTAGAATGCAACTCGAGGAGAGCGAGTCAGAAGAAGATATGCCACAACTTCAACAGAACTTGGAAACGAGAAAGGCAACAGCGCTATATCAAGATAGCCAAGAGAACGTGACCTCAAAGGATATGGAGTTAAACAGGGGTTTGAACTTAGTCGTTAAACGGGCGAAACCGAACAACTAAGGACCACTCTCGGACAGAGTAAAAAATTTCTCTCGACACTAAGGGAGGAAAGCAAAAAGAGAAAAAAAAACCAACGAGTCAAGAGGCTAGAAGACAAAAAGTTGCTGCAGCAGTAAACGCCGAAAAAAAACAAGTAAACAAGACGACAAAGTGCTTTCACCTTCGTCGAAAGCAAACCCGACCACCTCGTTAAGTCCACAAAAAGACTCAGCAGGCAGTAACAAAAAGATCACGAGACACACATCTGCAGAGAAAATTTTGGAAACATTCCAAAGCCGCGACTTAACCACAAATGATTGGAATAAATTGGCCGATCAGGTACAAAAGGCGTACAGAATTATGCAGAAAAGATTCAAAAATCTATGGATAGAGCTAGCAAAAAGGCGCATAGCGATCCTTCTCCAGGGTTCTCCGACGAGTCAGGAGATAGCGACGTGTCAGTGAGGCGTAATGGACGACAGAATAAAAGTAAAGCGCCAAATCGCTATGGTAATTCAGTAAAGCATTCGGTTAATCTCATCAGTTCGCAACAAGACATCACGGACTTAACCAAGGCAGCCGTCGAAGAGTACTGAATGAAATAAGCAACATTTCGAGCAGACGAAAATAATCCAAAAGAATCAGAACTTGGCTCATTGGAAAAACATTTATTTAGAAGAAAGCTCGGGAGTGAGGCCTTAGACATCTCAAGAACATGGAACGCATCGTGGCGGGTACCATTGTACTTCAAGAAGGATACTGGAAACCAAGAAACTATATAAAGGAAGAGAAATAAAAACTCGGAGAAACGGGAGTCAAAACAAAAAAACTTGGAAAACTGAGTACTAAAACTCCTATTTATTTTAAAAAATTTATAAGCTATTATATAAAATTTCGTTGTCGTCGGGGGAGTGTAGTACAGCACATACTGCATGTGCAGTAATTTTATGTTAACCTTGCTGCACACTAACCTTGAGTTTCATACTGCTACTGTAGTCATATTTATTATTGTTATTATATCAAGGTCGTTCAGTGTTGATCACTTAGGCGATTCAGATGAGAGGCAGATCTCCGTACGGCAGATACGGAATTCGGTCTGACCTAAAAGCTTCTAGAGAAAACCCAAAGAAACCGTTTCAGAGTCTAAAATAACATCTTGAAACAGACATTGTTTTCACTTTAGTAATATAGTATTCTATTCCTTACCACATCTGGAAAGGAATAATAATTTGGTAAAAACTTGCACAACTGAAAGGTATTAAATTGCTACTTTAATGTTAAAGTTGTAAAAGAACCTGAGCTTCGGATCAAACTCCTGGTAGCTTTATCGTAATTTAGTTTGGCAAGGTAATGCCAATCTTAAAAAATTTTCAAGGTAAAAAAACGGTCACTGGAATGAAAAGACGCAATACTTAAAAACTTGGAAAATTGGTCTTCTAAATAATTGAAGTTTATCGGATTAAATTTGAAAATGTAATCAAAAGCGGTTTTCAAATTTTTTATGCTGGTAATTTAACTTTGTTAGCAATAATTTTTGAAAAAATTAGACAAAATAACTGAATTTCAAAAAACTTGTGCTGTTTTTTGGCGGTGTTGATTTAAAAAAGGAAGTCAAATATGGCCCAAAATTTCTTGAGTGGTTATTTCATCATGAGCATTTATGCTATTTACGTCATGGTGCTTCTATCAGATGTCATGAAGCGTGAGACTAAACGAAAACAAAGAGCGATCAAATTATAAGCTTACTAAATTCAGATAAGCATCATAATTTAATAGATCCGAAAGAAATCAATGATAGTGGTATAGTATCATTGGAAGCTCTAGGTAAGTAATTTAACTGGTTTGATCTCTCCGGTAACAAAAAAGCTATTGTTTTTAGGATCTTATTTTGCATCAAAAAATTGTTCGTCAAATTCTGTAACATTTTTTCACACTAGAGTTTGTTCTTACAAGTCTTCTTGTGTTTGAAGACGACCATATTGGCGTCCAGATCCACACAATTGCCTCATCTGAAAGTTGAAAACATTTTCCGTGGAGAAAACTAACTTAAACAGCGCGCAATAGTTTCCTCAAGAAGACTTTATTCAACTTTGCCATCAATTGTTTCTAAGATCACTTAGGGGTAGTTTGTTAAAAATAGAGAAAATTATGCCCTTAATTAGATAAAAAATCTGATAACATGAATAAATGTGTGGTCAATTTTGATGCTAAAAAAATCAAATTTTCATGCGGATTAATGATCTGGCTATATATTTGGTTGTGGTATTACCTTTTTTCCAAAAAACTTCACAAAAGGGTTTTTTTAACGCCAAAACTGCATTTTATTTAAATTTTTTGAGCCTACTAATTTTTTTCGTTTTGCTGGTTGATTTTCTTGATTTGTGAAAACTATTATTACAAAATCAGTAGTGTAAATTCAATTGATCATCAATTCATTGGATTGTTTTTTCAATTTGAACAATATTTAGGGTTGAGGGAAATCAACCGGTTTATCGAGTTGTTCGGACCACTTAAACACTTAACGAAATGGGAAGGAACCAAGGAGTACAATAGTGTTTTTTTTCTTCAATGTTGACCAAATCAAAGAAACCTTGAATTGTGGTATCATACTAAAGCATTTGCAGGCGTGATTTGAATTCGAAAAGAAATCAGGAATTTTTTTTCCCTTGTCGAGGAAAGGATCTGAACAATTTTGGTTTGTTGGACTAAATTAGACAATTGATCAAAAGCTGAATTCAAGTTTTCCTCTTCTGTATTTAAAAAATTACGTAAAAATTAACGAGAAATATAAAAAAAGAAGTAAAATTGAAAATTTTTCTTAAAAATAGTTTCAATTTTGTACAGTTGAAACTTTTTTGTTTTCATTTTGTTTAAAGATCTGTGAGAGTGATCATTGCCGCAATAGTTTCGATCATTTTTAAATCGGAAAAGAACATCTGGTTTAGGTATCTTTTGTGCTGTTATTTTTACTGGTAGCCTCTATCAGATAACTCAAAGTCGAGAAACTTCTGGGGCCTATTTAATCATAATAAAAATTTGTTCTAATTAAGTCATGTTGCATCTTCAGGTGTCATAAAACATCAGTTTTAATTGAAACAAGTGTCCTTCGAAGCTATGAGAACTCAATGATCAGACTATCTTCATAAACAATTGATACAATTTGAATCAACAAACTGTTAATGCTTTCTGATCATGTTATTGTACTAATGAAAGCTTAAAGTAAATGTAGTTTTATTTGATCTCTTCGACAACAAACACCTGGAATCTTTCATAGACGAAGGACCGAATGGGCGAAAATAAAAATCAAACAATCAGGTTTCAGTTTTCTAAAATCAGTGAAAATCTCAAAGAAAGTAAACTTTTCTAGGTACCCAATTTTAATATTGGCTCAACATAAAAACGGCAGAAATGTTCAAAGTTTTCAATTTGTCACTGACTGCCGGCGAGTTGGAACAATTTTTTTGTTTCAAGTATTTTGCTATAAAAAGCAAAATATTACTCCATTTAATTCCTATAAGTTGAACGGCAGTTGATTCATTGTAAAAAGTGACTTTTTACTGTATCTATTTTCGGTCCTTCGCAAATGAGTCTTACGCCATTCGGTCCTTCGCCCATGAGAATAACCCCTCAACAAACAAGCGGTTATTTAAAAGATCTAATTATCACAAAAATGTGGTTCATAAAAACGTATAAAATTTTTTCAATCTTGATTCAGTTAGTTCTTACAAGTGTTATTGAGTTTGATGACCGGCCACGTGAGTGTCCAGCTCCGTCCAATTTTCCTCATCTGGAAGTTAAAATGAATGACTTGAGGGGACACTGGTTTGAAATAGAGCGCAATGGATTCCCCAGGGAGAACTTAATCAACTGTGCCATGTTCCATTTCAATTCTTTCAAATCGCCCAAAGGTAAAAACATATCAATTAAAGTTCAGGCCACTGTTTTTAACTTGGGCACCCCTCATCTTCCAAAAAAATTGAATTAAAAATTGTCTTTTTTGGTACTTCTATGTCATTTCCGTTTTGACTTCCGATTTAAAGAACACCTCTGAAAAGGTACGCGCGGAAAAATGCCGTAGTTTTTGTCACAATTTTTGGAAAAAATCGAACCCCTGCCGAAAATACTGGATCCGCCCCTGGTCATGAATTTAAAGCGCAGATGCCTTGATTTTAACTATTAACACCATCAAGGAAGGAGCTTAAATTTGCTAGCAGCAATACCTACTTCAACTGACTGGCTTCGGAAGAACCAATACGACTCTCACAGTTTTGCTAGTATGATAGCAAAAATAAAACCTCGAGAGATAACTGAGCATCAGGACATGAATAAATTGAACGCACTCAAGGTGCAAAATTATTAAAAATTAATTGATGGTATTTTGCCCAATTTTTTAAACATCTTAATGTTTATATTCCGAACATTGCTTCATAGACCTAAAAAGGCAGTCGGAACATTCAGACAATCAGAACATTCAGGGTTTCATCGAATTTTTATCGTGGGCGATTATGTGAGGTGAATTTTTTTTGAAAAACAAAATCAGGGAAATGAAGTCTTTTTGTATTGTCTTGAAATTGGTTCTTCACGGAAAGCCTCTATGTGTGATTTTTTCTTCTAAGTAATGAGAGTTGTTGACCCACACCAGGTAACATGCATGGATAATGGTGCACCCCAAATCATTTAGTTCTTTGACTATGAGGTGGATACTGTAGTCCCTTCCGCACGATTCCGTTTCAAAACAATTCTCCCTTCATTTTCTTCCTTTTAAAATTTTGATAGCTGCTTCTACTCACGTGCCAAAAGTACATCAGTTTTCTTCCATTTTGCTAAAAACATGCCAAAATATAAGCATTCTTTATAATTGTTTTTTTCTCCATCTGTTGCTTTAATTCAACCTGGTTAAGCAAAACGTTCCAGAATTCAAATTTTTCAATAAGCCAGACAAAAAATCAACAACGTCAGACAATTCATAACGGTTTTGATTAAAAGTTTTTTCCAGATCTTATTTTTTTGAGCTTTGCTGAAATTAGTTTATTCTAATTAATACTTAAAAAACCTGATTGACGTTTAGTCAAGTCACTGTGAAAAACTGAATAAATTTGAAAAACCTGTATAGTTTAGATTGTTGAAGAAAGCAATAACATATGTGCTTGAAGGTGTTTGTATATGTGCTATTAAACTATAAATCTGTGCGATATGCAAATTTTAGCTTTTAATTTCGACAAAAGCAGCACACACTTTTTATTGGTCCGACTTTTGAAGGTGAAGATGTAATTGTGACCGAGTTACTAATTTCTCCAGACAAAACTTGACTTTTTAACTAGCATGATGGAATTTTTAAAAATCAGTCGAAAGATATTGTTGTACTCTGAGCTCAAATTTAAGAAAGTATTTCACCTGTGATCATTTTTCGTAAAGTTATGGGGGTTTAAGTATAGCCAGTTTGATCGAAACGCTATTAATGCGTAAGCGGAGATTTAATCCGTTTTAGAAATCGTTTCGAAGTAAATTGAGGCATCCTATTTTGTCATTATAATACATTGCTATTCGCAAAAAATATCATTTCATATTTTACATAGCGTGTGGAAAGACGATTTTAAAAAACTCAAGTTTTTCTTTCAAGTTTTTTGATTTTGAAAATTAAATCATCTTTTTCACAGAAATTAATTATTAAAAGGCAGACAGAACATGCAGGGATTCACCCTGATACGAGCAATCTTGTTGCCCATAAATTCAAATGGCTAGTCTTCGAAGCTTACAATTTTTTGAGATTCGATGCAGATTTCTTGGAGCAACCATACAATCGTTCCCCTTGATAACATACTGTGGAACCCCCCCGCTAGCTATGCAGCATTTGTTAAAACTGATTTTGTGCAAACTAGCCTTTCGAAAACATGGTTTTCATTTAATACTGTTAATCGCCTGATTTAACTTCTTTCAAATTGCAAAATGGTTATGTGAATAAAATTAAGCAATGAAATAGAATTTTTAAAAAATTGCGTTTTTTCTCTTAAATCGATTCGAGGGAGGTTGTACGGTTGAACTGAAGTTTTTCCCAACGGCAATTCTTTCAAAGGTCAATTAATGAATTCGAAACTTTGATTATAATGACACAATCAGCAGTTCTCATCGGTCCTACCGCCACTTTTATAAGGTTTTTAGGGCTTGTTTTTACTTCAACAAACGAAAAACAAACGAAAAACAAAAAAAGAAAAACAAAAAGTTTGCTCACGCTCAATTCGATTTTTTGGCGCTATGATATTTGACTGTTATTCTAAGATCTCTGCAAGTCAAATAATTCAATAGAAGGCAAACATGCACTTCAATTACAAAAAAAAAACTAATGACTTGAAAAACAAGATTAATTTTTAAAATTATGGCTTGGGGTTTTTTCGTACAAGTTTAGATACCACAACTCGCAACTCATAAAAGATAGCAGTTTAACATAAAATTTTTTCCTATGGTTTGTCTAGGAAATTGATTTTTCGAAGTTTTTTAAAATCAGTTCTTTAATAGCCTGTTTTTTGGATCCATTTGTAACCCGAGCGCGTAGAAAAAAAAATAGTTGCTGCCATTCTTGTTTTTCAAGTAATTCAATTTTTAGGGCGTGTTTTTAGTGGCAAGAGAAAATCAAAAAATTTTGATATTTGACTGTTTTTCTAAGATCTCTGCAAGGCAATATGTTGAATAGAACACAAAACATGCTCTTAAAAAAGATTTTTTTTTTCTGAATTAGCTTTACGAAATAAAAATTACCCAGCGATTCTTATTAGTTGTAGCTCAAAAGACTTCATGAAAAAAGAGCTTATTCTTTCAAAAAGTTTAGTATTACAAAACTTGAAGTTTAATTTCAAATGCTCCTCGATTCTTTTGATTGTGTTATCGATATAACTGCTTAAAATAGTTTTGGTTGCGAGAAAAGCAAAAGGTTTAACTTGTTGTTCGGACCTTTTACGAAACTAGAGGACACCAAACCTACCTTAGTGTGTATTTTGCCCAATATTGACTAAATTAGCGACAGTTTCAAGGAAATCATGTGTGGTATCATATCAAAGCCTTCACAGCCGTGATTCGACTTCCAGAAAAAAAATTTTAAGGATGAAAAATTAATCTGAATAATTTCGCTTTTTTGAGTGAAATTTTCAAATTGATCAAAGATTCATCTCCAATTGTTTGCTGCTTGTTTTTTAAAGTATTCGTTAGCAAGAGTTAACAAGTTTATAGACAAAAAAATTGTATACCACAAAAATTTTCAAATCTTTTGGTTTTTTGTTCTGAACAATCGCTTAAAGATCTGTGTGGGAAATAAATTCAAATCTGGCCGAAAAATTGCAGCAGTTATATCGTCATAAGAATAAATGTTAATTAGGTACTGTTGCTGTCAGATGTCATTAAGGGTCACTTTTAACCAAATTAAGTGTTCTTCAATTTATCAGCTCGCCATGATTAGGTTACTACCACAAACCAGTTGATACAACATGAATCAACAACTTGTTAATGCATTCTGATCATGTTATAGTATCAATTGAAGAGCCAAGTGAGTAATTTAACAAGTTCGGTTTCTTTGACATCAAACAAGCAGTTATTTACAGGATCTTATTGTTACAAGAAAATGTGGTTCATAGCAGTTTGTAACTTTTTTTCTTTCTTTGTTCATTTAGTTCTTACAAGTGTTATTCTTTTTGAAGATCGGCTAGAAGAGTGTCCAGATCCGTCCAATTTTTCTCATCTGGAAATTGAAATGAATGAGTTGAAGGGACATTGGTTTGAAATAGAGCGCAGTGGGTGCCACAGGGAGAATTTTATCAATTGTGCCATGTTCTATTTCAACACTTTCAAATCGCCCAAAGGTGAAACCATATCAATAAAAAAATTTAGGCCTCTGTGTTGCTAACATGTGGATCCCTCCTCCTCCGGAAAACTGGGCTTAACCCTTCAAAATAGCGCCCTCCAAAATAGCCAAAATAAAATTTTGTTATACGCACCTCAATATAATACTACGCAGGGGCGGATTTAGGGGGGGGGGGTGTGTTGGCGGACGCCTCTTCCTTCCACCCAGAGATTCAACCCCCTGCCTACCCAAAGGGTGCGACCTTTGTACTGTTTTGAGGTATCCATTTTTGAGGACGGACCCTAAAATTTTTCTAAAGGCGCCTTTAGCGCCAATATAGACTTATTTTGAGGGGGGTGCGCGCGCCGATAAAGCGCAATTTTTTTGTCAAAATTTTCAAAAAGTGTCCAAAAACTAGAAATTTTTGCCAAAACAGTGTCTTTGTAGTAGTACTCTGGGAGAGCTCGAAACATCAATTTGGTCGACCTAGAAAAGTTCGTCAAAATTTTCGATTTTTTTTTGAAAATCCGAAACTCCCAATCCCCCCACCTCTTGAAAATCCTAGATCCGCCCCTGTTACTACAGACGTGTTGACCTAAAAAAGTCGAACAACTTGCTGGAAAGCAGTTTTATAATGTGCTCCCCTCAACCCGAAGACCTAATTCATACCCTTCCATCGAATAAATTTAGTGCCAAAAATACAATTTCATTATATTCGAAAATAACCAAACTTTTTTCAACTCATTTGGTCACTTTCGCAATTTTTTTTGCAATTCTTGCACTTATTTTTTTTTCGGCACGCCCTCTGTCTTCTTTCTCCTTTGCGCTCATATTTTTGTGGTTTTTCAAAAAGTCTATATGCACCCAGGGGCGGATCTAGGATTTTCCTGAGGGGGGGGGGCGGATTTTCAAAAAATGTTCGAAAATTTTGACGACCTTTTTTTAGGTCGACCAAAGTGATTTTTCGAGCTCTCCCAAAGCACTGTTTTACCCTTATTTTGGCTAAATTTTCAGCGCCGCAGGCAAACTTTTGAAAAAACAGTAAAAAAAGCCGTTTTTGGGCACTTTTTGAAAAATGTTGACGAAAAAATCGCGTTTTTTTGTCGCGCGCTCCCCATCAAAGTTTGGTATATATAGGCGCCAAAGGTCCCTTTAGAAAAATTTTAGGGTCGGTCGGCCAAAAATGGATTTCTTAAAAAGTATCAACGGGGGGACCCTTTGGGTCGGCAGGGGGTCGAATCCCTGAGGGGAGGGGAAGGGGGCCTCCGCCCCCCCTGTGCCGCACTCTCGTATCCTGTAAGATCTAAAAAACCTGGTTCAACATCTGTAAATTATCGGCAATTTAAACAGATAATATGACAATATAAAGATAATATAAAATAAGGCAAACATCAGTTTAACATTTTCGGTTAACATGTTATCGAACGGTTTTTTTCAACAACTTCCAAAATCTATAAACATTTTGATGGCAAACTGACCTTAATCGGACAAACCAGTAGTTTTCAAGGCCTTTTGTCTAAGCAAATCTAATTTTAGCTTTTTCACTTTCGCGCTATAATGACGTCATTAATTTAAGCGCGAACATCTTCCGCGACCAAAGGAGCAAAAACGGGTGCGAGTTTTACGGCCGGTCGAGTTAGCTCCCCGGAGCGGGTGGTAACTACGGCGGATCGGGCTATGTTGTCTTTTCCGTAATTAAGGGTTTTTATACGAGCAAGAGGGTAGTGTCCCCTTGGGCTGCGTTCGTCAACAATCCACACTAAATCCCCTGTTTTTAAAATAACGTCACTATCGGAGTGCCACTTACTGCGTTTATTTAGTGCTGGCACATAATCTCGCAGCCAACGACTCCAAATTGCGTTGGCGTAGCTTTGCGCTCGGATATATTGCTTTCGATGGTCGAAGTGCTCCTGGAAAGAGAGAGAAGGAAAGCTAGTACCATTTCGGCCTAACAAAAAATGATTAGGAGTTAACACCTCGAAACCATCCGGACTTGCACTTACTGATGTTATAGGTCGAGCGTTCAGTGATTGTTCTACAAGACAGAAAGTTGTTTCAAGGACTTCGGGAGTGAGCTTTCTACTTCCTATTATTGCGTAGAATACCCTTTTACAACACCGAACGAGGCGTTCCCAAGAACCACCGTGATGCGGGGCTGCCGGGGGGTTAAATTTCCACTTAATACCTTTTTTCGCCAGCTCTGGGGGTGCTTGATCGTTCCATGACTGAATACAATTTAAGAGTTCTTTCTCGGTTCCCACAAAATTGGTGCCGTTATCAGACCAAATGACTGATGGAGTGCCGCGACGGGCAATGAATCTTTCCATTCCCATTACACACGAACTCGTGTCCATGGATGAGACAATCTCAATATGTACAGCTCTGGTGGTCATACATGTAAAAAGGAAGCACCATCGTTTTTCAGAACTCCTCCTGATTGAGACGTAAAAGGGTCCAAAGTAATCAACACCACAGTTTGTGAAGGGAGGCTGGCGGTAACCAAGCCTTTCAACTGGAAGCTCTGTCATCATAGGTGTGACAGTTTTGGCTTTGCGCTTCCTACATATAAGGCAGTGGACTTCAATGGACTTCAATAAAGAGCGAAGGTTCAAGATTGCGAACTCTAAGTGAATTACAGCTCGCAGGTAGTCTAAGAACTGGTGCTGATAGCGATAATGAATATCACTTACGAACAATTTCACCAAAGAATGCCTTCCATCAAGGATTATGGGGTGTTTTACGTCATATTCAGTTTCAACTAGGCGGCGAATTCGCCCAGTTGAACGAATGAGGAAAGCAGGACCCATAAACGGTGCATGCTGTGCAATACGACTAGACTTTTTGACGGTTTTGTTGCAGGACAGGAGTAAATATTCCGCTTCAAAAGATTCCTTTTGGGAAATCAACAAAAGTCGTTGTTTGGCGGTTTCTAATTCAACCGGATCGATTATTTCCTTGACTTTAGTGCGGTAGTGCCGGTGTTTCGGACTAAGTCTGAGCATGAAGGCAACCACTCGCTGGAGTTTACGAAACGAGCTGAACTTTTCCCAATCAAATAAAATGGGTTGTTTTTGATTTAGTGCAACGTTTGAAAAATTAGAGGCCTGCTGTAAGCCTTCATTAAGGTCACAAGCGGGACCAGCCAGGCGGATTTTCTTAAGTATTTCTATGCTCGGCTTGAAAGGCCACTCGCCACTTTGCAGCAGACTTGGCCCGTTCACCCAGCTGCTTGTTTTTAAGGACTCCGCTGAGATTCCTCTGGTTCCTGTATCAGCAGGGTTGTCTCCACTTAAGACATGAAACCACTGGTCTACGGTCGTACTTTCTAGAATCTCTCCAATCCGGTTTGCCACGAACGTGGGTTGCTTACTACCTGAGTTTAACCACTGGAGCACAGTGGTGCTGTCAGTCCACATGAACGTGTTTGACACAGGAATGGTTAGAGCTTTGAGGACATCTTCCTTCAAGCGGGTAGCGAGTAACGCGGCCTGCAGTTCAAGCTTCGGTATGGAAAGCGCTTTCATGGGCGCCACTCTTGCTTTTCCAAAGACGAAGGCAACTTGTGTTTCGAGTGAAGTTTTCACACGGGCGCGAAGAAAAGCTACAGCACAAAAAACCTCTTCCGAGCTGTCACCGAACATGTGTAACTCAACCCAATCGACTGGTGCAGAGAAGTAGCTGCGCTTTATACTCATTTTCCCTAGAGATGGCAAACCAGAGTGCCAGGCAAGAAATTTTGTCTTGATATCAATGGGTAGCTGATCATCCCATTGTTGACCATGAATGCGCCAGATTTCTTTCAACAATAATCGCGCTCTTACGGTATAGGGCGCTACGAGACCTATGGGGTCGAAAACGGAAGAAACAAAACTTAACACTGTTCGCTGTGTTATCGAATTTTTAAGTTCACGGTTGACACCACGGCTTACGACCAAAGTGTCGTCAATATGGTCCCACTTCAGACCAAGAACATGAGAAGAATTATCCCCACAAGTTACAATATTTTTACTTTCCTGTTGCGGCGCGCTTTGGGGCGGGTTTAACTCTATATTAATTTTAGTTACGTTACTTATGAACTTAGTTAATCTAAAACCACCTAGAGCTAACAGAGTAATCAACTCTTGACTCATTTTAAATGCAACATCAGGGTCCTCAAAAGAGTCAAGGTAGTCGTCCATATAAAATTTCTCTAGAACTGCGGACGCTGCGTCAGGGAACATCGCCTGATTATCCATTGCAGTCCGTTGCAATGCATAATTTGCACACGTTGGCGAATCTCTCGCTCCAAAGATATGTCTGGTGTACTGGTGTACAACCACATCGGCTGTGGGGTCCTCCCGCCACAGAAAACGAAGAGATGGTTGGTCCTCTGGAAGGACCCCTACTTGTAAGAACATCCCTTCAATGTCAGCCGATACGGCAAAATGATGTTGACGAAAACGGAGGAGAACGAACACAAGGTTCTGCAGTAGGTCGGGTCCTACTAGCAACGATTTGTTCAATGACGTACCGTGGAATTTAGACGCTCCGTTAAGGACACGCCTCACTTTACCAGGTTTGTTTGGGTTCACCACGGGATGGTGAGGAAGATACCACTCGCGTATGCTGCGGTTCAAAAAATTATGGGGAGGAACTTGAATCACGTATCCTTTACTCAAATCATCTTCGATAGTTTTTGAGTATTGATCCCTTAAGTGAGGATCTTTCGCTAAACGTTTTTCCAACGATTTTAACTGAACCAAAGAGGAATAGTAATTATCTGGTAACATGATAGATTCGTCTGCCCAAAGCATACCTACAACGTATCTTGATCCATCGTGGACGGTGGAGGAACCAAGTATTTTAGCCGCCCTTTTGTCTTCGGCTGAACGGGAATCGACCTGTTTGTAGGCTCCGTATGACTCTATTTCATACCAGCGTTTGATTTGACAAGCTAGTTCGGTATCATCCGTATTGCACTTGAAACAAGTAGAAAGGAAACCAGTAGATGTCGGCATTGGGCCGCTCAAGACCCAGCCTATTGGAAGGCGAACCGCGACGGGCGATGTGTTTGGATCGGCCTCACTCTTGAAATACTCCTCAGGCCGAATAGCATGGAAGGAGTCTTGACCAATTATTAAGTCTACATCGGCGTAGCTGTACACAATTGGTTTGATTGGAGCAAGGTACGGATACTTGCTCTGTAATGCAGGGATGTTGACGGTATCGGTACCGACTTTAAGTTCATCCTTGACAAATGCGGTTAATTCGAATATGTATTCGAATCCATCGAAGTTAGAAGATACCTTCATCTGAACTTGTTTCGTTTTAACAACAGTCGTTGTGTTAATACCATTTACTGTGAGATCCAAATCTTTTCCTGAAAGATTCAGACATTTGACTAATTTAGCCGATATCCAGGAATGACTAGATGCTGAGTCACACAATGTTAAACAATCAGCACTCTGGAAATCGGTGGAAACTTGGAGCTTGATTATGGGCAGTAACCCTTTCGATGTTATGATTGATGATTGGTCGTTCGAGATTGCGCAACTTACATCCAACGGAACGGGATTAATGTCTGCATGATTCGAACTTGCGTTTGGTATATTCTTGCTGAATGATTTTCGATCAGCGTTTGTGCTCGCTTTATCCGGCTCTGCATTAGATCTTGGTTGACCAGCGTTGGGTCTTGTATGGCTATCATTTTTGTCCGGATTTCGACTAGGAAAAACACGTTCAGCCCCATGGAGAAGTACACTATGGGTGCTAGTGCAACCTGGTTTGGTGCATTTCTTTGCTCTGGGACATTGCCGGAATGCGTGGTTCCCTTGTAAGCAGGAGAAGCACAATTTGTTTTCCGCAGAGAATTTCGCACGTTGTGTTGGAGTTTTCTCCTTAAACACAGAACACTTCCACAAGGCATGTTTCCCCTTGCAGAGGATACAAGAAGGATATTCAAACTTTTTCAAAACTGTACTTGTCGAGGCAAAAACTCTCGTTACAGCTTTAGTTTTGGATGGCTCTTCGACTTTGGGCTTTCCAGGCATATTTTTCATTTGCTCATGAGCTTCTGCTTTATCCTTTAACCAATTGTTAAAGTCAATTAGGTTGGGGCGTGACCAATTACGTTTCACGACAAAAAGTGACCACGATTCTCTCATGTTTGGTGGAATTTTCGAAAGAGCTTGATTTAACAAAGAGACGCTTTTCAAATCTTCTTCATAATCAAGAGACCTAAAGACAGCCACTAGACTTGAAATGGTCATCGAGAAGCTAATGATGTTCTCAGAGTTGTGCATTCGAAGCTGCGGGAAACTGGACAACTTATCAAGGTGGGCCGTAATTACGTTTTGTGGCTTGCCAAACTTTCTTTCTAGAGTTTTCAGAGCATCTTTATACATTCTTCCACTGTATGCGAACTCTGCTATGGCTGACTTAGCTTTTCCCGTAACTAATGTTTTTAAATAAGTCAACTTCACATCATCGCTTAGGGACGCTGCGTCTACAGTACTGCAAAATTGGCCAAACCATTCGTGCCATTGGAGCGGGTTGCCATCGTACTGGGCCAGCTTCCATTCTGGAAGGGGATCCTTCTTTGAGACTGACAGAGCTTGGACTAAGTCTTTCAGTGTAACGGCTTGCGGTTGGGGAACTGGTTGCAACGACGGTAATGTGTTGCTAGGATCAGCTGCAAAAGGTTGCTGCTGATATATGTAAGTGTTTTCAGCCGATGCGTCGTGATTGGGAAACCCATAGTAAACGGTACCACCACTTGATGCGTGGGGGAATTGTTGCTGAGATATTGGCGTTACGGATGAAAAAACACCAACAGATGGGTTTGTGTTACCATCACTTGTTACCCCAGTGATGCATTGGGTGACTGCGGGTGTCCACTGTGACATTAGTGGCAAGTTGGGCTGACTAATAACGGCAGGCTGTCCGCTAAACGGATTGTTCACTGACGCAGGGTTGCTATACACGTTATGTGATAGCAAGTTTTGATTTCTGCAGATTAAATTTGCAGGTGGTTGTGACACAATGTCATGGGGGGTGTATCCAGAGTATTGATTGGAGATGGCGGGCATGTTTCCAACAACTCGGGAATCGTTATTGAAGTTGTTGACGGGGATATGTTGAATGGAAGACAAAGGATGAGGTACAGAGAAGTAACAGCATACCGGAGTATTGGTAGCTGCTGTTCCAGCTGGATTAAAAAATGATGATGTATTGTTTTCGCAAAGTGTAGCGTTATTGGAAATAAGCAACGACTGCGTTTCGTGCTCAGGATTAGTGGATACAGCGTGCTTGATTCCATCGCCATCGCTGAAGGAGACGGTTGGTTGATAGGGATAACATTGTTGATCACAATCAAAAGTCCGATTCGGCAACGATCGCCGAGGTGAAGTTTCCGCTGTGGACACATTTCTGTGTTGATGCGAACCACTTTCTATATTTATACAGTTTTCAAACTTTGAAGAAGACGGAATTACCTTGGGTCCTTTTTGGTTTTCTAATGCATGATCAACCCAATCGTTTACCCTGTCAGAACGACGATCAACCGAAGACGCCAGCTCGAGATGCTGATCTATTTCAGACTCTTCGAGGTATTCAGTTTCAACCATTTTTGCTTCAGCTACTTTAATACGATTTTCTTCGCTTAATCGTTCCATTTCAAGCCGACTTTTTTCGATTCGTAAACGATGTTCTTGCTCTTTACGGTCAATTTCAAATTTAATTTCTTGTTGTTTTCGTTCCATCTCAATCAGATGCTGTTGCTCTTCGATGATGGCTTCCTGTTGTTTCAGTCTTAAGGTTGCTTCGTGTTGTTTTTCCAACTCTTCTCGCTTCATCTTCGCTAGGAGCAGCTCTTTGCGGCGCTCACTGGGGGTCAATGATTTCATTGAGCTTTGCTTACTCGACCCGGATTTTGCCGATTTTGATGAAACTTTTGATCGAATAGTTTCACTGACGCAGACCTCTGAAGCTTGATTAGATTCCATATGAGCGCGAGCCTTACCAGTTACTTCATCGTTAACTTTAACTATCCTATCCCACCATGCAGCCAACTCCGTTAATAATTTGCTATGGTTATCGGTTTTATTAGCTAATATCACAAGTTCATCATTTTTAGCCAATGCTTTTTCGAGAATACTCTTGCAAGATTCAATTAAGGCGTTTATTTTTGTTTTCCGAATTGGTCCCTCTAAACTCTCAGTTATGCGACTGTGAACTACGGAAAGCTCATTTTCTAGTGATGTTCGACCATTCATCAATCGTCGATATTTTAACTCAATTTGTTCTGTCATTTTGATTACTTTTAAACTTGTTCACTTCTACTCAACCGCTCAACTGCTCAGTTTGAGAGAGAAAAAAAAAGAAGAATAATTAATTTAAGACCTTATATTTAGTATTAATAAATACATTCTGACTCATTAAACAATATCACACCTTAGAGAAGCAATTTATTTAACTCCTAGTGCTGCTCAGCATTTCTTCTGTTTCGATTAGCTTGCCGCTTGCGTTTTCCTGGCTTAGGAGTATTTTTCTTTGAAATAATATACTTCAAATTCTTGCTATAACGCCTAAGGATCGTAAACGTTTTCAGTTCTAGAGAGGGATCCTGGTGTAGTTCTAAGTACTTTTGCCCTAACTCAGTGAGGTTCTGCTTCCTTCTAGATATCAGGTCTGTTACTATATTAATAACTAATATACCTGACTCTTTCAACTTACTATATATATCTTCCGTGCCTACACGCTTACAGTAAACGATTGCATAAATATTGCGTTTATAGTTTAAAAGAATCTTCTTAAGCTGGTTAGGAGTTAGTGCGTTAAAGTTATTACTACGGTGTCGACTAATAGAGTTATTAACAGCGTCGTGCCAAATAACAATGTCGGTTCGGTTTAAGAGATAGTGATCAAGTTGATACTGACAAGTTTTACGGACGTTCACTGCGTTATGGTTGAAACTTAACCCGGGAATGGCTAAGCACGATTGAGATACACGCTTTTGCGAAGCGGGGGACAGTTTTTTCAAAGCGTGGTGCAGCGAGCTAGCAGCTAGTATGAACATTTAGTGATTTAAATCAACTTAAGAGGGAGGGAATCAAGCAAACCGCGACCTGACCTCCCGCAACACCCTGAGCTAACAAGGTTGTAGCAAAAGGTAAGACGATTTGCTTAATAATACGCTACGGGTCTGGACTACGGCTAATTTTATCCAATTGAACTAGTTTAGTTAGCTGCACCACGTTTCAAGAATAAACCCGGCGTTTTTTCAGATTTTTTTTTTTTTTTTTTTCGAAAATTTCGGATTTTTTTCCAAAAATTTTCCAAAATTTTCCGAAAATTTTTTTTTTTTTCCACGTTTTCACCCAACGGTTCAAGTTCCAACAATAACCTGATGCGTTTGCGAAATTTTGATTTTTTTTTTTTTTTTTTTAAGTCCAAAACTTGGGGCAAAAAACTCGACTCGGTCGTTTAAATTAAATTATTATGAAACTAGGCGCTTTGCTGAATAATTTGCAAAACTTTAAAATTTTTGAAAAAAAAAAAAAATCAAAAATTTTCAATTTTTTTTTTTCCAAAATTTTTGGCCTTTTTTTTCGATACGGTGTTGAGCTTAGAAACACGGTGTTAGGATAACGTAATTAAGGTTTATGAGGCCGGTTTTTTCCTAAACCCACAAAAAATTTTCTGATCGGGTTTTGGTATAGAGAAAAATTGGGGGTTACGATTTTGCCATCAAAAAACCTCGCATCAGAATTTAAAGCATCAAATCAGCAAGTTAGCACAAATGGATAAAGTTTTGGTTTTTTAGTCTTACAAGTTTTGTAGAGGCGTTCACCGGTAGAATCCAAATTCCACAGAAAACTTCGAGTGTCGAGAAAAAATGGGTGTCCACAATCCACAATCAGGATACCTGAAAAGGCCTCCCCTTCTCCTAACTGGGACGTTTCGGACACTCGGGTCTTTTCTGACAATCGGGTCGTTTCGTCCAATTGGGCCGTTTCGGCCAATTGGTCACCTTCTGACAATTTTCGGCTAATTGGACACTTCTGGCCAATTCGGCATCTTCGGGCCACTTTCGGCTATTGCACAATTTCTGCCAATTGGGTCAAGTTTGGACAAATGTCGACTAATTGGACAATTTTGGCCAATTCGGATACTTCAGGGCAACTTTCGGCTAATTGCACAATTTCGGCCAATTGGGTCGTGTTTGGACAAATATCGGATAATTGGACACTTTCGGCCACTTGGGATACTTTAGGGCAACTTTCAGCTAATTGCACAATTTCGGCCAATTGCGTCGTTTTTGGACAAATTTCGGCTAATTGCACAATTTCGGCCAATTGGGTCGTGTTTGGACAAATTTCGGCTGATTGCACAATTTCGGCCAATTGGGTCGTGTTTGGACAAACTTCGGCTAATTGCACAATTTCGGCCAATTGGGTCGTGTTTGGACAAATTTCGGCTAATTGCACAATTTCGGCCAATTGGGTCGTGTTTGGACAAATTTCGGCTAAGTGCACAATTTCGGCCAATTGGGTCGTGTTTGGACAAATTTCGGCTAATTGCACAATTTCGGCCAATTGGGTCGTGTTTGAACAATTTTCGGCTAATTGCACAATTTCGGGCAATTGGGTCGTCTCTGGAAATTTTCGGCTAATTGGTCACTTTCGGCCAATTGGGTCGTCTCTGGAAAAATTTCGGCTAATTGGTCACTTTCGGCCAATTGGGTCGTCTCTGGAAAAATTTCGGCTAATTGGTCACTTTCGGCCAATTGGGTCGTCTCTGGAAAAATTTCGGCTAATTGGGTTGTACTGTCCGGAATATCGTCCTGAAAATCCTCTGGAATATCGTCCGGAATATCGAGTCCTGAAAACCCTCTGGAATATCGTCCGGAATATCGAGTCCGGGTCGGCGGACCAAAATGTGCCGCACTCTCGTATCCTGTAAGATCTAAAAAACCTGGTTCAACATCTGTAAATTATCGGCAATTTAAACAGATAATATGACAATATAAAGATAATATAAAATAAGGCAAACATCAGTTTAACATTTTCGGTTAACATGTTATCGAACGGTTTTTTTCAACAACTTCCAAAATCTATAAACATTTTGATGGCAAACTGACCTTAATCGGACAAACCAGTAGTTTTCAAGGCCTTTTGTCTAAGCAAATCTAATTTTAGCTTTTTCACTTTCGCGCTATAATGACGTCATTAATTTAAGCGCGAACATCTTCCGCGACCAAAGATTCCTTTTGGGAAATCAACAAAAGTCGTTGTTTGGCGGTTTCTAATTCAACCGGATCGATTATTTCCTTGACTTTAGTGCGGTAGTGCCGGTGTTTCGGACTAAGTCTGAGCATGAAGGCAACCACTCGCTGGAGTTTACGAAACGAGCTGAACTTTTCCCAATCAAATAAAATGGGTTGTTTTTGATTTAGTGCAACGTTTGAAAAATTAGAGGCCTGCTGTAAGCCTTCATTAAGGTCACAAGCGGGACCAGCCAGGCGGATTTTCTTAAGTATTTCTATGCTCGACTTGAAAGGCCATGGTCTAATCCGCCCCTGTATGCACCCTTTCTTTTTCACTCGAGAGAAAATCAAATAAAAATGCAGCCTGTTAAGTAATGTCTTTGAAATCATCATTCGTTTTTGTCTATTAAATGCATCAAAAAAAAGTTAAATCTTGGTTTTATTTGCAACTTCAATGCCTTCAATGCCCCGACAACTTCCACTTAATGAATTGTTTTGTCTCATATAGTTGTAGCTTAAAAAAAATTCGACAAACTCGTTATTTCTCAATCTTTACAAATATATGACATCGAATTGCAGTTCATTTAAGACTTTCATTTGTCAAATTAATTTAATATGAATTTGACAATATAACGATTTGTCCCAAGAATTTAGCATGTTGCATTGTGTTCTCACATTGTTATGAGCACTTTTTTTTCTAACTTACATTTTCTGTGTTTTCAACTTTGACTCAGTTTTCGGATCATCTAGTTCTTAAGTCCTTTTATTAACTGGTTTGAAGATTTCAGCATCAAGTATGCCTTCGTTCAGCTTTTGTGTTTTTTACTAAGAAATTTGGTCTATTCATAAACCTGTAATTCTTTAAAGAGTAAATTTTGTCTCTAATGCGTATTTTGCAAACGATTCCAGATTTTGCATTAAAAAGAAATCCAAATTATTGTTCCGACTTTCGATACGAAAGTAACGGAAAATTTGTGCTCGGGGTGGATTTTTTTTCTTCAGATAAATTTCGACTTTTTAACTAGCCATTTTTGACGGATTTTTTTTGTATCATTCAAAAAGTATTGTTGTCTTGAGCTTCAATTTGAAAGGATATTTCACCTGTGATCATTTTTTGTAAAGTTATGGGGGTTTAAAGATCGCCATTTTGGCCAATTTGGGACAATTAACGCGCTATATAATTCGCGCTATTAACGCGTAAGCGGAGATTTAATCCGTCTTAGAAATCGTTCCAAATTGGTTGAAAGAAGCTTATTTGCCATAATTGATTTGTTACAAGGAGCGAAAACTATTGTTTAGTACTTAATATGGCGTGTGGTTGGATGATTTTTTTTAAAGAAAAATTTTCAAATTTTAGAAGAAAAAAAATTTCATTTTATTTTATTTCATATAATTTTTTTGTTTTGTTGATGATATTGCTGCTCCATAAAGCTTAAAGCCAGTCGGAACATTCAAGGCTTCGCCCTGATACGAGCAGTCTTGTTAACTTAAGTATTCATTCGTCAAAAAGCAAGTATGTTTGCAAGCTGCCAGTGGATGATAACAACGCCTTTCTCAGATTTTTTTGACGGCATCAAGATTTTAAGAACGAAGTTGATGTGCTTGGATTCCAAAAACAGCAATGACCACCAAAACACAAAAAAAAAGTTTTTCTAATTGTTTTCAATCTAATTTTGTAAAAAAAAAACAGGACACTAATGCGTTCTGAATTGAGTCAAGTATATTCTTTTAAAAATGACGGCACCAATAGTTAAAAATAGGACGTTCTCCACACACTTAGCGTCTTGTGCCATCTCGCGCAGCGAAAACAAGATCGATTGAAGGAGCAAAGTAAGCTACCATCAATACAGCGTCTTTTTAGTACTTTAGGAGAGCTCGGAAAATCAATTTGGTTGACCTAAAAAAATGTCGATAAAATTTTCAACAATTTTTTGAAAGTGCGACCCAAGAAAATCCTAGATCCACCCCTGCATATAGATAACTAATATTGGCTCAAAATATTAAGAATAATAAGTTGATAATTCTAGTCTAAATTTACCATGATAAAATTTTTCAACTCTTTATTCCACATATTCAGATCGGAGATTTTGCTCCCTTTTTATTTTTTCGATTTTGCATTAAACGAAAGAAACACGCCACTTATTCAATTTATAGTTGCTACAATTCATTATGGTTTTCAATTCGACCCTTTAGTTTTTGTATCCTTTAAATTACGTTGATTTGTTTGGCAATTTTGAAAAATAATCAATCGAATAGTTCCCAATGTGGAAAAATGTCCCGACACCTTATTCTGATTAGCCCTCATTGTTTTCAAAACGAAATTTGGCGTTTCTCGGAAACACTGAGTGCTGAGGATTGTCCTTAAGAGTTTATTGATGATACAGAAAACTTAACACTATATTAACCCAAAGCAAATTACACTCACTCAAGCTCGATCAAAATTTTTTGGTGCTTGCAATATCGCCATTTTGATCCCTAGATACGATCACGGGACATAAAAGTTGCATTTTTTTTATTTCAACGAGCAAAGTATTAGTTTTTCCTTCACATTTTTGTTGTCATTTTCTCTGTAAATATTTTAAAATTCAAATTTTGACAAAGGCTTCATAAAACTGATTGAAAAGACTTAGCCTGCCCAAAACTTTTTAATTTAAGTTAATTTTTGTCTCGAAGGCAAAATTGAGGCAGTATATCATTACTAATCTTGAAGGTTGAAAGTGTTCTTGCTGTGGAACATTCTCGCAAAGATTACAAAGAGTTCAAGTTCATAGCTCAAATTAGTTTCTTGGGAAAGTAATAAGCTTATCTTTCTCGTTTTGTCGCCAAAAAACGACAGGTAATAAAAATGAAAAGTTACTCGCAACAATATGCTTTGACGGCACAGACATTAAAAGGTCTTGGGAGTTATCAAAGCTTAGCCATAGTTTAAGCACAATACAACTGCCAATGAAAACTCTGTGCATGGATTGGAACAGTAATTTTTCCAAACTATTTGCTGGAAAAAATTTTTTGTTTACTTATTTTGATCATCTGCCTGAAACTGTTCTTGAAGTTCAGCCGTTTTTCGACATTTGACCAAAAAACACGTGAATTCTGTTGTTTGCCGCTTTCTGGCTGTATGAAGTGTAGGTCAAGGTTATCCGAAGAAAGAACTAACTTGAGCCCATAAATTCAAATACTTTATAATGCTTTAAGGTATTTCTACAAAAAGAACACCTCTAAAACTAGTTTTAATACACTTTATCAAAAGTTTTTCAAATTTTGGCATTGCCAAGTCCTTCCAAAAAATAGCTAGCTTCTGTTAAGTTTCGAACCTTAGAGCCTAAAGAGATGCAGAGAAATAGCAAAAAAATGAAAAAAGAAATATTTGATGGTTAAAATCGAAAGTTTTCTATGACCTGTGTACGAATTCAAAAATTACTGTTTGACATTTGCTACAAACTAAACAAACTAAACAAACTAAACAAACAAAACAAACTAATTTTAAAGTTTATTGCTTATTAACTTTTTCCAGTCAAAAACTATTCGAGATTGTTTACCTTGTTCCGGCGTTTGAAGAAAGTGAGAAATATATTAGCCCGGGGTGGTTGTTTTTTGTTCCGACCAATTTGCAAAAATTCTCTCGGGTGACCGATACCTTAACCTTCAACTTCGCAGAAGGGCTGCTCTCAGTATTATACTAGGCTGACTTTACGGTATCTGTAAAACGAGTTTTACTAAATTGATTGTTTTATACTTTGATGATGGAAAGAAAAAATAACGCGCATTATTTGCAAATTAATTGGAGGCAAGCTAATTGGTTTTCTCAATCATACTTACAACTCAAGTTTTAATTTTTAAATTGGGATATTTTTAGCCTAAAGTTCATAGTTTGTCAATATTCATTTAACTAAAAATAATTCGAGATCAGGTAATGGGCAGTCGAAACTTTCAGGGCTTATGCCTTGAAACGAGCAGTCTTGTTGCTCATATTTGACTGTTTTAAGCAACTCGATTTTCCAACTATACGAATGAGATGAAAACTGGCAAATTTCGAATTCCGATGAACTCTCCGAATAATTGAAGACAAGTTTGTTGTTTCAATTTAATTTGGCTAAATTAATTATAAGACATAAATTCGACCTTCAGCCGAATGATTTTTTTTTCAGTTTAAACAAAATTCCATTTACTTCAATTTTCACGTTTTGGTCAAATATTGTTTTTAAAGTTTGCCAAACAAATTTTTAAATTTTTTCTGGAGGGCAGCGGTGCGGCTTCTTATATAAAAAAAAACGTTTTCCAGTATAAACTTGTTAAAATCGTCTCGATGCACTGGCTTTCAAAAAAAAACTTAATGCATTTTAAGAAGATTAGCGTGTCACGCACCTCCGATGCTTCCAGCCTGTAGATGAGCTTGATAATTGTTTATATGTACAACTTAAGTTAAAAAAACAGCAAAACTAATGCAACCGCAAAAGTAGACAGGGGCATCCGACAACACTTCATAAATGAAACGCAGCTCAAGTTCAAGGTTGTATTTCACCTAAAATGGTCAAATATCCTAAGCCCTTGAGTTTCAGATTTTCATATTGTTAATTCAGACACCAACCTTTAAAATAGCAGACAGCATTTAAAGGCACTTTTCATATTTAAAATTTTCTGGAACATTTTCAATTGCGAACTTGATTTCATAATTGAGAACTGAATCATTTATTTCCTTTAGCTCGTACGTATATCATTTGCTTCCACCAGTCGTTTAATTTACCGTAATCTGTTCAAATACATCGCACTCTTTTTTCTTTGTTTAATTTGTAAGTTTATGTTTTTTGAAAATTAAGTTTTTGAAATCATCATTAACATCTTCATCTCGAAAACTGAAAATTTTTGGTCGGTCGTAATTAGGGGCCAGATACGCAGCGCATGAGAATACCCTGAGAGCACCCAAATCTAGATTGGGGTTTTCAAAGAAGTGTTCTTTGCCTGGGAGTACCCCTCTCAAGGATTTTCGCCTGAGAGTACCCTGACAGCACCCATATCTAGATTGGGATTTTCAAATAACTCGAAAAATATAAGAATTTGAGCAGTCATTTTTGGAGGTAAGACTTACAAACCATTCGAGTACCAACCCTGACCTTGACAGCACCCAACAAAAAAATGAAGTTTTTGAAATCACATGAATTTTTTTAAAATTGTAATTGTTGTATCTTGTAAACTAAAAGGATTTGGGTATTCATACTCGGGGGCCAAATTCGCAGCCTCTAGGTTAACTCTGACATCATCCCACTATTGGTTTACTAATTTCAAAATACTTGAAATAAACACCGAACTCAAATTAGAAAACTTAAACATTCATAAAAATTCTTAAACACGCAAAATTTATGTACAGCCAAAATTATTCAATGAAAAAGCTTGAACATGGTGGGATAACGAAGCCCGAATTTAAGTATAGAAAGAATTTGGGAGCAAAACAATAAAGCATACGTTTGAAATCCTACCATTGTTGAAATGGCTTTTGGCAACTCATCTCAGAAGTTTGTAAGCCCGGGTTGACCTCCATAAACCGAAAATGCTTATCTTACATTTCCCCACACGGAAAATGCTTATCTTACAATTTCCTACATCAAATGTATGGAAAATTGTTTATCCTACATTTTCCATATTTGAAAAAATGCTTATCCTAGAGTTTTTTTTAAACAATTTTTTGAGTCTATGAAACTGTAGAAAATTGTAGGATAAGCATTTTTTCATATATGGAAAATGTAGGATAAACATTTTTCCATACATTTGATCTTCAACCCGGCAGTGGAATGACAGGCAATAACTGATAATTCGACGCGCAATCTCTTACACTAAAAAGGTTCTTAGCGATGTAGTTTTTGGACATTCGCTTTTTTGCCATCATTGCTGTTGGGTGTCTCACAAAAACTGTTATGGCAAAAAAGCTACAGTCGAAAAATTACTTCGACAGTAGTTTTTTTAGTGTAAAAGATTGCGCGTCAATTTTCATCAAATTTGCTTTCTTTTTCTTAAATTTTTGTTATCGAGAATAATTTTAGATGACTGATTCTGCTTTAAACTGAGTTCAGTTTAGCATTGTCTTCATCAATTTCAATATTTTTATATGCGGTTAAAAAGAGCGTTAAGATAGCGGTAATCGAAAATCAATTGATTAAGCGGCTGTAGTTAAGTAAGAATTTCTTTTAGATCTTTTTTTTTCTAATTTTTTCTCCCGTGCTGCTGAGTTTTCTCTTCCGAACTTTTGTTTGTTTGACTGTCTGTACCAAAATTGTTCGATTTTATGCATTAAAAAACTACACTCCAAAAATGTATCGTGTAACTTTACCTTAGAAGTTATCGTGTGATGCAAATAATTGTGGGCTCTTTTTTAGCTTTGCGTGTTCGATGAGTAGCGAGTTCGACGATTTATCGGTGCAAAAGGAAAACACGCGATTTTATAGCCTTTTATATGATTTAACGTGTGTACTTGCAGGATTTGCGTCGCATGTTTTACACGACAAATACTATAGTTTGTACATAAAAAATTGAAATTTATTGTGTAAGAAATACATGAGTAATCGTAACAATGGTGCAAAAAAGGTTTAATTTACACGACAAATCGCGTAATTTTTATACGAAAATTATCAGTTTTTCGTGTAAGAATTACATGATTTATCATGTAAATAGATCTTTTTTTTTCGTATGCTTAACACGATTACTCGCTTCTTTTTTACGCGACAAATTTACGTTTTTTTGTGTAAAAAGTACTCGAATTGTTGTGTAAAACATACAACACAAATCGTGCAAATTTACTCGAAAATTCATATAAATAGTTACAAAATGTCCCTTTGATACCGATAAATTGTGTACGCCAGATTTATAGAGTAGGGCCAATTGTTGTCACATGTCTCAGTTTTCTAGACTATATTGTTGATCCGGCCGTAAAAAGGGTAACAACTCTGCTGAGTTTTTTTTTGTTCCGACTTTCGATACGAAAGTAACGGAATATTTGTGCTCGGGGTGGGTTTTTTTTCTTCAGACAAATTTCGACTTTTTAACTAGCCATTTTTGACGGAATTTTTAAATATCATTCGAAAGGTATTGTTGCCTTGAGCTCAAATTTGAAACGATATTTCACCTGTGTTCATTTTTTGTAAAGTTATGGGGGTTTAAAAATTGCCATTTTGGCCAATTTGGGACAATTAACGCGCGATATATTTCGCGCTATTAACGCGTAAGCGGAGAGTTAATCCGTCTTAGAAATCGTTCCAAATTGGTTAATAGAAACTTATTTGCCTGCCATAATTGGTTTGTTACAAGGAGCGAAATCTATCCTTTTGTACTTTATATGGCGTGTGGGGGGATGATTTTCATTTTAAAAAATTCACATTTTAGAAAAAAAAATGTTCTTTTGTTTTATTTCATTGAATTTTTTAATGTTATTACTGCTCCATAAACCTTAAAAGGCAGTCGGAACATTCAGGGCTTCGCCCTGATACGAGCAGTCTTGTTTGGTTTTACCTTCTTTTTTCATGCAAAATCATTTATGAACTTCAGATGAGATCGAATGATTCATCATGCTAAAATAATTTCAACTGTGCTAAAATAACAGAGTTTTAGTTTCACTTTCGGTCGTTCTGTAACTTAAAGCGTAGGAGTACTGTTCATCTCTATGCAAATCACCCCATATCAGAAACCATGCTGGGGTCTTTTTTTTTTCCGCCCAAAAATGATGTTTCATATTCTTGAAACGAAACTATGTTCTCCGAATTTGATGATGATCGGAAATAGCCAATCATATAAAAAAAATATCAGTTCGAAAAGTTTTTTAAAATTTTTTAGTATGCCCATAAATCAGGCCAAATATATTTTCAGCCCGAAAATATAGCTTGTTTTTGTCAAATAATTGAATTAAACTTGTCTCGAAGTACCTGTTGAGCAGGGTCCGGGCTAGAAAAACAGGAAATAATTTCAAGAAAAAAAAAGATTGACCACCCTCAAATTTACTCAAATAGGCACGCCATTTCGGCCTTGTTGGCAATTGTCCGAACAAAAAATTATTACGACTAATGTTTTGTTCGTCGCTTCAATAATTTGGCTCCACAAATTACAAAATATTAACGGAATAAGTAAAAAAGTCCCCATTATGAAATAAGACAGCCATAATTTATCTTCTAGAACGAATATTAAACTTTCAGATTTTACAGTGGCTTCCTATTTTTGCTTGATTAAGATACGATGGTTCGTTTTTGGCAATTGACTGAACGCAAATTTTTGACTTTTTTTGAGCCACTTGATGTAATAATTTCAGGTGAAACAAATCAATTTTCGCTTTCTGGCTATAACTGGTTTCTCGGAAATAAAGAACACTTCGGAAAATTGATTCCTCTACACCCTGGAAACTGGCAACAATTTTATCTCTCGTTCGACAAGCCGTATTCTACCTCATCGAATGCTCCGCTCTTAGTTCGCGTTGTGGAAGTTAACAAAGACAGCCATTTGGTTCTGTATTCTTGCACTGAAAAACAGGGCATGCTTTTCAAATACGTTGAGGAATATGCTTGGCTGCTATCTCGAAGACCATTGATAGATCCCTGGACTTTGAGCCACTTAGAGAGGCGATTATCAGGCTTAACTAATTTGGAACCGTGGCAGTTTTGGCGATCGTGGAAAAAGACGTGCAGACAAAGTCAGGACTTCGAAAAAGAATTTGGCTCAATTTTGAGGAAACAAGATAAACTTGAGTAACATCAGAAGCTTTCAGAGTTTATCGGCAACAAAAATCAGAGAACAGTTATTGAATGTACAGTTTTTATTGTGTAAATGCCACAAGCGAGATGAAATATTTCAAATAATTTTCATTTCTAAAAAATTGAAACAAACTGACTGAAAGAAATATAGAAGAAAGATTTTTCGGTCTACTTGATGAGAAATAAGGCCCAAATGTTAGCTCCGGACGGTTCATATCGTTCGGCATTCAAGTTAACTGTTTGGTACCTACAATTTTCGACATCCATAATTACGCTTCCGAGTAGCAAGCGTTATCAAATCGGAATACAGACTTATTTCGTGTTTGAACAAATTGTTTAACAGAATTACTTAAAGCACTTTTATCCTGGCTCATAATGAATTCAAACTTCTAAGCCTAAATTCGAAGCCTAAAATTTTCCGGCCTAAATGATTTTGGCTGATATGTTATCTGTTGACTAACATAATTGGGTCATTCGAGGGAAACAAAATTTGTTTGCTTTCCTCCGGATCGCACAAGACGTTAAAAAATCTCAGAATAGAATTAATAGTTCAATTTTTTAAGACAACAATTTTATTTTTGCTCGATAATTGTTTTTGAATTTTCATTAAAAGCCAATTAATTGTTTCCGGACGGATTTTCCGCAAATGAAACATCATTCCAGAGAAAATCTGAATTAATTTTTAGTTGTGGTTTCCTCGAAAGGTTTTCTGTTTCTCTGGAATTAGTGGCTCTCCTTTCCTTTCCTGTCTGCTAGTTTGTAATCCTATTTGTGTGATATCGACAGTGATGCTAAGCAGAGCTTCGCCTCTGTGTGGAAAAGTCCATTTCAATAATGATAAAATAACTTTACTGTTAGATATTTTTGCAAGCTTGATTAAATTGGAATCTTAGCATCCCTGAAAAAAATGGCGCAAAAATGGCTCATACAATCGAGAACAACCATCTGATATTAAACGAAAAAGTTGTTTATGGGGAAAGAGGAGGGATGCTATTTTCGCAAAAAAATACCGTTGTTTTATGTCGACCAAATTGATTTTATAAGTTTTTCTAAAACATAATAAAACTGCTCTGTAGGCCGCAGGCACAATTTTGAGAAAACGGCTGGATTTTAGATTGGATTATAAATATCAAAATTACAAGCCCAAACAAGAGCAAAAAAGCAACCCACTTGAAAGATACCGACCAAATTTGTGGGTTTTTAGCTACAAATCAAATAATTAGCCTTTGAAAACTAACTCAGTGAAGGTTCCGAAATCGAACACCATCGAAAATCAATCACCAGCTTCCAGCTCCATTCAAGCTTTTGTGTATCGACGAGTCAAGATGGGCCGAATATTGAACTGCCCCAGATGAAGTTAGCAGTACTCAGTGGGGACCCTCTTGAATGGCAATAATGTTCGACTCTTTTCCTAGCAACTGTAGACATCGCCTCAGCAGACGACAGTACCAAGCTGAAACAATTGAAGATGCTAGTTATCGGAAAAGTTATAGCAACCATTAAAAAGATTTAAGCTGTTTGACAAAAATGTATTCAGTAGCTTGGTAAACTGTTCTTAGAAACATTTGCAGACCTTATAATATACTTACAGCGCAACTTCAAAAAATTCACAATGAAAATTTCATGTGAAGGCATGACTGTTGGTAAATAAGTTAGCTTGAGAAAATAATTTCGTTATGTGTTATAATTTTTCTACACAGTACCAAAAGTTTGGAAATCTCAGCTCCGAAACTGTCTGAGATATGTCAGAAAGCATCTAATTGAGCTGAGGAAAATTTGTGGTTTCTCTTAACTAACAGCAAATTAAGACCGCCAGGCTTAATGCTTTCAGCTAATAGCTGAATAACAAAGCTATTGGTGGCTGAATCAAATGGCAATGAAGTTTCGCGACATTGAAAAACTGAACGTCAAGCGTTGCGAAGCAAACGACAAGCAAAAAACAGCACAATTGACCTAAATGGCACATCCTAGAGCACCTGAGAAAAAAAGGAGCAATTGGCGTCTCTTAAAATAGGGAGTTTTTAAATTTTAAAACTGTCATGAGCCGAAAGGCAGGATTAAATCAAGCAAATGAAACAATGCTGCTGATGCAAAGAAGAAAAAAAATTGATTATCAACTGCAGCAAAAAAGGCGACATCAATTGCTGTTCATAAAAAATTATTTGGCTGAACCAACCATAATTTTTGAGAAGACAATTTTCACATAAGGTTCAGTAGTGACGAGGTCCAGATTCCCATTAAGTACCCCAATGGTATTAACCTCATCATCCAATTTTAACCCCCAAAAAACTGAGAAAACTACGACGGGTTTGCATTGCAGCAGTTAAACCTTACGGCCTGTACTCAGGGAAACTTCGATCCCAGGACCGTTTTGCTACAAAAACTAAAAAAAGGTTACAAAAGAGTTACAAAAGACGTGTTTTTTCTCAGACAAAATGTTCAACGTGTGTTGATTAAGTATTGTTAAGAACAAGAAAATAATCAGATCAATAATAAGAACATGAAAAAACTATAAATTGTTCCAGAAAACAGGAAAAGTAATCGAAACGTAAATTTTAATAAGTATTTTAATAAACGCAATAGGAGCGACGAAGCAAAGTAAAACAATGTGAAAGAAACACGCAAGTCTGAGAACAATTTTTTGGTGATATTTGAAGTTTTACTAGAAAACTGTCTGTGAAATTGAGCAATACTCGAAATGCAGTGGAATGTAGAAGGTTTCTAGAAATTTCTCGTTAGTTTCAGGCAAAACTTTTTTTAAAGATTACCGAGGGAGCAGTTCTAACTCCTAACAACTGAGCTGCTAATAAATGGACAAGGGACAAAAAGTTGAACGAGATGAAGACATTGGGCTGAAGAACTACACGAAAAAACTCATAAAACCTTGGCAATTCTTTAAAACAACACAACCAGCTACCAGCTGCACATATTTGAAAAATTTGAATAGCTGTCTCAGCCGGGATGGACAGCCGATGCCTCAGCTATCCATGCTTCGTATAGAACTGCAAGCCGCACTAAGCTCATCTCATCTTTGTTCACCACCTTTCTCCGAGCACGATGAACATTTAAAACACACATTGGACGGACGACTCAATGACGACGGTTCATTGCCTTTGTTTAGCCCAATAAGTCAACAGTATTTCTGGCAAACAGTGTAGCGGAGATTATTTAAAGTTCTACAGTTGATGGGTGACATAACGCTCCTGATTGAAAATCCAGCCAGCAAAATGAATCGAGCAAGTTCAATCGGACCTAAATGGAAACTATTGGATAACTTGCCTGCCAAAATCATGTGTCTATGCCTATAGCTTGTCTTTGCCGGCCAAAGTCAGCCGAGTTTCTCTAACCGAGCGTTTTCCAACTACCAGAAACCCAAGATACGGTTGAACTGGTCTCACTGCTTACTGCCAAACAACCAGCTTAGGCTAAAAAACAATTTATTGGGAACATATTATCGTCTTTTCAAGAAAAGTGAAAACTGTTGCCTTTTGTCTTTGGTTTGGAAGTAAACAACTTAGTACGCTTGAAAAAGTAGAATAAAAAGCAAAAGAGGCTATAAATTGATTGGCTCAGGAAAAAAGCTATCCGAAAAAATTCAAATTTCTCAAAACGAATCAGTTGATGGATGCATCAAAACTCCAGCCTAATAAAAGTCACTCCCTTTGTGAGTTTTGCTCCAAAACTGAATTCGATAAATTTTAGTTAAGCCTAGGGTGAGTTTTTGTATTGTGCTAGAACATCGCAATATTCATTATAAGGCAATGACATCATTACTTTTTACCTCTGGGTCCATTTTTGTGATTCATTTGTTACCAGGTCCCAAATGTAACGTGACTCCAATAAAGCCATATTTGTCATTGTTTTTCTCTCTTTTGCTTATACAAATTTTGCTCATACTACTCTGGTAGCGACTTGGACTGTGAAATGAGAAACCGAATGAGGTGTTCAGCAATCGGCTGCTTCTATTCTTCAGCTTAAATCAAGGTTTTGGTCATTATGTAGATACAGTCTTTTAACGCAAACATGGGGGCACTTTTTCACCATTTGGAAAAATTATGCTATGATTTTTAAACCATATTGTTACACCGGCCGACTAAAAACGGGCGAAAACATTCAGAGCTCTGAGCTGATGCGAGCAGTCTTGTTATTTTACCAGCACACGTTACGAGCTAATAACTTTGGCGTACCAACTTCTAACGTATCGGCACTGTTTGAATGTATCAAAAGAACCTTTTCTTGAAAAAATTTTTGCAATCGCGTCTTTGTGAAATTATGGTAGCATTCAAAAGGTTTTATTTTCTCAGCGATTAGAAGTTTGCTTAATTTCATGTTAACAGTTTTCAGCCTATAGGTTCCAGGCTTCAAAGGCCCCAAAGAGCAGCATACAGAGCAGAATTTCAATCATACGGCAGAACTTATCCATTTTATACGAACAATTTTTTTCAAAATTGTAAAATTTGTGCTGCAACTCTATTTCTCAGGCCAAGTACCAAACACGCTTTTATGTTCTAATTGACTAAACTTTCAACAAAAACTGCTCTATCTCTCAGAGACGCAAAAAATGCATCTAAACATATATCTCCCACTCTACTGTGTTGCTCCTTGAAAGTTCTCTTTTCATTTTCCAATTTGACTTTTTTTCTAAAAGGTGTTTAAAACGGCATTTTGTTGTAATAAAAGTATGAATAATGAAAGTTTTCATAGAGCAAGAAAAAAGCAGTATTTTTTTTGTAAACCAGCGGAATGTGCTCGATACAACAGCAGAACTTTTTGGGGCCTACCTAGCTTCCATATGGTGTTTTTTTTGGTTCTGGGAGTCTTTAATAGTCTTAAGTTTGTATCAAATTGTATCTCCACTAAAATTGTTTTGATGATTAATGTTTTTGTTGCAATTAGCACGAATAAAATAATAGGACACTTGGTGTTCTCATGATGGAGGGACCAAATGCTGAAAAAAACTTCCAGCAATCAAAACTGCTTGACGCTGTTATTGGCTAATTGGCTTTGTAACAAAATTTAGGCCTTGATTTATATCAGGGGTAAAGTTAGCAAAAATGCTAGCAAAAAATTAGCAAAAAATTTTGGGTAACAATCGTAATTTTTTTAAACAAAAAATCTTGTTTTATGTGTTCAATTGAGTTTCTGAGTTTTCGAATTTTTAAACTGATTTGTTTTAAACTGATGCTACTGAAATTCAAGGGCCGGAAAGTTGTTTGATCTTTTAATCCGGCCAAATAAAAAACTAAATTTTTTTCATGTATTGTTAGATAATAATTTATTGTCCACAATGACGGTTTGGTTCGGGCTTTTTCTTAATTTCAACTCAAAAACCATCTTTAATATATACTAGTTGTTCGTAAAAGGTAGGGTCTTTTATTATTCACATTTCATTTTTAAATTTATTCAAAAATTTTTTAAATGCATCAAAAACCTCTAAAAATTGAGAAACAAGTGATTAGTTTGTAGTTTTTGTAATTTTTTTTGAAGATTTGCGTGAATCCCATAGTTTGAAATTATCGATAAATTGCTGCTATTCAATGAAAGTAGCAACCATAATGAGCAGTTTCAAACAGTACTAACTGCAGTAATAAACGTAATTTTTTGGAGGATATAATTGTATTTCTCCAATCTTGACTTTCATCAACCTCTACGAAAAAAAACTAGTCATTAGGCCATGAGGCTATGTTGAGATTTCCATCACAAAATACCTCGTCTGTTTTCAGCAAAAATCCAGAAGTTTTTCATTCCAAAAAAAACTATCTCCGATCGTCAAAATCGAGCAAAACTTTTTTCAATTTTTCTAAAACTTTTCAAGATTTTCGTTTCGTTTTTTTAACGTTTCAATATTTTGGGGAATGTCGGTCAAACCTTCATTTTTTTACGCAACAAACTGCTTTTCATTTTTTCTAATTTTCTCTTGCCGAAATTGAAAATTGTTGATATTTTCAGTTTTTTTTCTGCTCATTGTTGGACTTAATCGTAGAAATGGAAACTAAACTCCATCAATTAGTTTTCGGCAATAACGTCTAATCTAGATCAATGATTTTAACGATTTTACGATTTTTATTGTGGGATATATTAAATTTTGTTTTGTATTATTTGAGAGTTTTGCTGTATATTTCGTGCAGTTATACTAAATTTTTTTGTGTTTGTTTTTCGATTTTCTTAGTTTGATACACTTGAATCATTAAACTGTATCTAATTAACCTTCGAACCTTTATTATTTGAAAACCTGCTTTTATTTTTTTATTAACCAATAAATTTAAAGACCTTTTTGAAATTGCTGAATAAAATTTTGTTGCGATTTTTTTTTTGCGATTTTAGAATATTTAATTATGATTGGCAGAAATTAAGTGAAAATAAGTTTCCAGCATTCGGTCCCTCTATCGTGAGAGAAGCCAGCAGATTGTTTGGAGCACCGATTGCTTGAATGATCATGTCCCAACATGTTCCAATATATGAAACATCATCAGCACTTATGCATCAAAAATTTTGAAAAATTGGGAAACAAGTGATTAGTTTGTAGTTTTTGTAATTTTTTTTAGATTTGCGTGGTTTGATATTATAGAATCCCATGGTTTGATATTATCGATAAATTGCTGCTGTTCAATGAAAGCAGCAACCATAATGAGCAGTTTAGCTTCAAACAGTAGTGCTAAATGCATCAATAAACAAATAGTACTAACTGCAGCAATAAACATAATTATTTGGAGGATATAATTGTATTTCTCCAATCTTGATCTTTCTCCAATCTATAATTGTATTTATCCAAGCTGTTCTTCCAACAGCTTATGCAGTAATATCTTTACATCCTGTAGAGCAATATAAAAATTTTTATTACGGTTTATTTTGGCTACGTTACCATTTGTTTTCAAACCGCTTCATCTTAATTTTTTTGCATGATTTTGTTGACTCAGTTGTACAAACTTCTCGATGTTGTTATTGTGTTAAGGCAGAGTTCATACTGAGCTATTGTATGGGTTTTCCATCTAATTGTGACGAAACCTCTGGTCCAATATTTTTTGATAAGTTTTTTAGAATTTTGGTATTTCTAGGTTCTGTCTTCGTGATCGAAAATTTAAACAATAATTTTACCAATTCGGCATGCCATAAATATTAGTGGTTTGTCACACTTCCATTTGCTATTCGTACTCCTGCTGGGTTTTAAATGGATGCAACTCCATGATTTATTGCGGTGTCTTGTGTTTGTCTCCTTTTTTAGCTTCATTTCATCAAGTACAACGTTTTTTGGCTTTACTGTTGGTTTTCCATTGATTTGGTTGTCGATATCAATTTTGCAGAATCAAACTAAGGCAATTTCTAGACTCTTTTTATTAAATTAGAGAATTAGAAACAATCTTAACACCTTTAACTCAGCACCTTTAAGACTGAAATCGTGAATTTTTTTCCTGAATTTTTTTGTTTTCGATGTTTTGACCATTATACCATTCTTAGATGATTTTTACACTTGCAAAAGCAAGTGTGTAATCGAAAACTAGACTTTTACCTGTAAACAACTTTTTTTACATCTGAAATTGAAATTGTTTCTGTGTTAGTGAATCATAGGTGAGGTTTTTAAGTAATGAGGTTTTCTCTGAACCTTAAGGTGTGGTGTTAGTAGTATTGTAATCCGCCGTGTGTCCTTAGGGGGGGGGGTCTTTTCGACGGTAGGGGTCTTTGGGGTCCTACCAAAAGTAGGGTCCAAAAGGACCCATCTTTTTTAAAGACCCCAAAGTACCCTGCCCGAAATAAAAAGACCCCTCTCTTAGGACACCCGACAGACAAAATACTTTGGTATTTATTTTCGCGCGGTTGTTAAATTTAATCCCTTCCAAACTTTCTCACTGTTCAACTAAATAAGTTTGAGACCTCATTAAAAAACTGACCTGCTTGAGAAGGACGAAGGACGTGACAAATAATAAGAGGGTAAGAAGGTAAGGAGAACTTGATAAATAATAGATAAAGTAACATATAAAAAATAAGAAAAAATTAAAATAAAAACGGAATGTTGTCAGGAGTACGGATAGGAGAGCAGAGGAAGGGTTTACGGCCACATCCGCATGTCGTCTTCGGGATCCGACCAAAGGACATGAAGAATACTGACTAGACGCTCCATTTGAAATTTGAAGCGCCACTCAGTACTCTCGAATCCCGCACCCAGAGAATCGCACAGCCAGAAATTTTCCATGCTCTTCACATCAACACACACATATTCAAATATGCCCTCCTTTTTCTCAAATGCAACCTAAATGTAATGCAGCTTAAAATTCGCTGCAGTGGTGGCCGGGGTAAACTCTACGGTCCAACCAAAAATATTTTTGCCTTCGTGAGTTCCAGGTCCCACATAAGGCAAATCAATGGGTGACTCGTGGAGACCACCAAGGGGAATATCCATCTAAATACATGAAAATAGGTTGAAATCATTAGTTAGAAATCCTTTAAATTACAGTTCATTAATAAAGTCCCATTAACATCCATTTATAACGATTATAAACAGTCAAACATTTGATGAGAAAATGTCTTCTATAGAAGATAAAGACATGTTGATGAAAAACAAACTCAGCAAAATGAGTTTATTAGGAAATTGGCATACTGAAGATATTGATAGTGAACGACTAAAATTCTCTGTTTTTTCAACTGGTTCTTGGTCAAAAAATATGCACATTCACAATCGTCATATAGTGTTTATTTCTCGGTGGAAAGAAGTGGCAAATCATACATTCAAGGAATACGAGCAAAGTTGCAAAGAACAATTTTATTTGAGCGAGCTATTGCAAATAACCTGGTGTATTTTTGCGAAGCAGAAATATGGAGAAGCGACCGATCTATCGATTGTTACTTATGAAAATGTTTTTGATTACTCGTATGATTTTGAGTCAATTCTGGTTGAGAAAGGACTGGAAAGAAAAATTCGACTTTGTTTCAATAAACTTTCAAAATACCGAAAACCACCCGTGGCTTACTTAAACATATATCAAAGAGATATAGGAGTGATTAAGTGGTATCTAGAAGGTTACTTTCATTTCCACTGGCTTGAAATTCAGCAGGTTGGAGAAGTGCTGGAAAAAATAAAAAATGAAATTGGAAAAACGTAGAGTTACTTCAAAAGACTTGAAAATTATTCATGAAATTTTTATTACTTTGAAAAAAACCTATCCGGAAAACACCAACCGTCGAAATTATTTCTTAGCTGCATGTTCACTGTTCTTCTTCTCAGCTACTAATGATATAAATTACGATGTTGCTATCAAGTTGAGACCCTATGGCGGTCTGATCGGGATAGAAAATTCTTCGTTAGACAAATATTGAAGTGATTCAAAAACTTTACGAATCCATGCTGTTTTACATGATGCCGCCGGTTTTGTTCGTGTAGTTTACAATACTGGTCCCTCATACTGCCATGTTTTACCGTGGAAATGTAACAACAGCCTGATTGGTCACTTGAGCGGTATCACGTTTTGTTCATATATCAAATTGAGGAAACCAAAACTCTATCATTTGTTAGAATGCTGAGTGAAAGATCAGTCGTGTTGGATTTGGAAGGATTTCGATACAAGAAAAACACTTTTATTTTAAAAGAATTAGCAATCACAACCGCTGACTACAGCGACTCCCTAATTTTTCTACCACCAGTCAGTTTTAATTCCCTTTCAAAACTCGAGCAAAAAGCGTACAGCTGGCTAACGAATTACTTGCATGGACTTCATTGGGATAGTGGTTGTTACTTATATTTAAATCTCAATCAAATTATCCAAAGTGTTGTATTGAGGAACCCCGGAGCTACATTCTACGCTAAGGGAAAGGAAAAGGCAGACTACTTAGCCCAATATTTAGACCGCAGAGTAGAGAATCGTGATGATTTGGGTTGTCCAAGAGTTGAAAACTTACAATACAACAAATTTTCGAAATGCTGCAAACATATACCTCATAACAACTCCAAAAATCATCGTGCTCTAAACAAATCCAAAGCCTTTTTTGATTGGTTGAAAAATAATGACGATGATCAACACGGAGAGATTAGCCAAAGTGGAGACATATCTATCTCCAAATTCAGTTCTTTGTTCTTGGATGACCCCAGAGAGTGATATTAAAATTTCATTGACCCGAATAGAGCGCGTTGACTGTAAAGGCCAAGCTGTGCAACGAAAAGAGCAAATTGTTCTATCTGAAGAAGAATTGACTACTCTGCGAAGATTTTTTCCCGTGATTGATCAGCTCATCTATTTCCAGCTATTCAAATATATTGGAAATGTTAGCCAGCAAGCGAGGAGTCTGCCTTCAAAGCTGGTCTTAGTACCCAAACATCGTCAACCCGGAGTTCAATTAGATCTAACCACCAGTGAGCTACCCAAAGAAATTCAACAGAAAGTGAAAGAGGACTCTGTGAAAAAAATTATGTTTCATGCAAAAACTGAAAATGTTCCTGCTAACTATGTTTTGCAAATGTATGATGATGAGGATGATAGTGATAGTAATGTCTGTACAAGTTATAGTCGATATGAGATTTATTACTCTTCAGAAGAATAAAAAAATTTTTAACCACATTTTTTTTTCATTTTGAACAATATATCTGAAATAGCAGCTGATGAATTTGATGCAACTATCATTACTGATTTTGTTTATGAGGAAAAAAATGACAGTGTTGAGCGAAAACCTTGGAAATTTTGTAATAATTTAACCGTACCGAGATCTGAAGTGGTTGTCATGTCTCAAATGATTTTAATTTTATTTTTATTGACTTTCTGTATCTATAAACTCTCTTTGACGAAACTAAGCTGTGAGGAAACATCAGTTTGGTTCTCAATCCTGTCCGGTTTAATTGGCTACGTCTTACCAAATCCTCGGATATGAATAAAATTGTTGATACGTCAACGCGAGTGTTTATGGCAGTTGTTGGACCTTCAGGATCTGGAACAAAAGATTTAATATTCAAACTTTTGAAAGGAAAAACATTTTATCCAAGGTTTAAAAGAGCAATCTTCTTTTACACAGAAAGTCAACCGATGTACAGTGAAAAGGGAAGTCTCACAATATTAACATTGAGTTTGTGAATTTCAACGGTTTTGATGGGCTAAGGAACATTGAAAATGTTCTTCTAGTGTTTGATGATTCCTGTGAAGAAATATACAATGATAACGAGATTGTTAAACTCGCAACAGCAGGGAGACACAAAGGTTTAGATGTTATATATGTCAAGTATAATTTATTCCAGCAAAGTCGTTGGTCCCGAACAATTGGTTTAAACACATCGCATATCACTTTGTTCAAATCATCTCGTGATATTCAGCAACTAGAGCATCTTGGAAGGCAACTGAATTTAACAAAATTTTTTGAGAAGCTGTTATGAACTTGCGACAAAGGACACATACGGACATCTTTTAATTGATTTAGATCCCCGAACATCAGATTGTTTACGATACTGTTCAAACATAATACCACCAGGTCCATCAATTTTTTACTTACCATTAAGTAAGGCAGAGCCAGTCACACCCATAACAAATAAACGCGAGAAAACGATGTATTCTGCAGCACATGGTTCAATTGAATCCGTCTCAACTTCGAAATTTTATTAGAAAAACATCAAATCGAAATGTGATTTCAGTTATATGCGAATGCTTGCTGAATGTAGTCAATGGTAACGTGCGAGTTAATATCCCTAACATACACAATTTTGAAGAAATATATAAATTGTTAATCAACCCACAGACGAACTTTGATAGAAAACAAGCAATTATTTTAAGTAAGCAAGGGTTTAATCTAGTCCGACATATTCTCTAATTTTGCTTCATTTACCTTAGAAGATAAACAATGGTGGCAGCCGAAGAGTTTGTTTTAATTCCAAAGCATGTCTATGTTCGAGAGCAACCACATGCAGCACATGTACTGCTTGACAATTCAATTGAACATAAAAAGTCTCAATGATCATACTTGAACCAAATGAGACCGCAATTACCTCCGAAATAAAGTGATGCATCAACTGACACAATACCAATACCAGTTACTGTTGCACCTGAGGACCACAGACAGCCAACAACAACAACAACAACAACAACAACAACAACAACAACAACAACAACAACAACAACAACAACGCTCATGACCGAAGATGAGGGAGATGGAACAAATGTTGGTAGTTATGAGTCCACTGATGCTATGGATGCTGTTGAAAACGTATATTAGAACAGTTAGAAATCATGGACGTAAAAAAACTTACACGAGCTAAAAATGTTCTGGAAATTATTAAATCAACAAAAATGACGAAACGATTTATCTGGACAAGATCCCCACTGGAATCAAAGCATCAGTTTTTCTGTATGATATACAACAACAGAACAAAAAGTTACAAAATCCTGCTTTCATAATGATTCTTTCGGCTCTTAACCTTAACGAACAGTCGGTTATGAATACATATGCCAAACACGCGATCAAGTCAGCTATTACTACTACAGCAAAAATCAAAAGTCCCACCAAACAACCAACAAGTGTTGACAGTACCAAGAGTCCATCGTCAAGCTCAAAAACAGTCAAAAAACGCAGAGGCACCAAAAGTACAAGCTTATATCAAAGAGGTAAAAAAGAAGACTACCCAGAAGACTCTGATTCGTACGGAACGCCCTATTACGATTCGGATACTTCAGCGACAGAAACGACGGAGACAAAAACGAAGAGATGGAAAACCTACACCAGCTGAAGAGAAAATATTTTAAAAAAAGTACACACCTAGAGGGGCAGCTCTGTTTGGAAGTGTGAAGAACTTGAAAGACGAAACCAAACTACCACGACGGAAAGTTAGACATTTTTTACACTCAGAGCCCGCATACACAAAATATCGAGCAGTTCGCCGAAAAATACTTCGGTTAAAAGTAATAGTCTATGACATAGACGAAATATGGTCAGTTGATTTAGCATCCGTTGATAAACTTGCAAAATACAACAAAGATTTTAAATATCTCCTGGTTGCTGTGGATTGTATGTCTCGATATCTACGTGTGCAGCCATTGAAATCAAAATATGCTACTGCAACAGCAGAAGCATTCACAAAAATGATTAGGATTAAACAACCGAAAAAACTCTGGGTAGACAAGGGCACAGAATTCAAGGGATCATTTCAGTCACTATGTGATAAGAAGGGTATTTTGACTTACACAACCGAGAGCGAAAAAAAATCTGCATTTGCCGAGAGAAATATTCGATCTTTGAAGAGTTTGATTTTCAAATATTTGGAGCACAAATGGACTTACTCTTACATAGACAAGCTTTAAGAATTTGTTCACTCAATTAACTCACGAACGAATCGTGTCATAAAAAAGGCACCAAATAGAGTGACTAAAAAGAATGTTCCACATCTAATTTCATTACGAGTAGAACAATCTCAAAAATTAGTTTGCCAACCAAAACTCTTTGTTGGCGATTTTGTCAGATTAGCAAAAATTGATATTCCTTTTCGGAAGGGAAACAAACAATCTTTCACAGACGAAATGTTTGAAATATTTGACGTACCAACAAGAAATCCTCCGACTTTTAACCTTGTCGACGCAAACAAGGAGCCAATTGAGGGAAAATTCTATGAGCCTGAACTAATCAGAGTAGTAGAAAAAGTAGAGCAGGAAGAAAAGGAGGAGGAGGAGGAGGAGGAGGAGGAGGAGGAGGCACAAGAACAAGAACAAGAAAATCAGCCATGACTAACAATTTTGATGACGCTATCAATGATTCCTTTACGGTTACTTTGGTGTCATCGGCGTCTATGAACATTTTCAGTGAAAACTCATTGGCCAACTTTAAAAATCTTTTAAACGAAGAGATCAATCTCCAAGGTGAATGGGAAGTAGCACTGACAGAAATAACATTCCCCACTCATATAAACAATGTAACAGACACAAAGCTCATATACTACAAAAAAGACAAAGTCAGAGCAAGTCAAAAAGTTAATAAAGATAAAATTTCCATGCCATATGATGGTGAACGAGTTGAAATTACAAGGGGTTTTTATGATGATGTTAAGAAAATAATTAACGAAATCAACTTGAAGACGGAGCTTGACAACTTCAGTTACGATATCGATCCAATTACCAGACACCTCACGTTATGGATGCATTACTGGAAAGGAATTACGTTTGAGAGTCCTCAGATTCTCAGTATTTTGGGTTTCAAAGGCATAAGGGATGGAACAGGATACCACATAGGCTACAAACGTTCCAGCCAAGTACATAGCATATTAACAACTCAAAATTTGATCTCTGACTATCCCGTTGACATGACTGCCGGTACTCAATTAATGTTGTTATACTTGGATATCATTCACTACCAAATTGTGGGGGATACCAAAGCTCCGCTATTAAGAGTCATTGATACTAATCGGCGAGTGAAAAACGGCAACGTGTGTCCGATTGAACCTAATCATCGCAAAGTTTTCAGCAATTTAGATTACAAGAAACTTCTAGTAAATAATATTCAAAACATTGGAGTAAATTTGCGAACCGAAACTGGTCGTCTTGTCCCATTTTCGGGTGGAGGAGGAAAAGTTGTTTTAACTTTAAAATTTCAAAAATTATAGAGCTGGTATTGAATATGGATGCGTATTACCATAATCAAGCTACTATGCCGCACTTCTCAGGGCACTACAGACAACGAGGCAGTGGCTTTGGTGCCTTGGCAATGGGAATTGGAAAAGTTGCGCTTCCTTTAGCTAGAAAATTTATAATACCTGCTGCAAAACGAATCGGAAAAGAGTTGCTTGTCCAAGCTGCTCCTTAGCTTATTAATATAGCCACTAAGAAAAAAACGCCCAAGCAAGCTTTAAAAAGTACAGTCAAGAATACGATTAAAAAACAAGTTGGAAGCGGAAAAAAATCTGCTCGCAAGATCAAGAAGAGGAAGATTTCAGTGAAGAGACTCGGAAGAAAAACCAGCGGTACCATTTCAAAGAAACGAACTCTACCAAGAAGTCGCTCTAACTTCTTCACCAGAGTGCGAAATGATTTGTAATTTGATACCAACTGAAGCGACCCACCTTTCTCTAGATTTGTTTGAAAACCCTCCTCTACTTGCAACCTTTGAAAATGCTTTTACCCAAAAAATTGGACCATCCTACTCGCCTGATAGTCCTATGCTTGAGTTTGAAGTTTTGGGAGATCGAAACAACTTCATTGATCTTCAGCGCACTCGTCTTGAAATAGTGCTGAGAGTTGTACAAAACAACGGAAATGTTTTACGAACTCATGCTACCGATGCGGGACTAAGATACACACCATATTTGGTCAATAATCCACTTTCATCTTTGTTTTCCGAATGCACGCTGTCTTTAAATGGCGAAAAAATCTCAACAACCAATGCTAATTTTGCACATAAAAGTTTTATTGAAACTGAATTTTCTCACGGTGTTGACGCAAAAAAAACCTGGCTTGCTTGCCAAGGCTATTACTATGAGGATAATCCAGCAAATGTGGATGGTACGGCTGGGAGAGCTGTTGATGTTGCAGAACGTCAACGTCTTGTAGCAGCTTCGGCCGAGTTGAGGTTGTTTGGTAAAATAGCATGTGACTTCTTGTCTTGTGACGAGCGTTTAATTAGTGGTGTCACTGCCCGTCTTTCTCTGAAACGTTCTCCTAACGACTTTGTTGATATGTCAGAGGACAATGGTAAACATTACCAAGTTCAAATCACTGAAGCTAACTCATATGTGCGAAAAATGACAGTGACAGACTTTGTGTTGTCATCGATAGTAAAAACGCTGCTGAAAAGCCCATCAATTTATAATTATATTGAAGTCCTACCACGATCATTTTTGGCGACTACCGGAGTACAAGGCTGGCGTCAAGAGGATGTTTTCGCGAAAGAGCCAGTACGAAGAATGATTGTGGCAATGAGTACAAATGAGGCTTAATTGGGCACAAATAGATCAAATCCTTTTCATTATCAAAAATTCAGATTCAAGGAAATCCTTGTGTACAGGAACGGGCTACCTATTGCAGATACTCCAATATCTACGACTGATAACAAAAAAAATTACTATAACACATTGGAAGCTCTGGATTTTGTTTTCAACAATAGTCATGGAATCAGTCTGGCTAATTATAGCAATCATTATATTATGGCATTTGATCTCACATCTACTCAGGAGGCTTCACATGAATTTATTCATCCTGAATTGACCAATTGCACAATATCCATGGAGCTCAAATTCGACGTTCCACTTGCTGGGAATATTGAGTTACTTTTCATGGGAGAGCGCGCATCAACAGTATACTTCCGTTCTGACAGAAAAACTGCCAAAAATACTCTCATGACCTAGAAGAGAGAGAGAGAGAGAGAGAGAGAGAGAGATAGAGAGAGACAGAGGGAGAGAGAAAGAGTAAAAAACGGGAAAAAAATAGACAATGTTCAGATATTTGAGCTCATCAATCGATGCAAACATTTAAAGTATCGATTTGAAGGTATTGGACCAGCTGATTGTCCATTAGAAAAGAGAAAAAACTTTTTTAATTGTGAACGAATCAAACTCTGATCAACCGGGTACTCATTGGTTACTGTTTTCTCGAGCTGATGGACAAGTTTTCTTTGCTGATCCCCTTGGACAAAAACTAACAACGTATCCGAACGTATACAAATATGCGAGACGCTTCATGAGTTTACATGACGGTGAAACTAATCAAATACTGATGAACAGACCTATTCAATCAGCAAACTCAGTTTTATGTGGACTTTATTGTGTTTACGTTGCTCATTTGATAATAACATCTAGATTTCCTCTAGGACTTAAAGTGAATGATCATGATATGATGCGATTTGCAAAACATATGCTGATATAATTGATTTGATGTTATGAAGTGATTTAATTTATGTATTTTTTTTTCTTATTCCAATATCTAAGTCAGGGGGTTCTAGAGCAATCTTGTTAACAAAAAAAACAATCAAAATTCAAAAATCTCCTTGAAATTTTTTCTATCGAGTCCCAAAAATAATTAAGGCATGGATCACTACGCTCCTTGGGAACGCCTTTCGCTGATGTAGTCAGTTTTTTTAGGGTTTGATTAAAAAAAAGGAAAACAGATTATTAAAATTTGAATTTCTTTTCCATATATAAATTTGACAAACAAAATTTGTGAATCAATCTCTAAACGACCATACCCACTCAGAATAATATCAATAATTTTAGAAAACTCGGCGGCATTGTCACCATTCAAAATAATAATGAAGCGTTCAATTGTTACATTAGTGATTAAATCAGTTTGAGTTTGAATGGATCGAGTTTGTAAAGCAAAGCAAACTTGTGGCAATCTTCTTCGTAGAGGAGCACTACCAATGTCAGTTGAGTTGTTAATAGAATTGTTGTAGTTGACAGCTATTTTTAATTTTTCCATCAGGGGTCCCGATAGGTGAAGTTTACTGCAACCCAATATTAGATGCTTGAAAGATGAGAGTAGACAAGGTACAACAAAAGTGGTTGATGTCATCTTGTTCACTACGTCGACACAATCCTTGGTTACTTCGATGAGAACATGGATGTGGGGATGGTCATTGTCGAGCAATTGGGCGCAAGACTCGTTCTGAATTGAGTGGTTTGCAAATGCAAAATTTGTGTTTGGAGGGAGTTGTGAGGCGTCGGGTTCGTTGTTCAGAATAAAAAATTCAAAATTCTTTCGAAATTTTTTTAAAAATTCAGGCGACTGCTCATACATTGCTTCAACCATTCAAATTATTCAAACGTTTTTTTTTCTATTTCAGGCAACTCTACACTTTTTTTTATTCGAGTATTCATCATCCGCATCGTTTTCATCACCACTTTCAGCACATTCTTTTTCGGGTCGGACTGATCGTTTTGACGTGTATCGTCTTTTATGATGTTTATCATTTACAGCTGAGAAGGATGAGGAGGAGGAGGAAGAAAATGAAGTCTTTTCACCAGTTTGTTTTTTAACCAATTTTTTAATCTCTGAATAATTATCTGCCAAAACAATCAAATTCTCTTGTCGTTAAAGTCACTGCTTGACAACATTTAAATACACCATCTTCATTCTTTTTATATAACTGAACTGTGATATATGTACCCGTTTTGTCAAAAGTTTTCGTTCCAACCCGTACAATGCGTTTTTCTCCCGAAGATATATCTTGAAAATCACCGTAAAAGTCTGTATCATTTTCTAGCGACGAGTACATAGTGGTGCTGGTAACGGTAGTGACTTGTTGGTTCAACTGTTTTATGATAGAGTGAAATGAATATCGAATTGGATAGAAGATAAACAAATATCTGTGGATTTACTTTTATGGCGCCCCTTCAGCCTATAGCGGGAGAATTTATTTAGGTTTTGCAATTGGATTTGTATAAGATAACAGCGTGTTTATTGCATCTGTCATTTCTGTCTGGAAAGCACTTGAATGGGTCATAAATCTCAGTTAATGCTACATGTCGGCATACATGTACTCACTTTAAAGTGGAGACCTTTATAGCCCCTCGTCCGGGGGACATAAAAAAGGCGTCATGCACTCTATTTGAAGTAGAGATAGCAATAGCTTGCATCTGTCTGGCAAATTCCCGTTTTAGCTCATAAATCTCAAATCTTTTACCCTGTCGGCATGCATGTTATCTATTTGAAGTGTAAAATTTCTGTCATTTTGTGCTTAGGGTATCATAAATGGCGCCTTGCTGTTTCTTTGAAGTATAGATTTTCAAAGCGTTCACATTTCTACTTTAATTGCAAAAGCCCTGAAACATATTAAAACTTCACAAAACCAGATTTATGGTAATTGGCTAAATCATAGACCACCAGCAATAAAAAACTAAAAGTGCTAGGTCAAGCTAAATCTACTCACTATTTTTATTCAATCTCTCAAAATCAAACAAAACAAAATTTTCAACGATGGCAACTCCACTGCAAATTATTTCAATTAATTCTCTTGAAAGAGCTATATTGTACCAAATTTATACCAGAAATTCTATCGTAGTGGTTAAACAGGAACGGAAAATGCGTCATCGAAAAGCAAGTCCTTTGAACGATCTTGATCCAGGAAGCAGAGAATTCGATGAACGGGTCACTAAAAACCATATGATGTTACCCAAATAATTGCTAGATCAAATTGGTATCCTCATACAAAGCAGAAAACAGGTCTACGAGAGTTGCTGTGTGACTGAATGGTATCGTGCGCTGAAGCGCACGGATATTCAAGACCCTACTTGCCTTGATCGTTCACCGAGAAAAATACTGTTTAACTACGATTGCCAATCGATCCCCTTTTACAAAAATCAGGAAGGATCCATTAAAGATTTAGCAGAGCGAGAAAAATACTGGAACATTGAGTCGATTGAATCACCAAATTCAACAGAGAAAAAAGATGAGGACCAGCAGACGCCCAAAGCCCCAATAAAACCGGATATTTTTTCAATCACTCAACAACAGCAGCAGCATACTTCTTTTGCTTCTTCTTCCGGCAGTCAAAGTCCCACTGCACCAGATTTAGTAGCTGAGACGCCGCCTATCAATTCTTGCTTTGCGCCGAAAAAACGCAAACTGCAATTTAGAGATCTCTGAAAACTCAAAAAAACGTTGTTTCAACCGAGAGTGCACCAGTTTGGGGGTTTATTATTTAGTTTGATAAGTTTTTTATTATTATTGTGGCTGAATCTTTGTTTACGTTTTGTTTATGGTTTTTTTCTAATTTAAAGTTTGCTTTGTGATTTTCAATCAATAGAAAGGAAATAAAAACAAAAGAAAAAATTAATAGAAGAAAAAAAAATCAAAATAAAAAGTCGGCATAAAAGTCTAAAAGTATAAATTTTGATAAATTTCTCGTCAAATCCAACTTAGTTATATCAGTTTTCTTTATTGCTCATTTCGGAAAATCATAAAAGATAAACTGAATACTCTTCCTTAGATTTTATCTAATGATGTTAAAACAAAAAAAGTAAAAATGTTTTTGTTATGTTTTTCCTAATAGTTTTCAAAATATAAATATTAACACAGAAAAAGATAAAGAGAGAGAGAGAGAGAACTGACGATCCATAAACCCCATTATGATCCCTTTTGGGATATAGCTTTTTCAAAAGAAAGCTATTTATGGATGGGTCCAGCAATTCTGCCGGTTAATCAACCATAGTTACTTTTGGCTCTTTACACTCTCTATTTTTGTTTTTTTTCTCTCTCTCTCTAATATGTCTACAGCCTGGTGGGTTTAGCCAGGCCTCTTAGGAGTAGACTTTAGAGAGTGTATGAGCCAGTATAAAGCATTATATATAATAAAATTACATGTCTATAACAGATTTCACGTTTAATAATACTCATTTTCAGGTTAAAATGGTTAAAAAATTCAAAAATGTTTTTTCTCGATTTTTCAACATGGGTTACAGCCCTGTCCAAAAAATCACGACAAATTGATTGGACCAGGTTTCATTGGATTCGGAGACAAAATTTTTTTTTTGTAATTTTTGTTTATTTTTCACTACAAGAATATGTACTAAAAATGAAACATCTCAAATTTTTGACCCGACATTACAGTGGGGCAAGCGTTTCAGAGGTTCCTAATGAATAGCAATGCCGGAGAGTTATTGCCTGCTGCACCAAACGGCCCTGCATCAATCTTTTGATGAACTATATGTGAAATTTGTCATAGAATGCTAATTTATTTGAGAAATAAACAAAATTCTCAACTACCCTTTATCATTTTTGTCAGGTATGATTGACTTGACTTGATTGGTGGGTCTTCCTTGCTTGACTTGATTGGTGGGTTACCATTTTGGTTGAAACAAAAAAACTTGGCAAAAAATTCAAATAAATTTTCAATATTTAGTCAAAATGACTAAACAGGGAAGTATATAATAGCAGAGGGTGTTAACATTCACACACTTTAGGTGAAAGAAATAACATTCCCGGATTGATCCCTTCATGGAATTGTCAGCTACTCTAACCACAAGTAATTATACTGTTTAGTACAGTTGAGTCATTTACCCAAAATCGAATTGACAGTCATTTCATAAAACCATATAAAGCCCCAAAACTACAACCACTTCAAAGCCACTGTTGATTTTATGCTTCACCCACGTAATTGAGTTTAATTAATTGAGTCTTGATCCAAATTTTGTTTTTGAATAACTTTTCACTTCTCGCTTTTGCTTTGTCAAAATCAGCTTTGGTAAAACTTGAAAAATTTCTTGAAAAGAACTCTTCTTTCCTGAACTCTCAGTCTCGAACCAACAATGCCTAACTCAAGTGGAAAACAGACAACAGTCATTTGTTCGACCTGCTCGAAAGTCTTTAGTTCACCAAGGAACTTGAGACGACATGAACAAAATATCCATAAGATATTCGCAGCCCCACCGCCACCAACTAAAAGTGACGAATGTCGAGAATCCTTCAGCTCGCTGGCTGAAGCTAGTGAGCCTGTCGAGCTAGCTCACAACGTGTCAACTGATAGTCTTTGTATCTACTGTCATACATCTTCCTCTCGGTTGAGAAGTTCCGGCAACTTGTGTCGAAAAACTATCAACTACCCATTTGGACTTCCGGAAATGAGGTGGGAACATCAACTGCTCCAACTGAATCTGCGTTTAGGGGAAAGTTAAGACGATACGAGTTGAGCGTTGGGGAGGATGAATTGAATCTGATGAATGTAATCATGCGAAACAAAGAGGAAATTGATGCGTTGATAGACGAAAGAGTGCAGGAAGGACCCTGTAAATTTCAACTGCATGTGGACGTGAGTATGATAAAGTTTTCGAGCGTTACAAACGAAACTGGTGACGGAGAGTTACGCCACGAGAAGACAATGTTATATCTGAATTCTAAGATGATCAATGTCTTCTCCAACGGAATCGAGAAAGAGACATATTTGGAATTGATTGAGCATATGGTCAATGCCATCAACACGTTCGCTTCTCACGGTAGCGGTTGGATTGTGGAGCGCATCGAAAAGCTGGATGTAAGTTTTGCAGCATTTTCTCCTATCCGTGCTGGCTCATACATTGACCTTCCCGATTCATTGAAACCGGTGAAACAGAGTTTCACCAACATTAAAACGAGAAACGATCAGAAGTGCTTTCTATACTGCTTTGTGGCCTCGTACCATGATCGATATTCAGAGACCACTACTGCTCTTTATCCTGTGCCCAAAGCTTCCAACATCAAAACAAACTGAAAAATTACAAGCTCTTCCAAGAACATATTGTGAAAATTGAAGCCTGGTACAAGATGCCAATGGGATTATATGATATTGACCGATTTGAACAATTTAACAATTGTCAAGTCAATGTATTCCGGTGAGCATTGATTTTTTTTGACAAAACATTTTTTTAATCATCTATAACACATTACGCTCATCCAGAAACCCGAGCACTCAATTGTTTGTTTTCTTTAGGTACAAAGAAGGTGAATTGCTACTTTTGAGAGTGTCCAGCAAACACTCAAGTGATCTATGTGTTGACCTACTACTACTCAGCAACGGACAAACTCATCACTATGTGCTGATCACTGATTTGATGAGGTTTGTGGAATATGTGCGTGGAAAACTACACCGAGACCGAAACCAAATTTGCCGCAAATGCTTCCATACATGTTCATCCATCGATACACTACAAAGGCACCAGAAAATGTGCTACCAAGACGAGGGAGTGGTAATCATTATGCCAAAACCGAGAAAGGACACTCATCGTTTCAAAAGTTAAACTGCCCGCTGGTATGTACCGAGAGTTATTTACTTTGACCTCGAATCGCTACTACTACCCGTATACGGACCGCAACCCGACCCCGAAAAATCTAGCACCCAAACACTAGAGATTCATCAACCATGCGGTTACGCTCTGGCCGTTGTTGAATTTGGGAAGCGCGAAGTTTTAAAGTTTGAACTGAAGAGAGGAGAAAATGTTATGAAGGAATTGATCGCCTCGCTTGAATTGTTGGCGAAACAAATATACCTCGAAAAACGAAAGTATTACACGTTCACTGGCACACCAAGTTGCACGCGTGAAGAAGTGCACACTTGTTGGATATGTGAAACAGAATTTGCTGACAATGACCAAGTTGTACTTGATCACTGTCACTATACCAACAAGTTCTTGGGGTGGGCGCATAATGAATGCAATATCAATCGAAAAACGGCGAACTATATACCCGTAATAGCGCATAACTTGTCAAACTATGATCTGCAATTCATTATAAAAGCGCTCTCAAACAGTAACCCCGAAAACACTTACTCAGTGATCCCTTCCACTGAGGAGAAGTATATATCACTCACTATGTCGGTCTATATGAAATCATACACCGATAAAAACGGAAAACTCAAAAAAGTGTATGAAAGTCTACGTTTCATAGACTCCTATAAATTCATGCTGTCCCCCTTTCAAAACTCGTCGAATACTTGCCGGAAGAAAAATTTTTCCAACTGGAAAATTACGTTGAAGAACTTGGTTACTCAGTAGCACAGATATCATTGCTAAAAAAAAAGGTTTCTACCCGTATTCATACTTTAGTAGTTTTGAAAAATTTCGAGAAACCCTACTGCCACCTAAAAAAAATGTGGAGCAACACTTTACAGGGAGGGGAAATAAGTGTTTCGAAAAATCAGTACAACCATGCCATTAAAGTTTTCGCCGAAATTAAATGCGCATCACTAGGCGAGTACCATGATGTATACCTAGCAACGGAAGTACTACTACTCGCTTCAGTATTTGAAGCCTTTCGTGAAGTTTGTTACGAAACGTAGGGGTTAGATTGTGCATGCTACTTCACGGCTAGTAACCTCTCGGGCGATGCATTCTTAAAAGTCTGCAATGCAGACCTCAAGTTACTTACTGAAAGGGAGCATTTGAACATGGTTCAAAAAATGATTCGGGGAGGGATGTCATCGATACATGCACGTCGTTTTTTTTAAAGCCAACAACAAATACCTCGAAGACTACAATCCCGAAGAGCCCTCTAGCTATCTATTGAATATAGACGCTAACAATTTATACGGGGGTATTATGAAACACTGTCCCCTTCCCATCAAAGCTTTCTCTAGTTGAGGAAAGTCTCGAATATATTTTGCAAACCGACGATAACTCTGAGTGGGGATACATTTTGGAAGTGGATCTCAGTATACCTGAAGAACTTCAAGATTACTTTGCAGACTACCCGCTAGTCCCCTCACGTGAAGTTAACGGTACGGATAAACTAAGTAACGAGCAAATACAGATGTTAGGGGAGATGGGGGGCACGTCGCTACCAAAGGTACCAAAACTGGTTCAAACATTAGATCCAAAAGTAGGCTACGTTCTGCACTACCTTACATTAAAACTCTACATAGAACTAGGCTTAAGATTAACCAAATTGATTAAGGTCTTAAAATTTCGTCAAGGTAGATGAATGGAGCCCTTTGTCGATTTAAACACTCAATTGAGAATGTCAGCGCGCAACAAATTTGAAGAGAACTTTTAAAAGCTATCGTAAATTCAGCATTCGGTAAAACTATGGAATCAAAACTAGGACGCAAAAAACTAGAAATTATTAGAAACGAAAGAGAATTGCTTCAAAAAACAGCTTTGAGCTCGATGAAAAGCTTCCAGATAATCGACGAGGAAGTTGCTACTGTTTGTTTCGCTGTAACGATTATTTTGTGGGACAAACCCATGATACTTGGTGCAAGTATTTTGGATTTGTCGAAAAGATTCATGGTTAACTTTCATTATCGGCAAATGAAAGCAAGCATGAACCTTGAACTGTTATACAGTGACACAGATTCGTTTATTTATGCGATAAAAACCGAAGACGTATACGCAGATCTGCAAAAACTGACCGATAGTTTCGATTTTTCCAACTACCCAAGCGATCACTTCTTATTCAGCAATGTGAATAAGAAGGTTGTATTGAAATTTAAGGACGAGGCGGCGGGAAAAATCATTGCAGAATTCATCGCGTTGAAACCATAGCTCTACTCGTTGAAATATGCAGGCTAGTATTGAAAAAAAGCACCTCTCCAAGTCCCATCCATTTCCTTACATTACGGGTTCCATCCATTGGGGTTTTGGATCCCTGTCAACTTAATTAGACATAGCTAGCCCTGAAAGGCTCTGATTATTCATTTGAAAACTTAAAATGAAGAACCATTCATCATTTAAAATGTTTTAAACAAATACTCACCACAAACGCACTTTTGTAACTTTTGACGTGAACAAATTTAAAATTTTGACATGGAATGATTTTTTGATAATGACACGATTTGGAATTTTTATGATTTGGAATGAATTCAGATTTTAAGCTTTTTGGAATTGAAAAAATTGGATTATTATTAGATATTGAGTCTTCAAAATATTCAGATTTGGGAACCGTTCTCGTTATTAATAGTAGAACTGGGCTTGCGAACTTTTATGGGCTTACAAAGCTAAACATGTTTATGGGCTAAACTTTGTTCATCATTTAGATTCAACTAGCAAGAGGAGTGCAAAAGGAGTATTGCAACACTCCCAGCAGCAACTTACACACCAGAGGTTCAGGGAAACACTACTGAGTGGAAAAACCCTTCGTATATACAACTACTCAATAAAATCAAAAGCCCATACCAACATAACCAAAGCGCAGAACCGAATTGCCCTTTCACCCTTCGATAGTAAGCGGTTCTTACTATTCGACGGGATAGCTACATTGCCCTTTGGACACAGGGCTACAGAATAAAATGTGTTCTTCGAGGCCATTGCGGAAGAAAGCGAGTGGGCAAACTCACAGTTGACAAATACCCCGACTTATATTAGCGAAAACAGCTAAAGCTGGCAATCACCGGAATTCCAGGTCCCAGATTGGGGCTTTCTTCAAGAAAGCTATACGGAGGAAGAGCTTCAAGAAGAAAGCGCAGCTAGTAGTTCAAGAGACCCTCCGCCTATCAATAACCCATTCATTCTAACAGAAGCGTCTGTTAGTTCTAGTCAGAAAAAAAGGAGAAAACTTGATAAAACTGATCAATAAAATCTTTTCATTTAAAAATGTCGGCTAAATTGTCTTGTTACTAGGAATTACAGCTGTACATTTGTAAATATAAAACATTCAACAAACATTGTTTTACGTTAAATAGACCGGCGCAAAAGAGACTGGTAATTGCAACTTACCCTTGAAGCAGGAGCGAAGGATTGCGTATTTAGTTTCCCAAAGTAAGCTAATAGTAAGGCTAAAAGAATCAAAATGGTTTAAGTCGAAAATAAGGGAGACTTGGAAATAAGTTTGAAAATAAAATAAGAAAGAGAAACGAACAATAATAACCAAAAAATTTTAAAAGGAAATATGAATGGTACTTTATGTAAACTCATATTTATATGAACGAAAAGGATTAGCTTTTAAATAAAAATAAGCGAGAAAACCGCAGCCGGATATACCCATACTTATTTAGTGGTGGGAAAATTTGAAAGGGATTAAATTTAACCACCGCGCGAAAATAAATACCAAAGTATTTTGTCTGTCGGTGTCCTAAGAGAGGGGTCTTTTTATTTCGGGCAGGGTACTTTGGGGTCTTTAAAAAAGATGGGTCCTTTTGGACCCTACTTTTGGTAGGACCCCAAAGACCCCTACCGTCGAAAAGACCCATCCCCCCCCCCCCCCCCTAAGGACACACGGCGGATTACAATACTACTGGTGTTCGAGACCGTTTTTCAGAATGTTTGAGTTTGCAGAAAAAATTCATAGATAATTGAAATTTTGGTCTTTTTGTACGCTTAAATTTGGTCTTCTTATTTGCCACCTTATAGAATCTTCTTGAGCAGTCATTAATTTTGTGTTGGAGGCAAGTGTTTTTGATGTATTCATGAAATAAAAAAAATAACAGCACTGGTTTTGTATGTTTCCTTTAATTTTTTTTAAACTTCATTCGGCCTAAATTTTTCCGGCTCATCTTTTTTCGGCTTAGTTACGATCATTTGGGTCGCATCAAGCGCACAAATTGATTGATTATTTAAAAAAAAAACAGGTGGCTTGTCCTGCAAAAATTCAAAAGCTCAATTTTTCTGGCTTCTTTTGTTTTCGGCTCAATGAGGGGCTTAGACCGGGTGGTTTTTGGCTCAATGAACGCACTGTTGACGTAGTGTCTGCTCGTCAAAAAATGAAAGACTCTTTTAATGCTGTTTGTTGTCTTTCTTGACTATTTTTCTGAAAATTTATCTTTTTTTTACAATTATATATTTTTTTCGCTTTATTTTTCTTCGACTTTTTTCTCTTCGCTAGCTTGCAATGCTGTGCTTGAGTTGTATCGCAAGTTATGCGAAGCTGCACGGCTTCGCTGTTGTGTTAAAAGTATAAACATGCGCTGCTTTTAATAGTTCCGGAAAAAATATATACAAGTTTTCGAAAATGGCCATCTTTTTTTAAATAATTTCTTGGATTTTTTCTGTTTATTAAGTTCATCATTTCGAAAAAGGTGCGAAGACCCAACTTGGTATGTGTGTACTTGTTGTAAGACGCTTTTTTCGTTCTGTGTTTTGTCATGAGCCTACTGTACAGATCTTACCAATTCTTACCATTTTTTGATGGTTAATTCTTTAACTGGCTAAAAATGGGAACAAACTTTTTTGTCAGTGACAAAACGGTGAAAGAAAACTTATTTGCAGAAAACTTCGATTGATTCATTGAGTCAGTACTTTTAAAACTGTTCTGTCGCTATTTCAAATTCAATTTTTTTCGAGGGCTCAAAAGTAACATATAGTATGTAATGGTTTTGCTCTGTTTATCTTGCTCTTGATCCAAAATTTTCGACTATTTACAGAAATATATCTGCCCAGGTTTCATGCGCCAAAACAATTTCAAATGGAGCTTAGTTTTGTGCTGGCTGAAAATAATAATTTAAAAACTGACTCTCTAGTTGAAAGATAAAGTTGTACTGTCTCTATTCTTTTCCATTGAAGAGTTAAGTGATAGCATTTATAGAGTTAGTTTCGGAGCGCTGAAAATTTGGTTTTTGCACAACAAGTCATTTCTTTCATCTTATAGGGGCAACCTTAACTCGTTTTACTTTCATTTGCAGTGGAGCACACATGCAAACTGATGAATAGGAAAATCCGTAATGCGACAACTTGCCAACAGAGGGTAGGAACATAAAGTTTCCAATTAGCTTCAAAAACTTGCTAGTTGTCCTTTTCCTTAAATTTTGCGAGTTATCTTTTGTTGCGAGTTGTCTTTTCTTCAAAATTGTCGAGGTACCGGAAAATCAGTCCACACTTCATCAGCATAAAATTGGAAGAAGCTTTTATTCCAGAAAAGTAAATCATGCAGCTAGAAAATCAATGAAAGTTTTGTCTTTCCAGCATTTTGACCTAGTTTGAAATAGTCAAAATTATTGAAATAATTTCAAACCCATTTTTTCTCATTTGTTTTTTGAAATCAACACACCTCAATTCCCCAATTTTATTGATTGAAGTCCGCTTTTTGATATCTATTTGAAGTTACCTGTCGACTTAATTTTCTATGCCTATGTTTTCGAACTATTCGATTTTCAAAATAAATTTTTCCTTGGGGTGTAAAAAACGTACTCTCCAAAAATAAATATTAAAGTACACGATCGTTTTTTATTAAATCCTGCATATATTAAATGATCTGCTTGACTCTAATTGCTTGTAGATTACTTTGCAGCATATTTAGTGAAGAAATATTTCAAAACACCAGCTAATCTTTATTTAAATTTTTTATGACTCACTTTTTAGTCGTTCTGAACGCCAAACAATCATAGTTTACTAAAATGAAAAATGCTCGTTGATAGAAGATTTTGATTTTTTTAGTAACTAAATTATTGCATAAGTCTCATATTAGAAGGTATCAATTTATCATAGATCGTAGTCGACTCTTCCTGAAACTAAATTGATTTTATTATAAGCAGATAACTTAAAGAGTACGATTAAATGAAAATCAAAAAAGTATAAATGGTGGAAAAACTGTCCTGAATACCAAAAAAAGATTACTGTAATTAGTTGAAGTTGTTGATAATATGCACTTAAGTTAAGAAAACAATAAATTCTTAGCTCTGTCTCTACTGGAACACTAAGACTCGGAAAAAACTTTTAACCGAAAAATTTCTTAAAAACAGTGGAAATGTTATAATTTGACTGAGCCAACGGAAAAAAGTTAGCTCTGAAGATTTATTTTTCAGATATTTGATTGAGACAAATCTGCTCTCAAAAACGGACATGCTTTTTTTACAACATGGAGAGTGCAAGCCCCTTTATAAACTTTTTTGTTGTTTTCTGGTTCCCATTGCAAATTTCAAAAAAGGCCATTTACGGAGCCTAAAAACTGACATCCTTTTTTTAAAACCTGGAGAGTGCAAGCCCTTTACAATTTTTTTCTGTTGTTTTCTGGTTCCCATTGCAAATTTAAAAAATGCCATATACGGTCTATAACCATTGTCAATCTCTGTATTAAATTTTTGATATATTCACGTGTTTGTCATTTTATACTTTATGCTTCTATTTTTCTTCTATTTTTATTTTTAACATCAGTAATTCATTTATATCATTCCAAAATCATTCAACAGAACCGTATAATGCTCTCCGTCTACTATCATACGCATCTTGATCGTCGTTTGGGCCCACCGGGAACGCAACTTTCTCTACTGTATTAAAGAATTCTCTAGTTGTTTCATTTGAATCTAAACTTCAAAAAAAATCTGGGTTGCTACTTTAATTGACATTTTGCTTTATTTGCTTGATAGTTGTTTTATTTGCCATATTTGTTGTTGTATTTTAGTTTCTAATAATAATTATGAGTTTTTCCCATATAAACTTTTTAAAATTTTTTTATTTAATATAAATTAAATTTTTATTAAAATTTAATTTTTTATAGTAATTTTGCTTTTTTAAAATAAAATTAGTAAAACATGCAATAAAGTTTTTTTACCCTAATTGTAATGAGTTTCTCTCATATTAAATAAATTTAATTTTAATTCGTTTTTTAATCAAATTGTGCTTAGTTTTCAATAAATCACTATGGCTCAATTTCAGCAAAAATTTGTTTTCTTTTTTTTATATTCAATTAGCTAAAAATGATCAACTTTTGAACATGTGCTCAATAATTAAACTTTACGTACCCTAATTTTTTTATTTTATTAAAACTGGGTTAAACTCAGCAATTTTTATTTTCCCTAATTGTGCCTTATTGGATCAAATTAGAATTTTTATTTAATTTCTCGAGATTTGGATTAAAACAAGTCAGTTTTTCATAACCCAACGTGAGCTTAATTTGACAAAAAATGGATTCATTTTTGCCTAATTTAGTTTTCATTTACTGTAAGGAGCTTAATTTGATACAAATTTGATACATTTTAGCTCAAATGAATTTTTGGTTGTCTTAATGGAGCACTAATTTGACGAAGTTTGGATTCGCTTTCAGCTTAAATCAGTTTTTCGTTATTTTAATTGCGCTCAATGTGAAAAATTCTGCGTTATTTTTAGGTAAAATTGGATAAAATTTATCTTGAATAAGTTTTAGTCACAACGGTTTTGCTTTTTTTGATCATAGTAGGATGAATTTTAGCCTAATTTTTTTAATTGGGCTAATTTGATTATGTTTGGGTTTGTTTCAACTTTCATCAATTTTTAACTTTCTTGATTGAGCCTGTTTTTACTAAAATTGGAAAAATGTCAGTTTAGTGTGAGTTTTATCTTAGTGTGAGACAACGTTTATTTGTTACATAGTATATATTTTAACGGGATGAAATTTTTGCGAGATAAATTTATCAGAAAGCTGTCGTAACTTGTAGTGTGATAAAGAAAACAATGACAACTTTGGACCTACGCAACTATATCTGGCAATTAGGTAGTCAATTAGGTTGCTAGTCATAAAAATAGATACCCTCTGACTCGTAGAATTTCGTAGAAAAGTTGGAATACAATAGTAGGAAGGTGCATTTCTCTGCTGAATTCGCACCAGATTTACTAAAAGAAACGATGATCCTTGATTGAATCTTTTGTTTTTCTTTTTATTCGAATAAAAGCATAAAACTCAAATCAGATGTTAGCATAGATCAAGTCAATTTGTTCCTAAAACGATTGATAGACTATAAGCAAATAAGTTGTATAATCTGATCAAATGAGTGTATAGGAAAAACAAATTGTTGAATAGCTGTTTTAAATATGAAAATAGGGATGTGGATGGGGGTATTTTGGTATATAAACTCAGGTGAAAAAGAAGCACTATATTCTGATCTTGTCAGTTCTGAAACGATAAAATTCAGATTCCCATTTTCTGAACAAATCAGTAATCGTTTAAAATTGAAAAAAAGTTTTCAAATCGACTGAGCGAGTGGGTGAAATAGTTGTGAAGTTTCAGTTTGTTTTATTCTCACTATTTCGGCTGAGGCAAATCTGCTCCTGTTGTCTAAATTTGAGATTTATTTTTCTCCCTTTTCCTCAATTTCCTGTTGAAAATAAAATTTGCAAAGTTTTGAGTTATTAGCATCTGATTCATTTAAATAAAAATTCAAAGTCTTTTGATAGGATCGCAAAAGGACTGGGGTTTTGTAACCACGCTGTATGAATATCAAGGCAGGAATTTTAACCATTCAAGTAGCTGGCGTCATACTTGTTTTTGATATCAAGGCCAGAAATAGAAGAAAAAAGAGTACAATCTTGCAAGCATTCATTTAAATGAGTTGGTTTTTTAAAAGTTAGTACTTTTGTACAACACCCATTTCCGGTCGACTGAGCCTCAAATGGCGACAATGTATACTAATTTTAAAAGGGGGAGCGCGCCGAGAAACCCTTTTTCGGTCAAACCATCAATTGACCTGTTGTTTGTACAACTAATCATGAATCGGTACGACAGTTTCAACCAGATTAGTTTTTCGCAACTTAGTTGCTCAGACCAAGCTAAAAGATTATGAGACTTGGCATCCTAAAGAAAAACAAAATGGCATAAGAAACCTGTTGGTCTTGTCAATGTCAGTAGTACTAACTCCTGAACTTGCACCGCAGGAGGAAGAAAATAATTATTTTAATATATAATATATTGAAGCCCCTTTAGCATAGTTCTCGAGAAGGCGTTATCCTCTTCGAGTTTGCCAGATCGTGTATTCGATCCCTGACATTGTAATTATTGTCTGTGAAGACGAGGTCTCACGTGAACTATAGCTTCAGTTCTACTGCACTTTGGCGAACTGCTGTTGCAATAATTGTACCACGAGATGCTTTTTTGCCGGGAGATTCATATAGGCCGCAAATAGACTGAAGTTTTTTTGTTGGGAAAACATAATCGCATGTCAGGCAACTTTAATCAACGACAGTACTTCACTGTATCGATGTATCGGAGCCTGATCACACAGTTTTTGAAAATACCAACTTCTGAGGAGGTGCTAATTATAATTGCCTCACAATTTTGGTGCTCCTTGCATAAGATTTCCGTGTACTCAACCCACACTGTCCTTGTAGAAATAACGGTATAAGTTCGCAACCCAAATTTCTGCCAAACTATGTCAAGAATTTTCTCGGGAAGTCTTCCTCTTTCACGACAACTGTTACCTCCAAAAATTTTGAGTTCAGGACGAGTCTTTCCTCGTACAGGAGTAAAGATATGATAGACTATTACCATCTTATCATCTCAAATGCTAACATCTGATTTTTTCTGAACACTAAGCCTAGAAACTATCAATTAACATCATAGTCCCAAATCTTATATGCGGTAGGTGAAGGAGATGGAAGGACATTAATTTGGTTCTGCTTAGGTTTTTCACGCGTCTTAAGTTCTAAAAGTGGTAAAAACAGTCCAGAATTTACTGTGAGATGACAATTTGTAAGAAGCGACAATTCGTAACAGGCGACAATTCATAACAAGCGACAATTCGTAACAGTAGATTAAGGAAGCGTATTCTACTTGCCAATGCCTTGTAACGAATTGTCGCTTGTTACGAATTGTCGCCCTTCCAAAATTTACGCTTTCATGTCGAAACAAAAAGTGATCATCGGTGAGATATTTTTCAATATTGAGCTCAAGCGTTGATATGTGCAAGCTTGACAATAGTTGATTTTGAGTAGCCAATAACTTCAAAATTGATGAACCGAAAATCAACACCAAGCACAAGTGTTCCTCCGCAATTCAGAACGACTAAGCAAAGGCTGAATCAGAAAAAAAAATTATAACAAAGCTGGCTATATCAGGGAAAAAAGTTGAATTTTCCAACTGCCAACAAAATATCTGCAGCTAATTTTTCAAAAGCTGACAGCATATGGAAACGATCTGGAAATCTTTGGATTGCCAAGCAAGAGTGCTTGTACTAGACTATAGTTCGGATGGCCTTGATGCTCGAATGATAATTTCCTACTTTCAATATGAGAAGTATTTATGCGTGGCAAATTATCCGCACTCTTAATCTTTCCAAATCGAACAGAGAAAGTTTCAATTAGTTCAATTAAGTTAATTCAATACACGATTCAAATTTTAACAATTAACAAGTTTGATATTATCAGACTTAAAATTCGTAGTTTGAGAACAAATACTGGGCATTTTGAGAACAAATAATGGGCATTTTGAACATTTGGGGCTAGATGTGCACTGATACGAGCAGTCTTGTTTTCTTCTAGTAACAAGTTATTTAAATCATTTTATTCGCCTCAATTTAATTTAGACTGATTCACTTTGCCCCACACGTTGCCAGTTTACAGAAAGTTGGTGAAAAGCGCTCATTAATTGCCGCAAATTGGTTAATTTTAAAATTCCACAGTTTTTACAAAAATGTTTTTGCATATGAAACATGGTTATAATTTTGAGTTCATGGCTTCAACATCTTTCAGATGACATACACAAATTATGTCACAAACGGTCAATTGAAAAAATTACGACAAGCAAACCTATTTGACAAGCAAAAAATATTCCGTCATTTTCGTTAAAATTTAGAACAGCGAATACACCGGGTATTATTTTGAATTTAATGGTATCAATTTTCGAAGAAAATGACCGAATATTTTTCCATGGAATGGTTTACTTTTATAACTGTTAAAGATTCAATACACCTTTTTTTACCAGTTAAAGGAAAAAATTCAATATGAAAACAACTACACAAACCCGGGTTGACCTCCATAAACCAAAAATGCTAATCATACGATTGCCTACATCAAATGTATGGGAAAATGTTAATCATACAATTTAAGAAAACTATTGAAAAAAGATTCGATCTAGTTTCTCCGGCTATTTGAACCAAATAAAACAGTCTGGTGATGAAAAAAAACCACGTTTATTTTTTTGCAAAAAAATGTTTATCATACAATTTTCTGATATGAAAAAATGCTTATACTAGAGTTTTTTAAGGATTTTCTGAATCTATGAAACTGTAGAAAATTGTAGGATAACCGTTTTTTCATACATGGAAATTGTAGGATAACCATTTTTGGTCAACCCGGGAATATGAACACAAGATTACATAAAACTGAACAGATGATAAAATTACGTTCAAGACCATCCTTACTTTTAGAAAAGCAAAAACATTATTGAAGATTTATTACTTGTCATTATTTAAAAAAATTCAACGCAAGCAACGTAGGGAAAAACTTTATAGAAAGATTTCAAATTTTTTGGTGAAAAAACAGGGATATCATAATTCTATCGATTAAATGCTAAAAAATTGGGGCCAAGGAAATTTGACGATGAGGAAATTAGATGGATGCTACAGAAACGAAACTAGACGGAATTTATTTTTTACAGATCTGGCATTTTAGTCGAAAAAGCTATGAAAAGGAAAGGGCCAACAAATTTTTGTTTTTAAAGTCAAGTTTCACAAATACAAAAAGAACATAAAATCTCAATACCTATCAAAACAATTAGTTTAAATGAACAAAAATGTCAAATCCGAATATTACAAGAGAGTTTTGATTTGAATACATTATGCATGATTGACTTGTTAAATTTTTGGCTACCGAAGTTTAACTGTTGTCTACAAACATTTGTAATTTTCTCGCGCAATTTGTCTGCAAACAGTTTTAATCTCTCTCACTTTCGTCTATTTTCAAAATCGTCTATATTCCTTTTAAGTACCTCCGTCAAATTTGCTTATCGTCTAATTTCTCAACCCCCTAAAAAATCTATTCTACTTTTTTTTCTGTATATGACAATCATATTAATAACAGTGTGACTTACACTTGTACATTTGAAGATACTTTAAACTGGCAAATAAAGTGTTTTTTTTCTAAATAAAAATATTACATTTGGTATATCGAACTGATTTGGTTGCACTGATTTTGGTCTATGTGTCAGAGGAGCAGGTATTTTGGAAAAAATCAAGAGCCTCATAGCTTAACAACTTCTGAAAAACAAATGAAAAGAAGATTGATAAGCGAGGTTAGTAACCTAGTTTTTAGTTGATCGAGGTGTGGCATCAGTTCTGAAAGGTGAAAAGCTTTTCTTTTGTGCTCACATTTATGAAAACTACATCATGTTATAACGATGGTATGAGAAGAAAATAGAGTGAAAAATTTCGGTTTAACAAAGACTATCAATATTTCGCCTGCTAATATCATCCATAAAATTAATCAAGGAGCGGTAATCTGCTACTCACATAATAAGTTCATCGTATCATTATAGTAAGGCCTTAGGCAATAGGTTTCTCGTTTTGTTCAATTTCAACTTTGAAACTCAAATTTCATCTTGTTTGGAATTGGAAATTTAGAGTCAATTGGAAAGTTAAATCAAATAGAACTCGAATTAAGGTTAAATAGGTTTGATCACTTTTGCAACTAAACTAATATACAGGCTTGTCAAAATGAGTTTTGAAATTAATTGGTTAAACTTGATTTCGGTGTTTTATCTTCTGAGTAGCATCAGTATTATAAGTGCGTTTCATTACCACCGTGAACGTTCTTTTGATTGTCCCCAAATATCCAAGATTCGCCCGGTTTCAATTAGTCTGAGTGACCTTAAAGGACATTGGTACGAAATAAAAAGGACCGATTTTGTACGAGAAAAAACGGCCACTTGTGTTGAGTTTGACTTCTCAAAATTCAAAACCCCAAAAGGTGAGCTGTACGCGTATAAAACCTATCATCTTTATTCTGCTAAAACTTTTGTGCTCGCGACTAGCAAGTGTGTTCGTAATTGAGTTTTCGATCTTTTGTACTGTAAACAACTCATTTAACATTTTTCTCAAGCAATTTCTAAAAAAAAATCTCGAAACCAAAAATAAATTTTGAATAAATTTTATTTTGAAATTACTGTGGTCGCATCTTTTTGCCCTAGTTGCTCATCAGCAGCCAATTATTGTTTAATTTGGGCTTTTAATTGCCATGTTTTTGTCTGTTTTTTCCCAGAATAACAATTTTTCATCAATTGAGCTTACTGTTTTTTTCGTGGTATATAAAATTCTCAGAATTCAAGATAACCCTTTATTCAAGATAGCACGATAACAGAAAACACCTACTGTAGTACGAAAGTGTTCGAAACGCTTCTTCAAAAAGTGGAAACGAAATCGAAGTTTCTAAATGGCTTTGAATTAACTAAAATAAGGAAAGTATATCGAGGTTTGTGCTCAAATTTTCACAGTTTTTTTTCATAAATATGAGAATTTTCAAAATTACATGATGGTTGAAATATAGATGCTTTACGACGCAGGTTTACAAATGAACATGGTATAATATTGACTAGTTCCTGTATTGCTTCAAATTATATTTTAATTAAACAAAGCGTAAATATAAAAATTATGTATACATATCGGGTTTTAAACCACCAAAAAAAGAATCACAAGAAAAAATCACAAGAATTCCATCACTTTGTGTGAGCGTCAGAGCAACGAAGTACTCGTTCTAAAGCAAAACCCTGTTTTCTCCGACAATCCTCCAAGATGTTTGGAGAAAACTTCATTAACTGTTGCGATTTTTTTCTTATAAGAAATTTATTAAAAGAAAACTTATTAACAAGGTCAAAAAACATGGTTAAAAAACTTACAAGCTCAAAAAACTTATTTCTCCAGGCACTGATGCTATTCCTATGCAACAAAAAATTTTGATCGAAACCGGTCAATGAAGAAGTTAAAACTGTCTGAATTATTAACGTTCAAATTTGCCTCAATGCTATTTGGTAGTCATTCCGAGACCAATTTAATCGACAATTGAGCCCGATTGTTTGCGCGTTAACTATCCCAAATCAGTCATATTAGCAGTATTCAAACCCTCATAATTCGCCAAAATCATTCACAGATATTTTTTTTTTTCAATTTAAGCTCGAGACATCAGTACCGCCCGATTGCAAGGTAAAGTTATCAAACATTTTCTAATTAAAAAATTAAAATTTGTACCGTGAAAACAGTTTTTATCTGAAGCCTTGAAATTGCTGAATTGTTTAATTGCCCTTGAAGATAACTGAAAGACTATTTTTTTAAAAACTAATTAATCAAAAAGCTATCTTAAAAAACATTTACAGGCAAATTCACAACTGAAAAAAAAATTGTCACAGGCTTTGAACAATACGCCAGCCAGTCAGAGGTAAAATTATAGTTTTTTAAATTTGTTTACTAACCGCTGAAAAAAATGGGCGCTCAAGATGGACGATATGTCAAATTAGCGATAGCCGAAAGGTATTTTCAATTAATTGATCTCAAAATGACCACAAAAAATCAAAAATTCCACCTTGCATAAAAAAAGGGCGACCGCGTATCACTACTCAGCAACGTCTCAAATCAAAAGACAAGCATAATATAGCAGCAAACTGCCTTCCTACTTGATTGGCAAAAACACCAATAGATCACAGAAAGAAATAATCCCCTTATCACCTGGGTTTTAACTGCTACCCCTAACACCCTTCATTATACATATGATTGTTGTATCTGAGATCAAGCATTCAAAATGAACCATAACAGGACACGTGACAAAACTTCGATTTCTGTTCGGAAAAAAAACTAACAAAAATAGACTTTTTTTGTTTTTCAGAATAAAAAATATGGTCTATTTTCTAACAAAAGAAAAAAAAATCATTTCTGTACAGAAAAAATTTCATGTCTGACTCAGGTATAGTCATGTCTGACCAGGTATAGTCATGTCTAATTAGGTATAGTCATGTCTAACCAGGTATAGTCATGTATGACTAAGGTATAGTCTGCAAACGGTGAATTAGATATGCAAAGAGCTGAAAAACAGCTAGTGTCTGACATTTGAAATTGGGAGAAAATCTCGGTACGGGTGCTTAATTATGTAATTATATCAGAAAAAAAATAATCGAAAAATAAAACTGCAAATAAAAAAATAAAATCTTTTGTCACATTCTTCAGCATATCATCGCTCTACATTCTTGTTATGGCAAAACCATTGTTCCACAATTCCTTCTCTTTTTATTCCGATTCGAACTGGCACATATTCGTTAAATGTTATAAAAATAGCATCAGAGAAGTGTAATGATTTCTCTTAATCCCCCTCAGGGATTCAACCCTCTAGACAATTTTTCGGCCAATCAACCCTAAATTTTTTCTTAATATGCCTTGATGCCAATATATAAAATTTTGAGGAAAATCGCTTGCCAAAAAAAGCAATTTTTTTGGTCAAAACTTTTTAAGAAGGGCCCAAAAACGGCCTTTTTGACCAGTTTTTTTTTCAAACGTTTTTTAAAAAAAATCAGTTTTTGCCCAACTTAAAGAAAGCCATTAATATGATTTAAAATTTCTCCTCAATTTTGATTTTCTACACGCCTTAACAATCCGAAATTGGTCAACGTTTGGACCAATTTCCAAGTTCAGACCCTCAAAACTTCCTAAAAAACAATAATTGGTGCAACAATTTTTTACTTTTGTGCTCAGAGCATTGATGTTTTTCTGATGTTGTAACAGGTTTCCGTTACAAATACTTCGTCACAAAGTCAGTATTGTTTTTTTTTCAGAACAAAAAAAATACAAAAAATTGTTTTCAAAAAAAGCATGTAATACCAATTTAACTTTAAACGGGAAAACCCTGACTGTTTTGACTGTTTAAGCTTCTTAAGCAGATTTTGGTTTTAAAAATAAACTGTAAATACCTAAGCATACACCTGCTTAACTTTGCGAAAACCAATCACAAGTTAATTTTTTTAACTTTGAGCTCAAATCATCAATATCTATCATGCTCAATAAATCCCGTCAAACTTTGTTACTCATATTTCCAACTAAGTCTTTGGAAAAGAACGACTCGAACTCTTCGAAAATTGGAATGGGAACCAAATCAATCATAAATGTTTTCTCACTTTGTTCAAAAATTTGAACAATTTTTAAAAGGTAGCAGTTACAAAAACCATATATTTTCATGGTAAACTCAGGATGTGCAATGATGCAAATTAAAAGAAGGCCTTAAACAAAACAGCAGAACACTCCAATCAATTTTAACAAAACAGCAGAACACTCCAATCAACTTTTCTGAGTGATGTCGAAAGTGTGGAAAAAAAATACTGGCTCTTTGCTATACGAGAAAAGATGTCAGCTAAAGAGGAATGTCTCGCTATTTCACTTCAGAGCATATGCCATTTAGCATTTAAAATATGAATTTTGAGTAAAATAGTGAGCATTTAATACGTAAACTTTGAAAAACGTAGCAGTTTGTGACATATTTGCACCTGTTGCGTATCTTGAGCTTGTTTCAAGTCTGTTTTAAAAGTGGCCCTGACTTTGTTTTCATTTGGCTACAGATTTTTTGCTCAATGAGTCTCTTGCAAAAATTACTGGATTTATTTCACCTCTTTTATGGGAAATGTACAGAAAATTCAACCTGAACTGGAAATCAATTTTTCTCAAAACTGACTTTTAGTAGTGCACCTTAGAAAAGGCCATTTATGTATATCCTTTGTAATTTCGTGCTTTTTAAAATTTTAGTCCAGAAAATTTTATTTATTTCACTATATTTCACTTTATCAAAATAAGACTTCAATTGCAATTTTAACCTCACAATTCGAAATTTTAATCTCACAATTCGAAATATTTTAAGCAATAGATTTGTTAAAATGAGTTTTTTAAAATGTTTATGGCATTCAATTTTTTTCGAATTTTTGTTCTCCAAGAAAAGCCATAAATAAATTTGTAGTGAAGCATTTACCCATGGTTAGAATTAAGCAGTTATTTAAAATTATATTAATTATCTTTACAGTAACGTGAATTATATGAATTATATATAATGTTTTTATGTTTTTCAGACATTTCTTGCGTTTTTTGTAACTTCCTGGACTTTCAAATACAATTCAAAAGATTTCTTGCAATTCATTTCATTGATATGGTTCTAGGTTTTCAATTTCAATTTTTCTTGTCACATTTCAAAATTTTGAAGTAGTTGTTTTAAGTTTTAGAGTTTTTTACATAAGATTTTTTTAAATTTTATTGCGGTTGAAATTTTTTCCGAGTTTTTTCGCATTTGATAGAGCCAAAACTTTAAGAAAAATTTGTACTGAAGCCAACTAAATGGAGCAAGATTTCAAAAGGAAAACAAAATTTTAAAAGTAGCTTAACAATTGCGCTGTCTGCTTTTTTGTCAACAATTTTTGATTGTAACGACCAGACTATGACAAAAAAAATAAACAGTCCAAAACACATCAAGTTCAATTAGCGCCTTCATTGAAAAAGACAACCGATTATTTTACATGCATATTTCTTTTTAACCAAAATTCTGATTGTTTATAAGCGCTAAATTCAGATATTTGAACAATTAACAATTATTTATGATGATAACGCATTATTTTCAATTATTACACATGCTCAGCAAAATTGTCCAATGGGAAGTTCATTTTTTTTCATTCTAACTCGCAAATATTAATGCTGATTTTGGTGGGCGCTATAATTTTCACAAAACTGAGAAAAAGAATGATGAAAAGACCGACTATTCCGTTGTGTGCCGTGTATTCAATTAGATTTGATAATGTAATTTTTAAGAGCAAAACGAAATCCAAATGCTGGCCCAAAATTGTCCCCACTCAAAATATATTCCGAAATTCTGTCTGCATAATGTAGAAAAAAGTTTTGATTTAGGAAAAATTAACTTTGCAACAAGGACGCTCCTTTTGTTCTTCTTTTGTTTTTTCTTTCTCTTTGATCGTTCCGACAAAAAATTTTAACATGTTTAAAGACTTGTTTCTGGAATCCAGGAACATACAGACACAAAATTGTGCTCCTATCCAGTGCACAGTTTGGCCTCGTAATGTAAAAATTTGACTATTTTTGAAAATCTCCCAATGGTAACTAACCTGCCAAATCTGTTAAAGTTGAATTGAAAAAAATATGTGCTTGCGATTCCTTCTACTTTTATTTTTTTACGCTCAAATTTTTTGGAGAAAAATCCAGTTTGGTTTAAGAAGAAGTCCTTGTTCTGAAACAAGGACTGTTTGTTGGGTTTCTTCTCTAGAAACACACTGTCAAATTTGAAATAAAGGGTGCATGCAATTAAACCACCACTCTTACGAATATCTCCGGCAGCAACAGAGTCTACCAGTTGTGGTAAACAATCATCTATTGAGTAGAGTCATCCAAAATATGATATTATGACCCATTTTTGAATTTATGGCTTCAGAAAATATTCAATTATTCAGGTTTTGCTTATTTTTAGGAAACTAATTGTTTTTCTTAAATCTTAAGCTGCCAAGTTTGTCATTGAAGGCTTCAATCAAAAGAACAGGTTATGCAGATGTTTTTAATTGGTTGCCGTGACCTAATTTTTAGAAAAGTTTTTTACATTTTGAATTGATCCATTTTTGAAATTGTGCTCGTTTTTTTGGAGTTTTTTCAGTTTTCTCAAAATTCACTATTCCAAATATGAATTTAGGGATTCAACCAGAAGACGATATTGTGCAATTTTTCTCTGCACAAGCTATTTTGCCCTAATTCTTAAAGGAAAAAATATGACCCTTTAAAATATCCTTTAATTAAAATTTTGTTATTTTGGCTGGCATTTGGTAATTTTAAGACTTGTCGGAAAAGTCTGCTGAATCTGAGTTTAGCAGTGTAATCAAAGAATTAGGTGCTATTAGAACAGCTCATATTTTCAGAACAGAAACATTGGACCTCACAATTTCCAATTTTTGAAGTAATGAGGTATATTAAAGTTTGATTTGCTGAAAAACTACTGTGCCAATTGTGCACTTACGGGCTCAAAAGATCTATCCCCTCCGAAGGCGGATTTTACCAATTCTTGCATATAATTGGCTGTTGGCCAGGTGAACATCCAAGAAGTGAAGTTTTGCCCAATTTTATGGACTTCGCCCGAAAACCACCTAGCCATGTTTGAGACTATGAAAACAGGTAATTGATCTTAAATGTTGAAGTAATCTTCCTCGCAAAAACGTTTTTAAATGCTTTTGATAAATAAGAAACCACTTTTTATTTCAAAATCTTTAGTGTTTGATTTTAAAATTGCTAATTCTGGTCGCTTTTTGCTTGTATCTGCGAAGTGCAGCGTGTAAAACTTACAATTAAATATACCTCTAATTTTTGTACTTTCTGAGGCGAGGTGCATACTGTTCAATCAAGAGAACAGGTTGTGCAAATATTTTTATTTGGTTGCACTGAACTCATGGTTTAAAAAAATTATTTTATAAAAAAAAGTGATCCATTTTTGAAATTGTGCTCGTTGTTTTGGAGTTTTTTCAGTTTTCTCAAAATTAACAATTCCAATTTTGAATTTAGGGATTCAACCAGAAGACGAGATTGTGCAATTTTTATCTGCACAAGCTATTTTGCCCTTATTCCTAAATGAAAAAAACTATGTCACTATTGAATGAACTTCCAGTTTATATTATTTTGCTTGGCATTTGATTATTTGAGATTGTCAAAAATTCTGCTGAATCTGAGTTTATCTTTGTAATCAAAGAGTTAGGTCTGATTACAACAGCTAATATTTTCAGAACAGCAGCGGTGGACCTCAAAATTTTGAGTTTTCGAAATAATGACGTTATATTACCGTTTCGATTTGCTCAAAATCTGCTGTGCCATTTGTGCAATTACGGGTTCAATAGAACGAACACGTTAAATAGGTATCCCCTGCAAAGGCGAGTTTTACCAATTCTTGAAAGGTATCGGCTGTCGGCCAGGTAAACATCCAATAAGTGATATTTTGGCCAATTTTATGGACTTCGCCCTCAATTTTGGGGCTATGAAACCAGTTAATTGATCTTAAATGTTGGAATACCTTCCTCTCAAAAAATGTTTTTTAAATGCTTTTGATAAATATGGAACCACAATTTTTTTCAAAAATTTTAGTGTTTGATTTTTCATTGCCACTTTTGGTCGTTTTTTGCTTGTGTTTGCAAAGTGCTGCGTGTAATACGTACAATCAATTAAATATAGCTATAATTTTTGTTCGAAGTTTCTCAAACGATTCTAACAGTTCATAATCCCTTTTTTGAAAGAATTTTAGCTTGGCTATTTTGCGTGAAAATTGGGAAAAAAACTTGCTCGCTAAACTCGGGTTGAGGTCCACGACGTATAAAAAACACTTTGTGAGGCTCGGCGTATACTGTTTTGAGACTGAACTTTTTTCTTAGGTCGCCTAATAAAGTCGCGCCGCCAGTCTTTTGTAGACTGGTGGCGTGACTCAAGAAAAAGCTTTGATTGTTTTTGTTCAGTTGTGCTTGTCCCGGTGTTTTTCAGTCGCTCCGGTCAGGAAAAGACAAATATTAGTCACGCAGGTTGCACCATTTTTTGTGACGCGCTGATTGCGACTGTTTTTCTGGGTCGCACTGATCGCGGTGATTTTCATCAGTCGCTTCAATCTTAATTTGCCATTTTTTATGCCTGTCTGGAATAACCAAAATAAAATCGCGATGGTCTTTTATTAAATCGCGGTCATCGACCCTAGCAGCTAAAAACTATGAACACATTTGAAAAAAATGTATTTAGTGTACAAATCTTTGTATTTGTCTAAGCATTTAGTAAATGCATGAAATAAAAATTAAAACAATTATGATGAACCATGATTCATTTTGATTTTTTGAAGCTCGGTCTAAAAGAAATTAAGAAAAAAACAACGTTTTTTTTTGTACAAATTTTACGGTTTTTTGAACCTGTTTTTTTTTCTTTTTTTAATTGCAATGATCGCGTTTTTTATTTTGAGTAATAATGATCGTGAATTACTTCGCGTACGTCAGCATGATTCCATTGTGTTTTCTCACAGTGTTTGGTTGTAAATTTGAACATTTACTATTAGTGATCTTTATTATCCTATAATTAATTTCGCCCTGCGTAATCCGACCAAAGATAAAAATTATTAAATTTTTGATTTTTTGAGAGGTGGTGAATACATTCAGTTTGATTCGAGTACCACCCGGGTTGAAGTTCCACCGTTAATTATCGCTTTTTCCGGAGTATCCCAGTGATCGCTGTTTTGCAGCGCTGATTCATGTATAATTCAGAGTTTTTTGCACAGCTAAACCTGCGATAATTCAAAGCTATTTCATTTATGATTCCCTAGAAAATCACTGCCTGCTAAACCCTAAGAAATTTCAACTCATTCTAGTAGCTTTCAAAAGAGAATGTGACTTAAGAAGCCATTTAACTTGAGAATTACTAAGAATTGGTGGAGCAAAGGTAGAATGCATGGCTACAGACTAAGGTTTGAGGGATCGAACCCAGACTGTAGTTCAACAATTATTGCTCATTTTGGTAGGTTTTTTATCGCTGTTTCATCGCTGAAAATTGTCATTATTCCAGTTCCCCCTTTTAATTTTTTCTGAAATTTGATATATAAAAGTCGATTTAAAATGGCTTCGTTTTTAAAATGGCAGTCATATTAAAAACTGCATCGTAACGTGTCAGTGTGAACAGGTGAACAAAATTTCGCAACACTTCTTATATTCGAAATGCCATATGAACAATTTTTGAACAGTGGGTGGGAAACTGGAAATTAGCCGAATTAGCGATAGTTTATCGATAAAGTTTGCTATTGTGGCAATGAACATCGATAATGCATCGCTGGCGGTCGCGGTTTTTTTCTTCACTTTTTTACCGCTAGTTTTCAATGTGAGCTCAATCCAGGCAGTCAAACCCTTTGTACGATGCTCTTGAATCATTTGTGTGGTACGCTCTTCCTTACTCGTGATATTTGGATATAATAATCTTGACTGCGACCGGATACTTTCCGTAAAAACTCTCTGAGTCGCATATAGGAAGAAGTTCGTATGATCACTGAACAATAAGTCTCAGCTATATAAAATAACCGTTTACTAATTTCATTTCTCATTTTTCTGCCGTTTGCATTAACTTACTCTAAACTGCGTAAAATTGACCGTCAAGGTCAGCACAACTCAAATGAGGTTACTACGACCTATATAAAACGGAAGCAGAGCCCTTAATGATATTAGTATATAAAAGTACTATAGCTACTTCTATTCATACCTGGTTGTATGACTTAGTAAGACATTCCACCTTCTAGATGAAAAATTATACCTTCTATGATTTAAAATTTCTGGCTAAGTTCATAAAATTTTGTATCTTTTTTTTTCCACTGTTTTCACTTTGTCGCCTCTCTGTTCTCGCCAATCGTGCTTTGTGCTGGTGAAGCGTATGTTGTTACCAGGTCCTTACCGTTGTTGTTTTTGTTCTCTTCACTATTTACCCATTCTTTTTTCAGGAAACCCGACGCACTCGTTAAACTCCATCCTTTTGCTTGGGTTTTCCTTTATTTCTTTGGCAGTCTTTTTCTTGTCCTTCTTCAGTTTGACTATCGATGGAGAATTGGCAGTCGTCCCGAGATCAAGGCTTTTGGTATGTCTATACACAATGCGGCTACCAGTGCAGTGGTTCTCGGTCTTGTCGATCTTCTTACGTTTTTTGAGCCTCGCTTGTGCACTTTGTTGATATGACTTCTTTGCAATTTTTCTTGGTTTCGAAGTGTCCCCCTAGTTTTTTTCTTGCCGACGGGTTTTCTGACTTTCTGTTTTCTTGTTCTGAATTTTTCGGCTCTTCCTTTAATTGTTTCCAAAACTCTTCTGGTTGTGTTTTTGGTTCGAATTCGTCCTTTTTGCTGTTTTTTTCTCTGGTCCTGATTAGTTGCGGTTTTCTCCTCAGTTGCCTTTACTTCTCCATCTGGTATCTTTATTGGCACCCACTGTCCCAGCAGTTTTCTCTGAGTTTGGCTTTCCTGCTTCCCGCGGAGTCTCTGGTTGCACTAAATAAGAACGTCTTTTATCAAAATTTTTTGAACCTGGCAGCAAAATTTTTTAACGTGAGGGTCTACATTTTATTCAATTTGCCTGGTCAGGCACAAAAGGGAACCCGTCAATGCGAATATGTCTTATTTGTCTGTTTTTGCACTTGACCCATGACGTGTGTGACATGTATCTCAGTAATTTTCCATCTGTTGTTTCATTCTGTTTCTCGCAATGACACACTCGATATTTTGTTTTTCAAACACTTTCTATAGTATTTTCCTATTCACCTGTTCTATTTTTTCAATTTGGTTGGTGTCGATTAATATCCCGTCCCCTTTGAACTTTTGCATTTCTATGATCTTGTTTTATTAGATTTTGAACCTTGCTGCTCCCGACTCTTGCACTCGGCGTCCTGTCTCTTATGAGCTTATCCATCATACATGGTATCCCGGTACTCAATTCACAATTCATCGTTCCATTTGGCGTCTATGTCGTGTATGTGTCACTGTTTCATTGCCGCTATCTTCAAAATTGTACTGTCTAACGATGATAATTTCACACTTCCCAAGATAAGATGTCTGCGTTACTGTAAGTGGCTAACTTTTTTGATGGAGGGTTTTCTGATCATATGTGCCTCGATCTTGCATTATGGTTAAGGTGCGTGCCGACTACTTCTAAATGTTTTTCTAATAGTTTTGTCACAGCCAATTCTAGATCTTACGACGTTTTTAGCCGATCAGTATTCATAACTGCCAGTCTCCTTTTTATACATTTGCTCATACGTTCTACGGGTTCGATAGCCATATGATTTTCCACTGGTGTTCTATACAATTTGCTCATCCTTCTTCCAATCTGTGTCGAAATTTGGTTTTTTCTCTATCCACCTTGCTGTCTTCGGTCGTTTTTTCTCGTTAGTTTTTTTTCAGTCGTTTTTACTCTCATCCATACTGGAGAAAAAATTTGATCAATATGTTCTCGGTTTGTATCTGCCGTCGTTCGGTGTGATTTTGGCAGTTTTGATGGTGTCTTCTTCGCATTGGCTCTGTGGCTATTTATTCGCTGATTTAGTTGAAATTGGCTTTTTATTAACGGTCCGTTGGAGCAATGTTGGCACTTTGTTGTACCGTCCCGACCAACTGGCCCGACCAAATGTTTATTTTCAGGTGTCTCATTTACCGTGGTTAGTGTCTCGTTTGTATCAAGTGGCGTTGTTTCTTCGTTAGTTTCGTCTTCTCCTTCTGATTTGTTGTCCGTGTCTCCTAGATTTTTTTGTCCTCCAATATATGATCTGTAGTTTTACTCATTGTCCGAGTTGGCGTGAAAACTCATTGATTTCATTCAAATTTCTCAATTTGCTGACGTTCTTCTTGATCTCTTTTTTATAACTGTTTTGGCTCCAATGCAAGTTTCACCGTTTGATCTTTCCTCACTGTGATAACGATTGGGCTGATGAATGGTATATTAAAACCCTTGTCTAGTCTAATAATTAGTTCTGTTTCAAGTTCTTTGAAAGTATTGATTATTTCCGCTCAATGTCGGTCTCGATCTTTTTCTAATTCTGAACTCGGGGGCATTTTAGCAATTGGTTTGCTTTAGTTTTACTTGAAATAGACCCAGGACACCCTGAATTCATGATTACCATACTTAGTTCCTCTTCTCTCTTGACTCTCAATATGTGTCCGTTCACACATTAGGAGTTTTTTATCACATCGTTTTTTCTCACTTAGTCTATTTGCTTTTTGCTCCTTGACCATGTTCTACTTTCCTTTGAAATATCCTCCCATTTCGTCATCTCTTTGTCTTCGTTTTTTTGTTGTGTCTAAGGTGTATTCTGTTTTGTTTTTTGTCTGTTTTCTTTCACTTGAATTATCGACGATTTAAAGATGTTAACAAAATGTCTTTGTTTCACACATGTTGCACGAAGATGGTTGTGGGCCAATAATATAGCCAAATGGCTGTTGTCGAAGTTGTTCCCGCATTTGCAATAGTTTTTCTGGGTTCGGTTTCTATGATCTTCTTCCACTGTTTGTGTTTCTTGTCCTCTACTGTATCTTTGAACCTGACCTCTGCTGTTGTTTTTATTCTCATTTTATCTTCGTCATCTGTTGAAATATTTTTGTTTTTGGCTTCTTTTGTTAATGTACCCTGTCGGTTCTTATTTGATATTTGTTTTACTTGGCGTCTACATCAATGATACTTGAAACGAAATGTGAGTGTTTCTCACTGATCTGGAATGTTCAACTCTTTTTTCTCGTCGTCGTTGTTGTTGTTGTTGTTGTTGTTGTTGTTGTTGTTGTTGTTGTTGTTGTTGTTGTTGTTGTTGTTGTTGTTGTTGTTGTTGTTGTTGTTGTTGTTGTTGTTGTTGTTGTTGTTTGTGGTTATGCCGAAGGGAGCTCATAGTATAGTGAACATGTCGCCGCGTACCCACTCTTACTCTTTAGCTCCAAAATCTAGTGACACCAAGTCAAAAACAGAGACTAGATCGAAGTAAAACTGTTCCCCGAGTTTATATGTTTTTCATGGTCTATACAAAAATATTTTAGCTCCCAAATACTACAATTTGTTCAGCACGAAGATTTTTTCCGCACAAGAACTGTTCCAAAAAGTTTTTTAACTGACACTGTGTTGATTTTAAGTTTGGGTTTTTGGTGTCTCATTGTGTTTCTAAGCAAAAAACTAGATAGGTACTAGTGTGTTTGTTTGGTCACTCAAAAAAGCTGAGGTCCCCATGATTTGAATCAGTTTAAAATCGATTTAAATTGATCCAATTAATTTTCAATTGTTTTAAATCACTTTTTTCCAGCCCTAATTTGTTTTTATTTGGGGAGGGGGTTAAAACGGATTAAAATTGATTTAAATCGATTTTTTTATTCGAATTTCATCAGCTTCGAATTTGGATTTTACATTTATTTATTGCCCATCATTTTTAACTATACATCCATAGCGTGCAGTACCATAATAAAAAGACTAAATAAATTTCAAACTATCAATAACATTTTATGATTTCCTTACTCTACATTCTATAATAATCTACATACTATTTTGAGTTTTGAATCTGATGTATAATGACCCTGTTCTTGATTCATTTCATAAGTTTCAACATTCATGATTTTTTAAAACTTAATTGCCTATTCTTGCGACCAATTTTTTGATTTTTTACATAGGTTTTTGCCCATTAACTGATTTACAATTATGATTTTCTATGATTTCAATGCATATTTGTCTGAAAGTCCACCCAACTCGTTTTAAATCGATTTTTTAAACACTTAAATCGATCCAAATTTTTTAAGAAAGATTGATTTAATTCGATTTTGAAATGGAATTAAGTGAGATTCGGATGAAATTGAGTGAGATTTGGATGGATTTTAGCAGGTGGAAAAATCCATCCAAATCGATTTAAATCAATTTTGTTGACACTTAAATTGATCCAAAATTTTCACGAAAGATCGATTTAAATCTAATTAAAACCCATTTAGGTTCGTAAAATGTACCTTGTTAGTCAATTTGGATCGATTTAAAATCGATTTAAATTCCCATTAAATCAATCTGAAACCATTAATAGTAAACTAGTTTTGCCACGGGACCAAACAAGTAAACTAGTACCCATTGCTACACCCCATATCTGTCCGCACACGTTCTGTCTAGTTTCTGTTTTTCTCTTTTTTCACTCTTTTTTTTGTTTTTTTCGTAGCTCTCTGTCTCTCCTCTGTTTTTGCAGCTCCCTGTACTGTGGTCTCTGTTGTTGTGGTCGATTGATTTTCGTGTATTGGTTTAGGTAGGTTGGTATTGAATCGTTGGCTTGTCTCATTGTACCTCTCCAACATAAATAGTTTTTTTTTGCAAGCAATACCATCTCTAAACTAAGGCCGTTTCCCTTTCTAGAGTTGGTTCTACTATTTCCTTTTTCTCAGAACGGCCTGGTTCCATTTGGTTTCTTAATTCGAGAATCAGTGAAATTAGACAACCGTTTTCTAATTCCATTTCTCAAATTTGTGCTGTTAGCTTTTAATTATGTTATGCTGATTAACTTTTAGCATTGACTGTCAAGCTCATCACAACTCAAAAAAGGTTGCTACAATCTTAGAGTCCCTAACAGTATAAATTTTACTACAAGTACATACACTCATACCTATGTTAATGCAAGTACGACAGTTTTTTCCCACAGTTGTTTGCAGATTCAATTATTTTAACTGTTATAACTATTATAAATATTATAACTGTTTTGTTGAATTTGCTCAATTTTGATATATGTCAACTTGTTTGCTAATTTTTAAACATTGACTAGCTCATTTTGTAGTTTTAGATTTAAACCATTTTGTACCATCTAAAAAGTTCATACTACTCAAAGGGTATCAAAAGGTGCATCTTGTACAAAAAGTTGATGTTGTTTGCTTGGAAACTCTGACAGTGATAACACTGAAATTCTTCAAAGGTACACTTTTCGAGAGTTATTGCTAAATATTATTCGTCTTTTTTCCGCTTTTTCTCACCATACACGGGGTTGTTCCAGTGTTGTTTTCGCAATAATTTTTTTTCGCAACAATTTTTTAAAAATATTTTTTTTCGCAACCTGTCAAGAGTACGTCGATGGACTTCTGAACATCGGCCGGCATAACTGTGAGACAGTAAAAAAACTGTTTAAAACTAGTAAGTGCCCGTTGCTTTTCCGCTAATCAGACTAAGTTTGCAATGTTCTCAAGTGCAATCATTAGGCAGTTATTGGCTGTAGGTATAACTTAGTCTGATGATCCTGAAAAGGATCACCCTTTTCTCCCTGTTTTGAATATTTATGCCACATTGTTCACTGTGATGTCTACGTTTGGCATCTATTTATTGTTTTGATGTATAGACTTTGTTTATCTGTTATAAATCCCAATGAAGTTTCATCGTTCGATCCTTGTTCCCAGTTATGACGATTGGGCTGATGAATGGTATATTAACACCCTTGTCTATTCTCTTGATTAGTTCTGCTTCCAGTTTTTTTGAAAATATTGGTAATTTTGCCCTTTTGGCTATACGGTTATATAAATTCCAGGAACTCAATTTCTATCACATGAGTTTTTCATCTCCCGATTTTCACGTATAGCTCACCAAAAGTGTCAATGATTATTTTTTAATGGTGTGTCTGACTCAAAGTCTTCGCTCACCTGAAGCTGTGATTTGTTCTCTTGGCGTCTTTTTTGCACTAAACACATTTCCAATAGCGTGAGTGTATTTTGACCTATTATGTTAATTTTTTTCATGTTTACAAAAAGATTGCGTGATTGATGATGATCCAGCCTAACAATTTAAATGGGATGATCATTTTGCCTAATGGTTTAATCGAATACCTGTTCTAGCATGCCAAGTGGTTTTCGTCGTCGTCGTTGGCGTTGTCGTCGTCCTCGTTCTTTTTACATTGTGCACTCGGAGAGAGTGAAATGACATTCGAATGCCTTTAATAGTGTCTTGGATTTGGCCAATGGTTCCTCCCTAATCACACACATTTTTTGCTGCTTTTCTTGGCGCGAAAAATCTCCACAACTATATATTTCATTGTCAAACCGATTCAGATGCTGAAAGTTTTGAGAGTTATCTCTTGGGCAAGACCACCAGGTTAAAATATGCTAAGCTAAATATGGTTCACGCTCGATAAGCTAAAGACTAAAAACACTCTAAGCTTGGCTAAAAACACTCCAAATTTTTCTTCTCTTATTATTCGAGAAAAAAAAAGAAAACGTAAATGGTTTACTCAAAAACACTTGGAGCAAAATTCGGAAAAAATTGAGACACTAGCACACTTTAATCATGTGTTTTTTAGTTAGCAAAAACTAATTCTGTATTTTAGGAGAGAAAGTTCAGCTGCTGATGCTTGGTCAAAACTTTCTGCTAGGCGACCTTCAGCTCTTTTCAGAAGTGAATTTTACCGATCCTGAAAGCTTTTCAACAATTTCTCTAACATTCAAAGACAAGGAAAAACTTACGATGCATATTCTTGGTTTTAAAAAAGACGAGTATATGCTATTGTATTCTTGCGTCCGACCTCCTGGATTTCTCAAAATCAACGTGGAAAATGCGTGGTTACTTTCTCGGAAACCATTTTTGGATTCACAAACTACGCGAAGTATCCAAAAATTTCTTTTCAATCATTTTAGACTGTCAAGTATATATTTTCGGACACATTGGGCAAAATCGTGCCGGTCTCAAATGAAAAGCTTAACTGAAAAACGAAACAACAGGTTCAAGCGATGGTTCTTAAGACATGCTCTAAACATCGGGAACAAACTATTAGACCAAATTCATTTGAAAAAAATGCTGCGCTAGTAATGAAATCCAGTTCAAATTGTGATTAAACTGTTTCTTCTTACTCTTGACAAATTTCACTTTTTGAGTAAATTTCGAAAATATTTGACATCATTTTCCATTTGAGAAAAACTTCTAGATGAAAAAAATTCAGGTATGTTTGAGAGCAGTCAGAACAAAAAACTTTCGTTTTGATAGGCAGAACTGGTGGTTTTCAGTAACGATGTTCGGCGAACAGGGTGTAAATTTTTGCTTCCGTCACAACTTTAATTTTTCTTTCGAAACTCCAATGCAAACAAGACTGCGACATTTAAGGCGTTGCCCAGAATCTTCGAACTGCTCTTTAAGTGTGCAGGTAAAGGTACGCAGATGATTTACCTGACTAATGTTGAGCATAGAATATCGATATCTTTTTAATGGTGAAATAATCTTTCAAAAACTGTTATTCCTAGAATAGTCTGAAAAAATCAAACCGAAGTCAAAACTAATATTTCTTAGAAAGTAAAAACAAAGAAAATCTGGGTATTAGCGAAAGTGGTTTAGGAGGTTACCACTATTGAACTTTATTGCAGCACTCATGTATAGGCCCTGTCGACTCAAATATCGGAGCCTTTTACTTCTTCGATTGACTGTCCAACCATCAAGATTGGTGGTAGCACCATTGAAAGTCAGACTGGCCGGAGACAGGTATCAATTAGGGAAAACAGAGACTTGACGTGGTTTGTACCTAGATTCATTTACAAAGATCGCCTCGGCTTTGCGTAAAATTAGAATTCTTTTTGCTGCAAATATAGTGGAAACAGTAGTGCATCCAAACAGTTAGGAGCGAAAAAAAAAATTTTACAAGAGAATACGCTTGCGTTAACAAACTTTTTTGAAAACCAACCAAAAACAACGTCAGTATTTCACAGTTATGGAGTGGGAACAAAGAACAGTTCCAGTGGAATCTAAAAAGTTTCAAACGCTTCAGAATTGTATTATTAAATTTGGTAAGTGTTCCGACTTTCGGAGAAATTGGAATATTTATGCCTTATGCGTTTTCTTAAGTCAAATTTCGGCAATCGAAATAATCAGGGCATATCAAATAACTATTTGAATAATTTTACTTTTTAAAATTTTTGCAATTAATTGAATATTGCAGTATTTTCAAAATTGCAATAGAATTTTGCAATATATTGCAATGTTTTCAATAGTTCAAGGCCACAATTTCTTTAACAGTATCTATATTCCAAAATTTACGGTTACAAGGAAAAAAGTTGCAATTCCAAGTTTGCAGGAAGGAGACGTGCACTAGGAGCCACGCGCAATTTCTAGTAACACTCAATCTTATTCGAGATAACCTGGCTCCTCACTGATGTCAATTGCTATTTGCAAATTGCAAGCATCAATCAATCTTAAATGCTAACACTACAAAGTTGGCATCTACGGCATTAGAAATGTTGCAACCTATTGCAATATATTGCAGGAAGAAAAGCAGTATATTGCTTGAAATTTTAAGTCAAAATAGATAATTGCAATAGTTATATTGCAAAATATAGAAATAGCAATAGTAATTTGATATGCCTCACAAAAAACAGATTTTACGCAAAATTTTATACACCACATTGATATTGACTTCCTGAAATCAAATATAAAAAGATAATTACCTTCGATTAATTTTTGCAAAGTTTTGGGAGTTTGAAAATTGCCAATTTGGCCATGCTCTGGAATAATGTATGTGCTATTTGAAGAAATTATTCATCATGCGAAAGCGTAGAGCGACTTATTTATGCGAGCCGAATTATCCCGCGCAACAAAATTATTCCAAATTGAATTGAGGCTAGCTGATTTGTCGTATTTATTTCGTACGACTCAACTTTTTACACTTGATCTTTGATATTGTCCAAAACGGTAACTTCCCAAATGGCATAATTCCCAAATGGCATAAAAATGGAAACTTTTCCCAAATGGCATAAATTTCAAGTTTTCATTGTAATTTAAACGTTTTCTATCAATTTCTATCTATCATTTTGACAGGAGCGAAAGCATGTGAACAAGATTTGGAACTAATTGCTTCCAAACAAAATTAAGCAACAGATTTATCGAAAAAAATTGACCACAAGAAGCTTATAAATAATCGCATGCTTATGCTTCTTGCTTTTGATAAAAAGTTCTACAAAATTTTCACGGTAAAATGTCAATCAACATTTGAATTGACAATTTGACTAATTTTCTCACATTGTTCACGAAAAAAGTGTTCTCGATTTTTCCAAAGCAACTGTTGCATGAAATTTATGCCATTTGGGAAATTTTTCATTTTAATGCCATTTGGGAATTATGCCATTTGAGACGTAATCGTCCAAAACTAAGGAACAGTCGGAACCTTCAGAGCTTTGCATTGATATATGAGAAGTCTTGTTCAATTGTTAGCTCTTTTCTGATGGAATTCTTAATTATAACTGTCTTTTCACTCAACATTCGTGAAATAAGCTTCTAGCTTTTTGAGTATAACTCTCAGTCATTCAGGACATTCGAACATTAATTTAACTGAGCTTCTTTTTCGCCAATGTGAGTTTTCAATTCTTTATGTTTAGTTTGAATCCTGAATTGTGTTTGTAAAGCTGCGCTTTAAAAACGTTTCCGAGATCTTGGAAAGTCTTACCAAGATCATATTAGGGCATCCAAGTAACATGACAATCTTGCCAAGATCTTGCATGGGTCTTGGATATCTTGCATGATCTTGCACGAACTTGCTTGTTAACTTGGCAAGATCTTGCATGATCTTGGAAAAAGCTCCCGGGTTGAAGTCACAGAGAAAATCGGTACTTCTCCAGAAATGTATTAGAATAATATCAGTTATGTGTCAGAATCTGTTAGCTGGCAGTTTATTTCTGGTCAGCAATTTATTAACTGTTGTTTTACTTGAACAGTGCTGATAACTTCTGTAATTTCAACCAGGGCTTGCATGATCTTGGCAAGATTTTCCAAGATCTAAACACTGGGAAGTGAACCTGTTGATTACATAAAAAGCACTTTGAATCATCAAGGCATCGGTATTACTCTAAAATTGGCTCATTTTTATATTGATTGCTGCCTCGCCACTCTCATCTAAGTCTTTGTCTCAACAATTTTTTTTTCTTGTGATATTTCAAGTGTGCCACTGATTCCAGCAAACGATAGATTACCATAGCTATCAAACTCCGTTGTGCCACCCTTTTGTTTTTTGAGTTCCTGAAAAGCTCCTGTTGCTTTTGATGCATTTTGTTGGGTGCAAACTACTGTCAATTCTGTAAATTCTTTGGTCACCGAGCCTTTTATTGAATTAATTTTTTTCTCCTCGCACAACTCCCAGTTTGACATAGAAAACCTCAAGTGGTGGAGCAGTGTTAAGATAAAGACCATTGCGATTTTCATGAATTGACCGAAAATTGTTTCTCATCCAACTCCATGCGTAAAAATAAGGGTCAGCTCATTCTTCCTTCAGGGTCATCTTTCAAGCTTCGACCATGCTCGTAGAAGGTTTCGAAGCTTCAGCCATGCTCGCATAAAGGTATCTTTTTATCTTCCTCAATGCATGCAGACCTCCTATTCTTGACGTTCAAACAAATCCAATGCCACTCTTTGAGGCTGTTAGTGCTTTGAATTACAAAGAACTGGCCTTTCAATTGCCCCCAATAATCACCTTGACCTCTGGCGGATTAAGTTTTGTCGATTTTTTTTGTCGAACTTCCGAGCACTCTTAGAACATTATATTTATTTTGATTAAAAATGTTGCACCGCAGGTGAATTTTTGAAAAAAAAAACAGGTTAAAAACTGTTTTTGGGCACTTTTTGAAAAGTTTTGACCAAAAAATTGCGTTTTGATCGGCACGCGCTCCCCTTCAAAATTAGTATACTTTGGTGCCGAAGGCGCCTCTAGAAAAATTTTAGGGTTGGTCGGCCTAAAATGGATGTCATAAAATAACAGGGTTGGTGAGGTTGTCGAATCCCTGAGGGGGCGGTGAAGCCCCCCTAAATCTACCCCTGATATTGACTGCTTCCTCACAGCTACTGGCTTATGTTGTTATAATAATATTCAAACGCATCAACTCACTCACTTGTCTTTTGGAAAATCTCTTCTGCTTTATGACAATTTCTTGGAAAAAAAACTGATTTCCTGTCGATCGAACCTTTAGGAATGGGTTATTTTAAATCTAATTTCGGATCTACCATTGAGTTTCAAGCTTTCGGAAAGATCTGGTAATTTTCTAAAAAAAATTATGAGGAGTATTAATTTTGATTTTTTTCCCGACTTTGTGCAATGCGTACAAATTGATCCAAAGTGGTAGATTTGGTGGTAAATGAGGGCCTCCAGATGTTTTCAAGTTTATTTCAGATTCAATTTCGGATCTGAAAATTTCAAACTCGTATCAAGATATGAAATAAAGAACTTCAAATCTGAGGATCAACTAATGTAAGAAATAAAAAAATAGTAGATCTTGCACAGAAAATCTCCTTGGTAGGGGTCTACAATCTCGAAGACTGGAATTTCACCGGCATCCGATATCTGACCTAATTGAGCGCTTTTGATTTTTTAAAGCTTCTAGTTTCCACTTCCACTTCTATTTTTTGGTCTATGTTTCTCCCTTCAGGCTGTTTCAGTCCTGCCGGTTTGATTAAGATTGAACACATTGGAATTGTCGGACTTTTGTCTTAAGTCTCAAAAGTAATCGTATAATTTTGATTTGTATCAATGATTTTGACTCCGGAAGATAATACAATTTCGTATAAATCTTTATCGCCCGAGTCTGTGAATTAGAAAAGTAAGGTATAGAAGTTTTTTCCGCGAAAAGTTTCTAGTTTTTTAAGCCCAGTTTTTGGAAAACCAGATTCACATTTACGTATGATTTTCCCTCCAGCTATATCTACCATTGAGTTTCAAGCTTTCGGAAAGATCTGGTAATTTTCCAAAAGATTATGAGGAGTATTAGTTTTGGTTTTCTTCCAGATTTTGTGCAATGCGTACAAACTGACCCAAAGTGGTAGATTTGGTGGTAAATGAGTGGTCCATTTCATATCCAATTTCGGATCTGAAAATTTCAAACTCTTATCAAGATATGAAATAAAGAACTTGAAATCTGAGGATTAACTAATGTAAGAAATATAGAATAGTAGCTCTTGCAAAGAAACCTTTCTTGGTAGGAGACTATTTTCCCCCGATTTTGTGCAAGGCGTACAAACTGACCCAAAATGGTAGTTTTGGTGGTAAATGAAGGCCTCCAGATGTTTTCAACTAAAAATTTCCTGCCGAATCGATCAAGGTAGACTTAATAAAAAATTTTCATCATCGCATTTCTCTCGGCAAATCAGATAAATAGTTTCCCATCAAACTATAGGCATCAGCAGGATTCGTGTAAAGCTTCATTGCAATACGAAAGCAAATGATTCAACTTGGTGTTCATTTTCATTAGAAGGACCAGAATTTTTTAATCAAACAAAACAGAATTATCCAGAAATTGTTTGGCAAATTTAAGGTTTTAAATGACTTTTTTTAGCTAGAGATAGATTTTATTTGGATTTTTTTTCATTCAATTGGAAAGTTTTTTTTTCTACTGAATTTTGATGAGCTAATTACAGTTTTGCTATGCAGCATATTGATCCATTTGATGCAATTAATATTGGGATTAGAGTCAGGAAAAAAAATTAAAAATTAAAAAATAAAAGTAGGCTTAGAATTAAAAACTCAACGGAATCTGATTTGAGTACCAGTTTTCCCGAGTTTATGTAATTTAGAACCGAAGCGATGACTTGAAAATTAGCGCTCTTGGAATTTGCTCTTTTGTGTTTCAGCCTATGTTTTTTTTTTCGTTCCGACGGATGTAAGACTGACTTTTAAAACAGTTGCTACGGGAAATTCTTGGACGTAATTTGAACACGGGACCGTTTTTTGACTGAAGTATTGCCCCTATTGTTTTTACATTTGTAAAACCCACCTCTTGACCCTCTAGTTGTTTTTTGAGAAACAAAAATAAGTCTGAGGACGCAGTGGATAGCTCTGAAAAAATCAACTTTATTTCAATGGTTTGTGAAAAGTGCTGTCAGAAAGGTTTAATGATTGGTAATCATTTCGAATTCTGGCCTGTAAAAGTAGTTTTTGTTCTGCTCTACTGTCCAAGTAGTTTTAGTTTAATTCTTGAGTACTTATCTTCATTTGGATTTACAAATCGTGTGGCGAAAGAAACCGTTTTCCGATCGTTTTCTTTTTTTTTAAGACCATTTATCCACGGGGGAAAGGACCAACACAAGAGCTGTACAGCTCATCACGGCGAAACGCTGTTGTGCCCCTGTTTAATGACTACATGCAATTTTTTTTTTGGTTATTTTCCTGGGCTGGGTAATGTTGTTTCACCCTCAAGCAACGAGCACGGATCATGGTGGGCCTCGAACATCCGACCTTTCGATAGAGAGGCGGAGACGTAACCACTTCACCACCGCTCCCCTATGGATTTCATGGATTTGTTCGATTGAGGCTCACAATCAGTTGTGTGATACGTCTGATTTTCTTTAGTTTGATTAGATTTACTACTTCTGATTAGTGTCTTCAAATTAATTTCTTTCGTTGGAATACTGATTTCAAGTTAGAAAGTGATTTGAGTTGTCTACGTAAGCTTGCTAGCTTCGGAACAAATTCATACATTGATTAGTTGAGCCAAAAAACGAGCGCAGTTATTTATTTTGTTTAAAATTTGAAGGTTTTTCATTGCCAGAGGTTTAGCAAAAGAGATTAATTAGTTTGTGAGTACTTTAAAATCCTAACCAGTTTATCGTTTTCTGAAAAAACTTACATTCGATAGATTTTGATTCATAATGATAAGTTTTTGTGAAACTTTTTCCTGGGAGGCAATTAAAACATCGTCTAAATAACAATCTACTCAAGGGAAAACTTCATCTACTAAATGGTGAAGGTTGGAAATTTGGTGTTTATTTTTTTAGGTTCGCTTACTTATAACTTTCTAGTCCACAGCCAGTTTAAATATTTTGCTTTTCTGGCAGGCTTTGTTCATCCGAAGTTTCTATCTTAAGAGTTCGTCTTTTACTGAGCTTAATAAATGAAAGAGGACTCTCGTCTCACAGTGTTTCTAGCTGTATTGGCTTTTTAAGTTCGTAGAAATTCGAGAAAAATTACTCTTTTTTTCCGAGCCGAGACAACCAATTTTGAAATAGTCAAAAAAGTTACCTTGTTTTTGAGAGGCCGGAAGGTTTACCGACTTGCGGACCCTTGAAGATTCGTAACTTTTTCAAGTGTTTTGATTCCATTGTTTTGGAGTTTGTCCTAACCAAGAAGGTTTCTTTCGGGGTCTTCTGTCAAAATGAATGGAAGTTCTTCGTAATAGTTTTCTTTGGAAAAAATGGCTTGTTTATTTTTCTAATGAACTTGATATCAGTGTCACGTAAACAACAGTATCGGTTTTCTTTATGACTTCATACAACGATTGATTTATAAGTGTGGGTCTCCCAGCTTTAGGTTATGAGTTTCAATTCTCAGTTCAAATTCTATGAGTGATTTCAGCAGTAGTTTTTTTTATGGTTTTTCGTCTTGGTAACAATTAGAGCAGAGTAGTTGTTTTTGTCATTTTTGACCATGCGTTGATTGCTCCACATCACTGTCTATGTACTCTATCTACTTTTTTACAACGGTGTGATTTGATGGAGTCTCCTATTCTGTGCTATTTACTTTTTGACTTTTTTGAAGTTTTTCATTACAACGTTTTGATTTAATTTTTTTGTGAAGTGACCTTCGTTTTTCAAGATTCCGCAAAGAATTTTTTTGCTTGGCGGTTAGGTTAATTTCCTCTTTTGAAAAATTTTCTCTGCTTTTTAAACATAAATTCCGCTCTCTCTCTCTCTCTCTATCATCAATGTGCATTCCTTCCCTCTTGACATTAAATTGTCTATCACTATAACTATGTGCAGAATATCCGGATGATATGGAATTATTGGTCATCTTGAAAGGCTTACTGATGCCCTTCTCGTATGTTAACGCTACGTTTAATGCTTCCAATGGAAATAAATTTTGGTTACATATATCTGCTGAATCCCTAAAATGTCTCAAAACTCCACTAAAGGTACAGGTTCGAAGTGAAGGTAGAGCATCGATTCGTTTTTTTTGTCTGCCTCTTCGGGAAGCATGCCGTTCTGTTTCTTCGCCCCATTTGTTTTGAGACTGCTTCATGGTCTTCGTGGCGTCTCTGTTCAGCGGAATTTCGTTCCAGTTTTGGGTTTCCTAGGTCGTCCGATTCGTTTCTTTCAGGGTTTTTACCAATGATTGACAAATTTTAAGGATTTCATTTAACCGGATTCAGCAGAAAATCGATATCGATATTTTTTGCGGTTATGATTGCCAAAAGCAATATGTCAACCGAGTCAACTCTGTAACTAGAGGGTCAATCATGTGGTTTTGCCGAAAAAGGGGAAATTAAAAGTGGAAAAAGTGAATCTAATGCTCACACTAAAACATTTTAAAATGAATAAGAATAAATAAGTAGATTAGTTTAAGTTGAAACATTAGGTTAGAACTGTCAACTAAGCACTCCATTGGAGTGGTTCGCACCAAAAGTCGGAGGAGACCTGTTATATTAATTATTAAAAAAGTGAATATAAAATCAGATCACAACATCCCCCTTCTTTAAAATCGCGTCTAATCTATCGTCCTGGGTCGAGGTCCGAGACTCTTGTGCAGACTATGAAAGTTACACCGCATCCGAAACCAGATCAAAATACATAGTCGCGGCGAAAATTTGAGTCTTGAAAGTTTGACACATGGGCCGCGAAAGTCGCGACGTTGGTTGTGAAAGTCGCGCGGTTGTCTACGCAAGTCTGGACTTAACGCAAAAGCCTTGATATAGCGTCACAAATGTATCGACAAGTGATCGCGAAAGTCTTGACATAAAATCGCGAATGTCTGGACATACGCTTTCTAGACGCTTGCAATTTCGTGTTCAGATGCTTGCAACTTTTCGAATTTTTGCGAGTTTATGGTATGCTTAATGGGATCACGTTTTTGTTTTTCCTGACCTTCGATGCCCACGTTGCGACTTTCGTGATTCATATCTAGACTATCCAGACTCAAACTGTCAGCGCGACTGGATACGGTTTGGTTCTGGATAAGGATATGGCGCGACTTTCTAAATCAACGGCGCGACTTTGTTTTCAACTTTTCCAGACTCAATCTATTTTCCCGACTATGCTTTTTGTGTCTGGTTTATGTGATGAAAAATTTCATTATAGTTTTTCAGAAAATTTTTCTTATTGAGGTGATCGGGATGGGATATTAAGGTGTTTTTATGCTTTTATGTACAGGTGTAGACTTGTTACTAGAAAACTTTATTCTAGAAAAGCTTCTTCTCATTGCGTGTGCTATACAGTGCTGATTCAAATTGTCCGGTAAAAACACATAAAAATTAAAATTTAAAAATCGTTTTTCTCAAATTGGTTTGACATGAGGTTAAAAATGAAGAAGACAAAACTTGTTTAGATTCTTAGCAGAATTTTTTGTTTTGCCAAGTTTGTACACAAATTTGTAACCCAAAAGTTGATCGTTTTTGGCTTTTTTAGTCCACAAAAGTTACGCCAAACTTTTCGACTCAGTTACGGACACTTTTTTAATCAAAGTTACCCTCTTAAATAGTCTTACAAAAATAGTGTTTTATATTGAAAAAGTGACATTTTTCGTTAAGCAAACAAAAATAAATTATATTAAACAATGTTTTTGAGACTATATTCTTCTTAAAGTGTGTTGAGCTACGTAAGAGGCTTACTTTTTCATAAATGTATCCGTAACTGAGTCGGTAGATTTGGCTCAATGTATGAATGACTAAAAAGCCAAAAATGATCCATTTTTGGGATAATAATTGGCTCTTTTCCACTTCCCCACACATTTCTGGATTTTCCATTTTTTCAATTGTCTTTGCATGTTATTATGGATGAATGCGTGAAGTTACGAAGTAAGATACATGCAAAACTTTAATACATTTCGACTACGTAAAATTAGTTTTTCGAAACTGATATTCAAATGTGGGGGAGGTGGAAAACAGCCATAATATTTTGTGTCTGGATTTCGCAAAACAATTAGCGTCATATAAAACTCTAAGCAACTTTTATCTTCATCATTTTTCACCAAAGGTCAAACCAATTTGACACGCGTTTTAATGACTCTAAAATTGACTCAAAATTAAATCGTTTTAATTTTCAAATTGTGTGCGTTTTGTCCGGATAATTTAATCAACTTTGCATAATTTGGCCCAAACGCCTAAATATTACCGGTTCAGAGGGTAGTGTGCACACACTCTACATCACAAATCGTTCGGTGTGAGGTACTAGTGTTTCCGATGAATGTGAAAAATTGTTGTCCTAACGCAAATTTTTCTCTGTTGAAACTGAGTAGAAATTTTTCCTTCCAGATGCGTGTATAAACTTAAACACATGCAGTCCTCTACATTTTTGTGTTTTGAAAAGGGCGCAATTAAATGAGAAGTTAAAAAGGCAGCTGTATTGAAATAATGTTTTTGCTAAATTATATATGATTTCTGTTTTCACTTTCGACAACAAGTTCCAGTGAAAATAAACAACCCTTATCCATTTACACACTTTATCGATTATATGTGCCCGACTTTAAAGTTCTTTTAGACCTCTTTTTCTCCTTGGAATTTCTTCGCGCTGTTCGCCAGAGTTACGTAACTCGGCTGAGTCATAACGCCACAGACATTGCCCTCCGTCGCGAATGTTACGTAACCCAGGTTGCCCCAGTAGGTAGACCAGGAGTTCTTCACGAGCCAGTAGGACGTGTCACCCAGGTTTCCATATCCGACCAGCAATACTGAGTGGTCCAGATCGTCCAGTGCGTTCTTGCACTCTGGGTCATCGTAGATTCCGTGGCTGTAGAAGGAGAAGGAGTCGAGGGAGGCATCGATACCTACTGAGAGTGGTCCGTGGATATTCAAGGCCGTTTTGACAGTTTTTTCCTGTTTACCAGTGACAAAAGCATAACTGTCTAAATAAAACAAGCTGAATCTTTTTCAAATTTTAAAAAATTTCTGGAAGCTATAACAATTCTAAAACCAAAATTAAAGCGAAGGATAAGACGGAGGATTTATGTCGAGGACAAAAACGCGGATAAGTTAGTTTAATTTCAAAACTTTTCAACACATCCTGAGAACATTTGCAAGCATGAGCGCATTTTACCGATGTTGATGATGTTCTCGGATGAGTTGAAGTGACATTTTCCATTCTGTCCAAGATATTGTCCATAGTCATCCTCGGTCATCAAGCCTCCCATCTAAAATGCATTTTTAAACATGCAATCCACATTACAAAATGCAGGCTGTCTTTTTGATGTTGTCCTCTCACTGCAGACCAGAAACCTCATTTAATAGTTTAAAACGATTTTTTTTTCATTCCGGCGATCTGTGCGGGATTTTTTCAAAGTAAAAGTTCAGTCCGGTAAAAAGTTCGGTTCGGTAAAAAGTTCGAACCAGTTCAAAAGTGTTTCGACTTTCTCAACCAAACTTCCATATGTTTCGACCTTCTCGACTGTCTCGACCGTCTTTTTTTATAAATTTTTTTTGCTCGACCCCGCATGAATGTTTCGACTTTATTGACCAAAAATGGGTATGTTTTCAACTGTCTTGACTTCCTTGACACACAAAGTTATTTCCACAATTTGTTCGATCCAAATCAAATTAGTCTCGAGCTCACTCAGATGTATGCATATATGTATCTATGTATGTATGTATGTATGTATGTATGTATGTATGTATGTATGTATGTATGTATGTATGTATGTATGTATGTATGTATGTATGTATGTATGTATGTATATATGTATGTATGTATGTATGTATGTATGTATGTATGTATGTATGTATGTATGTATGTATGTATGTATGTATGTATGTATGTATGTATGTATGTATGTATGTATGTATGTATGTATGTATGTATGTATGTATGTATGTATGTATGTATGTATGTATGTATGTATGTATGTATGTATGTATGTATGTATGTATGTATGTATGTATGTATGTATGTATGTATGTATGTATGTATGTATGTATGTATGTATGTATGTATGTATGTATGTATGTATGTATGTATGTATGTATGTATGTATGTATGTATGTATGTATGTATGTATGTATGTATGTATGTATGTATGTATGTATGTATGTATGTATGTATGTATGTATGTATGTATGTATGTATGTATGTATGTATGTATGTATGTATGTATGCATGAATGTACGTATCTATGTATTTGTGCATGTTTGTATGTGTGTATGTATGTATGTATGTATGAATGAATGTATAACTCCACCTTAAAATAACTCCAACGTAAAAAAAACTAATTTTTGAAACTTTGGTTGCGCTCGACTTATGTTTTGACTGTGCTCAACCTATGTTTCGACTGTGCTGGACCTATGTTTTAACTGTGCTCAACCTATGTTTCAACTGTGTTCGACCTATGTTTCGACTCTCTCGACTTACTTGACTATCAAATAAGACGAGGACTATGACAAAAAATATAATTTACGCATTTCAGTTATGTTTTTGGGATGATGTTTGACAAATCATCAAATGAAAACAAATTATAAGAATCAGTAAAATGCAAAATTTTCGCATCGAAAATAAATCTTTAGAAACTATTTCTCCATTTTGTTTTTGTTTTCTGAACAAATCTGGACAAAAATAGTTGATATAAAAACTCGTAATTGAGGAGATTTCAAAGAAGGTACTTTTCCTTGCTACAGGAGCCATTAAATCTCAAAAAATTGAAGGGTTCCCTCACAGATTTTTAGTTTTTGCGGTAAGCAAATCTCCTTAATTGGTTTTTGCTGATTGCGATGGTGCACTCTCCTGTAAGACATAAGAGTGAACCTAGAAAAAGTGCACCAACTTTCTGACGGAGATCTCTTATGAGCAGATTGTTTTTTGCCCAATTAGTACTTCAAAATTAAGTTTAAAAAATTGAATTTTGAAAAAAATCAATTTATGCTCGGTCTATCTTGGGACCGATTTCGATCTATGTTTCGATTGTTCTCGACCTATGTTTCGACTTTTCTGGCCAAAATCAGGTATGTTTAAAGTGTGCTGGACCTATGTTTCGTTTTTCTCGACCGAAGTTGGGTATGTTTAGACTGTGCTCGACGTATGTTTCGACTTTCCGGTTGACTTAAAAGTGCTTCTCGACCGCGTAATTTCAGTCGCAAAACTGCACTCGGTCGACTTTCAAAAGTCAAAACATAAGTCGAGGACATCGACCCTGGTAGCACCAAACTAAATATTGTGTAAAAATGCGTTCAAAAATTGAGTAGTCCACTTGAGTTGTAAAGTTTTGCGCCTCTCTGGTTTTCAACCTGACAGTTTTCTGACAAACAATACGCTTTAGAATTAAACTCATGTTGCCATTTGCTTGGAGAATTAGGAAATTATTTTGAAAATTGCTCATCCTATAGTCGAGACTTTGCCACTATGATTTTGCTATTGATTAAGGATAAAGCTCTAGGTTAAGGAAGCGTTCTTGATTTGGGTGCATTCGCTATCAAGTTTACGCCCTCTTTTTACCTCGTGGTCCAGTAGCGGCGTGCCGACGGAGGTAGGGGGGAGGGGCAGGGCGATCGCACCCATCTCAATTCTGGCTGCCAAATTTTCCCAATGGGTGTCCCTTTTGGTATAAATTTACGAGGTGTGCAACATCAAAAAAACTTGAAGTATTATTTGAGGGGGATCTAAATAAAGTTAAGGGGATCGCGCGGTGAAAAAACGCAGTTTTTTGGTCAAATTAATTTTAAAAATGCTACGTAATTTATAGCCTGTTTATTGCAAAAAAATTGAGCAAAACAGGGTCCTTATAGTATTTTCAGAGACTTTGGAAAATCAAATTGATCGACCTAAAAAAATAACGACAAAACTTTCTTTTTTTCGAAAAACCGCCCCTCCTGAAGAACTTCTGCGCTCGCCACTAATTTAGGATAAGGAAGCTCTAGATTAAGGAAGCGTTCTTCTTGATTTGGCCGCATTCGCTATCAAGTTTACGCCCTATTTTTACCTCGTGGTCCAGTAGCGGCGTGCCGACGGGGGTAGGGGGAAGGGTAGGGCGACCGCCCCTTCTGAATTCTGGCTGCCAAATTTTCCCAATGGGTGGAAGGATGCCAAATTTTCCAACCTTGTTAAACTACTGGTTACATCGTAACTTTGAAGTTTAAGTGAGGAGGGGATAAATGAGCGGAGGAAAAAAGCCGATAGATTAACAGTTGGGGTAGACGCATTAGAGCAAATATACTCAAGAAAAAAATGAGTTTTTTTAAAGGAAAAACTTCCTTTAAAAAAAACTCGATTTTTTCTTGAGTATATTTGCTCTAATGCGTCTACCCCAACTGTTAATCTATCAGCTTTTTTCATACGCTCATTTCTCCCCTCCTTACTTAAACTTCAAAGTTACGATGTAACCAGTAGTTTAACAAGGTTGTGTTTTAATCAAAGAACAAGGTTATTCGTTGAACTGCCAAATCACATCTATCAAATATAATATCAATCAAACTAAGTGAACACAATTTTTTTTCCAATATAAATTCTTAGGCTAGAAGGGGAAGAAAACATAGCGTACGCATATTGAACTTAGCAATGAAGTTCCCCTCTTTTTCCATTGGAGTGGGGGGAAGGGGTGCTAAAGACATCTTCAAATACATATACCTGGCTTTGTATATACTCGTATGACCTCCAGTCCTCTCCTCCGTCGCAGCCGTTGTTGCCCTGCTCCCAGCTGCAGTCCATAAGGTTCTGCTGAGACAGTCGCACCAGGTGTCCGTACTTGAGGAAGTAAGCGCCCTCCAGAGTTCCAGTGGTGCCGAAGCTCCAGCACGAGCCACAGAAAGCCTTCAAATCAGGCAAACAAGAAACATGGTTTGTGGCATGCTATAATCACTTCAAGTAGATAAGAGCTTTGTACTCAGTGTTTTTAGTTATTGTTTTCACACGAAATCAGGAATCACAAATAAACGTCATGTGATGTCGATTGATACATCAAAACGAAGCCCTTTCCTTCGCGAATTAAATTATCGAAACATCCGAACAAGTTTGAAAATTTTGATTTTAGACAAATTTCGAGTGAAGAGTATCTGTTCACTTCGACTAAGATTTGCTTAGTTTTTATTTTTCAGGAAATTAAATATTGTCTTAGCCCTGAAAAGCTGCTTATAGAAACAAAAAACAGATGATTTGAACTGCAGTGCTGATTTGAATTATTCAGACTTAAAGAATAAAACTTGAACTTAAAGAATAAAACTTAAGAATAAAACTTGAAAGTTAAAACTAGTTTTTCTCAAATTGGGTTGAGTTTAGGTGAAAACTTATGAAGACAAAACTTGCTTAAAGTTTTAGCAGAATTAATATGGTGTAATTTGTTTTGCGAAGTTCGGGCCCAACATTTTACCCCAAAAATGGGTCATTTTGACTTTTTTAGTTAATCAAAAATTACGCCAAAAATACCCAGTCGATCTCAGACATAATTATACCAAAGTGAGCCCCTTACATAGCCTAACAAACTTTAAGAAGTGTATATTCTCCAAAAAAAAATGCAAATCGTTTAAAAATTGATTTTAAATAAAAAGTTGCTGTTTTATATAGTAAAAACGACCTTTTTTGTCTATCAAACAAAAATAAATGAACTTATACAATGTTTTGGAGAATATACCCTTCTTAAAGTTTGTTAGGCTACGTAAGGGGCTCACTTTGGTATAATTATGTCTGAGATCGACCGGGTATTTTCAGCGTAATTTTTGATGCACTAAGAAAAACCAAAATGACCCATTTTTGGGGTAAATTTTTGGGCCCGAATTTCGCAAAACAAATTACACCATATTGATTCTGCTAAAATTTTAAGCAAGTTTTGTCTCATAAGTTTTCACCTAAACTGAACCCAATTTGAGAAAAGCGCGTTTTAAATTTCAAGTTTAGCTCGTTTTGTCCGGTTAATTTAAATCAGCACTGTACTATGTTTGGCTTTACTTAGTCAATTGAACATTACGCGAAAAGTCCTAATTCAATTGCTGCTAACGTTATTTAATAAAGAGCTTCTGATGTAATACAACAAAAGTTAAGCGGGGCTTAACCTTCAAAATTGGCGCAAACAGTTAAGATTTGTTTTGAAGTACAGAAATGGTATTTATTTAAGTAGAAACTACTTTTGGTGGCTACCCAACGTGAAAAAAAAAAAGAATTATCTAAGCAAAATTGAGAAATTTATACGCTTCTTAAGCTTTGTTAGCTACATGATATAATTTTGTCGGCAATTGAACCAATACTTTTGGTGTAATTTTTGATGGACTGAAAAAACCGTTTTGTTGGTCGTTTTGTTGTGTATTACGGCAAAAAAAATTTTAGCAAGTTTCAATCAACAGTTTGTAATTGTCAAGTTTTGTATAAATTCGATCCAATTCGAGAAAATTCTTTTTTTTTCTAGTTTCATTCGTTTTGTCCAGATAGTTTGAACCTGCTCTGAACTTGTACTATAACTGAATACAGTGCTGATTTAAATTAACCCAACAAAAACTAAATTGGGAAATTTAACTGCGTATTTTTCAATAAAGGTTAACGTGAGACAAAAAAAAATGATAAACACAACAACTATTTAGGAGTTTTTGCATTTTTAGTTGGTGAAATAATTTCAAATTGGCGAAGTCATATGGCGAAATTTTATTTTCGAAAATCGGACAAAATATTTACCCTTAGAAAAGGGTGATTTCGGTTTTTTAGTCAATCAAAAGTTAAGCCAAAAATACCAAATAAAGTTATGCGCAAAACATTCAAACAATTTTAAATCAACATTTGGCATTAAATTGGTTAAAAAAAACTTTTCGACCACAAAGTAAAAATATTTACACAAACGTGGAGAAATTATACTTTCTAAAACTTGTTGAGCTACTTTTGATATATTTTGCGGTACTAGTTTTTTTTATAAATATCTCTTCGTTAGTTTTACCACCCATTTTTTTTTTACAAAAAGGAAGAATTATCAAAAAAAATTGGCTAAAATTTGAAACTGCAAAATGTCCGAAAGCTAAAACTGAATCAGTTTTGTGTACTCTTGTTTTTGCGTACTCTTGTTCTGTTTGATAATTTCAACTATTTTTTTTTGCAATTGCAAGTATCGAAGAGCGCCATAAAGCATTCTAAGAGTTGTCAAGATTTTCAAGTATAATGTTTAACAGTGACTTTTTTGTATCTTGGAATTGACTACGAATAATTTAACAGTTTTGTACTCAAGATTGGCTCAAATTGGACATTTATTTTTAGAATGTCATAATTTAATGTAGTCCTGGAATTAAACGCTCCAATCATCCAAAAAGAGTTAATTTGTTCTTCGTTACACCTCCGTAAACATTGCAGTCATCTTTTGACCTTGAGACTCGCGTGTTCGCATATCCTTCGATTGCTTCAATGGATTTTAGAGTTTGCATCATTGCTGTGTTCATGAGTTTAATCATCTCAAAATTGGATGCCAGAAGGGACATCACTTGTCTGGCTGCAGAAAACTTTTCTAAGATCTCAGTGGAGCTGAGCGACCTTTTGGGCACTTGGTACGAAATCAAACGCACACCATTTCCACGAGAAAATTTTCTGAGATGCGCCAAGTTCGAAATCAGTAGCCTTGAAACTCCTCAAGGTAATATCCAATTGACCTTACTCTTAAACTATATCAGGAGCGGATTTCTTGAAGAAAGAGAACTCCCCACCCATCATACAAAGAGCCTCCTTTTGGCTCGCTTTCACGATTTATACTTTAGGCCGATCAGCTTAAAGTTTTCGGAAGCTATTTTGTCGCCATCATGCTCAATTGTTTTGATGGTGACAAAGAAAAATAGTTTTAATATGGCTTGCTTTCTTAAACTTCCGGCGCAAATTTTTTTAGCAAATAGAGTTTTTGCGGTGACGTAGAAGGGCTCTGAAAATTAGCCTGATTTGTGTATTGCACGGAGTGGAGTTGAAAAAATGACTTCGATTGGTTGCCCAAATTGATTTTCCGAGCTGTCCTAGAGCATCAAATTTGAAAATATGTCTGTGGTATTGCGGATAGAGGTGGATCTAGGAAAATCTCGAGGGGGGATTTTCTTGAAAAATGTTTGATCTTTTTTCATAAATCACTGTAAGAACCTTATTTTGACCAAATTTTCTGCGTCTCTGGCAAATGTCCAAAAATATGGGCAAAAATGGCTTTTGTAGGCAGTTTCTGGAAATATTTGACAAAAAATTGAATGTTTTTTTGGCGCGCGCTCCCCTTTGACGCCTTTGCAAAAATTAGTATCCTTTGGGGCCTTTGCAAAAATTAAAATCCTTTGGCGCCTTTGCAAATATTTTAGGGTCGGTCAGCCAAAAATGAATGTCTTAAAATAGTGCCAAAGGGAGACCATTTGAGTTGGCAAGGTGTCTAATCCCTGAAAAAAAGGAAGTGTCAGCTACCCAAACCCCCCTACCCCTCCCCCAAATCAAACCCTGACTGCGGATCAGTTGTCAGAGAAAAAAAGCCATCAGATCTCGCTGTTTAAAATGATAACCTTTTTCGTGACATTATAATAAATTATAAACAATTATTATTGATTATAAATTTTCCGAAAATCTCTTATAATCCATTTTAATCTCCTATAATCTCTTATATATTTTTCTATTCAAATATAATCTATTATAATAGATTATAATCCATTTTTTGTCAAAAATCTTTAAAAGTGAGATGTCATGACGTCACTCTTTGGTTCACCTGAACACAAAGTTTTACCACAAAACAAAAGTTTCATAGATATCCCTTCATGTTAGTTGAAAGAATCCCGCGATAGGTGAAATATAACTCTTCTATATATCTCATGAAACTAAAGCAGTGTGCTGATACTTTGGTGGTAATAAAACCTAAGATTTGCATCATGAAACAACTATAATCAAGACGAAAAGAAACAATAACGTTATAAATTTGAATTGATTTGACGTCTACGAAAAGCATAAACAATAAGCAACCTATGTGCAAGGTCGAAGACAAAATAAGCAAACTAAAGGGTTTATAATCAACTATTATTAATTATAATAGATTTTTCTGCAAAACAAACGAATTAGAAATTCGGATAAAATAAACGACTATAATCGATTATAATGAACTATAATTGATTACATTTGATTTCAAAAAAAAAGATTATAATCGATTATTAATTGATTAAAATCAATTTTTCCAAAATTTTTGTAAAAGTGGTACTAAAATCATATTATAATTGATTATTAACGCTTGAAACTGGATGCGGGTGGTTTCATATTTACTATGGTGATTGTTATTCAAGCTCATAATTTGTAATGAGCTTAACTCATTGATTATTTGAACCTGTTATAGTAATGGTATGCCCAATTTGAAATTATTTGTTTTTTACAATTTTGTTTTTAAAGCCGAGATTTCCGGAGATTTTTTCTGAAAAGCGTAGATTAAATTTCAATAAGTAGGCCGAAAAGTTTTTGAAATCTTGGGAAAATCTTGAATGTGAAATTATGCCCATCTGCTTTGGAAATTGTCAAAATTCTTTCAAGAAACTCTTTGCTATCATTACGAGGCCAAACAGTGCCTTTTGTGAATTGTAAGCGGATTCCACAACAAGGACGCTCCCTTTGTTCTTCTTTTGTTCTCTAATTTTTTCATTTTTCCAACAAAATTTTAACATGTTTAAAGGCTTGTCTCTGGAATCCAGGAACATACAGACACAAAATTGTACGTCTATCCAGTGCATAGTTTGGCCTCGTAATGATCTTTGTTTTTCATCAAGATTTCTTGAAGAATCTATGATATCTTCTTGATTCTTTGGCAAGAACTTGCCAAAACAGCCAGAACTTTTTAAAAGTTTAACCAAGACTTTTCAAGACATCAAAGATTATGAGGGTTGAGTTGAATATCTTATGTATTTTGCTACTTCCTCTCAAAACAAATGCGGCCTTTATCCTAACCTTGAGTCTCGTATGTTTCAAAAACGAAAGAAGTCGTGACGTTCCTCTCCATCCAAGGTTTTGCTATATATTAAAAATAGGCTTTTTTCTTGTTTACCATCGTTTAGGAAAATCGTTTCATCAAAAAAATAAATAGGGAGGGACTGGAAAAGAGCAAAAAAATCTGCTTATGTTTGATCCGAAAGCAATTGAAATTCAAACTAATTACAGGTGAAAAGATCCAGTTCCTGCTCACTGGAATACATCCATTTGTGCCAAGGTATTTCCATTTCGGAAATCTAGTAACAGACGATATCAATGATATGCAGAACTTTACGTTGAAATTCGACGATTCCTACGACTTACGAGTTATACGAGTGCTCGATCTTAAACGGGACGAGTATGTGCTACTTCATTCTTGTTATATAGGGGAAATTTCGAGTTATATTTATAAGGACGAGTATGCATGGATTTTGTCACGCAGTCTGAATATTAGTCCAAAACTGATCGAACAAGCAGAAGAAATTTTGTTCTCACGAACTAATATGTCACGAAAAAGTTTAACTCATACATGGTCAAAAATCTGTAAAAACGTTGGCTAACGATTTTTCTACAAAAAACTATTTCTACAAGTACTATTTATTTATTTCATCATATTTCATGACATTGATTTTCATTCACACTCTTTTTTAAAGACTCCTTTTTTGCTCTGCTTTTTTCGCTTCTGTATGTCAGCATTATCGCATTAATTCAGTCCAAACAAGACTGCATGTCAAGACAAAGTTTTCTGCTTTTAGATTGTACTTAAACTTGTTTTTCGGTTTTTCAAAGTGTTCGAAAACATGTGATGAAATTTTCAAAAATCATATAAAATTTGAATATATAATATATTTTCAAAAAATCCGAAAGTACATTTATAATTTATGGCTTGTAACGATTCGTAACCTCACTTTGCCTCAAATTAATTGAAACTAGCAGGAGCGTCTCCATTGAAGTGATTTCAGACACGCTATTTGAAAAAAAGTTCAACAAATTAAACTGATTCGCAATAGTTTTTTTTAGACGCAAACAATCAAGCGAAGAAAAAATCCATGTTTCACACTTTAAAGTCAATATTTTTTTCATTAACAAAAAATGTTTTTCTCTCAGCAAGCTATTCAAGCAATGAATATGTAAAATATGCTAAAGTTTTTTGAAATGGTTCGCAAAAAATTAAGGATTTTTTTAAGCAGGCTAATCAAGAGTAAAACAGATTCCTGAAAAGAGTAAACAGCTTTTTTAAGAGTAAACAGATTCCTGAAAAGTTTTTCTTTAGCAAATTATTGAAACATTGAAACTCAGAATTTTCCTGTCATTTCAATGCAGAAATGGCTTGCAAAAAATTCAAAGTATTCAAGGCACGGGCACGCTATTCAATTGACGGATTTTCGAATAAGTTATTCAATGGAAGAAACTTTCAACATGTTTCATAGAACAACTTGGCTTGCAAAAATTTAATTTTTTTTTCAAGCAACTTACTCGAGCGACGCGATGTAACTGTGAATCATTTCAAATTGTGTCATAGAGCTAACTGGTTCGATTAAGTTAAATTCTAAGCAGGCTCTTCCAGGCATAAAATTTTGACTTATTTCCAAAAAAATGTTTTATGAAAATCTAACTATTTTCTAAGCAGATATTTCAAGCATTAAAATTTTGAATAGTATCAACTCTTGTCAAAGAGTGAATCAGTTTCCGAATATTTCCTATGCTTTTAGAACCCTACGCTTTAAAAAATTTTGCATTTCTTTTAAACTAAGAGTTGTCAAAAAAAGTTTTGGAACTAAAATCACAATTCAAAACTACACCCACGCTTGCATTCAACCACTGCTAAAAAAAATTTGAACTTTAAAGTATTTCTTGACTTTTTTGAAAATTTCTCGGAAAGTTACAAGCTTCAGAAAGTCCAGATTAGCAATGAAAATTGGATTTCTAAACTACATCCACGTTACCATGCAATAACGAAAAATTGCATTAAAAATTGTAGAAGATAAATCGTAACCCTACACTTCACCCCAGTTAGCAAGCAAACACGGGTAGAAAGTGTTAAATCCAATTTTTTTTGAGTAATTTTTGTTTCTGGAACTTTTTAAATGACTATTAAAGATTTCCAAATCTCCTGATTTACAAGATTCTGAAAAGTGAAATGTGGTATGGGAATCATAAGCTTATGCAACACCTTCCATAAGCATACACCCTCGGGTACGAAATTCGAAATTTAGGTTTATTGTTGATTTAAAATTTTTTTTTGTAGGATTCGTAAAACCGCTGCTCATATCTTCTCTAGTACAACTTTATGAATGGTTACGTTTGTTTTTACAACCCTAAAAACCCATAGTATGCAACAAAAAGCTCAAACTTGTGTATTAAAAATTTTAATTTGAAAATGTAATCGATGTAAAAACTCTCAAATTTTCAAGATAAAAACTTTACAAGACAACTTCTCTGAACTTTTGAAACTGACCTAAAAGAAGGCCTTAAGTTCAAATTGAAACCACTTTGAATTTAAAAAACTTATAGGATTGTTATGTTTCTTGTTTCATTGTCCCTAACGCTTTGTAAAACATTGTCTCCTAAAAAATAATTGCTCATATTTTACGTCCATAGAGTTGTTGGCGTTGCGTTTAAAAAATAAATTTACAGAGTGGATTGAGCCTGGTCACCATTTCCGTGGCAATCAGTGTTCGTTCCAAGCAACTTCTTTTTTCAATGAACTTGTTTTCTTAGAACGCATATTGATACTGAACTGAGTATGCGTCTTGATACGTGCTTCTGCGGTTACCAGAGCTATCTGGTCGTGCTCTTGTCCCGATTTTCGAAGATAACAGAATGTTTATGCTTGGGTTTTTTTTAATTCAGTCAGTTTTAGTTTTTTTTTTTGCGGAATCTAAAAGGTTTTGTATGATTTTTGTTCTTAGAACTTTTTAAAAATTCTAATAAATATTTCCAATTCTCTTGAATTACAAAAAGCGTACAAAATTCAAAATTTGGGTCTTTTGTTGATTTTTTATAGGTTTTTAGAATTTTATAAAGATTCGTAAAACCGTCCATATCTTCTAAAGTGCAATTTTATGAATTGTTGAGTTTTAGCTTTATTTTTACAACCTTAGTTTGCAAGCAAGGGTTCAAACTTTTGTGTTAAAAATTATAATTTAAAAAAGTTGATGTAAAACTTCTCAAATTTTCAAAACAACCTCTCTGGACATTTGACCTTGACCGATATGAAGACTTTAAATTGAAATTTATCCACACTTTGGGTTGAAAACAGCGTTCCAGGATATTTATGTTTTCTGCATCATTGTCTCTAACGCTTTTTAAAACATTGTCGCCTACAAAATTGCGTGCAAAGAGTCTTTGGAATGGTTTCTTAAATAGATCAAACCTCCGCTTACACGTTAACAGCGTATCGCGCTTTAATGCTCCCAAATTGACCATATTGCCAATCTTGCAACCCCTAAAAACCTTACAAAAATACTTTTAAGTTTGAGCTCAATACAACAATTAAATTTGGAGGCTATAAAAAACTTCGCAAGGAACGGCTTTTTAAAAAGTTGAAATTTGCCCGGAGAAAAAAATATCTTCAAATATTCTGTAAGTCTTCGAAAATCAGAACAACCAACCTTTTTTTAAATTTACCACCAAGTTTTTTCTGGCCTTCGAAACCAGTTGCTCGTGTTTGTTTTTATTTATTAAGACCATTTTTACAAAATTTTGGTATTCGGGGATCGATCTCTTTGTCTGCATGGTTCCAGATGGATATGCACACCACTAGTGTATCCTTGAAAGATTCAGACTAAACTATTCAATTTATACTTTACACGTGTCAAATTATTGTCCCGCGCTACAACACCGTTCCTAATTGAATTGAGGCAGCGAATTGGTTTTATTGTTTCCATATACAACTCAAATTGTGATATTATCAGCCTAAGACTCATATTTTTACTTTTAATTTACTTAGGTTATTCGACCAATTAAAAACTGTTATTCGACCCTACTTAGGTTATTCGACCCTACCTAAAAAAACGATTTAAATCAATTTCAAATTGAATCATATCCAACGATTGTTGAGTTTTTTGAAACATTTAAATTAAAATGGATATAACTCGAATTAAATCACTTTTTTGTTTATTTGTTTTTTCATTTTCAGCAGTTTCGAGTTTGTGGTGCATTTATTTTTTGCCAATATTTACCAGTTGACATCAATGGTGTTCGGTAGCAAAATAAGACGGCCAAATAATTTTGAAAACTCAAAAATTTTCCTGTTTGGAATGAATTAAGTTGCCATCTGAGTTATATCAACCATTGTTTTGATTTTTTATTTACGAGTTTGCTCAAAATCTAACTTACGTCGAATATTTTCTATAACTTCATTGAAGTCTTTTGAGCTCAAAATCTGACTTTTTTTGAACCTTTCTTGATTCGTTACGCAGGTTCTTTCTGTTATTCAATTGCGTATATTTGAGCTCAAAATTTGATTTATATTGACCAGTTTCTTGATGCGTTACATAGATTTTTGCTTAAACAGATTTAATATAAATCAAACAGACACTTAAAAATATCTGCTCAGGGGTCTTTAAAATGGATTTAAGTGGAGTTTAACTTGATGCAAATGAATTTCTGTGAATAGGAGATTCCATCCAAAACAATTTAAATTTTAGCTACTCATATTGATCGATAATTTTCAAGAAAAAACTTAAAACAATTTAAATTCATTTCCGTTCCTCAAATGTACATTTTTAATCGGTTTAGATTTATTTAAAATCAATTTAAATTGATCGGAAACCATTTTTTTCAGTTCGGGCTTGCTAATGACAAAATCATTTTTTGTAAGAATATTCTTTGTGATCAAAATCTACCACCTGTGGGCATGTATATGGTTTTCCGAGTTTTGTATACGCAATTGACTCAAATTGTGATATTATCAGCCTAAGACTTATATTTTTACTTTTAATTTACTTAGGTTATTCGACCAATTGACCAAATAGACCAGTTAAATGGCAGTCGGAAATTTCAAGGCTTTATACTGATATTGGGCTACCTTGCTTTCAACGTGTTTTATGTGAGTTTTACGTGTTTTCTCCTGGATAAAATAATTCGCTCCAATATCCATTGAAGCCCCATTTTTCTATACTTTTAATACAAAAATATTAATCAATAAAGCATGATCTATGAAATTACCTCAGAAAAAAAACCTGAAAAACAAATTCAGAAAGTGGAATAATACTCTGCAATTAACATTTTTGGACGACAGAAAGCATTACGCACTGTTTTCAATTGCGCTGTTAAATTATTTAAGAACCTTAAAAAGCTCAATTAATTGTGTTGAAACTATTGCGTTGAAACTATTGTTTGGAGCCGTTAAAAAAGTTTGAACAGAAATTTGTCCGTTTTGCTTAACCCTAAAGAGTTTCAAGTTTCTAAATAATCTACTGCGGAATTTGAAATTCAGTTTTGAGAAGAGCACTTTTTTGTCGTCAAAGAGAGTTCTAAAACAAAACAATTTTACTGTGGTCCAAGGGTTTGCCCTCAAAATTGCCTAAAAAAGTAGTTGAAGAAAACAAGCAAATCACTATTGAAAATTTCAATAATTCAGATTATGTTTGCAGGGTTTGCCTTGTTTTATTATCAACAACTGACAAAAATGAATAAGGATAAAAAGTACGAAGATTGAATGAATTGAGATTGATTTTAGCATGAAAAAATTTTGGAAATATAATAAAAAGATTATGATTAATTAGTATCACTTTAAAATTGATTTAAATTGTTTTTTAATCCTACCTAAAAAAATGATTTAAATCAATTTCAAATCAAATCATATCCAACGATTGTTGAGTTTTTTGAAACATTTAAATTAAAATGGATATAACTCGAATTAAATCACTTTTTTGTTTTTTTGTTTTTTCATTTTCAGCAGTTTCGAGTTTGTGGTGCATTTATTTTTTGCCAATATTTATCAATTGACATCAATGGTGTTCGGTAGCATAATAAAACGGCCAAATAATTTTGAAAACTCAAAATTTTTCCTGTTTGGAATGAATTAAGTTGCCATCTTATATATAGTTTTGATTTATAGTTTTGATTTATATATAGTTTTGAAAATCAAAACAAGAGTTATATCAACCATTGTTTTGATTTTCTATTTACGAGTTTGCTAAAAATCTAACTTACGTTGAATATTTTCTATAACTTCATTGAAATCTTTTGAGCTCAAAATCTGACTTGTTTTGAACCTTTCTTGATTCGTTACGCAGGTTCTTTCTGTTATTCAATTGCGTATATTTGAGCTCAAAATTTGATTTATATTGACCAGTTTCTTGATGCGTTACATAGATTTTTGCTTAAACAGATTTAATATAAATCAAACAGACACTTAAATCGATCTGCTCAGGGGTCTTTTAAAATGCATTTAAGTGGAATTTAACTTGATGCAAATGAATTTCTGTGAATAGGAGATTCCATCCAAAACAATTTAAATTTTAGCTACTCAAATTGATCGATAATTTTCAAGAAAAAACTTAAAACAACTTAAATTCATTTCCGTTCCTCAAATGTACATTTTTAATCGGTTTAGATTTATTTAAAATCAATTTAAATTGATCGGAAACCATTTTTTTCAGTTCGGGCATGCTAATGACAAAATCTTTTTTTGTAAGAATATTCTTTGTGATCAAAATCTACCACCTGTGTCCATGTATATGGTTTTCCGAGTTTTGTATACGCAATCGACTTCTTGTCGCTATGGTTTTGAAAAAAAACTGATGGAATATGAATCTGGCACGTTAAACCGCTCACATATTTTGCCCACATTTGTTAGGGCATTTTATGTGAAAGATGTTAGGGACAAAAAGTGTGTCGATGACGCAATATTTGCGTTTTGGATGGATTTTGTTTCTCATATCACTCTCGGTTTTGAATTTAATTTCTCAACTATTTCGCTTCCGAATTTCGACAAGAGTGACGGAGTAATTGTGCTCGGGGTGGTTTTTAATCAAACTTGGATTTTTTAACTATCCATTTTCTGACGGAATTGTCTAAATTATTCCCAATATCATTCGAAAAGTATTGTTGGCTCGAGCTGAAACCTGAAATGATATTTCACGTATGTTTGCTTTTGTACAGTTATGGGGCTTTAAAGGTTGGCATTGTAGGCACTTTGGGATAATTGACGCGCGATGTTTTTTTTTGCGTCAGCTGAGGTTTCACCCGTCTTAGAAATTGCTCTAAATTGATATGAGACATGCTGTTTGGTCTACTTCAAGATGTGCAAAATCTTACACTTTGTAATTTATATAGCATTTGGGGGTTTATTTATCAATCCTATTTCAGATTGAACACTTATCCAAAGAAGAGTCAGATGCGAATTGGAACTTCAAATGAAGTCGGAACATGGCAATTTTTACCCTAATTCGAGCAGTCTTTTTGTTCCAACTTTCGAAGAAAAAGAGAAATATATATGCATAGGATTGATTTTTTTTCTAAAATTCAGACCGATTTTACAAAATTTGGCAGCTTATGGGTATGGACACGGAAATATTCGGATTATGCCAAAACAGTATGCTTGCACTAGACTAAAATGCGAACAGCATCGCTGCTCGAGCACTTCTTAGATAGTTTCAATACGCGAATTATTCATGCATGGCCTCTTAATCGTTTCAAATCGACTTGAGTTCAAAGATAATTGGTCATATTAACTCTACTCAGATAATAGCACTTTTATTTGTTTTTGGCGGTACACAAATTATAGTTAACCAATTTTTTTTTCAATAAAAGCTGTTCGAGAACAGTTAAGGGGCAGTCGGAGCGTTCAAGGTTTTTCCTGATATACGAGCAGTCTTGATTATACTATTTGAAAAAATCTGAATTCTGTTCTCAACATCAAAAACTGGTGGTCCTGGATTGTAAAGTTATGGGGGCTCTTTACTGCCATCTTGGGCTATCTCTTAAACTTGTTTTTCCGATTTCAATTTATCGCATCGAAAATGCGGGGAAACAATCAGCCCAGAAATTATTCAACTATTAATTAAAGGCGTTGATTGGTCAAAATTATGAGTAATTAGAATAGCAAAAAAGTATTTTACTTCAGGCGTTAGGGAAAATTAAAAACATGAAAACTTATTTCTGTTTTTTCAACTACAAAGAAACTGATTCCAAATAAGGTAGACATTTTGTGGGGGTTTCTGAAAATCTTAATTTTATTTGAAAAAATGCTTACCATTACAATGGAAAAAATGTGGCGCAACGTATAGAAAATATTAAACTAAAAAATTTTTGATGAGCTTCCAGATTTTTTCCAAGTTTGAAAAAAAATCCCGTTTTTTGCAACAAACGTTTTCCAAACTCTGTTGCGGTTAAATTCAAGGACCGCACGCAAATAGGACAAACTTTAACCAAAGTCCTTTTAAAATTTTTCATTCCTCAAGAATTCCAAAGTGCTTCAGGTTTTGATCCTATCTGTCTTTGATATGATTGAAAGAATTGATTTCTTTTGTTCTACAGAATGCTTCAAAAATGTTGCCCACCTAACCTAGGCAAGGTCCCTATCAACGCTGCAGTTTGAAAAGTGTCTTGCGTGCCTCTGCAAAAGATCGCGTCGCAACTGAATAAAGTTTCATCCCACCGATCATAATACAACGTCACTGTGCTTAATCTTGTACTATTTTACTCCAAACACTTTAGCGGATGAGAATGCCTTGAACGCGTAGTCAGTGTATCTCGGCACACTGGGCAAAATGTTGCCGAAATCATCCCAACACACCTTGATTTAGCTGAAGAAAATTAACTGAAGAACTCATCAACTTAAGTAACCTTTTTTATCTTCTCTAGGTTCTGTCAATCCGTTGATTTGATTGCGTAGGTTCTGTCAATCCGATGCTGGCTAAATAATTTTTCCTCTCAGTTTTTGTTTTATTGGAAGATTTCGAAACAAAAAAATGACTTTTTTTCATTTAAGTTTTTTCATCTCATTGTTTCAAGATTTTTGAAATAACTGAAAATTTTGACAACAAGAAATAGCATAAAAATTGATATTGTTTTGGTTGTTTTTTTTTAATAACGGGGCTTTTCCAAGAAAATTAATTCTCATACATAGCACCATAAGTGTTGCGACGCATGACTTGCATGGTACAAAAAATCGAAAACCAAGAAAAGCGTATCGTGTATTGAGGATATGTTTTCGAAATCATTTTCGCATATTAAAGTCAATTTTCAGTTTTTTCAGGGAAAAAATGTAGCCATGAAAAATATATTCCATACATAGCAACATATGTGTTGCGACGTATGATTTGCCTGATGAAAATTTTTCATACCTTACCAGCAGTCTGCATAATGATGAAAAGTTGTTTTAAACCTAATTTAGTTCAACAAAATGCTACTTTAACGGTTTTCGAAACAAAGTATGTGCTATGCATGATTAGTCATTTTCGATACAAGCTCGATTTACTTTTTTGATAGACTCCATTCATGGACTTGTAGGATTAGCAGTTTTTTGAAGTCAACTTACTTTACGAGGCCAAACTGTGCATTGGATAGATACAATTTGGTGTTTTTAGTTCTCTGAGAGTCTTCAAACATGATAAAGTTTCGTGGGAACGATCAGTGAGAATGAAAAAGCAAAAGAAGAATAAAAAAATCGTCCTTGTTGCGGAATTCGCTTACAATTCACAAATTACTCTGTTTGGCCTCGTTCGTAATGAACGATTGGGTGATAATTTTTTATATATCGCCCAATTGATTAATAAATTGGCTCTGTTTGCTATTATGTACCTGGTCTTTGACTTGGGTCACTGCTCCCGCTAGTCTCCAGTCAAGGTATTCTGGGACAGAGTCCATCTGCTGTTTAGTGAAATCTTTGGGGCCCACCTTCAGTCCCGTTGGTTTTCCTAAGATAAGCACCCAAATTAAAATCAAACAATTCAACAGTTATTTAAACATTTACATGCAATTTTGAGTTTGCCACATTATTTTCAGAGGAAGTATGATTTATGTTAGAAGTTACAATTTCACGATGGAATACAAAAATTAGTAAGGGATTTTCTCGTGCATCTAAATAGCTTCCTTTAAATATACTAGCGTAGACAAAAAACCACTGAAGAAAAATCATTAGCATTAAAAAAATAAGTGTTTAGTGAATACTCTTAGTGTAGTTAATGCATATACTTTCAACACTTGTGATAAAAAATAACAGTTGAAGGAGAAACAAACCAAACTCTACTCCACTCCCTCAGTCCAACCCCAAACCCCCAACCCCCTACCTTATATAATTCGGCCCAAACTTATTTAGCTCTTCAGGTAAAAAATTCCAATCTAATTATGTAAAATTCAATTTTAGAACCAAATTACATCATTCCCCTTTACATTGATGACTGGTGGAAGAACCTTTATTCTGTCCCTGTTGAAATGTAAAATGAAAGTTTACTTCTGTCGTTCTTCTTCCGCAGACCCAAGTAGACCTTCCTGTCATCCTGGTCCATATCGGCCATGAAGTTGACCGCCAACTTGTACTTCTTCCCCTGTCTGTTCCTAGAGTGAATCAGTCTCAAGTTCTTCATGTAATTAATCCCTGCTCTTCGTTTCTCAAACTCGTTATCGTACTGTTTGCCAAAGGCGGATGCAAATTGAGCGTGGGCGTCTTCATATCGGCTGGTTCGCAGTAAGTCGTGCATCGGGTTGAGCATTATCTGGTGCTCGACCGAGGACGCGCCTATTGTTGCAGGAATTTCAAGTTACATTTACAACTTTTTTTGAGCTCAACTTTTTGAAGTACATTCGATCAAATTCAATGAAAATTGTCAAAAACGTGTTCTTAAGCGTGAAAACGTGAATTTGGTGAACATATCATTACGCGTTATTTAATATGTGGTTCGTATGTGTCTTTACTAAATTACTATTTTACGGTATAGAAATTGAAATTACACTACCCACCGGGTCCAGGGAAGTCTCCACAGGTGGACTCATCAACGATAGTTCCGATGTCGAACACAGCCACTGAGATTTCCTCGGAGGTGTAGACACTGTAGACGATCTCATATTTGTCGTAGTGGGATCCGAGAAGCTTGTCGTATCCGAGGAACTCGTACGACACAGGTACAGCCACTTTGTTCTCTGAAATAAAAGAATCGGCTCATTTCATAAATGCTCTAATTCAGCATGCAGGTTGCATGGCAGTTTTTTTCGACGCTCTTTTAAGACTTCTATTTTCCGTCTTGTCATCGAAAATATATATACTGCCAATTTTCACAAAAATGTTTCAAAAATGAGAGAGCATTGAAAATTTTTTAATGCGAGCATTAAGGGAGCGAACATTTAAAAATTTTTTCTGTAAAACTAAATACAAAAAAGCATTTTTGATAATTTGCGACCGTATCAGCCTTTTATACAGTAGTAATTAGAGCAAGCTTGGTTTCGGAAACGCTTTGTTTTTTCCTCACAAACCGGACAAGCTTTTGAATAATGGAAATTATTCCAATCGTCGAAATTGCTGCAAATTTTTTTGTCTCCACTTTTGGGATACATTAAATCATTCTAATGGTTTATAGGTAAATGCCCTCCTCCCACAGCGCCTTTGAAATTTTCAACTCAGGTTGTCTCGAAATGGTATGAATATTTCAACCACATTCGTAATAGCTTTTTTCACTTTATAAGATTACGGTTTTTAACTGGCTGACAAGATTTGCCCCATCCCAATCTATGGATTTCATGAAAACACATAAAAATGGTTAAAAATACGTTTCCATGGAATGTCATCAGTCCAAAGAATTAATAACTTTCCTCTGCATACTACAACATTTGTTCTACACGTAGTATTCATCGCATGATTTTATTTAAACAACCTTAATCTATAGAAGGGGCAAGTTTTTCACAAGTCTCATGATCCAAAACATTGTTTTTTGTTTTTCTTCATTCTATGATCCTGTAATAATCCTGTCATCAGTTTACCCGCACAGATACCAACCCCTTTAGTTCTGCTTTTAGGAAAACGGAACATTTTAGCTTAATGTGAATTTTTTATTCAATCAACCTTCGGCGATCGAAACAATGGTTTTCAACAAACTTTATTTTACCCCATTGAAGATATTGACTAGCTAAAATCAAATGTAAAAAAAAGTATTTTACTTTCGATCTTTTTTGGAAAGTTCTGGGAGTTTAAAAATTGCAAACTTGGCCATGCTCTAGGCTAAGTTATGCGCGCTTTTAAATTTTTATCCATAATGCTGAAAACGTAACGCGAACTATTCATGCGTGGCGAAGTGTCCCTCGCAACAAAATCTTTCAAATTGAATTGAGGCTAGCTAATCGGTCGTATTATTTTTGTACGCATCAATTATTTTACAAATTTGATCTTTGATACAGTGCTGATTTAAGTTATCGGGAAAAACGGACAAAATTTGAAAATTCAAACGCGTTTTTCTCAAATTGGGTTAAATTTATACAAAAACGAAAAGCAAATTTGCTTAGAATTTTCCAGAATTAAAACGATGCACTTTTTTCTGAAATTTTTAACCAAAATTTTACCCCAAGAAGTGCTCATTTTGGCTTTTTCTAATTAAACATGAACATAATTACTATTGACGTCCTCTTGTAAAATATTATCGTGACCATTTTCTCCGGCATATTATTGTTCCGACTTTTGATACGAAAGTAACGAAATATTTGTGCTCGGGGTGGGTTTTTTTTTCTTCAGACAAGTTTTGACTTTTTAACTAGCCATTTTTGACGGAATTTTTTGATATCATTCAAAAGGTGTTGTTGTCCTGAGCTTAAATTTGAAAAGATATTTCACCTGTGATCATTTTTCGTAAAGTTATTGGGGTTTAAAGATTGCCAATTTGGCCAATTTGGGACAATTAACGCGCGATACATTTCGCGCTACTAACGCGTAAGCGGAGATTTAATCCGTCTTAGAAATCGTTCCAAATTGGTTGGAAGAAGCTTATTTGCCATAATTGATTTGTTACAAGGAGCGAAATCTATCGTTTTGTACTTAATATTGCGTGTGGGGGCATGATTTTCGTTTAAAAAAATTTCAAATTTAAGAAAAAATTTTTTTCATTTTATTTTATTACATTTTATTTTTATAGGTTATTACTGCTCCTTAAACGTTAAAAGGCAGTCGGAACATTCAGGGCTTCGCCCTGATACGAGCAGTCTTGTTTATTTTGTTTCCAATGATGGTAATAGCTGCTTTCTAGGGTCTTGATTTCGATCGTCAGCTGCATTTATACGTGATGTTTTATGGCGCTTCAAAATAAATGTTTCGCTTCACTTTCATGGACAAGTTGCTATTTGAGATTTTGTGGAATTTTGAAAGTAGTAAGTGTAGTTCCGAGAGATGAAATGAAAAAGTTATATGAACCGATTGAAGTGACACCCGTCTAATTTAAGCGCTGCTAGCTGCCAATGCGCTGCTAGCGTTCACCTTATCGTAATAATTAACCATACATATAAATTTGGGTATTCAATTAAAATTTAGTGCTAAACGTACTTATCATTCGCTGGTTCTTTTTTCTAATGCACCCCGAAGCCATTGCGAAAATCTTTGCATGAATTGCATCGCTTTAAAATCGCCAATTACAATAAGCTTGCTGTGCTGTTAAAAGTCTCGTCGCTCGGTTCGGTTTGTTGCCCTCTGAAAATGCTACGAACTGTCGACTCAAGCACACAAACTATTTGCATTAAACTTACGGTCCATGGTGTAGTAGAACTTGTACGAGTTCTCTTTGCCACCCTTCTGCTCCTTCATGAACATCATGTCCACCTGGAGGCCATCTTTGACCACAGTACCCCCATAGGTGAACCCTTCCAGGTCAGGCAGCACTGAGTTCGCTTTGACCGGGTAGTGGTTGCTGCCGTAGACTTCGAAACAGCTGCGCACCGTGTTTCCATTCTTAGTCAGGGTTGTGTATGACACCTGGTAGGTTGTTCCGAAGGACCCTGCAAAATTTAAATTTTAAACGAGGATAGCCGGTTACTGGGCAAGTAGCACAGAATGTTCCGACCAGTCTTAAAAAATACAAAAAAAAAGTTATGAATTTTTCTTCATGTTGTTATAAAAAAATCTATACAAATAAAATTTAGGCATAATTGAGAATCATAATAAAATAGATCAATTGAAAAACTGTTCTTGAACAAAAAATCATGAGAAAAACGAAAAAAAAACTTAAAAAAATTAAAAATTTCAAAACTTTTTCAATTTTTTGCAATTTTTTTTTAATTTTCGAGTTTTTGGTTAATAAAATTGCGTTAAAAGCTCCAAAAATTACCTTTATTTGAATAAAACTAAGATTTTCCGGCTGAAGTTAAGCTTAAATAAGCTATTATGAGCATATACGGTCACCTTATTAGCTCGAAATTAGACCAAAAATCAAAAATTTTAAACCTATTTCAAAGTTTTCTAATGTCGTTCAAATCACGACTGAAAGGGCTTTAATATGATATATCCCTCAATCCAGTCCGATGATTATTTGTGGAACCTGATTTTTTTTGCGCGGAAAAAAAACTGATACACCCGAATACAAAGTTCCTCCCCATTTTCAATGGTCGAAACAATAACTATAACAAATTTATTTTCTTGCAATGTTCAAGTTTATCACTAAAATTGCCTAACAAAATTTAAATGTTCTGACCTTTTAGGAGGAGCCATAATAGAAACAATTTTATGGCTTCAAAGCTTCAAAACTTCAGGGCTTCTGGACTTTCAGATTTCCGACAATTCTGATTCATAACGAACAACACTCACCGCTCTGGGGCTGGTCGATGACTATGTCAAGTCCATTGTACCATTCCAGCCTGGAGCCCTGGAAAGTGTCATTGGACAAAACCCAGAACTGGAAGTCCTCTTTCAACTCCGCATATGGAAGCTCAACATATCCTTTCACCTAGTTTAAGAAAAAACAATAAGAAAACAGTTTGAAAATTTTGAACAGTATTCATAATTTCTGTGACTTTTTGACTGTCTTTTACTTTGTGAGAGAAGGGCGACTTGATTGATGAGCCGTAAAAAAAAGCTCCGAGAAGAGTTAGATCAGAAATTCATTCTCAAACTCCCACTCTTAAAAAATCATTTCTGTGAAAAAGAAAAAAGTACAAGTTCTTCTCGACACTGAGCACCTGTTTGAAACTAATGCGTAAGACTGATACCATACACAATTCCTTCAAAACAACTATAGCACGTCAAAATTTCACGGATCCATAGTAAAACTTACCAGCAAATTTAATTTAGTTTCAATTGGCCACCACTTTTTTTATCTTCGACAAACATGATGTAAAAGCATTGACTAAACTTTACAATTTTTTATTAGCTATGTATTATAATTTTTGCAACAATTTTTTTCATAACTCATTTTTCATAACTCATATCAACAATATTTTTATTGACTCTGTGTTATATAAACCTATATTGTGATGAATTCAGAACAAATATCAAACTAAAACACACCCGAAAAGAAAGCTCCTCCGCATTTTTCAAATGGTCATATGGAGCCATAACGAATTATTGTTTGCTCTTCAGTAAAACTATTCAAAGCATACAATTATGAAAATTATATTTTGCTGTTGAAAATTTGTATCAGCCGTGGAAGTGTATGCTTTGAATAGTTTTAATGAAGAGCAAACAATAATTTTTTATTGTTCCGACCATTTGAAAAATGTGGAGGAACATTGTTTTCGGGTGTGTTTCAGTTTCTTTCTTTTTTTGTTTTCCACGCCAAATCAAGTACCACAAACAATTATTGGAATGGGTCAAGTTATAATTTACTTTAAACCCTTTTAGCGTGCAGGCTTAAAATAGCTTATTTAGGCCATGAAAATTTTGTCTTACTCGAGCAAAGCTAGTTTCTGGAGTTTTTAGCGCATTTTTGAGAACCAAAATTTTCAAAAACTTGAAAAAACTGCAAAAAAATTGAAAATTTTTGTGAAATTAAAAAAAAAATTACGGGTTTTTTAGTCTGTTTTTTTACAAAAACTGTTTTCCAATTAGCCAATTTGAGTATATATGTCGAGCATGCCTATTTTATATTTTTGGAACAGTTCTTTTCATCACACCACTTTTTATCACGCCACAATTTTTTGATGTCAATTACATCAAAAAATTTTTGTCCAAAACAAGTGCAATTCATGACTGTTGAATTAAATTTTGGAGTTGCAAATTTTGTGCGACTCACAAAGTTTTTAGACGACCGACTATTTATTTTTACGTTCAATGGTACTAAGAAACATGTACGTTTTTTTAATCATTCCCAACGGGATTTTTAATGTTCAATTTTTGATATTTTTTGATAATTGTTTTTTTTTCGAAAACTGTAGAAAAAGATATCGGCTGACTTCTTCAATTTTCTAGCGTTATTATTGATGTTCCGTTTCTGGTGCTCATTCTTTTTCAAAGAAAAAACTAGGATTTAATATAAACTGGAAGGCTAATAGGTTATTTATAGTATTCAAAAGATGATAGTCACCTGATAGCTGGACGGAAATTGGGGCGTCTCGTGGACCGCGAAGTTGCAGACAACTATCGCCACGCAAGTAGAAAAAATAACCAAATTTAACATGTCAAATCATCAGCCTAAGAAATTTCAAGCTTTATATGAACCCAAAGTTCGATTTTAGAGAATATTTGAATGTAACCCGATTCTGTGAAGGTATTATTTTGTGTTTGATCGAGCAAACTTGACATGTGAAATCGTCGGCCTAAGAAATACAAAGGTATTGAACCACGGTTCAATTATAACGAATATTTAAGTATAATCCTCTTCAGTGAAAGTATTTTCGTTGTTTGACGGAGATAAGATAAAAAGATGTCAGAAGAATAAACAAATTAGTTGGTTACTAGTTGACTGATAGTTTGTATCGTAGAGAAAATTTCATGGGCATTTGATAATCCCTCTTAAAGTTTTGCGGCGTGAAATACTGAGTTTTAGCTTTTGTTGCTAAAATTTTATGAAAACCCAGTTAGAAAAGTTCTTTGCAGTAGCTCGATAAATCTTCAACCCTTTTAATTAATTTTCAAAAGAATTGAATAAAAACAAAGCTAAATTGCATCAACCCTCGGAAGAATTTCGTTTCCAGCCAAATTCAGCCATACTCGGTCAATACTGTTGGTATTTTACGGTAAATTAGTTCAAACTGGATCTTACAACTCGAAGACATAATTAAAGTTACAAGGTTATCTTGCATGACTTTGAACCGAATTTGTTTTGCTCATTGTTCGAAGAATAAATTTAGCATTTTCAACCCGAGCATCCCCTTAACAGGGACACCGGTTTTATGCGGTAATTTTTCCTAAATACCCGATTTCTTTTTACACGTATAAGAGCTAAAATATGCGGTCTTTTCAAGCATATGCGGTAACAAAACATACTTTTTTGAACGTTCCAATTAAAAATCTTTACGATTTAGATTGAAATAAAGGAAATTAAGCATCTCAAGCGTAGTATATTTAATTCTACTGCGGTCTACTGATAAAATACGCTTGTAGTCGGAGAAGCTTTTTTCCACTTCTGCTGATATTGAGTACAAGAAAGCGTGTTTTCCAGCAATTTTTGAGAGCGTTGGCAAAACATCTTGGTTGGCAGTCCAAAAATCTTTCAGTGATCTTTCTGAATCTAAGTGTTGTGGCAGAGAAGATTGGCGAGTGTGATCTATAGGCACATAACAAAACTAAATAAAACCCAAAAGCTTTGCTTAAAATCAAATTTTAAACAATTTACTCAAATTTTTGGAGATTTAACGTTTAGAGAACATTGTTGGGCTGTGTAAGAGGCTTCTTGTCATATACATTCCTCGTCAATTAACAAAATAGTTTCAGCGTAATTCTTGATTATTGAAAAAACCAAAGTGGCCCATTTTTGGGGTTAAAATTTGGTTAAGAATTTCGGAGACAACATTGCACCATATTCATTCTGATGAAATTCTAAGCAACTTTTGATCTCTTCACTTTTTGTCTAATATTATCCCAATTTGAGAATAACCTGTTTGAAAATTCAAGTTTTGTTCGTTTTGTCCGGATAATTTAAATCAGCACTGTATATTCAATCCCTTTAAATGGTGAATTGAATTCAAAAAAATGTATGTGTCGAGAAAAAACCAAGTAAGTTTTTCAGACTCAGTTTCAGAATAAAGCATAGGCAATGATGCGTTGAATCACTCCTCCCTCGTACCAAATCTGTTTTTAGAATTCTTTTTAATTTAGCCATTGTTATATTTTTTAATCTCTTTTGTTTTACACTAAGTACCTGGGTCAGAACATTCCATTCCAACTCGTCACATCTATTTTCCACAGAAACCTTTTGTGTAAAACGCAAATTTTCAGCCGGAAAATCAAGTATATCCTATGAAAAATTCTGGAGCATAAAACTTAGAACGAGCGATTAAACACAGGTTTTTGTGAGCTACCCGGGTTGACAAAAAATGATTATCATACAATCTTCATATATGAAAAAAAATGCTTATCATACTCTTTCATACAGTTTCATAGAGCAAAAGTAAGTGCATGAAAATAACAAAATAAGTATTTTTCCATACTATGAAATTGTAAGATAAACATTTTTTCCATACTATGAAATTCGATACCAGGACTTTCAAACTCAAAAATTGAACTGGTGGTATTGTTTTCTAGCCGATGAAAAACATTGAAAGTAGATGTCGCTCATAAGTTTTTTCAAAGGTTTGAATCATGTGGTATGAATGAGCGATATACCATGAAATTTTAAGTTGCTACACCAACACAGGCGAGAATGAAATATTGAGCCGACAAAGACATTAAAATGGTCTTCTGCGCTGCGTTTCTTTGCCTTTCCTTTGCGTGCTCTGAGCTGTGGGAGCCAAAGAAATTAGATTTGACATGCAGGGAAGCACCGCAAAAATTTGAAGGTACTGAAGGTCACGGTGACGATAACAATCCTGGGAACCAATGGGACAGTGAGCAGTATGTTCAGTCTACCGTGCACAGTTTTGAATGTATCCGTATAATGTATTCAAAAATCCGTATAGATTTAAAAGTACTTTGTTCAAAGCCTGTTAAAATAGTAAAATCTAATATTTAGGGATCTTCTAAAATTTTCTTGGCAACAAGATGCGGTCAGCTTATTCATGATATGTCGACTTTGCCGCAAGTTTCATCTCTCAAACTAGCGGCTAAAATCATGTTTAAATTTATCTTGGTGCCTGATCATAGTTATGACCTCCGTTTGATCTTGTGCGAAGTTTGTAGAGATTATTTTCCGACTTTGCTTGGGACTAGCATGAATATCAGTTCATATATAATGATTATGAGGGTAATGTAAATCAACCAACGCGCACTGAATTTCATGGTTAAAAATCGATTATATTATGCTTTCATTGTCAGTCCCCAGAAACAAATAATTGATTTTTGATTGAATAAAAATAGATTATAATCGATTTTTTTGACAAATGAATATGATTCATTTTAATCAATTATAAATGATTAAATTTGATTTTTAATTTTTTTCTAAACAGTCTGAAGTTTTTAACATAAAGCAGTGTTCTCCCAAATTGGCAGTCGCTTTTGATTTACCGCACGTTTCATTAGAAAATTGCAAAATTGAAACTTACTTTTCATTTTCAAGTGATTTGCTGTCTTGTCTTCAACTTTTCCCATTCATAAATTTCTATGTTTTTGATTCCGACTTTCGATACAAAAGTAACGGAATATTTGTGCTCGGGGTGGGTTTTTTTTATTCAGACAAATTTCGACTTTTTAACTAGCAATTTTTGACGGTTTTTTATATCATTCAAAAGGTATTGTTGTCCTGAGCTTAAATTTGAAAAGATATTTCAAACCTGTGATCATTTTTCATAATGTTATGAGGGTTTAAAGATTGCCATTTTGCCCATTTTGACCAATTTGGGACAATTAACGCGCGATATAATTCGCGCTATTAACGCGTAAGAGGAGATTTAATCCGTCTTATAAATCGTTCCAAATTGGTTGAACGAAGCTTATTTGCCATAATTGATTTGTTACAAGGAACGAAATCTATCTTTTTGTACTTTATATGGCGTGTGGGGAGATGATTTTCATAAAAAATTTCAAATTTAAAAAAAAAAAAAATTAATTTTATTTTATTTCACGTAATTTTTTTATGTTATTACTGCTGCTCCATAAACTTTAAAAGGCAGTCGGAGCATTCAGGGCTTCACCCTGGTACGAGCGGTCTTTTTTTTCTATTTTCTATTGATTTTTCTAACTTCTGCCCAATTTACGTCTCTCATTCCCTCCTTATTCTCCATCCCACGAGCCTTTTTTTTTAACCCCATCCTCCAGTTTACCCCTCCCCCAATGTTAACCACTTTCCACCTGCGTGGGGGTTAAATCTTGGGGAGCGATAAACTGGGGGAAAGGATAAACTTGAAACATGAGGGGGAGGGAGGTGTCATAGTGATTAAACTAGCTCACTCATCGTATCTTGTTATGTTCGTTAAATCATCTGTCAACCAATTAATCTTACACCGGTGCTGGACACAATTGACAGGTATCAATCTTCGGAGTGCTTTGCCACTTTTGGTAAACTCCTAATTTAGTTGTCGCTTATGATCTTGATTGAATACTGTTATTTATTAAGACTGGATTTTAACGTTACGGAACCAGCATTCTCAATATGGCGCTGCAAGCAGGAAAAGATGGGGAAAAACCCCATTAGGAATTACGTCTTAAATGCTGTGGGAGTTTTGGCTCCACCGCTTCCAGTGGGGGATGGTAGCAAAACACTTATATAAATCCGAAAAATTTTTACTTTGCAAGTACTTTTAACGGGACACAGATTGCTGCTTAACCAGCGGATGTGGATGGAAAACCACGAATGAAATCAGAACAAGTATTGATCTCCAACTTATACTTGTGCCTCGGAGAAAAGGGCAAGATGAGTTACACAAACGGAAACCACATTTGGACTTGGCGGCTACGAGATATCCACGGGTGTTGGACGCGATGGAAGGGAAATTCAAGAAAGAACGGAACGAGACATACGAGGTATTCCAACTTTTTTCACGCAAGCAACGAATTGGCTATAATCCATTAAAAAATATTTAACTACTATCTATTGTTTTCCATGAAACGCATGTGTGAGAAGTAGGGCATGCGTTTGCACCTAGCCCTAAATTTTGACTCAGATTATGTTCAGACTTTGTTTGGGACTATGCGCACTGAAACCTCAAAAAAATCACCAATTTTAATGGATTAAATTGACAAAAAAAATCAATTTCCATGACCCATCCAACCATGAAGTGATATTTAGGGGATTATAATTAGTTTTTTTTCAATGTGGACTCTTGAAATTTTGTCAGAGAACTTTGCACTATTACACTTTTTGAAAAGTTTTTTGGCACCTAAATATTATTGAATCATCGTTCCGCAAGCTTAGAACCCGAACGAACATGTTCATCCCAGTTTATATGACCCCCGTCACTGTTTGACATATCCGCCCTTGCTTTCACTCCCACCCTTCTATATATAAATCAAAAACATTTACCCTCCATCCATCCGTCCAAGTTTACAACCCCGCTCCCAGTTTCTAATTCGTCTATATAACCCCTCCCCATTTTACCCCACACCGCCTTACCTACCACCATTACCTTATCTATCCACACACCCACAGTTTTGACCCCCACAACCGCCAATTAAACCCCCCTACTTGGGGGTATAAACAGTTCAGTTACCTGTTACTCAGTTCAGTCCTCAGCTGAGGACCATGAAAACTGGGTAGCGGTGTTGAACTGAGGAGGGGCAAAACCAGTGGGAGGGGCGGGGGTGTTCTGGAAAAAGATGTGATGGAGTTTACTTTAACTCAACCCCCGTAAAACCGTTCTCCTCCCCTTTCAACTATTAGATACCCCCTATTCAAGTGGGGGGGGGGGGGGGGGAGTTAAAGGGCAAGTGAGGGGTATTGGGCAGAGAAGGGGTAGTAGGCGGGGTAGGGGTAGTGGTTGAATGTCCATTTTTTTACTATGGCGATGTCAAAAACATCAGCTATATAAAATGTTAAACTGCCATATTGCGAAAGTTGAAAAATTCGAATAAATAAAATTTTACATGAAAGATTGAATTTTATGAACGGTAATTGGTAGCAACCGAACTAAACAGGAAATTTGAAATAAAGTAACTTCATAATTCGGAAAATTTATCGAAAACCTCCCAAAAAAATCAGCATGATCGACTACAATGAATTATATTGTTTTAAAAAATTTTATGATTATAATCAGTTTTAAAGGGACTCTATTCAATTACAATTGATTATAGTGGATTACAATTATTCAAAAAAACCTACGATTATAGTTCGTTTTCAATGGATTAAAAAACACTGAGTTTCCTGAAATTTGATGTATATTAACAAGTAAAATTCGAAAACTACAGGCAGTGTAGAAACTGAACTTTTATATGACAAATACAATAGTTACTTCGAGTACTTAAAATTCTTCCATGATAAGTTTTCTTACGATACTTGGCGTGTGTTGTTCATGAATTGATTCAGAAAAACTGTTTTGTATTTTTTTTGATGTGGAATAATTTGCTTTTGCGAAAAATTTCTCTGTTGCACTTTTTATGTTTGTTTTCTCATGTTCTCTCATGTATATAACTTTTTGCTGTTGGTAACTAGAAAAGCAAGTTTTTGACCTTTTACCTTTTAGAAGTTGGTGAAAGTATAATGATGATCTGTAAAAAAGCAAAAAAAAACCAATAGGTAAAATTTTATAATCGAGTTTTAATATTTTTTATTGGCTTTTAAAGATTAATGGCTTATATTTTGACCGTTTTTTAGCAGTATTGTTTCGTCTGCTTTACAGTTTTGTAATTATCAATGACAGATGAGTTAAGCAAAAAAGATCCTAAGATTGTCTACATTGAGGAATTCCTCTTACGACAGTGAGCCAATCAAATTATGTTCCACTAATGACAATTTTATGACTTCTGTTGATCACATAACTCTTCATAACGCTCAGAGCAGTTGAATCAAAGCCTAACTTGAACAAAAAATTGTGATCAATTGAGTCGAAGACTTCGGATATATCAAGAAAAGTACCCGCAACCAGCGACTTATGATCGGTTTGATTTCTGATTGTTTCTGATGTTACTGTCTCATCAATAGAATTCATCTATGTACTCAACCATTCGTTGTTGAAAATTTTTTTCAAAAAATTTTGCCAATGTAGAAGTTATAGATATTGGTCTGGAGTTTATTGAATTTTCGGTATTCCTTTTTAACAAAAGTATTCTGTTGGCCAATTTAAGTCTATCTCCGGAACAGTATTGAGAGCGTGGCATTCATCAGCTAAGTGGGTTACTGGATATGCTATTTCAATGGCTGCATCATTTAGGGCCCATGCTGGTGCTTTAGAAAGACCAAAGGGCATAGTTTTTCTTAAGCAAGAAGAAGCTTCAGTAGTTCATATCGGGTAACAAAGCTAAAAAAGAAAAATTCCCCTGATGATGTGTTTACAAAAGTTGACGCATTTTGGATTTACAAAAAGTAGCCTCTGAATTTGAACTTATGTAAACACACTGTTTGTTTTCAAAAAGAAACAACAATGCGAAACAAATTTTTTATCCCAGGAGTATCACAAGCGGTCTTTTTCCTGTTCCTCACCTCGTTTATTAGATTCTTTACTTTTCTATCTGATGAGCCTGATTCAATAAGTAGGTCTTAAAGTTTATCACAATATGTCTTGTACTCCTTGGACAAAAAATTTTTTAAATTTATATTTTTTTTGGAAATTTTTTGTCAACATGATTTCTCACGTTTCACGTTTAGTGTGCGTGCAAGTTTCGACACCTAAAAATTTACAAATTAAATTACCGGTTTTTCTTTTCTTAGTAAAACTTTTTTGATCGTCATGATTATGATTATTTCTATGCGAAAAATCTGCAAAGGCCGTCAACATACTGTCAGCATCAGTTTTCATTAAAAAATTTAACCAAACTGATGTTTTCACTGACTTTCTGTTTTCATCAGCTGAATAGATTTTTTAATCAGAGGTTTAATAAATTTCACATGATCTTTTTTGTTCAGGCTGAAGTGCATAATTGTTGGTTAAGCAAGGTGTTCGCTTTTTATAGGACAGTTCATTACGGAGGTATCATTTGTTTTTAAACTGGTGTCATAATAAAAATAATCGATGGGTGAATGAACAGCAGGTCTTTTAGGGGTAAATCTTCCCTATTTACATTATTCAAACTAGAATCAAGCATCTGGTTTAACCTATTTTTACCTATGCCTGCTTTATCGATGCTTTTTTCAAGTTGTTCAAGAAAGTCAGTAAACAGATTTGTCATAGGGCAGAAAGATAAAATAACTAAAACTGATTGACTTCAATTAACTTGAAAATCAATCCACAAACTTTTGAACCGAGAATCAAAGTGTTAAAATCAGGCCTCAACTGTGCTTACATAATTTTAAACTCTAATCAAAGCAGTCTTCCATTTTTTGTTTTGCTTATCCGAGCCCCTATCACAATGGAAAATCTGAAAAAGGTCTTTTTGTGATTGTATGTGTCACATTTGTTTTAAATAATAGCCATGTTTCATTAAATCCATAAACACAGTTGTGGCCTATATCGTTTACTAGTCTATTTGTCTGAAGATAGTTTTTTATTGAGACTGGGGTAATCACACAAAAAACTTCAACTTTGATTGAAAGCTTAGATAGTTTTTGAAAACATTGTCGTATGGCAGCATTAGACCTGGGTTTAGTTGAATATCTCTAGTGAAAATAACTCAAAATAGGATTATTTTGGTTATTATAATTGAAGCTTCTGGTTTTGAGAAAAAGTGTTCTTATAAGCATTATGATTGGGCAACAGTGGCATTGAGTAGATAAAACCAATGAGTACCCAGTTAGATAATTTAATAAGAAGTCATTTAGACGCATTTTTCTTACAAAGATATGACACTTGAACTTTCGACCGCTTACAGCAATTTTAAAAAATTTCACTTGAAAAATAATCTGGACATCTAAAAAAGGGTTGAAAAAAGAGCTGTTGATATCTGTGCTGTCTAAAACGCACCTCACATTGGCTCGCAGTGTCGCCACTAACATCAGACTGGCTGATACCATGCAAAGTATTGAACAAATGCTCCACTAGCGCTTTCCTCAGGTATGGACTACTTATTTTTTTTATTTCAGCTGCAACCTAACACAATAAGTTTCATTGTAAAATGCAATTTACAGATAAAAATAGGGTATGATTTGATCAGACAATTTAGTTTGAGAGCCTGTACTTTATCATAATTTTTTTTTCTCATCCAACAAGTTTTTGATGTCAACAATTTTTTTTGCATTAGTTTCGGTTGTTTTTTGAAAGTCTTTATTTCGCAAACTACGAGACCACCAGGTTCAAACAGATTCAAACACTTATCCACAAGAGAAGTAAATTCATCAAAAATCTCCATTGCAGATTTGTTATGTTTGACCACATTAATTTTAGCATCTTGCAAGGTTATCGTTTTTTTTTGTCTTTTTCGAGTATTTATCCAAAATTTTCACCTTTTCACCCTTTATTGTTGTAGAACCCAGGTATGCATGAATTGCGCAGTCCTGAGGAATAATTTTGTCGGTTGTTGTTTTCTCATTGATGCTAGGACCTAAAACCAGATTACAATGGTCACTAGTAAAGGGGATTGGGTCAAAATCCCTTAGCTTCTCAGCAAACAAACCCTGTTGAGATGACGACTGCCACGCTCCAAATCCCATCCAGCTTCATGACGTTCCAAGTGCTGCTGATACTTAGAAAAAAATGCATCCTTTGATTTAACTTGTTGGTTTCATTTAACCTGTTGATATCAATCAATGCATAAGTTGTCTGATAATTCCCCTTCAGGTTCTGCCACTCGTCATGTCTTAGAAAAGCAAATTAGGGACAAGCATACGCAGTTTTAATAGGGGAAATGTTAGAACTAGCAGTAGACATTTTTTTTCTATAATTGTATTTGTTTTTCTATTTTTGAAATGTTTAAGATAATTTTGAACAAAGTGTTTGCAGTTTAAGCGCTCCAAAATTAATCAAAGAAAGGTCAAAATTTCAAAAATTTGTAGGGCACAGTAGAGCAACGGAACTGAATAAGAATTTTTATCTGTTTTTTGAAAGTCAATAATTTTTTTGAGAATTTTATGGATATTTACTATACAAGGACAATATAACCGATTATGATCCAAGAACGCTCGCTGCGCGTAGGATCTGATTTTGTTTGGCACTATATTAAGACTTTGTTCAATTGTGTCAGACTAAGTTTAGACTTAGTTTTGGACAATGTTCAAACTCTTTGAAACTAATTTTGGTGACAATCGGGGTTGCTTTCGCGGGACAATCTCTACCCAAGTACGATCTCTGCCAATGCTTGAATCAAGTCAACAGCAAGATGAATATAAACCAGAATCTTCCTAAATATGTCCCTATGAATGGTACCTATGGATGGTTCCTATGGATGGTACCTATGGATGGTTCCCATGGATGGTTTCCTTTTCTGACCAAAATTTCTTGAGATTTGTCGTAAGACGATTGGTTTGTGTTGTCCTCAAGATCTCCAAAAAAATTCTAGCAGATACTTTTTGAGGACTCGGAGAGCATTTTTACCGACTTTAAAGAGGTCTTCGAAATTTTGGAATTCTCGGTCACTGTTTTAGCGAGAATGAATTATGCGCACCAGGTTATGATGGCTAACTATTCTTATCTTCTTTTCTGTTGCATAGGCTACTGCTCAAAAATGAATGAAAAGCTTGTACTGCAATTTTTAATCGTGAACTTTGTCAGTGGAATTGCATCAATGTCTAAAACATCGTCTACACGTCAAAAGACAAAAAGTTTTATTAAATAAATTATATGATACTTGGTTGCATGAGATGTGTGATCATCAGTTTCCGCTTTGGATTGTGTGATCAAAGTGCTTTTGAAGTGAGTGACAGTCTAGTACTCCTCGCCCTCCTCTTCTTCGCCCTCACCCTCGACCGAGTCAACTCCTACCTCTTCGTAGTCCTTCTCCAGGGCTGCCAGATCCTCTCTGGCCTCGGAAAACTCTCCCTCTTCCATGCCCTCTCCTACGTACCAGTGGACGAAAGCTCTCTTGGCATACATGAGATCAAACTTATGGTCCAATCGAGCCCAGGCCTCGGCGATAGCTGTGGTGTTGCTCAACATGCAGACGGCTCTCTGCACCTTGGCCAAATCACCTCCGGGAACGACAGTCGGGGGCTGGTAGTTGATGCCGACCTTGAAGCCAGTGGGACACCAGTCGACGAATTGGATAGTCCTCTTAGTCTTGATAGTCGCAATGGCTGCATTGACATCCTTAGGGACAACATCTCCTCGGTACAGCAGACAGCAAGCCATGTACTTGCCGTGTCGAGGATCGCATTTCACCATCTGGTTGGCAGGCTCGAAGCACGCGTTGGTTATCTCGGCAACGGTCAACTGCTCGTGGTATGCCTTCTCGGCTGAGATCACAGGAGCGTAGGTAGCCAGAGGGAAGTGGATTCGAGGGTAGGGTACCAAGTTAGTCTGGAACTCAGTCAAGTCGACGTTCAATGCACCGTCGAATCGGAGAGATGCGGTGATCGATGACACGATCTGGCCAATGAGTCGGTTCAAGTTGGTATAGGTAGGCCGCTCGATGTCCAAGTTTCGTCGACAGATGTCGTAAATGGCTTCGTTGTCGACCATGAATGCACAATCGGAGTGCTCCAGAGTGGTGTGGGTAGTCAAGATAGAGTTGTATGGCTCCACGACGGCGGTTGAGATCTGTGGAGCAGGGTAGACGGCGAACTCCAGCTTGGACTTCTTTCCGTAGTCAACGGAGAGACGCTCCATTAACAAGGAGGTGAATCCTGATCCGGTACCCCCACCAAAGGAGTGGAAGATCAGGAATCCCTGTAGGCCAGTGCACTGGTCAGCCAACTTTCGGATTCGGTCCAGGACGATATCGATCATCTCCTTTCCGACGGTGTAGTGTCCTCTGGCGTAGTTGTTTGCGGCGTCTTCCTTTCCGGTCATCAACTGTTCCGGGTGAAACAGTTGTCGGTAAGTTCCAGTTCGGACTTCGTCAACCACGGTGGGCTCCAAGTCGACAAAAACAGCCCTGGGAACATGCTTGCCGGCACCTGTTTCGCTGAAAAAGGTGTTGAATGAATCATCGCCTCCTCCGATGGTCTTATCGCTAGGCATCTGACCATCGGGCTGGATCCCATGCTCCAGACAGTACAGCTCCCAGCAGGCATTTCCTATCTGGACTCCGGCCTGTCCGACATGAACTGAGATACATTCACGCATTTTGAGATTGAAGTTTTTTCGGAGGTTTCTATTGTGAAACTGAGAGAAGTTTTGAGCAACTGTGCGCTGAGAAAGCAGAAAGCTGAAATGGTTCAACAGTGATTACAAATGAAAATGGCTACAAATCAAGATTTTGTTGGAGGTGGTTGTCATGCAAAATTTCGTTGTCATGCATAATCCAAACACAAGCAATAACAAATATACTGAAAAAAAAAATTAATTAAAGTTGCTTTAATCAAATCGCGGCTTTCTGAGCGCGTTCAAGGGTTCATGCCAAAACTTGTAGCTTTTCGATACACTTTCATAAATAAGTTATAAAATCAAACTTGCGCTCTGAAATTAGATGAGTACACGCATGTTAGGTTTGAGCAAAAAGATGAAGAAAAATGGTTTGATATACTGTGGCTTTTAACACAAGTTAGACAAATAAGTCTTGTAATAATTGGCATTAAACTGTTAAAAACTTATAGGTGGTTTTATTATAATTTTTCATAACATTCAGTTGATATGATATAATATAGAATAGCATTCAAAATAGTGTTTTAAAAAACAAGGAAATGTGATATTTGAGTATGCGAAAAGACAAAAAAAAGAGAGACAAAATGATTAGCGGAACCGACTCACCTTTATTGAGAACGGAGGGAAGAATGAAATTAAAAGAATTTAAAATCAGCGTACTAACTCTGCTTTGTTTGTCGTGGTTACGATTTTTTTTCAGCAGGTGCTACTTTATGTATACTTTGGATAACCGGTTGATTAGATTGGGATGAAAAATAAAATCCATTGTTCTGGTTGATTCAATAAAAGTGTATCTATCTGATCAAAATGTAAACAGCCATTTAAAGAATTGAATGTGGGGGAGTAAACAAAAATAAATAAATTCAAAAATAGCCGCGTGAAATATCCTGTACTTGCTCAGAGATATAAGCAATATAAAATTTCAAGTGTCACATATCATTTTTTTAAAAAATTATTTAGAATGCATGCATGACACATGGTCTCAAAAATAAACAAAAAATACCTAAGCCATTATTCACTTGGTCTCTCACAGCAAACCTAATTCGGAGACCAGGTTTTTCCAAAAAGTCGAATCATAAAAAGACATGTTTTAAGATCAGCTAGCGGTAAAGCCATCGTGACATCGTAACATCAGAGCCCCATACAATATGCTGGAAACTTTGATGACAATGGGCGGATTTAGGGGGGGGGGGGTCGAGTGAGATGCGGACGCCCCCCCCCCCTCCCACCTCAGGGATTCGACCCCCTGCCGACCCAAAGAGTCCCCCTTTGTACTATTTTGAGATATCCATTTTTGGTGACTGACACTGAAACTTTTATTAAGGCGCCTATGGCGCCAATATATACTAATTTTGAGGGGGAAGCGCGCCAAAAAAAACCTGATTATTTGGTCAAAATTTCCAAAAAGAGCCTAAAACGCCTTTTTGGCGTTTTTTTTTTCATATTTTTGTCTGCGGCGCAGAATATTTGGATGAAACAGGGTCTTTTTACTGCTTCGGGAGATCTCTAAATAAAGGTCGACAAGTTTTTTGAAATTTTATTGAAAATCCGCCCCTGAACTTTAGCTGAACTATTTACTACAGTATTAAGACTATTAGTGACTTAAGGACAAACAAGACTGCTCGTATATCAGGGCAAAGCGCCTGAGTGTTCCGACTGTCCCTTGATTTATATCGAATAGTTTTTCAGAAAAAAATATTGATAACCTATACATTTTGGACAATATCAGTGAGTAAAATTTTCAGACGTACGAAATTAATACGACCACCTAGCTAGCCTCAATTCAATTTGGAACAATTTTGTTGTGCGGGTTAAATCGCCACGCATAAATAATTAGCATTACAGTCTCAGCATTATGAATTAACTCTTCAAAGCACGCATAATTCAGTACAGAACATGGCCAATTTGGCGATTTTCGAGCCCCAGATTTTTACAAAAAAAAATTGGATCTAAAATATTTTTTAAAATTTGAACTCAGGAAGTCAATATCTTCAATAGGATATAAAAAATTCTGTTGAAAACCATTATTTTGATCGGCGAAAAAAGATTGAATAAAAAAACCACTCCGATCATATTTATTCCGTTATACTCCGATTATATTTTTGAGAAGGGTGAAAAACAATTGAAAAAGTGTTAACGTGAAATACAACGTCAAGAAAACCGTTAATTGTTTTTTTTTGTCAAAGAAAGATAATGATTATATACTGGCGTCTATTCTGAGAAGCCTATGAAAAAACACCATGAAAAAACATTATTGTTGTAGCGACCACTATTGTACAGTGTTAAATGGTTTATGGAGCATGTTGGTTTTAGTTTTGACTATTTGTATACTTTATACATGGTTTAGCGAGGAATCAAATGGCAGAGAAGTACTTGCAATGACAACTTGGTTTCCAAAACAAATTTAGAAAAAAATGCAAAACATGGTCTGATTCCGGTTTTTTTATCTATTTTCAACCATCGAGTCGACAGAGTATCAAAGGATTTCGAATCTTGTTTTCTGAATTAAATTTTGTTAAACTATTATCTCATTTGGTTTATAGTTCAAATTTATAGTAGCTGCACCCCCAATCAGTGATTCATTTTGAGTTTTCGAAATGGTATATCAGAAAAAAAAACCTAAAAATGTTGGTCAGTTTTTTTTATTTTTTATTGCTTTTAATATGTATTCGGACGGAACACTCTGTCCAAGTTGCACATCAATTGGTCAACTGGCTACTTTTCTGGAGGTTTTCATCTTTGACGATAAGCTGTTATGATGAATACTGGAATTTTATGACTAAATTTGATCTGAATTAAACTGAATGCCATTTATTCACAAGAAAAAAAACAAGATTTGAGTTTCTCATGCCATTGTTCATGGAAAATTGCTAACTGACTCTCCTTAAAGTGCACCTAAAGTTATTTTTTTGTCAAGATATATTGCCTGACAAGCACACTTGATGGCGAGTCTCGAAACACAGACCATTCTTTTAAAGAAACAAATGTTAGCCACAGTTTCATCACGCAAAAAGTTATTAGACCGAACACTCTAGGACCAAATTGAGCAAAGGACTCAAACCTTTATTTTTTTTGTTTCTACAGAGCTTACTTCCAGCATAATTACAATTGAGATTTCATTAGTTACCACATTAGTCTTAATTCCAGAACAACCTTCAACAAATTCAAAATGTACAGAAGTCAAACTTCTAGCAACTAATTTGATTTTGTGCCCTCTTTGGTACATCCTAAAAAGCAAATAGTCAGTAAGACCTACTTAAGTTTACGAGTACTGATCTGAAAAACCCTGTGGTCGGAAGGGACATCTTGCAAAACACTGTAGGAGCAAAGAAAAACCACAGGTGCAAACCAATACAGTCGAACAAGCAAATTCATATACTGATAACGCCAAGCAGCACCAGGAAAATAATACACACCCCAAATTTGTCCTTAAGATGAATGACTTCAATATTTTAGCAATTATCGAGGAAATTGAAGTCCATAGCATACGGGATAGCGTAGTATTAGAACAGTTTTTCTCACAAAGGACCAGATATCGAAAAATAGCAGAAGGCATACCAAGGCGACAACGATACGTTTGAAACCGAAATGGAGATTAAATCAGCTATCCGGTATCGCGCATGAAAAGGATCTCTTACATGAACTGAGAATTATTGATCGTTTCTTGAAGATAGAGCCAGTTGGCCAAGTTACGAAACCAGTATATCAAAGGTGTGGAAGCACTATAAACATTATAGGAAGAGTTGTCGTGAAGTTTTATTCAAATGGATGGAACGCAAACGAAAAGTGGCCCTTCCAAACCATCGGGGCAGAGAGAATTTTCTTTCCTCCAAACTTGCGTGTCATAGTGTCACAAATTCGCGCTCCTTCAAACAAAACAAAACAGTCAATTTGCCAAATCTAAGCCAACACTACTGCAGAACAGTTACAAAACCTATTTGAATCCGACGAGTAAACCAATTCAACCACCGAGAACCCACGACAAACTGAATTTAGAAAACTTATTCTTCTACAGTTTCTGGGTATTGCTACAAAAAAGGTTAATCCAAAAGTCTGAAAGTAAAAACGTATTTTATCGAGCCTTTAAGACCAAGTCAGGATTTCCATACCCTTCAGAAAAAGAAATTTTTAAAAGCTGGCCATATTTGAAAACTATCCAATTGCTCGAAAGATTCTTTCATTACTCCCATTGTAGTAACTTCTAAACGTGATGACTCATTGATCATTGCTCTTAATTTGATTTTTTTTAAATCGACTAAAACCGCTACCAAATGACGAATCTATTCGAGCAAATAGACAATGTAGCTCTTACAATGAGCAGAAATACAACAAGCTTGGTATGGTTCCCGTCAAGAGTCTTTAAATACGCCTTACGCCAGATCCCACTAACCTGTAAGGCAAGTAACCAATGCAAATTTGATATGGCGCGTGGAGATGTCACGGGCTTGTGCTTTTTTAAAACCGCATTTTACGAATTGGGAGACATACCTATTCAACTTTACCAGATCAAGGATATGTTGGTACAAAAAACTTGAAACTCTCATGGTTTTTTGGATAAAATGGTAATAGCTGTTGTCGGAACAGCCTGTAAACACAGTGCAGCTGTTTTAAAAGTGTCAAAAATGATGGAAGACAAATGGGGAAAATGTCATTTTTTGACGGAGGAGATTGAATGACTTAGATTCAAAATCATCCAACTCGGAAAAAAATTCTTGCAAACAAAGCAGATGGAATTTAAAACTTGAAAGAACCAAAATTTATGGACAATATCAGCCGAAATCTTGTCACTCTTTAAAAACATAATGCAAAAAAAAACTTTTTTATGGATAAAGAACCATCAAGAACCATTTGCGAAAAAAACCGAAACGGAAGTTTCTAAGACGGTGATGGATCACCATTTCAATGTGACCAAAAAAATAGAGTCAAATGCGATGCATCGCATGGCGGATTAGGGTTTCAATTGAACGAAATCATAAGACATGGGGAACACCATCGCGTTGTTATCAACAAAAATACAGAGTACCAAAGTTTATCAGATCTTTGAGTTCGTTCAAAGTGTATTTGATAAATGCAACTTGTTTCCTTGCTTCATTCTCGTTTGTAGTGAAGGGTCAAATCTGAATGTAGGGAGGCTTGTTCACATTTCACATTCAATCACGACACAAAATCTTCTTCCAGTTTATGTTGCTATGTCCTACATTTAATTGCAATTAGCGAGCTCCTGATCCATAATGGACTATTTGCCAGAACTGAGTGCCACTATAGGAGAAAATCCAAAAATTTCAGCGTTGGTAATAACAGTACTTTTATTTACCAAGTATGTTTTCCTCTCGTTTCTTACCGATATAGACTTGCTCTTGCTTTTCGAGTTGTCCCAACCCAATTTTTTTTATAAATATTTGGAAACACGTTCAAGTGAATTTTTCCCTTGTAGGAATTTTTGTACCTAACAAATTTCCCAAATCTCTTTTGTTTTTTTGAAACTTCAATATAATTGGAAGTCTTATATTTTCTTGAAATCATTTTTCAATAAAAGAATAGAGCGATTAGATGAAAAGAAATAAGCAAAACAATTTTGAGATTAAATGAAAAACTCAGTAAGCAGTATGAGTCATATAAATAACCATACAAAAGTAGTATTGAAAAAAAAAATTCCGTGTAAACTTTCAAAAATGAAAACTGAGCAGGCGTTTATGTCTTTTATATACAAACAATTTTCCAAGCAAATTTATAGTTATAGATGGCTGCTGCTATGTGACAAACTCCTTCTAGCTTTTGTTTTGATTAGATTAAAAAATCGCTTTTTAATTTCTTTCCTAGTAATTTCTAAGAAACAGACTTAGTGAAAATACTGTCAATGACCGAGTCCACAAAAGCTTTGATAAACTGAATGGCAGAACATTGAATAAAACGCTAGAAGTGTTTGAACATGAAAACAGTTGTATTAAACTTGGGACGAAGATAGCAAGTGTATATAATCCTTGAGAATTCAAAAAAAATCAATTGATCGATGTAAAACAAAATTTAGAATGCTATGTTTACAAATACTCTTCCTGTTTTTTCATTCAATAGTGGGAGAAACGATCGCAATCACAACAAAACATTTTTGATTCCATGCCTTACTTTAGAAAAAGAAATCAAACCAATGCTTATTAAAAAATCAAATGGTTTCTTAGCTTTCAAATTGAGAGATTTTCACTTTCTCGATATGATGAAGTTTGTGGGAGATGGGACAATCTTGAATTTTTTCTAAGCGCCATTAAAGCTACTGAAACAAAAAGTTTTTTCCCTTTTGAGTGGTTCGACAGTCCAGACAACTAACTGCACGGATTGAATACCAATAAAGTTACTTCTTCAGCAGATTACAATTTAGCAACCCTCTATAAAAAGTTTTCAAGGATTACCAAAATCTTGAAATCGTAATAAAGGAAGGGATGACGTAATCAACAAAGTGCGTTGCAAAAGCTACGTTTTCAATCAACTCCACCAGCAGGGTTCGGAAATAACTTAAATTGAAAATCAACTGGAAACAACACAACTTAGATTTTTTCGAACATTTCTAACGATGGTATAATAACAATACGTTGCTCCTCTTGAAGCCATTCAAAAAGTTATGAATTCCTACAAAAAAGGCATCGACGTGTTGAAACTGAGAGTCACGTTGACGAATCTAGCAAATACCTGCTAACACAAATCGAAAAATCACAAGTTTGATCCATTCTTTGAAATTGACAAGGATTTGTCGAATAAAAACCAAGAAGTGACTGCTGGAGCATCCGTAATTTCACGCAAAAAGCAGTTCTCGATTAAATTTTTGTTCGTAACTCGACAACGTGTTCAAGACAATTGTTTTAAATGAAGCAAATCATTTGTATTCCTTCTCAATGTGTCAAGAGACGCCTACAGGACTTACGCAAGATGGAAGTATGAATCTGATTGTAATCACCTTAAAGCTAGAATTAACAAATCTAGGAACTTCGAGAAAAACATTATGTACTCTTATCAAGAATCATGACCTGACTGTAAAAATGAAAATTGCACAATGAGTGAGCAGAACAAAAATGACTGTTTCTATGTTTAGGGGTAGAGCGATCACTGAAAAACAGTGTTTGAAGCTCTGAGTTGAAACTATCACTTCCTCTCCTGTCAGAAAACTCGTCCATTTTTTGTCAGAGCAAGATTCTGAGAAGGAAAACAAAAGTTTAGACAAAAAAAATTTCATAAGAAAACGGCTACCACTTTCAGAAAATGTGGTTTTGCAAGAGATGGGAGCAATTCAAAACAGATTGTTTGGCGAAGATTTATGTCAAGATGAGTGTTCCCACCAAAAATTGGTATTTCCTGATAGTTTTATTTTAAAAAAAACAAAAGCCCTTTCTTGCTATGTCCAATGTGATAAGATTGTTCCCGACGAGCTGAAATCCACATTTCCATGTTTTCCTCCAATTTTCAAAAACACTCAGGTTGGTCACAACGACATTGAAGAATACATGAGAAACTAAGCCGAAGAAATTGATCTATGATTTTAAAAGTACACAACAAATGCTGATTTCTGGTTTTAAATTAGAAAATGGCACTGTCGTCAATACTTTTCTCAACTTCTTCTTAGGATTATAGCCTAAATGTACAAAAAGTGATCGGTTTGTTCAGTATAAATCTAGAAAATGCTGTAATATTTTTGTTTAGTCTGATTTGTTGCTCGACGAGAGAGTGATAAGAATCCACACTCCGGAGTTGTGGATGAATGATGAAACTTCTGGATTACAGCTTTTACGCTTGTTTGATTAAGGACAGACCCACACACACAATGAAAAGTATCTCAAATAGAAAAATTTTGGGGATCTTAAAATAATGAGAACTCTAACGCCCGAATTTTCGCTGCAAATTACCATTTTGAGCTGTCTGAATTCATTTCACAGAGTCCCACTTTGGAGAAGTATATTTGATATCTCTTATATTTAGCGAGTTAGGAAAATAAAACAAAGTTTTACCCCGTAACAAAAACATCCGTTGATCTATAATAATGTAATGAAATTGGAAACAGAATCACTTTCAAGCCATAATTCCACCTTGACAAGTAAAAATGATGGCATGAAGAAAAAGAAGGAATCCTTTTTTCTTTCAATCGTAATTACGCATCTCCAAAGAAAATTTTTAGACTCGTAGTAAAAAGTTAAACTCGTTTAGCTATGGCACTCAACCTCAAAACATATATTAAAAAAAATTGCGCAATTTTCTGTCTGGTTTTGCAACTCTCTTCTGATAAGCCAGGCACTTAAAGAGTTCATCCAAAAAGTACAGAATCCAAACAAAAACTGCCGGTTACTGCGCAAGATTCAAATTTTTTTGAAATGTGGAAATTAATGATAAGCTTTTTTTTCTATTGTGTTTTTGACTTTCGGCCTTTTTTTCAGGTAAAAAAAATGAAAGTTCAAAATGAAAGTTAATTAACACAAAATTAGGAACTAAACTGACGCAATGTGAAAAAATGGGCGTCAACCAGGTAGTTCAAATTTTTTGGATATTTTCAATCGGGCGTATAGCCGGTAGTATTATTTTTGGTATGAGATTAAACCTAGAAGTTTGGCGGATACAAAATAAAATTTCTTATCAAAGATTACACGCAAAAGCGGCGAGAGAGATTGCAAAATTGATAGTGTGAGAACACAAGGAAGAAAAAATGTTTTCATTTGAATCAATTTAGGAATTTTTACTCAGTACTGCGTAACGCAACGTAAATGTTTCATTTTTCAAAGATTTGCGACCAGGGTGCTTTTATTTCTCTAGACAAATTTCGACTTTTCAGCTAGCCATTCTGATAGATTTTCTTCATATCATACGGACGCTAATGATAATTTTATCCAAGTTTGAAAACATTATTTACCATCCAGAACATTTTTTGTATGGCCGTAAGCAATCGAATCTTGCCAATCACGACTAATTTGGGAAACATCTCTGACAACATTGGCAACCTTTGGTGCAATCATAAAACAAATGTTTTTTTTTCAAGCCCTAAATCTTTCCGAAGGTTGTTGCTGAAATGCTGTAACTATCCAAGTTTGCAAATCCTATGTTAGTTATCTGGCCTTAATCCACCGATTGAATCGAAACATTATAGCCAACTCTCCCTTCGCTGACACTAGTGAAGTTTCAGATAATGCGGTGAAGTGTTTGCCTGTTTTCTGGATTGGAGATCTAAATTGAGCCGTTGCAATGTGGTATGTTGTGTTCAATCTCTTGAAAAAGCATCATCCATAACTCGAAAGAATAACAATTGAAATTTACTAGATTGAAAACTAAATAAAATCAAATATTGTTCATTGTTCTTCGGATGACCTTGAAAACAAATGATCAAATCTCCCCTGCTCCTCCGCACTTGAAGAACTTGCTCGACCCTAATCGACTGTCTGTTAGCCTAAAAAACTTTCTAATTTTTACAAAGCAAGTTTTGGGAGGCATAAATTTTTTTTAAAATAAAATAGTCTTTGCGAGAGTTTCCCAACCAATTTAGGTGTAGGCTTCACCCTTCAATCTTTATTGCTGGACCATTCCCAATCTGATGATGCATTTGTGGCCCACTTGGATTGAGACAGCACTAAACAAATTCGTGCTGTCAAAAAATAACATAGATCATCGCCATATGGACTTGGCCTGAAACTTCCAGCTGTATTATAAAACTCAGAAATCTAAAGCCGAATTCGATAAAGACTCTGACTCTGAAGAACAACTTGAGATTTTATTCGAAAATACAAAGTATTCCGTCAAATTTTTGGCAGACAATAAGGCCACTTATTCGGAAAAAAAAACATGAAAAAGTGTTCAAAAAATTATGGGAGTAAGCTCATCACAGCTTCTACCAGCAGCTTACAAAAACGAACCTGTTTCCGATAAGTCTTCTATCGAAAATTAATCAAGCTCAAACACAACTTTCAATTTAGTAGAAGTAGGTTTTCATTGCCTACATTAAGCAAAAGTAAGCTATTGTGCGCCTTCTCGAGCGCAATACTTGCTCGAAATTAGACCAAAAATCCGAAGTTTCAACTCAGTTTTTCTGGATGTTGAGGGAGTTTTTGAAAATCTTTTAAAGTCACTCAAATAACGACTGAAAAGGCCCTAATTTGATCGGTTTTTTATGATTTTTGGTAGCTAATATGGCGTGGAAAACAAAACTAAAAAGAAACAAAAATTAAAGAACTAAAGCACAAATTTTACACACCAAATACAAAATGCCACTTAAAAAAACATACGCAGGTTTTTAACGTTTATTTTATCTTTATCCTTTTTTAAATTGATTTGTTTTTGATGGGTTGCAAAAATCCTGTCAAAATTGTTATCGTTCATTTGCAAAAATAAACTGTATGTCATGCACTTTCTTAGATTTCTAGTGCGGAAATGAATGATAAACTTCTCGTGTTGACCTCCATAGACCAAAAATGGTAATATTACATTTCAATAAACTAAGTTTATGAAAAAATACTAATCATACAAATTTCATAAATTTTGCTAAAATGGTGTCGCGAATTTTCGAAAAACTTTTCTCTTGTTTTGACATAAAATTCGGTGTGTCGTACTATATAAAAAATGAAATTTTTTGCCAAAAAAAGCTAATCATGTAATTTCCATATATGGAAAGTGTATGACTAGCATTTTTTTGATACCGAAAACAAAAATTTTTCAAATTATTTTGAAATTGCCTCAAAAAAATTTTTTGAGTTTTTTTAGTTGCAAATTGATTTTCGTACTCAAACAAACATTTTTGAAAAAAAAATTTTGCCTGCGAAATCTAATTTTTTGTGTGTATAACGTAGTCCTGTGTATATTAATGTTGGATTTTTTTTGTTTTCTCTTTCTTCAAAAACGTTTAGAACTTCTTTTGTATTCCTTGATCAATGTCTGGTAATTTAAAAATTCAAATTTTAGAAATAATCATCTTTGAAAATTTTTGCCAAAATTTAAAAGTTCGTTACTTTCGTTATAATATTTGTATGAGACATGATTACAACATTTCAGGCTGTTTTCAATGCATTTTTAATGCGAGACGGCCAAACCTTTGGTTACTACGTTTAAGTAACCAAAGTGTATGTCAGTAGTGTTCGGTTACGAACACAACCAAAAAACTTTGAGAAACTAAAATGTAAGAAATCCATGTTTTTGGTTTATGGAAAAATGCTAGTCATACAATTTCCATATATGAAAAAATACTAATCATAGACCTTTCTTGCTTTTTTCTGTACTTATGGAATTGCATGAAAAGTGTATGATTAGCATTTTTCCATATATGAAAATTGTCTGACTAGCATTATTGGTCAACCCGGGTTTTTCTTCTATTACGTTTGATTTCCGCCCTTTTTTTTCAGGTTAAAAAAATTTAAAAGTTTAAAATAAAAGTTTACTAACACAAAATTAAGAACTGAAGTGACGCAATGTGGAAAAGTGGGCGTCAACCAGGCACCTTAAGTTTGATTATTTTCAATCGGTCGTATAGCCGTTAGTATTTTATTTGGTATGAGGTTAAGCATAGAAGTTTGGCGGATGCAAAATAAAACTTCCAATCAAAGATAGCACGCAAAAACGGCGAGAGAGATTGCAAAATTAATAGAGTGACAACACAGGGAAAAACTGTTTTCTTTTAAATCAATTGAGGAATTTTTTTTACTAGTGCTGCGTAAGGCAACGTAATTGTTTCAACTTTCAAAGATTTGCGACCAGGGTGCTTTTATTTCTCTAGACATATTTTGACTTTTCAGCTATCCATTCTGATAGATTTTTTCCATATCATACGTACGCTACTGATATTTTTATCCAAGTTTGAAAACATTATTTACCATCCAGAATATTTTTTGTATGGCCGTAAGCAATCGAATCTTGCCAATCACGACTAATTTGAGAAACATCTCTGACAACATTGGCAACCTTTGGTGCAATCATAAAACAAATGTTTTTTTTCCAAGCCCTAAATCTTTCCGAAGGTTGTTGCTGAAATGCTTTAACTATCCAAGTTTGCAAGCCCTATGTTAGTTATCTGGCCTTAATCCACCGATTGAATCGAAACATTATAGCCAACTCTCCCTTCGCTGACACTAGTGAAGTTGCAGATAATGCGTTGAAGTGTTTGCCTGTTTTCTGGATTGGAGATCTAAATTGAGCCGTTGCAATGTGGTATGTTGTGTTCAATCTCTTGAAAAAGCATCATCCATAACTTGAAAGAACAACAATTGAAATTTACTAGATTGAAAACTAAATAAAATCAAATATTGTTCATTGTTCCCTCGGAAGACCTTGAAAACAAACTATCAAATCTCCCCTGCTCCTCCGCACTTGAAGAACTTGCTCGACCCTAATCGACTGTCTGTTAGCCTAAACAGCTTTCTAATTTTTACAAAGCAAGTTTTGGGAGGCATAAATTTTTTTTAAAATAAAATAGTCTTTGCGAGAGTTTCCCAACCAATTTAGGTTTAGGCTTCAGCCTTCAATTTTTATTGCTGGAACATTCCCAATCTGATGATGCATTTGTGGTCCACTTGGATTGAGACAGCACTAAACAAATTCGTGCTGTCAAAAAATAACATAGATCATCGCCATATGGACTTGGCCTGAAACTTCCAGCTGTATTATAAAACTCAGAAATCTAAAGCCGAATTCGATAAAGACTCTGACTCTGAAGAACAACTTGAGATTTTAATCGAAAATACAAAATATTCCGTCAAATTTTTGGCAGACAATAAGGCCACTTATTTGGAAAAAGAGACAGAGAAAATGTCCAAAAAATCATGGGAGTAAGCTCATCACAGCTTCTACCAGCAGCTTACAAAATGTACCTATTTACGATAAGTCTTCTATCAAAAATTAATCAAGTTCAACCACAACTTTCTTGCAGTTCATAACTCAACCAATAGTTCCAGTGGGTTAAATTTCAAATCAGCTTCCTTCTGTTCTGCTCCAAGAAGATCTCGACACAGGTCAGAAAAAATTCAATTCAACTTTATATCAACTGAAGTTCAACAAAGCGACAGGAATTGATGGTGTTCCTCGTGCCTCCCTATGACCTGTAGTTCTAATTAAAATCAACCGCTTACGCATATCTTTACAAAAATATTTAAAAAACAAGACAATTTCCGATCCATTGAAAACTGAGTCTTAATTTTCCTCTCTTCTAAGCGGACCCAAGGACAAAGTTTTATTTATTCACATAAGCCGATCCTTCCTTACAGCAGCGAAGTAAATGAGCTACAAATATATGACCAGTCTCTGGGTATTTCCGAGCATCAGCGCTGCTCTGATCACCAGTTCCGGTTACGAAAAAGAAAAAGTAATCATTTGTATTTCAAATTCTTGTGTTTCTGAAAATTTGCGAAAGAAAAGAGAATGAATTATAAACTTACGCTCTTTATCTGGATTTTGAAAAATTTCTATGATCTCGACTATTCAATTTATCAGTGACTCATCTCTGAATGTCAGGAAGCAATTTGTTTTTTTTGACGAGTTTATATCAAGAGTGTTCAAATCCAAGTTCCAGCAGAGTTTTATCGGAAATTAAATTAGGCCTCTACTCTTTTTGCGCTACACTAACAACCAGTAGTCTTTTCAGCACCCTGCGTCTTGGTTTTTTGTTGAATGGTGACAACAAATTAAATGCATTGGATTGCTTTTTTCACAATTCCTTCCTTTTATTGAATCTATGGCTTCTCACAAAAACATGTTTTTAACACATCCAAAAGCAAGATTTTCAGTTCACACGGAGTGCCTGCAAAATCTTAGCTCTCATGCGATTCCTTAGAGATGATCACTCCTCATTGCGATCTGAGTCTCGCGGTCTGTGCCACCGTAGTTTGAACATAGCATATCACATAGCAAAGTATAAAATCATGCCATGTCTTTTTAGGAATAGAGAATCGTATCCTCAATTCTCCATTGCACTGCACAATTGATTTCGAACAAAATTTTTGTTTTGGCTCTCCTGATGTATAGATACGCCTTTCGGTAATGAATCTAACGTGTCCATAATAGAAATACTAAGTAAGATGAGTTATAGATCCGCAAACACAAAAACAACCAATTTCAGAAAATTCACCAATTCTCTAGAGCTGCTAAGTGTGATTGCCCTGACTTGACCAAAAAATGCAATGGGCAATGTGGAAATTTTGATGGCTTTGTAAAGTTGGTGAATGCACCACACAATGATTACATGATGGTTTCTCTTCCTTCCCATAGTACAGATCTGATTTAAATTAACCGGACAAAACGCGTTAAACTTGAAATTTAAAACGCGTTTTTCTCAAATTGGGTTGAGTTTAGGTGAAAAATTATGAAGACAAAACTTGCTTAAAATTTTAGCAGAATCAGTATGGCGTAATTTGTTTTGCGAAATTCGGGCCCAAAATTTTACCCCAAAAATGGGTCATTTTGGCTTTTCTTAGTGCATCAAAAATTACGCCAAAAATACCCAATCGATCTCAGACATAATTATACCAAAGTGAGCCCCTTACGTAGCCTAACAAACTTTAAGAAGGGTATATTCTCCAAAACATTGTATAAGTTCATTTATTTTTGTTTGATAGACAAAAAAGGTCGTTTTTACTATATAAAACAGCAACTTTTTATTTAAAAACAATTTTTAAACGATTTGCAAATTTTTTTTGGAGAATATACCCTTCTTAAAGTTTGCTGGGCTACGTAAGACGCTCTCTTTGATATAATTATGTCTATGATTGACTGGGTATAATTTTTGAAAAACCAAAATGACCCATTTTTGGGGTAAAATTTTTGGCCCGAATTTCGCGAAACAAGTTACACCATATTAATTCAGCTGAAGTTTTAAGCAAGTTTTGTCTTCATAAGTTGTTACCTAAACTCCACCCAATTTGAGAAAAACGCGTTTTAAATTTCAAGTTTAACGCGTTTCGTCCGGTTAATTTAAATCAGCACTGTAGCTTTTGGGGTATAATTTTGGATCAGGATTTTTCAAAAAATGCTCCTTCAATTCTGCTAAAAACCTCAACAATTTGAGAAAAACGAGTTTTAACTTTCAAGTTTTATTCTTTAAATATGGATAATTCAAATGAACTATCTGGACAACACGAATGAAACTTGAAAACTTAAAAGAGTTTTCTCGAATTGGATCGAATTTATACAAAACTTGACAATTACAAACTGTTGATTGAAATTTGCTAAAAATTTTTTGCCGTAATACACAACAAAACGACCAACAAAACGGTTTTTTCAGTCCATCAGAAACTAAACCAAAAGTATTGGTTCAATTGTCGACAAAATTATATCATGTAGCCAACAATGCTTAAGAGGCGTATAAATTTCTCAATTTTGCTTAGATAATTCTTTTTTTTTTCACGTTGGGTAGCCACCAAAAGTAGTTTCTACTTAGATAAATACCATTGCTGTACTTCAAAACAAATCTTAACTGTTTTGCGCCAATTTTGAAAGTTAAACCCCGCTTAAATTTTGTTGTATTTCATCAGAAGCTCTTTATTAAATAACGTTAGCAGCAATTGAATTAGGAATTTTCGCGTAAATGTTCAATTGACTAAGTAAAGCCAAACATAGTTCAGTGCTGATTTAAGTTAACCGGACAAAACGAGCTAAGCTTGAAATTTAAAACGCGTTTTTCTCAAATTGGGTTGAGTTTAGGTGAAAACTTATGAGGACAAATCTTGCTTAAATTTTTAGCAGAATTATTATGGTTTAATTTGTTTTGCGAAATTCGGGCCAAAAATTTTACCCCAAAAATGGGTCATTTCGGCTTTTCTTAGTGCATCAAAAATTATGCCAAATAAACTCAGTCGATCACAGACATAATTATATCAAAGAGAGCGTCTTACGTAGCCCAACAAACTTTAAGATGGGTATATTCTTCAAAACATTGTATAAGTTAATTTATTTTTGTTTGATTGACAAAAAGTCGTTTTTACTCTATAAAAGACCAACTTTTTATTTAAAAAATTTTTTTAAACGGTTTGCAGTTTTTTGGAGAATGTACCCTTCTTAAAGTTTGTTGGGCTACGTAAGACGCTCTCTTTGAAATAATTATGTCTATGATTGACTGGGTATAATTTTTGAAAAACCAAAATGACCCATTTTTGGGGTAAAATTTTTGGCCCGAATTTCGCGAAACAAATTACACCATATTAATTCAGCTGAAATTTTCAGCAAGTTTTGTCTCCATAAGTTTTCACCTAAACTCAACACAGTTTGAGAAAAACGCGTTTTAAATTTCAAGTTTAACGCGTTTTGTTCGGTTAATTTAAATCAGCACTGAACAACGTCCAAAAACTAATCACTCTGATCAAAAGTTTTTCAGCTGAAAAATAGGTACTTGCATTTTTTCGTCTCTAAATACTAAGAAAGTGTTTGGTTTCAAGTGCATTTTTTTATTGGATACCTGTGTTGATTCTAAAAGAAAAAAACGGAGTTCATCTCCACACTGATTTTTTTTCTTGTTTTGATTTTTTCTAAGCATCATTTGAACTTTATATTATGCTTACAGATAATACATTTTCTGTTTAAATTTTTAATTTTAACAAAGGTGTTGAAAAAACTATCAATATAGTTATAATCGTAATCAAAGTCAGAACTAATTCGTTATGTCTTTTACGTCCTTTTACATCCTTCCTTGGCTGAAACCCTTCAATTGGTTTTCAATTTTTAATCACAATTTGTATCAAAATTAGATTAAAAGTTTTTTAAATTAAAACTGTTGCGGTGTTTCTATAATAAATTGAGTTTGTACTAATAGTACTTTGAAACTCTATGATTTCTATCTAACTTTCTATCTAAGTTGATTTGAAATAGAAATGCTAGCCTTAATGTGCTGCATCTGAATTTTTATTGATGATGAAAAACTCGGAAAATTTTCCTGTTGTTTTTAATCTATAAGCAGATGTTTAGATTTCTAATTTTTTTTGGGAGTCGACAATTATAGTCTTCTAGTTTTGCAGAGTTATAGCGAAAGCTAAAAGTAGTTTTACTCAAATTATTCTTTATTCGGAATTAGAATTAGATTCCAAACAGCATTGGGTCTTTTGAGTCCTCAAACGGCTGCACTTTCAGCAATCAATTTTTTGAGCCAAAAAAAAATAATTGCAATGAAAGAGTGTCAAAAAATAAAAATAAGCAAGTAAATGCAATTAATTGCACTACTCCAATTTACTGAGTTTCTCGCTCTCTTCTGTCCAAATTGACTCATTTAGTTTCAAAAACAGCTGCAACCTTAAATTTTGCGGCAACAGACTTTGCAGCAAATCGTTAAAGGAACATTCTAGTCCGGAGAAAAATCCCTCGAGCAGATTATGATAAAAAAAGTTCCTTTGTTACAGCTACTTCTACTTATGTACAGATAAAAACGTGGTTAAAAGGGAATTAATCTCAAAGTTAAAACATTAAAAAGTGAAAAAGCATTCTCTCCGACGGAGAGAGAGAATGAGCGTATCAAGGTCATAACTAAGTAACAGTTATGACGACTAACAAAAATAATTATAAAATACGATTAAGATAATGCAATTCACAACATTCCCCTTAACACGAAAAAAATTAAGCTAAATTAAAGGCAACTGACTATTTTCTTTCCCTGAAGCAAGCTGACGAAATTTTAATAATACCGCAAAAATACTATAGTAAAAGATTAATACTCCGTAAGATCAAATTTATGATATGAAGGCAGTTAAACTAAGGCATAATAAGCTTAATAAGGTTAAATCAGCATGAGAGGCATGATGAATCCGGCGGAATACGCCCCAAAAGAACAAAAATACGTTGAATAGTTAAAATAAGTAATCCACTGTGCACAGGGTTTTTTTACCGGCTCTGAGTGATTTTAAAACTAAGCACAATAATTAGCACTAAAAGTTACACTGGGTACTACATTCGGTAATAAGGGTTTAAGTTTTAAAAGTTTTCAGTTTTGCAATTTGTCGTCTCCAATGAAAATTTTTAATTCTGCATTAAAGTGTTCACTATCGAGATCAACGAGCTCGTCAAAACTGTTTACAGCCTCTCATAATGACTAGTCGGTGGACAAAAGAGAAATTGTGTTGGAATAGATAGCTCCACTCCTCCCAGGGAATTGGAGGGTCCACCGTATGGTTTTGCTAAAATGAAGGTAAACCTCTCACGTTTGATTCTTTACTGTTTGACTGCGCCATGATAAAATGTTCCTTTGTTACAGCTAATTCTACTTATGTACAAATAAAAATGTGTTTAAAAGTGAATTAATCTCAAAGTTAAAAAATTAAAAAGTGAAAAAGCATTCTCTCCGACGGAGAGAATGAACGTATCAAGGTCATAACTAAGTAACAGTTATGATGACTAGCAAATTAATTATAAAATACTATTAAGATAATGCAATTCACAACATTCCCCTTAACACGAAAAAAAATTAAGCTAAATTAAAGGCAACTGACCATTTTCTCTCCCTGAAGCAAGCTGACGAAATTTTAATAATACCGCAAAAATACTATAGTAAAAGATTAATACTCCGTAAGATCAAATTTATGATATGAAGGCAGTTAAACTAAGGCATAATAAGCTTAATAAGGTTAAATCAGCATGAGAGGCATGATGAATCCGGCGGAATACGCCCCAAAAGTAAAAAAAATACGTTGCATAGTTAAAATAAGTGAAAAAGTGAAAAAGCATTCTCTCCGTCGGAGAGAATGAACGTATCAAGGTCATAACTAAGTAACAGTTATGATGACTCACAAAAATAATTATAAAATACGATTAAGATAATGCAATTCACAACATTCCCCTTAACACGAAAAAAAAATTAAGCTAAATTAAAGGCAACTGACCATTTTCTCTCCCTGAAGCAAGCTGACGAAATTTTAATAATACCGCAAAAATACTATAGTAAAAGATTAATACTCCGTAAGATCAACTTTTTGATATGAAGGCAGTTAAACTAAGGCATAATAAGCTTAATAAGATTAAATCAGCATGAGAGGCATGATGAATCCGGCGGAATACGCCCCAAAAGTAAAAAAAAATACGTTGCATAGTTAAAATAAGTGAAAAAGTGAAAAAGCATTCTCTCCGTCGGAGAGAATGAACGTATCAAGGTCATAACTAAGTAACAGTTATGATGACTCACAAAAATAATTATAAAATACGATTAAGATAATGCAATTCACAACATTCCCCTTAACACGAAAAAAAAATTAATCTAAATTAAAGGCAACTGACCATTTTCTCTCCCTGAAGCAAGCTGACGAAATTTTAATAATACCGCAAAAATACTATAGTAAAAGATTAATACTCCGTAAGATCAAATTTATGATATGAAGGCAGTTAAACTAAGGCATAATAAGCTTAATAAGGTTAAATCAGCATGAGAGGCATGATGAATCCGGCGGATTACGCCCCAAAAGAAAAAAAATACGTTGAATAGTTAAAATAAGTAATCCACTCTGCACAGGGTTTTTTTACCGGCTCTGAGTGATTTTAAAACTAAGCACAATAATTAGCACTAAAAGTTACACTGGGTACTACATTCGGTAATAAGGGTTTAAGTTTTAAAAGTTTTCAGTTTTGCAATTTGTCGTCTCCAATGAAAATTTTTAATTCTGCATTAAAGTGTTCACTATCGAGTTCAACGAGCTCGTCAAAACTGTTTACAGCCTCTCATAATGACTAGTCGGTGGACAAAAGAGAAATTGTGTTGGAATAGATAGCTCCACTCCTCCCAGGGAATTGGAGGGTCCACCGTATGGTTTTTCCAAAATGAAGGTAAACCTCTCACGTTTGATTCGTTACTGTTTGACTGCACCATGATAAAATGTTCCTTTGTTACAGCTAATTCTACTTATGTACAGATAAAAACGTGGTTAAAAGTGAACTGATCTCAAAGTTAAAACATTAAAAAGTGAAAAAAAATTCTCTCCGTCGGAGAGAATGAACGTATCAAGGTCATAACTAAGTAACAGTTATGATGACTAGCAAATTAATTATAAAATACGATTAAGACAATGCAATTCACAACATTCCCCTCAACACGAAAAAAAATTAAGCTAAATTAAAAGCAACTGACCATTTTCTCTCCCTGAAGCAAGCTGACGAAATTTTAATAATACCGCAAAAATACTATAGTAAAAGATTAATACTCCGTAAGATCAAATTTATGATATGAAGGCAGTTAAACTAAGGCATAATAAGCTTAATAAGGTTAAATCAGCATGAGAGGCATGATGAATCCGGCGGAATACGCCCCAAAAGAAAAAAAATACGTTGAATAGTTAAAATAAGTAATCCACTCTGCACAGGGTTTTTTTACAGGCTCTGAGTGATTTTAAAACTAAGCACAATAATTAGCACTAAAAGTTACACTGGGTACTACATTCGGTAATAAGTGTTTAACTTTTAAAAGTTTTCAGTTTTGCAATTTGTCGTCTCCAATGAAAATTTTTAATTCTGCATTAAAGTGTTCACTATCGAGATCAACGAGCTCGTCAAAACTGTTTACAGCCTCTCATAATGACTAGTCGGTGGACAAAAGAGAAATTGTGTTGGAATAGATAGCTCCACTCCTCCCAGGGAATTGGAGGGTCCACCGTATGGTTTTTCCAAAATCAAGGTAAACCTCTCACGTTTGATTCGTAACTGTTTGACTGCGCCATGATAAAATGTTTCTTTGTTACAGCTAATTCTACTTATGTAAAGATAAAAACGTGGTTAAAAGTGAACTAATCTCAAAGTTAAAACATTAAAAAGTGAAAAAGCATTCTCTGCGTCGGAGAGAATGAACGTATCAAAGTCATAACTAAGAAACAGTTATGATGACTTACAAAAATAATTATAAAATACGATTAAGATAATGCAATTCACAACATTCCCCTTAACACGAAAAAAAAGTTAAGCTAAATTAAAGCCAACTGACCTTTTTTTCTACCTGAAGCAAGCTGACGAAATTTTAATAATACCGCAAAAATACTATAGTAAAAAATTAATACTCCGTAAGATCAACTTTTTGATATGAAGGCAGTTAAACTAAGGCATAATAAGCTTAATAAGATTAAATCAGCATGAGAGGCATGATGAATCCGGCGGAATACGCCCCAAAAGTAAAAAAAATACGTTGCATAGTTAAAATAAGTGAAAAAGTGAAAAAGCATTCTCTCCGTCGGAGAGAATGAACGTATCAAGGTCATAACTAAGTAACAGTTATGATGACTCACAAAAATAATTATAAAATACGATTAAGATAATGCAATTCACAACATTCCCCTTAACACGAAAAAAAAATTAAGCTAAATTAAAGGCAACTGACCATTTTCTCTCCCTGAAGCAAGCTGACGAAATTTTAATAATACCGCAAAAATACTATAGTAAAAGATTAATACTCCGTAAGATCAAATTTATGATATGAAGGCAGTTAAACTAAGGCATAATAAGCTTAATAAGGTTAAATCAGCATGAGAGGCATGATGAATCCGGCGGAAAACGCCCCAAAAGAAAAAAAATACGTTGAATAGTTAAAATAAGTAATCCACTCTGCACAGGGTTTTTTTACAGGCTCTGAGTGATTTTAAAACTAAGCACAATAATTAGCACTAAAAGTTACACTGGGTACTACATTCGGTAATAAGGGTTTAAGTTTTAAAAGTTTTCAGTTTTGCAATTTGTCGTCTCCAATGAAAATTTTTAATTCTGCATTAAAGTGTTCACTATCGAGATCAACGAGCTCGTCAAAACTGTTTACAGCCTCTCATAATGACTAGTCGGTGGACAAAAGAGAAATTGTGTTGGAATAGATAGCTCCACTCCTCCCAGGGAATTGGAGGGTCCACCGTATGGTTTTTCCAAAATGAAGGTAAACCTCTCACGTTTGATTCGTTACTGTTTGACTGCGACATGATAAAATGTTCCTTTGTTACAGCTAATTCTACTTATGTACAGATAAAAACGTGGTTAAAAGTGAACTAATCTCAAAGTTAAAACATTAAAAAGTGAAAAAGCATTCTCTCCGTCGGAGAGAATGAACGTATCAAAGTCATAACTAAGTAACAGTTATGATGACTAACAAAAATAATTATAAAATACGATTAAGATAATGCAATTCACAACATTCCCCTTAACACGAAAAAAAAAAATAAGCTAAATTAAAGCCAACTGACCTTTTTTTCTACCTGAAGCAAGCTGACGAAATTTTAATAATACCGCAAAAATACTATAGTAAAAAATTAATACTCCGTAAGATCAACTTTTTGATATGAAGGCAGTTAAACTAAGGCATAATAAGCTTAATAAGATTAAATCAGCATGAGAGGCATGATGAATCCGGCGGAATACGCCCCAAAAGTAAAAAAAAATACGTTGCATAGTTAAAATAAGTGAAAAAGTGAAAAAGCAATCTCTCCGTCGGAGAGAATGAACGTATCAAGGTCATAACTAAGTAACAGTTATGATGACTCACAAAAATAATTATAAAATACGATTAAGATAATGCAATTCACAACATTCCCCTTAACACGAAAAAAAAATTAAGCTAAATTAAAGCCAACTGACCTTTTTTTCTACCTGAAGCAAGCTGACGAAATTTTAATAATACCGCAAAAATACTATAGTAAATAATTAATACTCCGTAAGATCAACTTTTTGGTATGAAGGCAGTTAAACTAAGGCATAATAAGCTTAATAAGATTAAATCAGCATGAGAGGCATGATGAATCCGGCGGAATACGCCCCAAAAGTAAAAAAAAATACGTTGAATAGTTAAAATAAGTAATCCTAACTGCACAGGTTTTTTTACCGGCTCTGAGTGATTTTAAAACTAAGCACAATAATTAGCACTAAAAGTTACACTGGGTACTACATTCGGTAATAAGGTTTTGAGTTTAAAAAGTTTTCAGTTTTGCAATTTGTCGTCTCCAATGAAAATTTTTAATTCTGCATTAAAGAGTTCACTATCGAGATCAACGAGCTCGTCAAAACTGTTTACAGCCTCTCATAATGACTGGTCGGTGGACGAAAGAGAAATTGTGTTGGAATAGATAGCTCCACTCCTCCCAGGGAATTGGAGGGTCCACCGTATGGTTTTGCCAAAATGAAGGTAAACCTCTCACGTTTGATTCGTTACTGTTTGACTGCGCCATGATAAAATGTTCCTTTGTTACAGCTAATTCTACTTATGTACAGATAAAAACGTGGTTAAAACTGAATTAATCACAAAGTTAAAACATTAAAAAATGAAAGAGCATTCTCTCCGCCAGTGAGAATGAACGTATCAAGGTCATAATTAAGTACCAGTTATTATGGCTAACAAATTAATTATAAAATACGATTAAGATAATGCAATTCACAACAGATTAGATGTGGGCAGAATGAATTTAGAACGTATAAAACTGCTTTTATTAGTTTTTTGAGACATCTCGAGTCTCCTTTTTTCGATAACGGCTTCGGCGATGTCATCTGTTTCGAAAAAGGCTCCCTCAACTTCGGTTGGAACTTCGTTCATTAAACTTGACAATAAGGCTTTTTCGATAAAGGAGAGCACATTTTCCTGGTTGTTTGAACTTTCACGATAACTTTTCGAAATTCGGGCAGTGAGCAATATTCGCATCGGCTCTGGGATGTTTTGCCAAGTTTATATCCAGGTATTTCAAAATAGCTCCATCGAGTAATTCACGAACTTCCCCCATGTCGATACCCTACCGTTGGAGAGCTTTCGTGACTGATTTCAAAGACTTGAAATTTTTTTAGATCCGACATTTGTACATTCTCGGAAGCATTAGGAATCAAATTGATTAGCTGCAGCTTCCTCGCAAATGCTGCGTTGAAAAAGATTGGATGAAGCTTCTCGGAACGAACTATCTTGTCGTGAGTACTCGACCATCTTGTTTATTTCGTTGCACAAATTTCAAATCCGTGAACACCCGAAGTTCACCTGACAGCTTTGTATTCTACAACGTCCCCATCAATGTGTTAATTTTATCCATTACTTCTTTGAAGGGTTTCAAAAAATCTCCTACTGCTAGGTTAAACCTGTGAGACGCACAACCAACTAATGGCTTATTTGCAAGGTTAGCAAAAGCCTTGTTCATCTCTGCATTATTTCCAAAAAATTAAACTACGTTGCTGATTTTTTGTTGTAAATGGCCAAAACCCAGACGGGAAATTCGTAGTGGTTTCTTGCAGCAGAACTGGTCTCACAACTTAGGGCAAAATAGCCAACTTCACAATTTCATAACTTTTTTGTTTTGCGACGCGAAAGATGCAAAAACTCCCACAAAGTGTGTTGAACTTTTAGTCCAGCCATCAAAAATAATGCAGAATTGTTAGGGCAACTTTTCCCATAATTACTACTTGACATCTTTCATAGCAATTTCCATGTGTTTTTTCGAATTATTGATACAAATAAGGCCATGCTTTGAAACTTTCTGGTTTTTTCTTCCTCCACAAATGAGAACGGTTTGAGACCAAGAAGTACCCAATTTAAACAATCGTGAATTTTCTTCCCTTTTTAGTGGCATTAAGCACTTTTGTTGCCAAGAAAAAAACTGGTTAAAACCATCTTGTTTATCTCGGAGAGCTTCTTTATGCTTCGACTATAAGTGGCCGAAGAGCTTTGAATTAACTGTATTTATCTTTAGGAAAACATAACCATTTTTAACTGACACTGTGGAAAAGGGTAAAAAGTTTCAAGCAAGTACGTTTCTGGTTGTCACCCAATTTGCTGAGAATAGAGAACTGCAAATAGAGAATAGAAAAAGCAAATAGAAAGCGAAGCGAATATGCAGCAGCATCCAAATCACAGCAGCAGGTCAAAATTTTTCCATATTCCCGCGCCAAAAATTACTCTCCAATAAGTTCTCTCCCGCAACCAATTATTTGCAGTGTTCTCTGTTAGCAATCAATACATTTCGCCTATAAAATTGACAATTGCTTGCAATTATTTAGAGTGCAATTAATTTTTGAGAGGCCCTGGTCGCGACCAAAATTTGGTAGTTCTAGACAACCGCGACCAAAATTGGATATTTTCAGACCGCCGCGACCAAAATTTGGTTTTTCAAGACTTTCTGGACTAAAGTATTGTATCCGCGCCGGCGTGACTGAAGGAAAGTTAACCAACACCGACAGAAAGTTGACCGCGACCAGCGCGACCGAATGAAAGTTAACCGCAAACAACGCGACAGCAGTAAGTTTAACGGCAATTGGCGCGACCGAAAACAATTGAAAGCAATTGAAAGCAGTTTCATCGGGTAATGTTTCAGTTTTTTGGGTCCAAACTGTGCATTTTGGGAACTTATTCCGCAACAAGGACGCCCCATTTTTTCTTCTTTCGATCTTTCATTTCCTTTGATTGTTCTGACAAAATTTTAACATGTTTAAAGACTTTTCTCTGGAATCCAGGAACATACCAGACACAAAATTGTACGCCTATCCAGTGCACCGTTTGGCTTTGTAAGGAGAGAACCTCTTGAACCTGAGTAGATTTAAACACCTTCGAACACGTTTAAATCTACTCAGGTTTAAGAGTTTCTCATTGTATAACATAAACTTATGGAGCTGCATCAGAAAGATTTATTTCGGCGATTTCAATTCAACCTTTGTCCAAGTTTTTATTAGAAGATTAAACAATTCTTGATATCACCAATTGAGAACTAAGAAATGCAATGTGAACTAAAATGGTCGCATTGGGCAGATAAATTAAAGAACGTGTTCTGTGGTGTCGAAATTTGAAGTCAAAAAAGCTGCATTGTACAAACTTGCAAATAGTTGGGAGTTTTGCTGTATCTGAAAATGAATGGTTATTTCAATAAATTTCTATAATTTTGAAACTAAATAAAGAACAAGACTGCTCGTATCAGGGCGATGCCTTGAATGTTCCGACTGCCTTTTAAGGTCTATGGAGCAGCAAGAACATGAAAAATTTAAATAGAATAAAATAAAATAATTATTTTTTTAAATATGAGATTTTTTTTTGTGAACACATCCCCCCACAAGCCTTTTTAAGTACAATGTGATAAATTTTGCATCAAACATTACAAGCACCACAAAACGCTAAATAGTCATCATTGAAAAGTTTTTTTTTCGAAAAAATTTGGCAAGTTTAGTTCATTATAACAAAAATGCACCACTTAAGAGGGACATCAGATAGTTAGATTAGCCATATTTTGAAATGCATAATTTATAGACATGAGAAACCCCGCCAACAATGTTTAAGTTTTTAGTATTCCTAAACATTATTTACAGGCTCAAAAATTATGAAAAAGCCACTGACTTGTCAAGAAAACTCATGAAAATAAGAAAAAATACCGAATCTAATTGCGGAATTACTTTGCCTCTTCACAATATTTTTTGCTAAAGAGCAGTTTGTTATAGAAAGCCGTTAGTTAGGTACGAAAAAGATATTGTTCGATGTTATGTATACTAATAAGAACTACCAATATTCCTTGTGTTTAACAAAAAAATATCTTAAGCGCAATAACTTGTTTTCGAGGACAAAAAAAAAGTTAAACAACGCCATGAGTGAAAAAAAATTACACTGCACAAAATTAATTTGTCACTGTCATCAAGTAATTGAAATAAAGTATCAGTTTGAATGAAATTCTACGGTAAAAGCTTGAACCTGTATGTTCAAATCGGCCTATATAAAATTATTTTTTTTAAAAATTTTTTGATCAAAAAATACTAAATGTTAGAAAAGTGTCTCAAAAGCTTAATTCCTAAATGGCATGAAAATTCGAAAATTTCCAGTTGCCTCTTACTTTTGAAAAAATTCCATAAGTGAAAAATAATGAAGATGTCCCAAATGGCTTAAAGACTCTAAATAATTCTGAAGGGGAGAAACATTGTTCAAAATTTAACAAAACGCCTAAAAGTCGTTTTTTTTTCAATAATTGGGCAGTTTAAATTGTGTCGAAAATGGATCTTAAAACGGTTTTGAGAGAGCTTCGAACACTAATTTGGAGGGCGTTTTTTTCGGAAGTCCGCCCACCTCTCCAAAACCAACCAGGATTTGAGTTTGAGAAGGAACGCATGGCTTCAGGGAAAAGATATTTCCTCAAAATCACCAAAATTTTGAATTAGTCTGAAAAAGAAGCAAAGCAAAGTTGGAACATTTGGTGAGCGATGCATACAGTGCTGATGTAAATTTTCCGGACAAAATGCATTAAGCTAAAAATTTACAACCCGTTTTTCTCAAATTGGTTGATTTTAAGTAGAAAATGATGAAAACAAAATGCTTAGACTTTTAGCAGATTTAATATAGTGTAATTTGTTTTGCGAATTTCAGGCAAAAAATTTTATTCTAAAAATTAACCAATTTTGGCTTTTTAGTCGTTTAAAAATTACCCCAAAATTACCAGGTCAAATACTGACATAACTATATCAAAAAAAGCCTTTTACGTAGCCTAACAAATTTTAAGAATAAATATTCTCCAAATTATTGCTTAAGTTGCTTGAATTTTGCTTAATAGACAAAATAGTCGTTTTAAATATACAAAAGGCCATTTTTTATTCATAAAAAATTTTAAAATTGGGCAATTTTTTGAAGAGCACGCCCTTCATAGAATTTGTTACGCTAGTTAAGAGGCTTTCTTCAAAATAATTATGTCAGTTTTGACCTGGTAGTTTCGGCACAATTTATGATTGACTAAAAAAGCCACAATGATAGATTCTAGGGTAAACTTTTTCGTCCGAATTTTGCAAAACAAATTGCATCATATTAAGTCTGCTGAAAATCTAAACAATTTCTGTCCTCGTCATTTTTATCTAACGTCAACTCAATTTGAGAAAAACGCGTTTTAAATTTTTAGTTTAAGGCGTTTTGTCCGGATAATTTAAATCAGCACTGTAGATTGATCTGCAATATACGTACACATGAATACGGTGACACATTTTGTCACAAGTCACTATGGTTCAAGCATAGATATGAGAAGCGTAATGCTGGACAGAGCAGGCTTGCCAGTAACTAATCAATTTATGCAGATGCGCATCTAAGTTGACCAAATTGCTTTTCCGAACTCCACCAAAACAAAAAGGGAATCTAAAGATTTTTTTTAAAAACAGGGCAAAAATTTGGACAATAAATTGCGGATTTTTAGTGCGAGCTCCTTTTTGGTGCGCGACAAAAATTGATCTCGACAAACAGTACCAAGGCAAACCTTACATCCGCTACTGTTTTTGTTGATCTATGAAGTTAAAATAAAGTATCTATGAAATTTTAACAACTGTTTATAATCCATGAAAAATACATAGAATGAAAAAATATCTGAGATAATATTTCCCAGATTTTGTATATCATAACAGAAAACGGAATATGGTCGGTTATAATGGATTATAATGGATTTTTGTTTTCAAAATTATCTATTATGATGAACTATCTTGACAAAATAATTGATTTGAGTGCCAAAAGTAAAATATTATAATCAATTTTAAGGCATTATAATGGGCTCCTTTTTCAAAAAAATCGATTTTAATGGAAATATGATCAATTTCGTGTGCTGAATAAGATATCTGTAAGGAATTATAATGAAATACTTTTATCTCAGATACCCACTATAATCGATTAGAGTGCATGATCGATAATCGAGTCGGTGTTCGGTGTGAGGAAGAATAATAACAAACTCATCACTGGATAGAGTAATTTTAAAAAAAAAATTTCTCAGTTTTTGTGTAAAGTTTTTTTGTTCAAAAATTTTATTCTTGCATTTCAATGAGTTTGCTTCTCGGCTCAAATTAAGATACTTTCCCCCTAAATAGACTAAAATAGCATCTCCCAAAATTCAATTTGGTATTTTTTTGCTAGAGCTGAATGTAAATTGCACTACTTTTTTGTTCCGACTTTCAAAATAACGGAATGAAAGAGCTTGGGCGGGTTTTTTTTCCTCCAGACAAATTCCGTTTTTTAACAAGCCATTTTCAACAGAACTTTTATTTCCTGTCGCAAATTTGTTTACTTGAGAAAAAAAATTGTTTTTGTTTTGTCATTCGGGAATTATGACATTTAAGAAGCTACCATGTGATAAGTTCATCAAAATTAGAATTAAATAAACCTATAAATGGGCTCTTGAAGGTATATTTCCTAAAAAAATGACAAAAAAGTTCCGTTGAGAGTTTTTATTGTTTAGTTTTTGTTCCGATCATTGAAAATGGGAAGAAATTTTGTTTTCGGGTGTTTTTGTTTCTTTTTTTTGTTGTTTTCCACGCAAAATCAGGTATTACAAAAAATCATTGGAATGGGTTGAATGATACATCATTTTAGTGCATTGTAAGCCGTGTTTCGAACGACATTAGCAAAAATTTCAAATTTTGTCACCTTCTTAAGAGAAACTAGAAAAAAACACTGATTTGAAAATTGGTTTTCTCCCAATCTTGAGGAACGTTCGTTATTTTAAAGTTTACTTTCGATTAAGGTTTTCTAAAAATTGTACAAAAAATGAAAGAAAACTTAAATTTTTTCTTTTATTTTCATTTTTTATTTGTTTTCCATTTTTTGACAAAAAGTTGTCAATTTTGTCTGTTGTACTAAATTTCTACGCATTCGTAATCACACCGCGCGCTAAAAACGACAAATAGTTTTTCATGAGCATGGTCGGAACATTCTGTGCTTCTTGCACAGCAGCCACTGTATTCTTGTTTTAACTGCAGGTGCTTCGCAATCCAATTAACATGTTTCTTCACTGTGATTATTTTTGCCAATATCAGACTTCTGGGAACACTTCAGACTTCTGGAAGTACAAATTGGTCCACTTCAGATACGGAAGTTTCGAAACTGTAATATTTCATTTTCATGAGGCAAGCAAGCCAAAAAAGCCATAGTAAATCCAAAAAATGTTAATATGATCATAATAATTTGATAATAATTATTATTTCCAATGTATCTAACACTTCATCATCATCATTTTTATATCGCTCTATCTATGACAAAATGCAGTTAATTTTGGTAGATCGCTTTTCTACACAAATTGTCTCTTTTAGGCATCAACCGTTTTCAACCTTCGAAAAATTGCAGAATATACCGGATGTTTGAAAAAAAACTGTTTAGTGCATATGTCTATATCAAATGGTATTTCAATATTTACCTCTTGAACAAATATTTATTTCAAAAGTCTCCGATGCTTTATAAACCGAGTTACAATAACTGTCAAAAATGGATCATATTGATCAACATATCTATCTAAGCTTGTCAGAACTGTCTGTTTTTCCCATTCTTCAATTTGAGGTACATTTTTTTTTATCAAACGGGAACATTTTATTTACTCATAAAACGAAAATACTATTATTTCTGGCTGGAGAACCAATACCATTTTTCATTAAAATGAAATCAATTTTTGAATGGTATCGACCTTAAACTGCGCTACGGCAAAAATTGAGTTCAGATCTTCCTCCTAAGAAGCAATTCGTTTCATTGTTTTTTCATCTATTTCAGTTGGTGTTTTCAAACTGAACGTGCAACAATTATTCAGGACGTACCTTTTTCCTACTCAGAACAGCTTTGGGAACTAAATAAATTTGCACCAAACGGGAATTATAAAATATAACGCCCATTAGATTTGTATCCACAACGCAGCAGCTAACTTTTCCTGTTTCCCTTCCGAGAGGTTACATGGTAAGCCAATGTCTAATTAAAAAGGAAGATTTTTGCCGAGGGGGCGCAGATACAAGCCGATAATCAACTAAGCCGAAAGCAATCAAAGTATAAGCAATACATTGGCTGGAAAAAAATAATAGCAACCTTTGTCTTTATCAACGCCTCCCGCAAATTTTCAAACACTGGTTAAATTTAAAAGTGCACTACAAGTATAAGATGGCCGCTTTTTTATCTATTTAACCGTCGCAAAACTGTATTGCATAATTTTTACAATCAATCATTGCCTAAACTGCGCTAATTAAACTTCAAAAGAGCTAGTTTGTTTTTAAATATCATCTTTCTTACATACGTCATAACTGTTTCCCTCTTAATAGACTGTAGTCTTTTTTCAGCTCTTCAATTTTAATCACACTGTTTACCTTGTCATTTGGCACATCCTTTGTCCCTATCGTCAAAGTAGTCCCTAAATCTGTCTCCGTCCTCTCAAAACCTAATTCTCAAAATCCGCGCCCACTTCAATTGCATTCACATTTCAGTTCGTGCTGGCACTCTAAAAGATTGATGGAAAATTGAACACAGGTAAATTAATACATTATCACTATTCTGTACTAATTTAGCGTATTATTATTTTTTTTGAAATGGTTGAGCATTAAGAAAAAATACTAGTAAAGTATATGGAAACAAAACTTTTGGGGTGCATTCATAAAACTTTTTTTTCAGTAAAATACCAGATCAGAAATCTGAAATCTTTAATAATTACTTCAATTGAAAAGCAAGGGTTTAAAGAAATAATTTTCCCTAAGCTAGAACAAACATTTAAAAAAATAAAAAACTTTATTTAATTTTTTGATGTTATTTGGTTTTGAGGAGAAAAAATATTCATATTGTCAACATATCAGTTTTCAATCAAAGCCCGGGCTGTCGCCGCAGAGACAATTAACGCTATTTCAGGCCCTGATCAATGGCCACTTAGCCATGATCAGGAAGAAAACATGGATAAATTTCGGAATTAGCGCTGAATTATCTCTGAAACAGTGCTAAAATCTCTGCCTTGAATTAGCCCTGCAACTTCTCTGAAACAGCGATGAATGTGAGATCCAGCACTGATGTATCTCTGAAAAAGCGCTAGTTTTTGGAATAGACATTGTCAGCATTATTTATCCAAAATTGAGTGCTGCTAATTAAACATAACAAGACTGCTCGTATCAAGGCAAAACCCTGAATGTGCCGATTGGTTTTGAAGGTCTATCGAGCAGCAATAACATGAAAAAATTAATTGTAATAACATAAAACTAAAATTTAACAAGACTGCTTGTTTCAGGGCGAAGCCCTGAATGTTCCGACTGCTTTTTAAGGTTTATGGAGCAGTAATAGGTTTGAAAAGTTAAATGTAATAAAAAAAATGAATTTTTTTTTCAATTTGAAATTTTTAAAATCAAAATCATCCCCCCACACGCCTTATAAAGTACAAAGGATAAATTTTCCTCCTTATAACAAATCAATTATGGCAAATAAACTTCTTTCAACCAATTTGGAACAATTTCTAAGACGGATAAAATCTCCGCTTACGCGTTAATACCTCGAAACATATCGCGCGTTAATTGTCCCAAATTGGCCAAAATTGCAATCTTTAAACCCCCGTTACATTACAAAAAATAATTTCAGATGAAATAAATTTTCACATTAAGGCTCAGGACAACAATACCTTTTGAATGATATTTAAAAAAACTCGTCAAAAATGGCTAGTTAAAAAGTCGAATTTTGTCTGAAGAAAAAAGCCACCCGAGCACAAATATTCCGTTACTTTCGTATCGAAAGTCGGAACAAAAAAATTGAGACTTTGTGAAAATCATCCCCCACATGCCATATTAAGTAGAAAGTGATCGATTTTGCTCCTACCAACAAATCAATTATGGCAAATAAGCTTCCTTGAAATAATTTGAAAAATTTTCTGAGACGGATTAAATCTCCGCTTACGCGTTAGTAGCGCGAAATATATCGCGCGCTAATTGTCCCCAATTAGCCAAAATTGCAATTTTTAAACCCCCGTTACTTTACAAAAAATAATTTCAGATGAAATAAATTTTCACATTAAGGCTCAGAACAACAATACCTTTTGAATGATATTTAAAAAAACTCGTCAAAAATGGCTAGTTAAAAAGTCGAATTTTGTCTGAAGAAAAAATCCACCCGAGCACAAATATTCCGTTACTTTCGTATCGAAAGTCGGAACAAAAAAATTGAGACTTTGTGAAAATCATCCCCCCACACGCCTTATAAAGTACAAAGGATAAATTTTCCTCCTTTTAACAAATCAATTATGGCAAATAAGCTTCTTTCAACCAATTTGGAACGATTTCTAAGACGGATAAAATCTCCGCTTACGCGTTAATACCTCGAAACATATCGCGCGTTAATTGTCCCAAATTGGCCAAAATTGCAATCTTTAAACCCCCGTTACATTACAAAAAATAATTTCAGATGAAATAAATTTTCACATTAAGGCTCAGGACAACAATACCTTTGGAATGATATTTAAAAAAACTCGTCAAAAATGGCTAGTTAAAAAGTCGAATTTTGTCTGAAGAAAAAACCCACCCGAGCACAAATATTCCGTTACTTTCGTATCAAAAGTCGGAACAAAAAAATTGAGACTTTGTGAAAATCATCCCCCACATGCCATATTAAGTAGAAAGTGATCGATTTTGCTCCTACCAACAAATCAATTATGGCAAATAAGCTTCCTTGAACCAATTTGAAAAATTTTCTGAGACGGATTAAATCTCCGCTTACGCGTTAATAGCGCGAAATATATCGCGCGCTAATTGTCCCCAATTAGCCAAAATTGCAATTTTTAAACCCCCATAACTTAACAAAAAATGATCACAAGCAAAATATCTTTTCAAATTCAAGTTCAGGACAACGATAAATTTTGAATGATATTAAAAAATTCGGTAAAAATGGCAAGTTAAAAAGTCGAAATTTGTCTGAAACAAAAACACCCCGAGCACAAATATTCCGTTACTTTCGTTACGAAAGTGGGAACAATAATCATCGCTGTTTCAGACCCTGATCAGTGGTCACTTATCCATTATACGAAAATTTGTCACACTGATTTATGATATAATTCTGAATCAAGGATGACCATCCCTGCGTCTTCAATCCGGGTGTGATTGCGTAATTGAAAATTACATTTTGGGTTTACTGATCTGGTCCACTGTTTCGGGTTACTAAAAAACCAATTTATCGACCTACCACCAAAGTTTTTCCACAGTATGAGAAACTCCACTTTTTGTTCCGGTCACCATCTTAGAATTGGGGGGAATTATCAAGTAGGGTGGTGGAGTATTCTTTCCTGCCAATTTTGACTGTAGTTTTCACTACTGCGAAGAAAGCTCAATGGGTTGAGAGAAGTACTCTAACAAAGCCTTCGCAGTCGCTTTTCCAATTCTGAAGATATGCTTCAAAAACATTCACTAATTGTCGTGAAATTTCTAGAGTCAAGAAAGTTTTTAGTCAAGCTTCAAATTTTTGAGACCCCCCCCACCCCTCTCGAGAAAATCCTAGATCCGGCTTTGGTTCAGATACAGATTTTTACTTTATCTCAAACTAGTTTTAGTATTTTTTGCAGTACTTTTAGATATTATTAGTTTAATTTCAACACACTAATGCAACCCATTAAAATGGTAGAGTTTGACAAGAAATGTAATTTTCGAATTTTTTAAAATAAGATTTCATTAAGTTTTTTTGAAATGTGACGCATTGTTAGAGACGGTGCCCATTACTTTTATGATTAAGTGCTGAAATCGCTTGTATGCTGCATTTTGTAAGCGTGAGCTCGTTTAAAATAAACATTACCTAATTGTTTTTGAGTTACTATCCTGTGGGTTGGATTTATGACTGGTTAGCTAAAATCAGTTTTTTTATTAAGTAGTTTTTTACGAACATCGCCGTTCAATTCTTCATCGACAGCTAGACCTGGGTGCTGGAGGCGATGATGAAAAGGTTATTCACACATTGGGCTACTCACGCACTTCCTCCCTGTCAATGTTTTTGGCACATTTCGCCCGTCACACGTTTAACCACCAAACGTTTCGCCCCTTAGACTAATTGCAGTCGGGCTGATACGTAGTCAGTCGGTGATATTTAACAAAAATGAACACGGCTGCTCGTAGCATTACTGACATTTTATAACTTGTCGGGAGAAAAAAAACACCACGAGCACAAACAGTCACTTTTTCGCTTCCGTCCAAGTCGGAACAAAAATGCTTGAAATCATATATTTGTTATTCAATTGATGGATATTTTTGAGGAAGAATACTGCAGATACGTAAAAAGGGAAGACGGAACAGTCAGGACGTTACCCTGATACGAGCAGTCCCGTTTACTATTTAATGACATACTGTTAGTGAACCGTCAATCAGCTCAGAAAAACTATTTATTCAAGTTCTATTGCAGAAACTCTTCTATTGCTATCTGATATTTTTTTGTTTTAACATCACCATCTGACCTGTATCAAGCAGCGCAGCAGGATGGTTGCAAGAAAATGCAAAGCATGTCCCCACTTTCCTTTTAGGATTTTCTTTGAAGGGAAGTGGGACAGCGGATTTGATCGGATGCATGCTATCATTCGACTACTTCCATCATTTAAATAGGCAGCAGACGCCCTTGAGAGGTTTCATTTGGTTAACCATCAGCTGATCCCAATTCAATTACCTCACACAAGGGGATCGGCAAAATAAGTTACAACTAGACATATCTTTTGAATGGAAAATATTATCAAGGGACAACTTTATTTGGTCATAGTGGCTTTTCAGATACTTTTTAGAAAACAATATTTGCCCTTTCAACAACTTCATAGACATAACCAGTAGCATGCCGGAAAAATGCAGATTGTTTCTGCACTGGGTGGTTTTTTTTCTCCGGGCAAAATTCGAATTTTTTACGTAGTCATTTTTGGCATAATTAACGCGTCAGTGGCCATTTAAAATGACTCAAAATTTGCTTCAATTAAATAGAGGTGTTTTAGTTGTTTTAATTAATACGTTACAATATATTTTAAAAAAAGCACTTTGGACTTATAAGGCACGTGGGGAGTTGATACTCAAAAAACCCTGATACAAGTGTTCTTATTAATTTTTTTAAAAATTTTTTAACAACCAGTGGGAAATTGACTCCAAAGATAACTTATCTAAAAAGGGGTAAACGCAATAGCATAAAACAAGCAAACAATTCCGGTCGAATATTTTTGTCGAATATACTTTTCGCCCAATATACATAGCCCCTCTTTGTCAGACCCATCTCTCTCGCTGTCATCACCCACGCAATCAAGGCCACACCATTTATCAAAAAAAATTAAAAAGGAAAAATCACACGAAATGTAACAAAAAATATTGCGAAGTGAAAGATGGAATAGAAAATAAGGAAACCACTTTAAAAAAAACAACAGCCAAGTCAATCCTAGTTTATTGTGGCAATTCTATCTTCATAATTTGGCCTACTTCATTCTTTTTCTATTGAAATTATGAATGACTATCATTTGTTTTAGCGTAAATCAAAAATTGATAATATACAAATTTATGTTTATATACATTTGTTGGGCTCGTTCTGATGTAAAATGCTCAGTGATTGACCTCGTAGTTTCGGTGAAAATTTTGACTGACTTAATGAAACTAAAATGAACCAGCTTCGTAGAACTTTAGGCACCAAATAAATCAAATAGAAATCGAAGCTACGTTTTTTCGAATTGTTTTTGGAATCTTGTTAACAATTTCCCCCATATTGCAAACGGGGGGGGGGGAGAGATTGTTAACAGGGTACAAAGTTCGTACATGCTTAACTGTTTACTTTTTTCTTTATGGGGAGTGGGGAGATTCGTAACAAGGCGCGGGGGGGGGGGAGGATTATTTAACAAGATCCGATTTTTGACTAATTTTAGATCAGATAGCAACAGGAGCTTGGAATTTTCATTTTTTTTGCTTTGTCCAGATAATATAAATCAAATACTCCACGCCGCCCAAAAATCGCTATTTTAACTGAAAACTGATATGGAAATGCATGATTGGCTTCTTTACACAGATTAAAATATGATTTTAAAACATCTAGCAGGGAGGACGACTCTGTGAAAAGGAGCAATATTTTCTCACATTTTTGTTCTGACTTTCTGCTCGGGGTGGTTTTTGTGCTCGTGGTGGTTTTAGTGTGCAGACAAATTTTGACTTTTTACTTAGCCACTTTTGACGGAAATTTTCTACATTATTCAAAAAGTATTGTTGTCCTGAACTTATATTTGAAATTATATTTCACGTGTGATCATTTTTTTTGCAAATTTATGAGGTTTTAAAGATTAACATTTTGGCAAATTTGGGACAATTAGCGCACGAAATACTTCGCGCTGTTAACGCGTAAGCAGATAATTAATCCATCTTAGAAATCGTTCCAAATTGGTTGAAAGAAGCTTATTTGCCATTATTGATTCGTTACTAGGAGCGAAATCTGTCACTTGGCGTGTGGGGGGATGAGTTTCACACACAAAAAAAATAAAATAAGTTTTTTTTCTTAAAAAAAACTGTTTTTCTTTATGCTTTGTTTAATTTTTCCATGTTATTACTGCTCCATAGACCTTAAAGGGCAGTTGGAACATTCAAGGTTTCGCCCTGATACGAGCAGTCTTGTTCAAGTCTTAAAGACAACTGTAGTCAATTATTGCCGGTAGTGATAATGATTGTTTTAGCTATTTTGGGAATTATCTTGATAAACGATCTTATCTGACTCAAATCAAACCTCTCGATGCCAAAAATGGATTCGCAAATGTTCATTTAAAATTTATGCGAGTGATGTTTTTTCGTTAAACCCACAATTATTTATAGATAAATCAGAAAACGGTTCTGGAGTTTAAATGGGGTACCATGTTTTTAGCAGTCTGATCTTTTAGCAGACTCAAAACGACTGATGAGTCAGAAAGCGCTTTTCCAACGCTGCATTGGCTATTACCGACCGCATATTGGATTTCGCTCGGCAGGTTTGAAGCTAGGAATCAGGGCTGCCCTTAATTTAAACAGCAGACCAATTTCTACTAGACCTATTTCAAAAGATTGATTTGCTAGGATACCGGTTGATAGTTTTTAAAAGAAACCGTGATATAATAGTCTTGAAGGGCAAAACTCACAGCAAACTCTTCGTCCTTTTGCGGTATCAACCTATCATCTACCAGTTGAATGACATTCGCCTGCAAACATAATCAGTTTTCAATTTATTGTTGTTCCGACTTTCGATACGAAAGTAACTGAATATTTGTGCTCGAGGTGGTTTTTTTTCTTCAGACAAATTTTGACTTTTTAACTAGCCTATTTTGACGTGGTTTACAGACTGGCTTTTTGGCCAATTTAGGACAATTAACGCGCGATATATTTCGCTATTAACGCGAAAGCGGAGATTTAATCCGTCTTAGAAATCGTTCCAAATTGGTTGAAAGAAGCTTATTTGCCATAATTGACTTGTTACAAGGAGCGAAACTTATCATATTACAGTTTATATAGCGTATGGGGATGTTTTTCATAAAAAATCAAATTTAGGGAAAAAATTTATTTTATTTTCTTACATTCAATTTTTTTTGTTTTTACTGCTCCATAAACCTCAAAAGGCAGTCGGTACATTCAGGGCTTCACCCTGATACGAGCAGTCTTGTTCCGACTTTCGATACGAAAGTAACGGAATGTTTGTGCTCGGGGAAGGTTTCTTTCTTCAGACAAAACTCGACTTTTCAACTAGCCATTTTTGACGAGTTTTTTAAATATCATTCAAAAGGTATTGTGGTCCTGAGCTTAAATGGGAAAAACTTTTTCTTCTGAAATTATTTTTCGTAAAGTTACGGGGGTTTAAAGTTTGCCAATTTGGCCAATTTGGGACAATTAAGGCGCGATATATTTCGAGGTATTAACGCGTAAGCGGAGATTTTATCCGTCTTAGAAATTGTTCTAAATTGGTTGAAAGAAACCAATTTGCCAGAATTGATTCATTACAAGTAGTGAAACATAATCCTTTGCACTTTATATGGCTTGTAGGGAGATGACTTTCTTAGAAAAAATGTCAAATTTTAGAACTTTTTTTTCTTTTTTTAATACATTTAATTTGTTAATGATATTTATGGTATTACTGCTCCATAAACCTTAAAAGACAGTCGGAACATTCAGGGCTTTGTCCTGATACGAGTAGTCTTGTTATGTTTTGATTTTTCATGTTTTAACTACTCTGTTTTTGTCAGGTTGATAGAGGTTTGTTGATAAGGCATGATATACACGTTTGACCCAATCCTAATTGACTTTTTAAGAGTTTGAATAATTTATGCGTCTTTTTGCTGAAAAAAATCCGTTTTTACTGTTTCTGCTAGGAAAGTGTTCTGCTAAAAAATTGCCTTTAAATGCAAACCGCTTTTGTTCGTAAAGGTAAATTTAAATCCGCCATTTAGTAGTTTTTTACGTGGCGGGATGCTGAAAGCATTTATTCTAGAGTACATGGAAATTTTTAAAAACTTCGTTTCAACTGGCAAATTGTCAATCAGGCAGCTAAATTACTGCTTGAATCGGATAATGTCTTCGATGATCAACTTAAAACCTACTCGTTCATTTTTGATAAATTACTTTCAAAAGCATTAGACGTTAACGGATTTTGGTAGACAAAAAAAAACAAAAAATGGGGAACTTGAATTATCCCCTCGCCAACATCCCCTTTAAATTATGAAAAGTAAACAACTACGTAATCAGCGTCTAGCAACAGCAACATGAAAAAAATTCCAAGTTTTCCTGAATTGAATTTGTAACCATTTCAAAACTGCCCGCACTCAGTAAAAAGAGAAAATAATAGATTATGATGGATTTTTATTGTCAGTCTTCATACATTTCAAAAAAAAAAACATTATAATTGATTAAAAATTGGTTATAATGTTACTATTTTTCGAAACAAAAAATCCATTATAATCGATTATAATCGACTAGTTTTCGAAAAAATGATTTCTGAAATTTTATTGAATTATAATCCATTTTAATCGATTATAATCCACTTTTATTCAAAAAACGTCATCGTTCATTCCGTTTTATTTTAGTTTTGTTTTGTGTGCTTTTCAGTTGGTTTCTTTTTTTACTGTTTACTGTTTACTGTTTACTTTCTTACTGTTTACTGCTAGGACAGATTGGGGGGAGGGCGGACGCTTTTTTCCAGGGAGTCGACCCCCTGCCTGCCCAAAGAGTTCTCCCTTTGTGCTGTTTTGGGATTTCCTTATTTGGTGACGGACCCTTTTGCCTTTCGCGCCAATAAAAACAAATTTTGAGCTGAAGCGCGCGCCAAAAAAAACGGGAAATTTTTCCAAAAAATGCCTAAAAAAGCCATTTTTGGGCCTGTTTCTTCAAAAGTTTGCCTGCGGCGCACAAAATTGGGCCAAAATAGGGTCTTTTTTGGGAGACCTCGGAAAATCAATTTGGTCGACCTAAAGTCTTATAAAAATCCGCCTCCGCTCGTCGAGAAAATCTCATATCCGCCCCTGGTTTACTGATTTCTAGCTTGATTTTCACTTCTATATTTTCACTGTGTTTTCATGCAGAATAGCTAAATTAAAATCCATTATATTTCATTTTTCTCGAAGATTTAAATTTTGATAGGAAACGGGATTATAATCTTTTATAATAGAATATAATAGATTATAAAAGATTATAAGAGATTTTCGAAAAAAATATAATCAATTACAATTATAATTTATCAAATTCTCATCAAAAATGTTATCATTATAATGGATTATAAATCATTTACACATCTAAAATTGGCGCTTATAATTATTATATATTTTTACTGAAGTTACGATTATAATTATAATATAGTCGATTTTTTCCTGTTTTTACTTAGTGCGGGTGAGTTAAATCGTTATTTACTCAATATAATCCTTTAAATTATTTTGCTTGGAATTGTCACAATTTAGCCAAACTGGCATTTTTCAAACCCAAAATTGACAAAAAAAGATCACAGGTAAAAAAAAAACTTAAAAATTGAGCACACAAGGTCATCTTTTCCAAATGGTACAAAAACTCGATTCAAAAGCGACTAATTAGGAAATTGAAAAATTTTCCTAACAAAGTTTTGCATCTTGAAACACTTGTACCGACCAATTAACTTGCCTAGCTACAAACTGGAGTGGTTTTTGAGTCGGGTTAATTAGTTGCCTACGCAACGCGTTTGTAGATTTTTAGCGCGATTTATTCGTCCTTAAAATTGTCACTTTCGTCATTTTTAAGCTTCATAACTTTTGTCTCAGGATAAGCTTTTACTTTTTTATGGGGCCTAGGAAATTCGACAAGAAATTAGACGACCGTAAAGAAACGGAATTTACGGACAACCAGTATTTACTCAGCCAAAACTCAATTTAAGCCTGTAAACAAATTCCATGCAATTTGCTCGCAAATTATTGTCTAAATTGGACAACCAGTATTTACTCAGCCAAAAGATAATTTAAGTCTGTAAACAAGTTTCACTTAATTTCACGCAAGTTATTGTCCAAACTCCGTTATTTTCTGATCGTCTAATTTGCTTGTCGTCTAATTTCCTAAACCCCTTTTTTCTTAATGAGCGCACGAATTATAATCTGTCCAATTTCAAGAACAAGATTTATATGAAAAAAAAAATAAACTTATGAAAACTGCCGATAAAAAAAACTTTAGAGAAAAAACTCTTGGAACATTCAAGAAAACCTAAAATTTTAAGTTTTTTTAAGAACAAAACATAAAGAAGTAAGACTAATGAGTCAACTTTCACAGACAAAAAAATGAAAAACAAAAACCAAAAAGACTATTTTTTTTCTGATAATTCCAGAAAGCCACAGAAAGTTTGTGATCGCGGTAGAGATACTTTTTATACTTACAAACTGATACTCCGATAAAAACATTGTTGCTTTGAATGCGAACGTTAAAATAACAACCGCACAATCGCTTTATTATTATGAAACTCAGGAATTGGAAGTTTGCAAGTTTAGTCAAATTATTGAATTAAATTACGCGCATTGACAACTTAATCGAGAAAAGTAGAATGAAATGCAAGCGTGAAAAAATCGACGTGAAAAAAGAATCACGAAAGATCTGATTGATCATTTACCAACTAATTGACTGGTGTATGATGCCCAATTGTTTAACTTCTTTAAATGAGAACTAATTTGTTTGACCTACATACTGACTGTTTGTAATTATCATATCGAACCATGAGATAGTTTTTCCTCAGCGCCCACACTCAGACTGAATTGGATTTCTTCAATTTCTTGCTAACCCACCAATGTTCGGCGATAGTGATCAACCTTAGTTTTAGCTAGAGGGTTGGTTCATTGGTCAATTGGTTCATTTTTGCTTGTCATTTTTGTTGACTGGGGACCGGTGCCCATCGCGCATATTTCCAATATAATAATTTTCAGGTGTAGAGCCTCTTGAAAAACTGCCGCTCTAGCCTCGTACTCTCCTTTCTAAGACAAGTGGGTTGCTCTTGTTTATTAGCGTTTTCCCTGTCCACTTCACATGAAAACTGAAGCCGCTAGTTGACATTCTATCATCTTCGTCTCCAAAAACCTCACTTGGTGGTTATAGGAGGACATTAGGGCCACAATGCTCCCTCAGAATAATGGCATGAAAAAATTGCCCAATCCAAGTTTCCCAAGGTGTGTCAGATGTTGGTTTTGGCCAGTAAACGGGAACCCCCAGTAGATGCGGCTTTCTCATCGTGATTCGTAACTGCTGGCTGCGTCATGTAATATGTCTGAATATATCTAAGCTAACAGACTAACTAGGAATAAGAATTGTTAAAAGACTAGAAATAAATTCCGGTAGATAAAATATAAATCGACAATCTATGCTCTAATCTTTCAACACGCACCAGGCAGAGTGAACACAAATCTCATATTCAAGTGTCAATCTCGGGATGGCTGTCCGGACCTTGAAACATACAATTAAACAACAAAGCTAGACATAATGACATAATACAGCCACACCCGCATCCAAGTTTAGGCGTAAATAATCGATTATAACGGATTATTATGATGATTTTTTGACAATTATAATCGATTATAATTACCAAAATTAGGTCCTTAAGGGATTTATAATTGATTATAATCGTGATATTTTCCAAGAGATTATAATCTCTTATAATCGATTATAATTGATTATAGTTCTTACTAAAAACCCTTAAAATGAATTATAATCAATTATAATCGATTATAATCTCTTATTTTGTCAGAATTTTCCTATTTTCGAATTGTATCTTATGGGTTATTATTTTTGTGTCATTAAGAAAATCTCTAAAAGAGAGATCTCTTGAACACTTTGGTTCATCTGAACACAAAGTTTTACCACGAAACAAAAGTTTCACAGAGATCCTTTCATATGACTGGAAAGGTTCTTGCGGTAGATGAAAGATAATTTTTCCGAATCAATCAAAAAACTAAATCAATTTGCTGATGTTTTGGTGTTTATAAAAGCTTAAAATATGCATCACAAAACATTTCTAATGGGGAACAAGTGAAAAAAAAAACTTATAAATATGAATTAATTGGAATTTTTTGAAAAGTTTTTTCTCATTTTTCATAGGAGCCAACGCCCACAAAAAGCATAAAATATAAGCAATTTAGATGCAACTTCGAAGACAAAAATGGACAAACAAAAGGGATTATAGTCAATTATAATCGATTATAATGGATTTTTGTGCAAAACTAACGAAATAGAAGTTTGAATAAAAATAATGGATTATAATCAATTATAATCGATTATAATTGTATCGAAAAATAGACGAATAAATGATCGATTATAATGGATTATAATTAATTATAATTTGATTTGAAAAAAAAAGAGATTATAATCGATTATTAATTGATTAAAATCGATTGTTTCTCAATTTTAGTGAGACTGGTACTAAAATCGTGATATAATCGATTATTAACGCTTGAAACTGGATGCGGGCAGCTTAACACGGTACGCTGTGCCGTACCATAGAGACAATTTCGCGCTAATAATGCGTACGCGGAGATTTAATCTGTCTTTGAAATTGTTCTAAAATGACTGAACGAAGCTTGTTTGCCATCATTGATATTTTACTAGGAGCGAAATGTAATACTTCGTACTTTACATGGCGTGTGGGGGGATGATTTTCAAAAAAAAAATCTAAAATTTAATTCATTTTTTTTCATTTTATTTTAATACATTTAATTTTTTTCAATTTATTTTTTGCTCCATAGACCTTAAAAGGCAGTCGGAACATTCAAGGCTTTGCCCTGATACGAGCAGTTTTGTTTTGACTTTCATAATGAAAGTATTGGAATATTTGTGCTCTGTGTGGTTTTTTTAGACAAATTTCGGTTTTTTAGACTTTTAACCAGCCATTTTTGACGGATTTTTTTATCAATCAAAAGGTATTGTTGCCCTGAGCTTAATATTGTAGAGATATTTTATCTGAAATTTTTTTTTAAAGTTATGGGGGTTAAAAATTACCATTTTGGCCAATTTGGGACAATTAAGGCGCGATAAATTTCGCGCTTTTAACGCGTTAGCGGAGAATTAAACAGTCTTAGAAACAGTTTCAAATCGGTCGAAAGAAGCTTTTTTACCATGACTTATTTGTAACAAGGGAAGTAACACTACATCATTTTGTACTTCATATGTTGTGTGGGATGATGATTTTCACAAAAAAAAATCTCAAATTTTATTTTTAACAATTTCCTTTTATTTCATTACATTAAATTTTCTATGTTATTACTGCTCCATAGATTTTAAAAGGCAGTCGGAACATTTAGGGCCTCACCCCGATACGAGCAGTTTTGTTTTGATGAGTCTCAATGACGGGCAAATAATGGAAAAATATATTATCACTTACATTGTACGCATCTTCAAATTAATCTGTATTCATTTTGCAAAACTATATTTTTTCATTGCTGAAGACTTTCCCGCACTGACAGAAATGGTTTCCGGTCGATTTAAATTGATTTTAAATCGATTTAAAAGCGATCCAAATTGATTAACCATGGACATTTTACGAACTTAAATGGATTTTAAATCAATTTAAATCGATCTTTTTGAAAATTTTAAATCGATTTAAGTGTCTAAAAAAGCGATTCAAACCGATTTCGATAGATTTTCCGACTCACTAAAATCCACCCGAATCTCACTTAAAACCATCAAAATCTCACTTAAATCCATTTTAAATCGATCTTTTTGAAAATTTTAAATCTATTTAAGTGTGTAAAAAATCGGTTTAAAATATTTTTTTTTTGCTAACAAGGCGAAAAAAACATACCCTTTGAAAAATTGTTGGAAATTTTTATTCTCGATTTTTAAATGTAAACACTAGTGCCAGATGTTATAGAATTTAATGAAATTATCCACATAAATCAGTTTCAAGCACGAAAAAAGGCAATGAAATTATAGAAAATTGTTGTAAAACAGATCTTGCAAAATCCTATGTAACAAGCAAGAAAAAGGTCAGAAGAAATTAAATTTTGATCTTGTTAATATGCAATTATATCATAGAAAGATATGATAATGAATCAAATTTTGGGCAAAACTTATAAAACGAATCAAGAGAAGGGTCAATATAGAGAGTTTTTGAACTCAAAATATGCAAGAAAATCAAAGAATTTTATCGATATTGTGGTCTTTTTATTTGGTCTTTTTATGCTACAATACGCTATGGATGTAAAATGAAAAATGATAGGCAATGAATAAATGCAATCAAATTTCGAAACTGATCAAATAAAAAAAAATCGATTTAAATCGATTTAAATCCGTTTTAATCCCCTTCAAATTAAAAACAAAATCAGACTGGAAAAAATGCATTTAAATTGATTTAAAATCGATTCGGATCAATTTTTTTTAGCTGGGATTTAAGATCAATTTAAATCGATTTTAAATCGATCCAAACCAATCTTCATCTTTTTTGTTTTATCTTCGTACTTTTTTCATACTAAAATCGATCTAAAATTAATCAACATACTTTTTTCATACTAAAATCGATCTGAATTTAATCAACGTACTTTTTTCATACTAAAATCGATCCCAATCCATTTTTGTCAGTGCGGGTAAGCTTTCGAACATTTTGGCAATTTAGGTTTTGTCGGCTTTGATTTCGACATGATTGAAATTATGATAGTTTTTTAGCGCAAAAATAGGTTTATCAAGAAAAATTAATATCAGATTGAGAGCCTGAATTTTGTTGAAAAAAATGATTAAAATCTGATGACATAAATTTTGATACCAAATTTGGAAGAAAAATTGAAAACGTCTATTTTGATTTTTTTGTTTCAACTGTGCCTTCATTTTGATTTTCCAGTCTTGATAAGTTACTCAAATTGTGCATGAATTACTGAACTATTGAGCTTGTTTTTTCATTACATCAGCATATACGAAAACCATGCTAAACTGTCTTCGCGCTATAGTTAATTGAAAAAAGATAACGCGCTGCAAAGAATACACTAATTTTTTTGGTACTATTTGACCAACCAACCCTTTAACGTTTCTAGTCGCTTCTTTGCCGCCAATATACACTAAAGTCAATTCCCCGCTAGCCCCCCGCTTTGTTCTTTGATAAGTTTTAAGCAAACCATTTCGTTCCAATTCAAAGTTTGTTTCTGATGCTGATAGAACGGGCGTACAAGACTACAGGGAGTGCCAAGTCATGTTTTTGGCAGAAAGTTTCAATAAAAGCTCAAAACAGCTTGTATGACACGTTTTGTTGTTTTGACAGTGATTTTAAAATGTTGCCACTCGTTGTTGTCGATTTTTTGGCCTTCTTACTGGCCTAGGAAATTAAGATTTAACGATTTTGACCCACCTAAATAGTTCATAAACAGTGTTTCTATTAATGATTATCTTGCTAAAATTGTACAGTCAACTCTAGTTTGTTACTTTATCAAAAATTGCTACGAGTTCGTTGAAAAACAAACGATGCTCGATGAGGATTAACAGTAAACAGTCTAGAAAAGTTCACTTAAGTGCATCATTACATTCTGGAATTTAAGGAATCGATTTTTCAAGGCACCAATGCAATTTTACCATCTAACTGAGGAGATAAACAGTTTCAATCGATGAAGTCTTACTTTTTTCGCTTCCTTCCTTGAATGCATGCGCTTCCACTTTTAGACCAACAGCACAGAAAAACTAAACAATTGTTTGGACGGATAAAAAAGAAAGTGCACTTTGAAACACATATATCTATAGATTTTATAATAAGAATTTGCTGCTTTACTCTTTTATTAGCTGACTCTATGTTGATCGAATTTACCAACCTTTAGATTTTACAATTTTTATGATATAGAAGGTTTCTTAGAGGTATATATTTTCTATGGAAAGGCTTTGGAGGTTTTGAGGTTTTCATGCCTACGAAAGTCGAAAGCTTTCTACAGCTTCCAATTAGTTAGAAAGGTTAACCTTTTAGTTTGACATTTTGCCCAACCTCTATACTTTTGCGGTTTATTGCTAGTCCAAGCCCACGAAAAAAGACACTTTAAATATTAAATCCCACTCAGAGTAACTTTATAATTCTTTAAGACTTGAAAAATCAACATGGACAGAAAGAATCTCATAATGAAAGATGCTAAGTTAAAAAATATATATATTTTTCGAGGGCATCAAGTAGTTCAGAGACAGATCTAAGATTTTCTCGAGGGGGTGGATTTTTAATACGTTTTCAAAAAACTTTTGGGTTCTTTTTTTTAGATTGACCAAATTGATTTTCCGAGCGCTCCCAGAACTCTATAAAGACCCTTAATCTTTTTTCGACAAAATTTTTTCCACCGCAGGAAAATTTTTGAAAGAACCGGTCAAAAATGCTGTGTTTCGGCATTTTTTTTGAAAAATTATGACCCAAAAAAAATCGTTTTTTTTGGCGCATATGTTGGCGCCAAAGGCGCCTTTAGAAAAATGGTAAAAAGTTTGGCAGACAAAACTGGATGTCAGAAAACACAATACCAAAGGGGGACCCTTTTGTGGGTAAGTGGGTCGAATTTCTGAAAGTGCAACGGAGCGTCTGCGCGTTCCCTTCCCCCTAAATCCGCCCCTGAAGTAGTTGTTCTGACCCATCCGAAGGGATGGGGAATGAGAAGGAAATGGATTAACTTGTGTTTTTCCCATCAATTTTGACCACCTCAGAAAAACTTGTAAGGGTTAAATGAGCTATCATATGGAAGCCTAATTAGTCGTGATTCAGATTCCAAAAAAAAACAGAAAGTTTTCTCTGTCGACGAAAGCTGGTCGAATTTTTTTCAGATTAAGTTACATGGAAAATGCACGAAGACCAAATTACACGGCGCAGTTCTGAGTTTATTGAGCATAAATTGTCCATTTTGGCATTGCTATACCGAATTTGACTGCCCTTTCTTTTTTTTGAAAAAAAAACACCGTTTGAAGAACAGAATCTTAAAATTAGAAGTGTGAAAAAAAAACTGAAAATTATTCGACTTTTTATAAATTATTCGACTTTTTATTAACTATGTGCGATATTTTAAAAGCAACGGCATCTATCCTGTTTTTTTATTTTTTTAAGTTCATGTAGAATTCTGTTTTTGTCTCGTGGTCTTTGACGCATGAAAATGTATAATACTTCGTGTGAAGTGATGCGATAGAAATGAGAACTCAAGTAAGCCTTTTCTTTTTGTATTCACTTTGACATATAGCTAAGCTCTTTGTTCGCTCAAATGTGATAATGATTATTACCTCTAGATCACTCTTCAATCATCATCAGGCCGGGTTTTACCCCTCTAAGGCTATAATCAATCTCAAAATTAACCTATACCCCTTAGCTACCCGTTTTGCTAATAACTAAGAAGGCCCACAAGCCCAAATTGATTTTTTCCTCTGAGGGCGGGTACTGGGACGAGACTTATTATAACTTCCCAATCAATTTACAGGAAGCAAATCTTCGTCTTTTTCACTTTTTTACCACATTATTAGAAACGAGATCTAGCTATGCTTCTTCTAACGGTAAAATAGAAAATGAAGCATCGCAAAAAGGGTATTTATACGCTCCAGGCGATGTTCTTTGCTCATGAAAAAAAAAGACTTTTCGCTAGGCTAAAACGCACTGAACAAAGGCCTGCTACTTCCATCCCCTCTATTCAATTCTGGGCGGTTTCTGCACCATAAATTAGGTTCCCCGATAAAGTGACAATAATGCAGGAAAGGTTCAATTTATCAATTTATCCACCAAGATCATAGTTTATTGTCAATTTTAATTCTACTGCCAACATAATTTTGAGCAAGCATCACGCCATTTTGTCTATACACTACTCAAATCGAACAAAAAGATTACTTGTAATTTTTTATCGTAGTAGATTAAGAAAAAACGAGTCCGTCTCTTCAAACGAGGACTATTTTTCTGGCTGTTTTTAGCCAACAATTTCATTTCAATTGTGGCAGACAGTATTCTCAGACCTTCTGCTGCTTTCTGTTTACTTTCGCGTCTTTTTTTCTTCTACTTCGACTTAGTTCTACTTCATCTATAGTACAAGTGCCGTTTCAGCAGACAAGTATAAAAGCAGACCAAGCTAAGTTTCAGAAAATCTTTCATAGATCTGCTTTTTGTCGCCAAAATGTAAAGAATCTTTTCGCCGTCATCTTTTCCAAAATGAGATCATATTAATTAGTATGAAAAACTTGGACAAAAAAATTGCAAAACTGGTCTAAAATTTATTGATATCGTCCTTCAATTACTACACCTACTGGTGAAACAATGAGTTTATTTTTTCTTTTACTTTGACAATTTTGTATAATCAAAAACTCCATAAAACACAAAAACAACCTGCTTTTTTATGGCGGCTACGGTATATTTTTTGAAAAAAAGTGCTCAAGGATTCTATCCTTAATACCCGGTCTGTTCATTGTGTGAGGTACTTATCATAAATAATGTAGGCGATTATTTCTCATGGACCAATTAAAACGAAGGAAAAAAAGAGGAAGTAAAAACTCGAAAAACGCAAGTTCCTTTCATAGTCATTGACGTGAAACTAAATTTACCTTTTCGCTAAATTGGCATTGCGTGGTTTAAATTGCTGCTGAGTCTTTCTATCTAACTGAAGGTTCTCTGCTCCGAGGAAAAACATCATTTTCATTCCAATTCATTTACACGTTTAAAGTATTTTAACCTTATAAACGACCGCAAACCCTGTTCTTAATACCCTTTCTAAAAGGAGTAGTTTAGGGCGGAATTTGTTGCCATTAATAGATTTTTTGTTCGCAGTTTGAACCCATTTCCCGCTTCCAAGCAGTAGTTGCAAAATTTTATAGCTAATTTATACGACCAGCTAATTCTGCTGATTGAATTCGTCTTTCACCAAGTGGCCATTAAGTGTGAGCTGAAACACCTTCATACCGTCCCCGGTAATTTGAAATTATTTCATTTCAGTTTCTACAAAATGTTGCCCGCACTAAATACAAACTATTTCCAATCAATCAAATCACTTTTCAAAAAAGTCTACGGCACTATAATAGATCATTTTTGAAGCCAATTTGATTTGAAATCGCAACTCATTTTTGTCAATGCGGACAACGACCCTCAGTTTTGGTGTGCAAATTAACTTTTCGAAAAAAGTTTATGGAGTTCAGCATTGAAAAGTCTGCTGCAGATAACTTCTGTCGGAAATGATTTGATTGATTTTTTTTTAGTTTAAAAGTTTTATTATTGGCCGATGAACTGACCTCAAATTTAAAAATTATGCACCGTTATATACTGAACTTCAGTGATTTTAATAATTAGAAAAAACATAAATCAATAAACCAAAAGATGGCTGATATGAAATCTTTTATTTAGGGTTTGTTTCAGATCTGACAGAGAGACACATTTTTTCCGTGCTTTTATCTTTTCAACTTTTTGTGTCCTGGAACTATGTTTTATTCGTAAACAAATTGGACCTATGTTTTCGACTTATACACATAGCGCAACAGGTTTCTGACATTTCTGAGTACTCTTGTTTTATCCTATATATATCAATGTTGAACTTTTAGTAAAATTCGAATTGGTCCAATTTGTGTGTTTTGTAGAGAAAAATGGATGCAAGACGGGGCAGTGTGCACGCACCGGCACTGGAGGCGGAGGTGTTCCGTGTGGTGTTTCTAGGAGCACCCAAAGTGGGCAAGACGAGTCTGGTGAAGAGAATGCTGCACAACAAGTACTCCGACTCTTACTCGCCAACTGTCGAGGACAGATACAGGCACGAGTGTATCACCAAAGGTTCGTGAACCAACATATAATGGAGAAACGGTAGTGAATAAACTAGCCAAAGTATGAACAAATGAGCAGAGTATATTAACCAGCTGTTATTTTCGCATCTATTACATAATTTTTAGATAGTTGATTTGTATTGCTGAATTATAGTTCTGCTCGTTTATATACTGATTTAAGTCCAAAGGGGCGGATTCACAGACTATTTCCTGTCTTAATACAGTAATACTGTCTGTTTGTCACGTCAGCTTTTCAGCCGGATAAGTTTGCCCAATTCCTTAGTCCATGAAATAAGCGTAAGGTACGAGTGTAATAAACTACCTTATCTAATGGAATCGGTTATTTATTCCCAAAACTGAACAAGGCTGCTTGTATCAGGGCGAAGCCCTGAACGTCGTGACTGACGTTTAAGGTCTACTGAGCAGTAGTAACATGAAACAAATTAAAAGTATTAAAACAAAATGATTTTTTTTTTAAATGGGAATCGCGCATTAATTGTCCCAAATTGGCAAAAATGGCAATCTTTAAACCCCCATAACTTTGCGAAAAAGGATCACAGGTAAAATATCTTTTCAAGCTTAAGCTCTGAACAACAATAATTTTCGAATGATTTTTTAAAAATCTGTCAAAATTGGCTAATTAAAAGTCAAAATTTGTCTAAAGAAAAAAAACCACCCCAAAGAAATAATATTCCGTTACTTTCGTTTCGAAAGTCGGAACAAAAAAGTGACCTGGCCTTTCAATCTTAATTCAATTTTAAGAACAAACTGTTTTACATACGATCATAGCGACGACTGAACATGGTGTTATCGTCAAAATTGTGCTATCGTTAGTACCAGTCAACAGCAATTAGGACAATGACCTTTAGCGTTAACACTCAATCTGTGTTAATTCGCACAAAAAAGCACTACCACTTAACCTTTTTTAATTACATAAAATTGCATAACTTACCCTTACAAAGAGTTTTTTTTTTTTAAAAAGAGTGTTTTTTGATAGACACTTTTTTTGGTTTTTAACTAATAAGCTCATCTATTTTCAATTTCCTGCTCAAATATTTTCCTCTTAACATTTTATTCTTTTAACGCGTGCCATACTCCGACTCTGAATTTCCGGACATTGCTTCCTTGTTCCCCGGCTCTTTATTTGTTGTTGACGACTTCGAATTTCCACTATCTCCGCTTATTGATGCATCTCCTCGAACGTTCCTTCTAATGTTTTTTTTCGACCAATCTCTGCAGTCCGTTTTCTGTGCGACAATTGCAATTGGCCGGCTACTATTCTCCTCAACTTTGTCCAGTCTGAGTCTCTCCTCCGGGACCTTCCTTATCACTGGGGCTGTTGTCTGTGGTAACGTCTTGAGATCCAACGTTTGGATCCGTTACTTTCTGCTCTCCACCACAACTTCACAACACCGTAGCCCGAGTCGAGATTTTTCACCTAATTTGAAGCAAGATTTGAGCGGTTTGAGCGTTCTTTTTTAGACAATTACGCTCAAAATCTTGCATCAAAATGAGCGGTTTGAGCGGTTTTTGAAATGTTTATCTAAAAAAACCGCTCAAAAACCGCGCAAGATTGGAGCGGTTTTTGAGCGTTTTTTTTTCGATAAACCGCTCAGACCTATCATATCTTGAGCGGTTTTTGACGGGCTCTCGACCCGGGAGAAGCTGGTCCAAAGTCAACAATCAAAGTCATCCCATCTGGTTTTAGTTATTGTTCCGACTTTCGATACGAAAGTAACGGAATATTTGTCCTCGGGGTGGGTTTTTTTTTCTTCAGACAAATTTCGTTTTTTTAACTAGCCATTTTTGACGGATTTTTTAAATATCATTCAAAAGGTATTGTTGTCCTGAGCTTAAATTGGAAAAGATATTTCACCTGTGATCATTTTTCGTAAAGTTATGAGGGTTTAAATGTTGCCATTTTGGCCATTTTGACCAATTTGGAACAATTAACGCGCGATATAATTCGAGCTATTAACGCGTAAGCGGAGATTTAATCCGTCTTAGAATTCGTTCAAAATTGGTTGGAAGAAGCTATCGTTTCAAGGAACGAAATCTATCCTTTTGTACTTTATATGACGTGTTTATATGATTTTCATTAAAAAAATTTAAATTAAAAAAAATTTCATTTTATTTTGTTTAAATTAATTTTTTCAAGTTATTTTTGCTCCATAAATCTTAAAAGGCAGTCGGAACATTCAGGGCTTCGACTTGATACGAGCAGTCTTGTTATATTTGATATTGAAGTAAAATAATACTGGCTAAAATGCGCTGTTAAGTCCGTGACTTGTGCTTGGCCTGGTTTAACTGAGTGAAAAACGTCCACGATCGCGGATTGCAATTTTTCCGAGCGTCAATCGTCTTATCTACCACGATCGCCCGCTTCACGCTCATGTCGTTCTGATATTGATTGTCCTACAGGTCTAATTCTCGACATCTTTCATTTTGTTTTTTGATTATACAGTCTCGCAACTCTCTTATTTTGCAACTCGATTCGTCAGGCCTGCTAGCCCTTTACAACTGGAGATTTTCACAATCTTACATCCCATAGGGTCTGTTATTGTGAAAACTTCATTCTCATTGTTGCTCGCCTCCTTGACATTTTTTGATTTTTTTCAACCGCAAATCGAATTTCGTACGCAAACAAACATTTTTCGAAAAAAAATTTTTGCATGCAAAATTTAATTTTTTGTGTGCATAACGTAGTCCTGGATACGATAATTTTGGCTTTTATTTTTTTTGACCTAATTTTTTTTTCTTCAAAAACGCTGAAAATTCCTATTTCTCTTTTATTAGGTGTTTATATGCCTTGATCAATGTCTGATAATTTGAAAATTCAAAAATTTAAAATAACCACCATTGAAAAAATTTGCCAAAAATTAAAAGTTTGTTACTTTTGTGATATAATTTGTGAAAGACAGCTCGAAAACGTTTCAGGTCGTTTTCTATGCATTGTAAATGCAAAGACCGTCAAACCATTGGTGCTTTTGCGAACACAACCGAAATTTTTTCAGAAAATAATTTTAGAAATATTTTTGGTTTATGGAAAAATACCTATCATACAATTTTCATATATGGAAAAATATTATCATAGAGATTTCATACATATTTCTGTACGTATGGAATTGTATGACAAGAAGTTTCTCATATATGGAAATTGTATGATAAGAAGTTTCGGTCATCCCGGGGACCGTACTCAGCTAATAACTCGAGATCATTACTACTACACCTCATTTCAGTCGACTTAAGAAAAGGTGAAGCGAGTGCCACACTCTTCAACGTACCGACTTGCGTTTTTTGTTCGAGGGCCGCCCCTAAACATTCTTTAGGCAAATCACACTTAACTCTTGTTTTAAATTTGTTGGTAAAATGAGCGTTTTCGGTGATTTCAAAAATTTTCTTTTTGACTAATTGAGAAAAATTGTCATGTTTTTGAAAATATTTTTCAATCCAAATTATTTTTTCCAATTTTCCGAGTTTTGAAAAATCTCTAAATGATGAACACAAAAGCGCTAAACCGGGTATAAAAGTTGGCTCATGATGCCGCGTTCCAAGAAAAAAATATGCCCGACCTTGACGCTTTCAAACCCTAACCATTCAGTTTCTTCATTTGCCAGTTGAAATTGCGGTAAATTAACCGAGATGTTTTGATCATCCAATCGTTTAAAACACCTTTCCTTCTAACTAGTATGATCTTCATGACTTTTCTTCAAAATTATAAGAGATCCCAGAAACAAAATATATTCGGTACATTCAATAATTTCGTATCTGAAGACAATTGAAACATAGCTGGCTCATCAGTCAAACCATTAGAACGTGCCATAAATTAGTATATACCTGTTGTAGCCACGCCAATAATGTTAAAGTTACAAGGTTGTCTTGTCTCAGGATGCAGATTCAGTTGACAATATTGATACTTCGAAACTATTGTAGTAAATAGTGGAATATCGCGACGATTCCCCTCAACTGAAAGTTGACCAATTGAATCAAAAATTTAATTCAGTATTAAGCATCTGATGTTTTTTCTTGTGAATTGCGGTGTTCATTTGTTTCGAATCTGTTAACAATTTATTTAAATTAATATTTTTTACTTTTAAAACAATAGATGGTTTAGTTAAGGATCCAAACTTTTTTTACCATGTTTGTATGTACCCAATTTTGTCTAATATTTTGATCTCTTCCAGTACTTTTTCTTGCAAATTAAGTAGGAAATACCGTCCTTTTTGATGCGTAAGTGTGAAATGTTTGTTAAACCTCGATTTAACAACAAGGTGTTTCGGTAGTCTATTTTTTCATAAATAACCTCAGAAATTCGTTTGCAAATTGAATTTTCAGCAACTTGTCATCTTCGCCAAATGTACTAACTTTATGTAGGATAACTCGGGTGGCAATTTTTGCGACACCTTCAACCAAGTCCCGTGATTAAATTACGACCCATAATTGATCTTTTGTTGTCATTCAACACTGTCAGCAAATGATCTCTCACATTCCAACCGTTGGAATTGTCACAGCATATCAGTGTGCCATGACTCTTTATGGCATACTGGTTATAATTACGTAGCTATCTGTCTGCCAAAACCCGGTAAGAAATTTCATTAACTTTTGCTTTCATATAAATTGATATCAGATCTGTGGTACTTCCACTGTCAACTAAAAACATTAACTGGTTATTGCTTGGTTGTAGCTGATTATTTTGATCCTTGTCCGTCGAAAAAACTTTAAATCCCCTATCTGTTCACATTTAAAACTGAAATCAATCTTTGATTCCTCCACAATTCTCGAATCTTCTTTCATGTCATCAATTGCATTTTTACAATAATCTTCCCACCAAGCCCAATAAAAAAATTGCCACTATTTTCCGAACTCTATAAGATTCATTGACTCTTCACGATAATTCTTCTCGTCCTCAGCATTTTCTTGTTTCTTTTCATCATTATAATAAGCAATACCACGGAATGGAGGTCCCTTTCACTTCCATCTCTTGACACTTGTCTTACACTTCTGCCTCTCAAATTAGCACTAGATTGATCTTGTTGACATCCTTTCCGACACAATCTAGCAAAGTGGTTCTTCATTCCACACTTTCTGCATTCTTGACCAATGCCCATACGAATTGCATGGATTCCCTTGACGACTCCCGCTGTTTTCTTGCTCGAAGGTCACATTTCCGCTCAGTTCGTTACCATTTCCGCCACTATCTTGCATAGTCTTCGTATCCTTCTGCGTTTGCTCTAACTGTATTGCTAACTCTAGAGTCGCTTCTGGTGTTTTCGGTTGCTTCATGAGCTTATACTGAATCTCTGAAAGTGATATATTTTCTACGAGTTTATCACTGACCATTACGTCTTCTCCCACCCGAACTTGCAGTGTTCTTCCAGGCCCCTCAAGAGACAATAGAACTGATCCAATGTTTCACCTTTTGCTTGTGAAAATAGTACGTATTTTTCAAATCTTCCATTTCCATACTGCCGGAAAACCATAGAGAAAAAAACCCACAAGAAAATCAAACCAGGTGGCAATATCAGCAATGCCTACATCCTAAAAAATTCAAAACACGTGCCTATTGACTTCATCCACGATGGCACGGCTAATATTGACTCCCTCTCCAAACAAATTTTTGTTTCTGGCAAGAAATGCTTATTTTTTAATCTAAGGTTTTTGCCCGGAGTTGTTTCTGAAGTTTTCAAATAAGCAGGGAATTTTGTAAATTCTTTTAATTCCAATCTAGTTTCTAACCAGGAATTCAAAAAACCTAGACTAAATTGAGCCCGAAAGAACTGCTGGTAGTGTTTCAAACCCCGGTCTCACGTTAGTTAAGAGAGTTAAGTTTTAGTCCATTGATCACAAATAGTTGTTGGAATCCATTGAGGACACACATCAGTGAAAATTTGCGCCACACAAAGGTTTGTCATGCATTTTATGGACGTGTCACAAAAACAAAATTTTGCTATAAATACGTTTTTACAATTATTACGAGGCCAAACTGTGCTCTAGATAGGCGCACAATTTTGTGTCTGTATGTTCTTGGATTCCAGAGACAAGTCTTTAAACAAGTTAAAATTTTGTCGGAACGATCAAAGAAAATGAAAGAACAAAAGAAGAACAAAGGGAGCGTCCTTGTTGCGGAATCCACTTACAATGCACAAAATGCACAGTTTGGCCTCGTAATGATAAATTTTTCGTATAGCTTAAGAAAGTAGGAAAAACAATATGCTACTGATATCATTCATGGAGTTAGAAGTAAATGGGGAGAAATTTACGATGGAATAAAAAACTCAGACACTGCGGCCGATACTTGTTCTTTGTTTTTTGAACCGCAAAACAATATGTATGAAGATGAAAAACTGTACGGAATCGTTTCAAAAAAACCGAATAATCAAGTAGTGTACAGGTTGATACATCCAAAAATTGCTTTCAATGTATGCAATTTGCTAAATATATCCACCGAAAAAGTTCAAAGTGTGTTTAACTAATTTTTTTCAGTAGTAAATTTAATAACACTAATAAAAGCGTTAGTAATACAGGTTTCTGGTGGAACTTACTTCTCAGTTTTATTAAAAAAGTTAAGTGTAATTTTAAACAATAAAAAGTAATAAAGTTCTGCTCTCGAAAATAGAAGTTTTTTTTATAAGGCGTTATATTAAAAATACTGTTCCCTTCACACCTAAATCTCAAAAAGAAACGCTTTATTTTAGTGCTTGATCACAAATACAATAAAAAGAAGATCCAATAGTTCAAACATTCTAAGGACGCTAAATAGGAAGCTAGGATTTAGGAAATGCTAAATAGAAACCTATTTAGCATTTCTACTGTAAGATATTCTGTTAAGTATCTGCAGCAGCATCGCAGCAAGTGTCCAAAGAACTGAACGTAGCAAGAAACAGCAACCAGAATTTTTTTCGTTTTTTTTTTGGGGGGGGGGGGAAGAGTGCAATCTTGCTCAAATCTCGCAATAAATAAGCGAAAACATTTTGAATATCTCATGATTTCCTTCAAGACTTCATTTTTAAGCAGATACCACCCGACAGGCTGATGTCTTTTTGAAATCATATTGAATTTAATTTTTAAATGTAGAATTTCATAAAATCTGTAGTTATCCGTTTCTGCATTACGAAGCCAAACTGTGTGCTGGATAGGCGCACAATTTGGGTCTGTATTTTCCTGTGTCCGTAGTTTGCGGTCTGAATTCCAAAGAAAAGTCTTTAAACATGTTCCAAAGTGTAAGAGGATACCACTTAAAAAATTTCCGTGGTTTGGCGTACAAATACCTGTAACGTAAATTTCGTCGGCGCATGTATTCCACAATAAGCAAATATAGCTAGTTGTTCTGGATTCTGCAACTGTAGGTAGAAACCCCAAATGTAAGTTTCCTGTGTCAGAATCCGCCTATGTAAGCAAACTCCGCAAACTGTAAATAAAATCCGAATTATGTTTCTTACTGAATTTGAACACAAACAATTAAAAGCTTAGAGCTTGAAACCTGACCTATAACAATGTGGAAATTAAAAGCAAGGACTTAACCATTGTCAGCGAAATCCACGAACAAATCTTAAAACATTGGTTAACTAAAACGATGGATGTCACGCTTTAGTATGTGGGTTACATATACCAGCAAGTTTGTATTGGAATCATAGTTTTGAAACACAACTGAAAAAATTCATTATTTGGAGTTAATGAATTGAAAGTGTTTGGAAACACTAAGCACAGCATATCGTCAAATCAGGTCAGCAATTGGGATTTGATCAATCCCAAATACTGATCTAATTGGTGGAAAGTGAATTCAAAAAATTAAGGCAGTGGATCATGATAGTGGAAATTCTAACCATGAGGGCAGTATTTGAGGTTAGTCGAGAGTGAAATTAAAACATGGCTTATTGATCTCATCTCAAATACTACCCTCAGCGTACGCCATGGGTACTTCTATGAAGGCGTCCCTCAAAAAGTATTTACGCATGCGTATAGCATATAATGTTACGCATGCGTATAGCATATAATGTTTTGGAAGGTATGTTTGTAATCTTGCAAAAAATGTTGAGTCAGAAGTTTCTCGGATTAAAAGTTTTAATACTCATTTTGCTTATATCAAAAACTTTGGTCGCTTCAACTTAATTTACGATTTAACAACCAAAATTGGTTTAACCATAAACGGTAAGATGTATAGTTTTAAGAAAACAAAATGCGGAGTCCACTTAGAGTTTGCGGAATCCACTTAAAGGTTGCAGATTCTGTTAACAACTTGCGGGTTCCGCTTATAAATGCAGATTCCAGGACAGCTGATTTTATCAATACACATTCTAATTTTTTATTTGTGGGCTCCACAAACTATCCCAGAATCCTCTAAAACTGCTAGGAATTCCGCAAGTTTGCCAATTTTTAGAGCAGTTTTGAACGTTCTAGGTGTTTGTTTGAGGAATCCAAAACGGCAAAGAAGGTCAAAGAAAAGTAGCAATGTAGAGGCTTTTGCAAAAAATCTGGTTTTGGTCTCTTCCGGAATCCGCTTTGGCCTCGTTTTGTGGCACAGTTTGGCCTCGTTTTGTGGCTTGAAAACAAAAGAAAATATCGACTTTATAATTAGCCTTTTGTGACAAAGTTTTTTTTATATCAGCTAAAAGGTAATGTTATCCTGAGCTCAATTTTGAAAAATTTTTTACCTGTGATAATTTTTGTAAAATTCTAAATTTAGCTTTTTGTGACGGAATTTTTTTATATGAGCCAAAGGGTAAGGTTAACTTCAGCTCAAACTTGAAAAGATATTTCATCTGTGATAAATTTTGTAAAAGTTGCCAAATTGGGAGAATGATTGCGCAATTTTTTTCCTGCTTTGAAAGTGTGAGCGGAAATTTAACCAGTGCAGACTGTATTCTTAGCATAGAGATAAAAAATCATAAACTTATTTGAGAAATCTGGCAATTAGTTTTGACCAATTTTCAGCCAATCAGATTTGAGATAGTGATATCAGCAAAAACTTGAGTTTTTCACATTGGAGATTTTTTAAAGCTCAGAAACTTTGAACCAAATAGGCATGGAAAGGAACAAATTTAGTTTTTAATGGTCTTTGTTTCAAAGGCAATAGCAAAAACCCAAAAAAATTAAATTCTTTGCTCAGAAAAAAGTATATTTTCTCGTCTGTCTACCAATGTTAATGTGTCACCCATATTCTTTATGACGAAAAAAATCTCAACCATAAACCAGATTTCAATTGAAATTTTCCACCAACAAATGTACGATGCAATTGGTAGAGACCAAAGTCAAGCTCTCAAAAATCATTACAACAGATTCATCTCGACGAAAATACTGCCGCCCGAATATTGAAAAATTTGCATAGCTTTAATTTTAAAAAAGAAATAAGCAGTTTCCCCAGTTCCGAACAACATTTATAAAACTTGAAACTTGAAACTTGGGCAACAACAAGTGAAGGACAACATGTTTTATTGGACGCAAACTCAAGAAATTGAATTAGCAATATTTTGCTCCCGAAAGAGCAGAAAATTTTCACATTGTTTCGCGATGGTTCCTTTCGTAGAGCTCCGAGACCACTTGAACAGCGTTATACATTATTTTGCGTTATTTTTTGCCACAAAATTCCGGTATATGGGTTTTTTGACCGGAAAAAGCAAAAATCAATACACAGAAATGCCTCGAAAAACTTAACTTGGAATTTCAACTGCAAAATTTTTTTGGATTATGAATTTGGATTTTCAGCCGGCTCTAAAAACCGAGCATCCTACTCCCTACAGTTTGGTTGATAATATCATTTTACTATCAATATTCAAATTTATACTAGCAATTTTCAAAAAAAAATCACTTACTTGGATTCTCCGAGCAATATCGAAAACCTGCTGCCATGCAAAAATTGACAGAAAAGTTTTTAGTGTTGGTTTCGCCCCCTCCCGCATTTTTGTCCACAGCAATCGATTACCAAACCCAGAATCAAAGTGTTACTGCATTATGTTCAAGATTTTTGCATTAAAAAATAGTGTCGGACTTTGGAACGTTTTTGACCGTTCAAATGATCTCTGATCTACAAATACATACAAAACTCGCATTCAACCTGGAATCGGCAAATTGGCAGAAGCAGACTATCCTTGTGGACCTTGATTTTTAAACTTAATGCAATAATTGACCAACTGAAACCTCTTTATCGACCTTTTTTATCAACCAACCTATTTTGACCAACTGAAAACTTTTAAGAAACCGAGTCTTTTTGGTTATATTAAGATGATAAATCATAATTTTAACTTTGGCAATGTAGTATTTTGTTCTAAGCTCATTGTAACTTACTCAATTTAAAAAATTCTGTAATTAAACGTTCCTTTTTTGTTCTGAAGGTACATTACGACAAACACTACCTAAATTATTTTTTCAATTCGTTTTATAGCTCTATAAACACGCAATTAATTGTTCTTGAAGCTAGCCTTTTCTTGTGCTATTTTATCTATATTCAATTTTTTACAACCCATTAACCAGAGTTACAAATCGTTTTGAATTGGGTTGAGACATGCTCTTTAGTCTTTTTAATTCATTGCTATAAGCAAATTGTATCACTTTTTATTTTACATACCCGGGTTGAAGTTGCATTGACATTCAGCAATGTATCTTCTTTATTGTAGTGTTTTGATTTTTTAAAGAAATGTACCAGTCCTAATACATTTTTAACCAAGTTTTAACTATGCGCATTACGTTTGCGTCAATTAGCTATGCAAATTCAAACATATGGATGGTACATTGAGGACACATCGATGGACATGGATGTAAATTCAGCTTTGATACATCGATTGTACAATGATGAAACATTGATGTGACATAAATATAGAAAACAAACTCAAATACATTGCTGGTACATTGATGAAACAGGGCTAATACATTGATCGTAAATTGATGAAACTTTGTTGATCTCACACTTTTTGCAAAAAATGCGGCCGTGAAGTTAAAATTTATGCTATTCACGAGATACGCATTGATGATGGTTAACCAGTACGAAACTAAGATATGAATTTGGAAAAAATTGTAGTCAAATGGTATTGATATTTTTGATATTTCGAATATTGGTGCAGAGTTCTTGTCGGAAAAAACACAATAATATAAATCTACTAAAATATATAAATGAATGAAAATAATTATACCGCTGCAGCCTTTAGATTTGAAAAGTTGAAAATGATCCCCATGAAACTTATGTTTTGCGGTACAATTTTCTTCCGAATTTTTTTGTTGTGGAACGAAATACTCTGATGGATAGTTTCCTTGAAAAACGATCTGAAATTTTTCTCGAGAAAATTTTTTGCTCAAAAAAGTCTGCAATCTTGAAAAACAAAATACACAGGTGAAAAAACTATAGTAGTGTCTGCTAGAATAATGACTCATTACCAGTTCACCAGAACACCTGTTCACTTTGCAGCCACGTTTCATTGATGAATCATAGAAATTACATCCATGTTTCAGTCATGATTCATCAATGAAACATCAATAAAATTTGCATCCCTATTTCATAGATGAAACATGGCTAAACATCGTTAAAATGGCATTGCAACTTGAATGATACATAGATGCAAGAATAATGAAAATGTATCTATAATACATTTCTGAATTGCAATGCAACTTCAATCCGGGTAGCGTGTGGGGGGATGATTTCAAAAAACATTTTAAAATTTTTTTCTGTGTTGTTTTTGAAATTTTCATCAATTGTTTTTTGTAAATACTCCATAAAAATTATAACGCAGTCGGAACATTCAGGGCTCCCTTTTCATTAAAATCTTGCAAGATTTGCGTTCCAAGAACACTGGGGTGAAACATTGTGTCTAGTGTCTATTAATAAATGCAGTAAGTCCGCTATTTGCAGATAAACACCTTCTGTTAATTAGATAGGAAAAAAGTGCATTAATTTAAGACGCTTTTGAAAGTTTCTTTGCCTTTGTTGCTAATTCACTCTTTCTAAAGCTTTCATTCATTCAAATCTAATCTTTCCCGCTCAAAAACTGGCAAAAGGAAGCTATTGCTAATCGGCTATTGACAACAAAACAATGCGCCGTAAAGTTTTTATCAGGCTTTCTGCTATTTTTGTTTTGCGTACGTCAATCGGTTTTAATGTTTTCACTTGTTTGTGAAGGAAAACCAATCGGATAAAAATTGATATATAACGCTAAAAAATTCAATTTATATATAAGATCTTTGTTCACCTCCAACCCAGCACATGACGATTTGATTTTATCTTGTAAGTTTTTCCATTGATGTACTTATACTTGATTTATAGCTGTATAGACCATTTATTCCATTAAAATCCATACCCCGTTCACTTTGAATGGAATCGATTGAAAAGTTCAATTTATTCCCCCTGAAATTTTTCTTAACATTATAAAATGAGAAGGAAAAGATTAAAAATTGATAAGGTAGCAAAAGATAATGTGGCTTCAAGCAGGCTCCCTCCAAATAATTTCTTTGAATCAAATCGACAAAAGTGCTTGTGCATTAATAATCGATAAGTAATCTGAGCAACTTCATAAATAAGTCATGCTTAGCTCAAAATAATTCTTCCAGCTTTGGACTAAATAAAACTCTCTTAGAGCTAAAAAAAACTTCCATTAACCGAGATTTATCATTTCATCATCCGCCCGTTTCTGATGTAAGACAAATTTGGTGCGATAAAAAAGAAGGTCAGCTAGTGAGAAGGAACCTTGCATTCTAGTGCTTTTTTTTCTACGCTATGTCTGACTTTATAAAACAGCTATAAAACACAGTTATAAAACACTAAAAAACAGCGGATATTGCAACCAACAAAAATCAACCCGAGCCTAAAGTTTCTAATTGTTAAAATGAAGATTGGCTTGTTCGTATAGAAAAAAAAACACGGGTTGACCAAAAATGCTGTTTATACAATTTTCATAAGTGGAATAAAAGTAATCATACATTTTTCATGCATTTTCATGAGTACAAAAACTGGCATAAAAGTTCTATGATTGGAGATTTGATATCTCAAATTTTTTTATCAGCGCTCGTAACCGAACACAAGTTACAAAGACCCTGGATTACTCAAATTTAGGGTCACCAAAAGTTAGACCGTCTTGAATGTACAATTCAATGGAAACAACGTGAATATAAATGTATTACACAAACGTAGTCATGTATCAAAGTTTTAAATTTTGGCAAACAGTTTCAAAGCTAATCGTTTTTCAAACATTTTTGTGGGGCAAGTTTGAAAAAACTTGCCCTCAAAAAAGCTTAAATAAATATTTTCATATATGGAAACTGCATGTTTAGCATTTTTTAGCTAAAAGTTTTTGTTTTTCTTATTTATGACCATAATTTAATTCCAAACAAAAAAATTTCATCTAAAATTTGATATCTTTACTTTTGTAAATATATAAAAAATTTGAAAGACTAGTATTTTATTATAAATTTAGTGTGTGGAATTGCATGATTAGCATTTTCAGTCTACGAAGGTTGACCCGGGAAGTTACCGGAAAATAAAATTAGGCTGATTTGTTCTATTTTCTTTGAAACTCATTTAGATATGAATATTTATAAGAGACTTCTTAGATTAGGTCAATTGTTTTTAACTGTTGTTCTTACAACGTGTACTGTTAAGTTTCCACACGATTTTTTAACCCTAATTTTTTATTTTAAAAACTACAAAACTGACAATTCCTCACAAACTATATTGAGTCTGACTGATTTTTTAAGAATTAATCTATGCAATCACAGCAAGATGAGTCGACAGAGTTCCAGATCAATTCATCACTAGATCGTGAAATTCGCCTGCGGCGCAGAAAAATTTGTCAAATTAGGGTCTTTATAATTCTTTTAGAATGCTCAGAATATCATCAGTTAGGTCGACCTAATAAAACGTCGACATTTTTTGAAAATCCGTCCCCCTCCTCAAAAAATTCTTAGATCTACCTCTGGCACAAAAATTTTCGACTACGGCAATCAATTCCAGCAAAGTTGATTATTTGCGATTGATTCAAAAGGATTTTTCTTCGGTAATAATTAGTTAAAATTTGAGTTAAATCAGCTGGCAGCCGAACTATAGATAAAAAATGCCAGTGAAAAAGTCTGTAGTGGATTTAGGGGAGGGAACGTTTGTACTATGTTGTGATATAAATTTTTGGAGATTGACCCTAAAATTTGTTTAAAGGCGCCAATAGATACTAATTTTGTAATTGGAGCGTGGGCTGAAAAAAAAACAATTTTTCGGTTTTAAAAATTTTGCAAAAATGGGGTCCTTATAATGATTTGGAAGAGCTCATAAAACCAATTTGGACAAAGATCGACAAATTTTTTGAAATTACGCCCTCGCCGTTCGAGAAAATCTAGGAAAAAACTGCCCTTGAAATTATTTTATGATTTTTTGTTTTTCTTTACGCTCAGACATTTTTTTTCGTTTGTTATTCCGAATCACTGCTAAAAAAGCCCTAAAAGAGCTCAATCCTCTCTGACTCCTATTTGTCGTGCCAGAAAAAAAATACACTTTAGACTTAAGTTTCTTTCCATCCCTAGAGGGTGTATGAACAGTAGCGGGCTCAAATTGGCGCAATATATTGGGTGTGGGTTTCGAAAAATAGAATTAGTTTAATATAAATTTTCTCAAGTATGAACTGGGGCGAAAGACCCCATAGGTTTCAGTGTGCAAAATAATTCAAAAAAATGTACATTGGAAAATTACAAATTGTCGCCTGTAACAAATTTAGCAAAATTTATTTAAGAAGCAGTAAAAAAAATACAACGTAAATTTGAAGAACGTCAGAGACAATCAAATGAACAAATACTTCGGTCTTAATTTTCAATATGCATTCAAAATTTGCTTCTATCTGTTCTTGATTTCAAATATTAAGCAACTTTTAGAAAAACGAAGTAAATAAACATTTAAATCTTAAAAACGGTAAATTTGAAACTCGTGACATGAAAACCAATTAGCCGACAACAGAAATACCGAAAAAGCTCTCGGAACATGGCACGAACACCTACAGGGGGACCCGAAGGGGGACCTAGCATAGGGAACCGAAGGCGCTAAAACCACTTTTGGTTTGAAAACCAGTTTGACAAAAATTGGCAACATATGCCAAGTATTTTTTGCGATAACTATTTATACTTTAGTTTTGATTCCGTCTCCGATGTTTCATTGGAACCATGTAACAGGATGGATAGAGGCGATTCTTTTTAGATTATTTGAAGAGGACACCATTTAAGTTCAACAGCATTTGCGTTATGTCCACAACCAATCTGAATTTATCACTCAAGATGATTAACTTTGACAACATGGACAACTGATCAAATAAAACTATTTCATGTCAAGTTATTGAAGTGACATCCAGAACAAGAATTTTTTGTTTCATCGGGAACTGACCTGAAAATCACGAAAGTTTAAAAAGTTATACGCATATTTCACTTTCTTTTCAAATATAACTCCAAAATGACACAAAATGGTTGGTGCGCAAAATGTCAAATTTAGTTTAGTTTCAATTTAGTTAATTACAATTTTTTTCGTAACTGTAATTTTCGTAACTGTATTTTGATCAATTATTGTTTTATCAATACTTTTGTCAATTGGATATGATGACACATGGGAGGTCAACATTTTTTTAAACTATATCGTTTTCACATCCGCAGTTTTCCCAATTTCAAGAAGCACACAAATGCGAGATTGTTTTTAGCTATAATTGGAATTCAAACAATGCTAAAAGCAGTTAATCAGTTACCAATAATCGTTTAATAAGCTCATAAATTGAGAGGTAAATGTTGAATTTGATGCATGTCAAATTTCTTATTTCAATTATATTTCTTCAAAACATAACATATGATTTTTTTAATTCTCTCAAACGCTTTCTGATCACCTTATTGTTTTGCTTTGATGGAAGAAAACACATATCTATAAATTGATGAAAAATAGCTTGGAAAACCAGAATTTTCTAAAACCAGGAGTTTTGCCAAACCAATATCAATGCAAAAATCAAGATAGCTGCGGTCGAATGATTGCATTTAGCATCACATTAAACTATTGATGAGATCAAACGAACCAGGAACTTACGTTTTCAGTCGGGAAAGAGAAGCTTTTTTCCGCCCAAAAAAAATCAAAATAAACTATTTAGATCAAAGTCATCATTGCCAAACAGGCCGGAAAAAATTCAAATTTTTTTTTCAATATTTTGTGCCTGTGCAAGAGGAAGAGCCAAGAGTTCGGGCTTACCCATCATTGTTGGCAATTCAATTGCGCTACATTTCTCCCACCGATTTTCCGAAAAATGTATGATAAAAATTGATTGATGTGAGGCACTGTCAATAAACCAACGTGCCTCCAAAATTTTGTTAATCACTTAAAGTACCTTTTCTCAGCAATTTGTGGTACCTCATTGCTGAAATTTGCTGTTGCGAAATGTCAAGAAGTGGCGGGGTAAAACTAGGGCAAAGTGTGGGTTTTTTCTGTCCAGCTTAGGTTTCTCAAAAAAGTTCGTAAAAATTCAATTCTTTTCAAGTCATTTTTAAACACCTATTGGTTGTGGTTCGGATTTCAAAAAAATTCAAAAAAAATTTCTCGGTTTCTCGAAAATCTAGTCTAAATTTTTCAGCTTTTCACAATAATTTACACTTAGGAATGAATTTCGTATTAAAATATACTGCGTTTTAACGTAATTTTCAAATGTAATCACATCAGTCTTGCAGATTCTCCTTGAACCCCCTTCTACCCTTACGCGGTTCGTGAGGGTCGAAAAAAATTGGATTCAGGACCCTCTTTGCTGCTGTTTATAGTTAGCTACAAAAATTAAAATACATTGTTTCGCGATGGTTCCTTTCGTAGAGCTCCGAGACCACTTGAACAGCGTTATACATTATTTTGCGTTACTTTTTGCCACAAAATTCCGGTATATGGGTTTTATTGACCGGAAAAAGCAAAAATCAATACACAGAAATGCCTCGAAAAACTTAACTTGGAATTTCAACTGCAAAATTTTTTTTGGATTATTAATTTGGATTTTCAGCCGGCTCTAAAAACCGAGCATCCTACTGCCCTACAGTTTGGTTGATAATATCATTTTACTATCAATATTCAAATTTCTACTAGCAATTTTCAAAAAAAAATCACTTACTTGGATTCTCCGTGCAATATCGAAAACCTGCTGCCATGCAAAAAATGACAGAAAAGTTTTTTAGTGTTGATTTCGCCCCCTCCCGCATTTTTTTCCACAGCAATCGATTACCAAACCCAGAATCAAAGTGTTACTGCATTATGTTCAAGATTTTTGCATTAAAAAATAGTGTCGGACTTTGGAACGTTTTTGACCGTTCAAATGATCTCTGAACTACGAATACATACAAAACTCGCATTCAACCTGAAATCGGCAAATTGGCAGAATCAGACTATCCTTGTGGACCTTGATTTTTAAACTTAATGCAATAATTGACCAACTGAAACCTCTTTATCGACATTTTTTATCAACCAACCTATTTTGACCAACTGAAAACTTTTAAGAAACAGAGTCTTTTTGGTTATATTAAGATGATAAATCATAATTTTAATTTTGGCAATGTAGTATTTTGTTCTAAGTTCATTGTAACTTACTCAATTTAAAAAATTCTGTAATTAAACGTTCCTTTTTTGTTCTGAGCAAATTTCGTCTGATTTAGTCTAAAAATAACATTGAATTAGGAAAAAAGCAAAACAGAGCGGTAACCATAGTTATAAAACGAAATCAGATAGCGTTGAAATTTTAGTAGAAACCTATCTGAGAAGCTAGCCTGACAGCAATTTTTGACTAATTGAAACCAGAAACAATTTTGAATTTACACTTTGAAATTTCAAATTTTCTCGGTGAATGCGAATTTTAAAAACAAGAGCAACAAAACTGCTCGTATCATAGCAAAGCCCTGAAAGTTCCGATTGCCTTTTAAGGTCTATGGAGCAGTAATAACTTGGAAAATTTAAATGTAATAAATCAAAATTAAAAATTTTTTTCTAAAAAGTTTGAGATTTTTTGTGAAAAAATCCTCCCACACACCATATTAAGTACAAAGTGATAGATTTTGCTCCTATTAACAATTCAATTATGGCATATAATTTTCCTTGAACCAATTTGGAACAATTTATAAGACGGACTGAATCTCGCTTACGCCCTAATAGCGCGAAATATATCGCGCGTTAATTGTCCCAAATTGGACAAAAAATCGCCAAAATGGCAATCTTTAAACCCTCATAACTTTACGAAAAATGATCACAGATAAAATATCTTTTCAAATTTAAGCTAAAGACAACAATAGCTTTTGAATGATCTAAAAAATTTGGTCCAAAATGGCTAGTTAAAAAGTCGAATTTTGTCTGACTAAAAAAAACATCCCGAGCACATATATTCCGCTACTTTTGTTACGAAAGTCGGAAGAATAATATGATACTACTTTTGGAGCCATAACAGCGCTTTTCTTGACATAATCAAAATTGACTGGAAAAAGAACAAATTATTGACCCTAATCAATAATTTTCTTTCAGAAGTGTCAGAACTAAAACGATAGCCAGTTGCTGAACACGTTAAAAAATTTTTAATTATCATATTTTAAAAACAGAATCTCAAAAATATGGGGAAAATATTTAGAAATCAATAACATACATTTTTTTCTCAAATGATTTTTCATTATGATTTATTTAGTAAGGGCAATTGAATCAGGTAAAAAACTGCAGAACATGAGGTTATTATAGCTGATGTAACATACCTAATGCAGTAGACTTTGAAATAGCTTAATCACAATTGAAATGTGAGCATCACCAAATTTAAATGTTGTAAAATTTACTCTAAAGATTAGAAAAATTCAGACCAATTCTGTTCAATCAAAATAAAATTTTTAAACGTTTTAAAAATTGCAATCAGGATTTATGGAGCTTGAACGCGGTTCCATACTTTGCCCCCTATGAGCAATCCAAACACTCGAGGAGAGAAATAAATCAGACCCTACGCCAAAGTTTTTTAGTTTCACTTCGTGATGAGGGCTCGCTTTGCTCGAAAAGCTGTCGGTATTTTGACTCTATAGGTTTCTTTTTGACTACCAATTTTAAATAATTTCACTTTTCCAATATAAGAAGAAATGTTTTTTTTTCCTAATTTGAGCTTTTATGTTATTTTTGACTAATTATTCTTCTGCAATAGTCAACAATAATGCCGTGTAATGTCACTGACACCAGAAAAAAGTAGCAAACGTTTTTGATTTCTAAAACTTCAAGGAATCAAAATGCACTTGTTTAATTATTGCCATGTAAAAACACGAAATGCAAAAAAAACTGTAAAAATTCAGGAAACTCTTTTTTTTTGGTTGTTTTTTGCTTAAATATAAGGTCAATAAGAACATTTTAACAAAACAACTCCTGCAGGATGTGATTCTATCACTATACAAAAAACCTTTGACTTAGTTGTTTGAAAAGGGCAGAGTGTAAATGGAAGTCTCTCATAGACGCACACAAAAAGTTTTCAAAATACCCAGGGCTGGGCCAGAAAACGTAACAGCCAAAAAATAATAACAGAACATTTTATAACAGGCGACAATTCGTAACCAGGCCATAGCAAGATGCGAGCAATTTTTTTTTCAGTGTTCTTGCTTTATTTTTCCGACATTCGTAACGAAAGTAACGGAAATTTTGTGCTCGGGGTTTATTTTTCTTCAGCCAAATTTCGACTTTTGCTAGCCATTTTGAATTTTTTATTTAATTCAAGGCGACAATTCGTAACCAGGCCATAGCAAGATGCGAGCAATTTTTTTTTCAGTGTTCTTGCTTTATTTTTCCGACATTCGTAACGAAAGTAACGGAAATTTTGTGCTCGGGGTTTTTTTTTCTTCAGCCAAATTTCGACTTTTGCTAGCCATTTTGACTTTTTTTATTTCATTCGCGTCTTAAGCTGAATTTCGAAAAGATATTTTACCAGTGAGCATTTTTTGTAAAATTATAGTGGTTTACAGACTGACATTTTGGCCAAATTTGGACAATTAACGCTCGATATATTTCCCGCTATTAACGCGTAAGCTGAGACTTAATCCAACTAGAAATTGTTTCAAATTGGTTGAAGGAAGTATTCGCCATAACTGATTTGTTACAAGGAGCTAAATCTAACCTTTCGTACTTTCTATGGCGTGTGGGGTGATGTTTTTCACAAAAAATTGCACAATTTAAAAAATAATAATTTTCTTTTATTACATTTATTTTCTCTTTATGTTATTACTGCTCCACAAACCTTAAAAGGCAGTCGAAACATTCAAAGCTTCGCCCTGATACGAGCAGTCTTGTTATCATTTTGGAACATATTGTGTTTTATGTTTCATGAAAGTCCAGATTTTTAAATTGCGACAGTTAAACCGACAAAAACTAGACAGACGCCTTTTTAGCAGAAAAAATAAAAAGTAAATTTACTAAGCAAAAGCGTTTGCTGATGTGGCTCGGAGAAACTACTAAAGAAGATACCTCGCAGTAAATAAAGATAGCAAGCCATAAAAGAGAATCACGTCTTGATCATCAAGTCTTGTGCTCAGATTAAAAAATATATTTCATCAGGAATCATTTTTTGAAAAAAAATTTCGCTTTGAAAATTTCTTTGGCTGCTAAATTGAGACTTTATTGCGCGATATATGTCAATCTATATTTCAAACGCGGGAGCCGCAGTTGATCTGGCTTAAGAATTGTTCCAGTTTGATATGAGGCAAGCTATTTCAAATATTAAACAAGACTGCTCGTATCAGGGCAAAACCCTGAACGTTCCGACTGCCTTTTAAGGTCTATGGAGCAGTAATGATATTAAAAAAATCAAATGTAAAAAATTCAAAGATATTTAAAAAAAAACTGAGATTTTTTTCTGAGAAATTCATTCACCCACACGCCATATAAAGTACAAAGTAATAGATTTCGCTCGTAGCAACGAGTCAATTATGGCAAACAAGCTTCCTTTAACTAATTTAGAACGATTTCTATGACAGATTATTTTTCCGCTTACGTGTTAAAAGCGCGAAATATATGAAAACGATCACAGGTGAAATATTTTTTCAAATTTGAGCTCAGGACAACAATACCTTTTGAATGATATTAAAAAAATTCCGTCAAAACTGGCTAGTTAAAAAGTCAAAAATTGTCTGAAGAAAAAAACCCACCCAAGCACAAATGTTCCGTTACTTTTGTTACAAAAGTCGGAACAATAATACGTTGTTAGACGCTAATTGCATCACTTTGTGCTTTATAAAGTATGTTTTCAAAAACATCATCTGGTTTTTCTTCTTTTTTAAAAACTTTTATTTGCAAATTAAGTTTCTATAAAAAATTTCCCCTTATGTTTGGCCTTTGAAGAACAATCGGAACATTCATTGCTTTGCCGTGAAACGAGTAGTCTTATTGTATGCCGAGACATTGATGATACTTGTTAGATTTAATGAATGTGTAGACAAGAAAAGGGGTTTTTTCTTTACCCCACCTGGTATAAGCATCAATGTGACCCACCTGGAATAAATATGGCCTTTACATGATAAACTCGAAATAAATGTATGCTATAGGCTAATCAGTCCGCATGCCAATTTTTGCAACAATCGGACCATTTGAATAATTATCTTACATTTGGAAATTTGCAGGTTGGGGAGAAAAGAGCCGAAAAAAATATATTGTTAATGGCAAAATTTTAAAACCCGGTCATAAAAAGATTCAGCGCATATCGAGAAAAAACTTGAAGGTTAAAAATTGATTCGAGTTCCTTGCGCTTCATTTTTCTGACCATGGGCTTTAATACCATATATTGAAAATGAGCATGTTTAATTACACCTCTGATTGTTTCATCATATTTTTCAGTTTTTTCATGTTATTACTGCTTCATAGACGTTAAAAGACAGTCAGAAAATTCAAGGCTTTTCCCTGATACGAGCAGTCTTGTTAATCGTTATGAAATATTGTCTATTACAGGCTTTCAGCTGCTACGAATTGTCCCCTTTTAGACCTAAATTTTTAGATTGGTTTTCGTTCTATAGACTAATTTGATGCGATTAATTGTATCGTGCAGCTTGTTGCTCCTAATCTTATCTAACAAATTTCTTCAAATTCAACTATTTTTTCTTATTTTCAAATATACCAAACACAGTTTGGTTAAAGAGATCCCCAAACGTTCTATTTTTCATTTTTCAGTTTATCGTTTCCACCGACGTTTTGCATGTATCCACAAACATAGGTGCAAAATGCACTCTAAAGTATCTACCAAATTTCGTTTAATGTGATTACAACTAAAAATGAAAAGTTTTTTCTCTGAACTTTTTCATGCAACCAAATTGTCAGAGACTTGATCCTCGTTGCATCTATTTTTTCAAAGAAATTTGTGCTTTTTGTTTCTGTTTAGTTTTTTTGACACAAGCTCAATTTCTAATAGGAAGAAAATCATTTGATCGTTGAAACCAATGAAAAAAAAACTGCTAGTAAAACTGCTTCGAATCTCCAAATTGGATAAATACACTCTCAAAACTTAATGTAAGCCAATCACCTGGGCCATCTTTTGTCCCGCATTTGCATTGAAATGAGGTACTCAGAACTTAGTATCAATTTTTCTAATATAAGCTATCATAACCAAACTTGAGATGAAATCTGATCTTAAAGTTCCACATGCTCCTTCAGCCTAACTGTGACACGTGTTTCCAGCTAAAAAAATTTTAGCCGATGCATTGTACACTTGATAAGCATTTTGAAAAAAAAAAATATTGCGACGAAATTCTTTGAAAAAAAATTCTATATTTAGTTGGAAAATAGTCAAACTTTCCATCGATGTTTAGAATGTTTCCAAAACAGTTTGCAGTCTATCAGCCTAATATATCTCGGACAGTGAAATAAATTTACCCTAGTCGATCAAGGTGTGTTATCTTGTAAGATCTTGCAAGATTCTTGCAAATTTGGGTTATCTTGCAAGATATTGCAAGATCTTTCAAGAGTAAGGTTATCTTGCAAAAATCTTGCAAGATTCTTGCAAATGAGGGTTATCTTGCAAGATATTGCAAGAGTGAGATTATCTTGCAAGATTTTTCAAGAGTAAGGTTATCTTGCAAAAATCTTGCAAGATTCTTGCAAGATCTTGCAAGATACTTGCAAGATTTTGCCAGATAACCATCTATGAAAGTTTTTCACAAAACCGTGCACCAGAAGAACCATGGACACGCGATTTGACTATGGTCGCAAAAATTTTAAGTTTAGACAAAAAAGTTTGGACACAAAATTAGATCTAACAAACTACTAAATTATTGCTGTATATGCTTCTACAATTTTCATATGTAAGCATTTTTTTATTTTTCGTAAGGTAAATACTTTCAGGTTGTCATTATAATTTATGCATTTCAAATTAAGATTTTAAAAATAAATTTTTTTGACTTTGTTGGAATCTTTCATCTAATTTTGTAACTCTAGCGATTAAATTTCAACTTTTTTTATTTGTTAAAATTTTGACGAACTGAGTCATGTAGTTTGAGATAGAGTGTGTTACGTTCACATAAATCCGACAAGTATTTATTTTCATCTTATTATAAGCTAGATTTTTCCTTTTTTCTGTTGATTTGTACAAGTATTTGAATTTTTCTTCTTGTTATTGGTACTGCTTTCTTCTTTCACAAACGCTCTAGGTGGTTCACTTGTGTAACATATCTTTAAAGATCTTGCCTGATTTAAGTTTATCCTTAAAGGAGGGTATCTTGTAAGATTTTGCAAGAATCTTGCAAGATCTTTTAAAGAGATGAATCGACTTTATTCTGAATTATTCTGAATTATTCTGAATTGACTCGCTAGTAATACTTTCTTAGTGGTTAATGCTAGTGAGCCATTTTTTTAGTCTTGTTTTCTATTTTTTTTTTTTCAAAAAAATAAAAGGTTAAAATTTTTTGGCAATCGTATGTTCAACTTATCAAAAGGTTCTCACTGTATCCATTTCTTACAAAAACTTGGCGTTTTTGTTTCCGTTTAGTTCCAATTTTGACAAAAACTCAAAATCTGGGTTCTCAGAAGTGTTTTTTTCTATGCATTTACGGAGCGACCTCCATAACAAAAAAGCTCAACATTCAAAAAAAATTGTTTAGAAAATTGTAACTTTTTCTATCGAAAAATCAATTTTGTACTCGAAGAAAATTTTTCTTAAAAAGTGTTGCATGCAATTTTAGGTTTTTGATCTGCAACTTCCATTCAACTTTTTGTCCAGTTGCAAAAAAAAATCAAAAGACCCTGTTCGTTTCAAGTTATGTTTCTTGCGTTGGTACCAGACACTTCGTCTTCTTACTGATAATTTATGCTTGGGAAAAAACTTCAGAAGAACTTTTCAGCGCCAATTGCAAAAGTTTGAGCTTTTGTTCAGTTCGAGATACCACTAGGCATGGATTTCTGATAAATGCATCAATGGTTGTGATGTGATTTTATTATATTCACGCATTTTTTTAAATGAAAATCAGGTGAGAACCACAAGGTAAGAGCTGGAATTCGTAGTCACAATGTCAAAAGGTTTTCAAAAAAAGTTGAGCATTTTGACAGTTTGTAGGTCGACAAAATTGATTTTTCGAGCTCCTCTAAAACCTTTAAAACCCATTCTGCTTTGCAGCAAAATACTTTTGCTATGTCTTCTAGAAGACCAAAAAAAAGTTTGTGTTCAATTTGGCTTTTCGAACTTCCCAAAAACTGTAGTACGAAAACTTGCAACATAAGACAATTCGCAATAACAGACAACTCGCTCCAAACGACTTTTATGTTGTCTTTAAAAAAATGAACAGTTCTATTTGGTTGCGAGTTGTCGCGTTACTTACCGAAATGACGTTTTTAACCCTTTTCTTGAAATTTTTGGCCAAAATAATCAATCTTTGCTCTCACTTTAAAAATTCTTGCAAACTTCACTAAAAATTGCTTTTTTTCAGCCCAATCGGTTTGAAAATTAATGCTTGGTTAGACACCTCATCATTAATTAGCTCCACATTTTTTAAAATCATTTTTTGTCATTTTGCTGTTTTAATGAGCAAATCGCTCCTTTTGATTAAGCTTCAATAGCTGTTTCAACAAAGGAGAAATTTGAAAGAGCTCAGAAAAAAAGCCAATTTTAAATATCAAAATTAATTGCGCTTAATCCTCCAAACTTATTGCCAAACTTTCTCTTTTACTTTAACTGCTTTCAAGTTCTATTGTATTTTTTTTTCGCGCCGAGCGAAAACTTGGAAACCATAAACATATATAACTTTTCAAAGATAAAATGTATGAACCCACGCAAAAAAACTTCTTTGAGCGCTGCATCTTTAAAAATGCATGTGACAAATAGCATGATTAAAACCACGAGATAAAAGAGGCAACATTTTTGTACTTATTAGTAAATATTTCATCTGTCTAATTAAAGAGAACATTTTCACATGGCGCAATGGGATAATTAACGCATTTCTAACACCCACTTGTTCCGAAAGATGAAAAACTCTTCAGCTTTTTGACACACTAGTGGACAAAATTACGCGCTAACTCGATTTTACTCTTTAAAACACCTGTTTTCAAAGTTCATTTTGAACACATTTCCTTCGAGATTCAGTACAGTTTATACGCAGACCAAAAGCAAATGATAATGACTTCTTGGTCTCGAAAAAGGTTGGATTTCTATTCGTTCTTCCTATTCACTCCCAGTGGTCAAATTGTGCTGGTCTATTCCGTAAGGTTAGGGGGTTTAAAGATTGCCAATATGGTCAATTTGGGACAATTAAAGCGCGATATATTTCTCGCTATTAACGCGTAAGCGGAGATTTAATCCGTCTTATAAATCGTCTGAATTTGAATTGAGGCGTGCTCTTTGATCTTTTAAATACTTAGCTATATGTTTCATGTATTGCTTTGCATAGCATGTGGAGAGATGATTTTCGCAAAAAGATTCTGGAATTTTTTTTTTTAAAGTTCCATCACTTTTTTTCTAAAGCGAGCACAACTCTTTAGACTTCAAGGGACAGCCAGAACACTCAGGGCTTCGCCCCTGATACGAGCAGTCGTGTTTATTTTCTCTGCAATGATGGTAATAGCTGCTTTTTAGGGCCTTGATACCGATATTCAGCTGGATTTATACGTGGTGTTTTATGGTGCTTCAAAATAAATGTTTTTAGTGGTTCAGAATAAAAGTCCCGGGTAGACCAAAAATGCTAATTAGGCTTTACATAAACTGAGCCTTTGAAAAAAAATAATCATACAAATTTCATACGTTTTGCTTGATCATACAAATGTCATCATATGGTGTCATCGAATTTTCAAAATTATTTTCCTGTTTTGGCATATAAGTCGGTGTATCGTTGTAAACAAAGAAGAAAAACTTTTGCAAAAAAATACTAGTCATACAATTTTTATATCTAGAAATTGTATGACCAAGATTTTTTGATGGCTACTAAGTAATTTAGAAATTGCCTCAAAATTTTTTTCGTTTTTTTTTCAACCGCAAATCGAATTTTGTACATTTTGTAATGTATTTTTTTTGTGTGCATAACGTAGTTCTGGATACGCAATGATTGGATTTTTTTCCGTTTCTCTGGATAATTTTTTTCAAAACGGGTAAAAACTCTAATTTTTTGGTATGGCATGTTTATTTATGACTGTTTGAAAAAAGTCTGAAAGTTTAAAAATTCAATTTAAAAAAAATCATTATTCAGTAACCAATTTTGATGCTTTCAGTAAAAATAATCAAGTTTGATACTTTTAGTATATCATTTGAGTAATAAATTTCTTAGACAATTCAGGTCGTTTCCAGTGCATTGTAAATGCATGACAATCAAACCTTTTGAGTAAACCAAGTTTGAAATACATGACAATCAAACCTTTTGAGTAAAATGCATGACAATCAAAGTTTCGAGTAAACCAATTTTTTAAAAACCTTTTTTTAGTTTATGGGAAAATGCTAGTCATACAATTTTCATATATGAAAAATCGCTAATCATAGACCTTTCATGCAATTTTTTGTACTTATGGAATTGCATGAAAAGTGTCTGATTAGCATTTTTCATAAATGAAAATTGTTTGACTAGCATTTTTGGTCAACCCGGGGTTTTGCTTCACTTTCATGGACATGTTCCGACCACGGAAGTTTAAGTTGAGAAGTTCAAATGGTAAGGAAAAAGTCAACAAAGTTCAAAATATCAATGATTGTCTACTATCTAATCCAGTTCCTTCCCACAATCTTTATTAGTGGTCGTCGTAAAAATTACAAAAATTGTTAAGTGGAACAATCATTTCGGGTGTCCGTTTCGATGAACTGTTGGTGTTTTAAGAATTAAAAATAGACAATAATTGTAAAAATAGACAAATAATTGTTGATATCAATTTGATGCAAGTTTCATTTCCTATACGCAACAAAGGAACTCTGCTGTTTTTGCTTCCATGATTATAATCTAAATTGAATTGCATCCTAGCTTCAAGTATAATTTTGATCATAAGTGATAAGGATATAATCAATGTCGTAGTCTCAACGTAGCTGATATCTTTTCTCAATTTTAAGTTGGGACTCTATTGGTGTTTAGGAATCAAGTACTGTCTAGAAGTTATTGACACTGGGGGCTCATGTGAGTTCCCAGCGATGACAACTCTCGCAATCCGAGCGGCAGACGCAATAGTGTTCGTGTACGCAATAGACAACCGAGACAGTTTCGAGCGACTGGAAGGTCTCCGAGAGCAAGTGTTTTCCGAGAAGGAAGAAGACGAAGTGACAGTACATGTGCTTGCCAACAAATCCGACTTAGATTCAACGCGACAGGTCGCGTTCAGCGAAGCCGAGTTGAAAGTTAAAATAGGGTGGGATATTTCCCTATCGGAAGTTTCGGCCAGATCAGGCGAAAGCCTTCAAAGCAAACTGGCTGAGATAATCCCGCCCACTTTTCTGACTGGAATTGGGCCAGGCGAAGGAGGCAGTGGGAAACGGAACAGTGGAGGCAACGATAACGGAGTGCATAGTAGCGGAGGGATGGGAAAGCGAAAATCGATATCGGAAGCGTTGTCGAAGCCGTTCCAGTTAATGGGAAGTCGAGCCAGTCGGAGGCGAGATACGACAGTAGCGGACTTGGCCGCAAATCAATCTTCAGCTGCAAAACCCCAAGCTAGTTCACGCTTGTCTATAGGATAACCCAGAACAGTAATTTTTATGTCACTTTATGTTTCATGTTTCGCGGTTTTTCCCAACCCTCACAATCCTTCGAAACTTCATTGCAAGGATTCGGGAATTTGACTGCGAATAGTTGTTGTTTGTGTTCAAATAAATAATTTCAAGAATTGCAGACGAATTTGATTTTGTAACATTAATAGCTGTGATTTGTAAATGTTGCAATATTGCGATGTAGTGTTCCTAGAGATTTAATTTTATTTTTCATTCAGTTAAACAAGTAATTTTGCTGCAACAACAACACAAACAAAAAGTTTGGAAAAAACTAAAAAAATATTGAGTTGTATGTTTATAGTAACATTTCCTAAATTACTTTTTTTGTTTCGAATCTCGAGAATCATTTTACGAACAATTCTTTTCTATATTTTAGGTGCTGCTTTTCAATCGCTATTCAGAGTCATATTAAGTTAGAGTTAACGTATTTTCTGTTTCTGATCAGCCAGTTTGTAGCTTACTTCTAAACTTCAGTTTGGTTTTTGAGTTAAAATGTCTACATCAATTTCGTATCAGACTTTGCATCCCAAATAATGTCGGAATATCAATTGATAAAATTATTTTCTGAGTTGACGATATTTGAAATTTGTTTTTCGGAGAGAGATTCTAAATCTAAGAGGCTTAGTGAATCATTGCATCTGGCATGGAGTCTGTAGGCTGTAGCAGGCAGATGTAGATGCTATAAAAAACAACCATAGCCTTGAAGCTGAAGTTTTCTTTGCTAATCTGACATGAAATCAATGAAAAATCTTTAAATAATTATTCTAGTCTTATGTTGGATGGCAGTTCATAGACTACAGTGTACTTAATCTTTTCCCCAATCAAATCAATGTGAGCTTTAGTCTAATGGATCGTTCTCAAGTTGTTTTTGCTCAGAACAATAGTTTTTGCTTTTAAAGCCATGGCGAGAAAAAAATAATTTGGGCGTGTTTTGAACCATATGCAAATAAATGCCAGAAAGATGGGGTATAATGATAAATTATATATTAGCCCTTTAAGTCTTGATTTGGGCTACAATAAAAAAAACTAGAAAATTTTATTGAGCGCTGAGAAAAAAATAAGGGTGAACTCAATGTTTGCATAGGTTGGTTAGGTGGAAATTGTACATAGTCCACCCTACCAACCCCCGAAATGACGAATACATCATAAGAATTTGAGAAAAAAAAAGATGTTTTAGAAGCGTGCTCATACAGGTTGAGAGTGGCAAAAGTGAACTACTCATCCCTCTGATTCTTTCATTGTGCGCATATTCTCTTTCGGTACTATTTAGACAAAAATTGATTTTTTGCTGCTTGGAAAAGCAAGGAAAAACGTGCTTTGGTTTATCCTATGAATGACAATAATTTTCGAACAATGCCTAGTCTCGCATATTGCGTGGTCTTGCTCCCAGCACCGTCTTACGATCAAACGAACAGTTCCCGCTTCCCAAGTTCTGTTACAATTCATGAAGTTCTGGTAAATATATAAGCTGAGAATAAAACCCGTTCACTTCTATGAAAAAAAAAATAGGGACTATAAAACCATAGCTCTATATTGTTCAGACTACAGAATAGGAGAAAAAAATTGTTCGGCTGTTTTTTGCACGAAATATTAGGTCAAATTAGGATAAAATATTTATATTGTTAGGATTTAATTACACGTTTACAAAATTCAGCAATGCTCAATTCGAAATATGCCACTTTGGAGCCTTTTAAAAATTGGAACCTGATCTAGACTACATTTTATGATTGGATAATTTAGATATTTTACCAATGTAAAGTATTTAATATTAACCAATCATGATCCATCTAACTAACAACCCACTTATTTGTAAGTGCTGAAGTTACTTGTAATTTCAGCACCAGAGAGATTTGAATTTAACTTAGAAATTAGTTGGACTCTCCCGAGCACTTCAGCAGCCGCAATAAACCAGTATACCCTAGATCTATTGAGCCTAGCAGAGACTAGTTAAACAACCTGAGACTAGATAGTATAAGAGTAAGATTAGGATCGGTATTAGACTAAGAAGTTGCACGAATCTATCCGGCCGAAAATAAGATAGCGTGACGAGCAGACGGTGTACCCTATCCGAAATTACTCTATGAGTTAACCAACTCGGTCATAACTCATCTGGTGCGACCATAAGTCTCGAACAAGACCTTAATAGCTTAGAATTAACCAAAATAGATTAGAAATTAGACAAAAACATTTACAAAATGTTATACGACAATAATTTAATCGAAATGTCTCTACGACTCAATAGATCAGAGCCAATATTCCGAACCATAACAGAACTACCCGGAATTGGAAGAAGACCTCGAACCAGAGACGACATACGACAAAGTAGAAACTTGCCATATAGCTATATGATAGTTAGGCAAAAACCAGAACAAACTTTTATATTTAGAATACTACTGGCAATGAATTTAGATTTTCATTTGCAAACATAAAACCTTGAAGTTAATCTTCAAAATCATTTCAGGCGCTAAAAAAAATTATTAATATACAATAACGATTGATAAAAAGATCTAAGATCGTTTTCCTAAAACTCTGCAGTAATATACAAAACATGTTTGAAAAATATTTATTGAAAAATAAAAAATAAAAATTAGTAGCATGACAATAAATGGTTAGTAATCATAAATCATCCTGTTGTTCCAGCTCCATCATCTAAAACATAACAGCAATCATAAACCCACTAATATCATCAAAACACTAAATCTTTCCTTTACACACATTTAAAATTTTATTAAAACTTAAATTCACTTAATTTTAAAACCAGATCATCAAGGCTTATCCTTGGATCTTAAATCATTTTCTACTTAATTAAAATTCAAAATTGATCATCAAGGCTTATCCTTGGATCAAACAGAACAACTTTGTTCTCCCCCACCCACTTAATTAGTGTCTAACGACCTCAAACGTCGATTCACTACCCAACCCTTTCTAAAGACCTAAGACTAATAGAAACTTTTAAACAAAACTAATCATTCAAATTAGGATAAACAGTGAAGAACTTCGGTTATTCACCCTTCACTTGACCCCCCCTCTTACCAGACCCAGGATAAATCTTAGACTTAGTAAGTTTAAAATAGTATCTAACGAACTACTCGCGTTCTAATTATACCTGAACCTTGTGGATCGATTTACTATTCTCCAACCCTTGAACACAATCACTACCCCTAAGTAAGATTAAGTAAGTTAACACCTTAACTTATACTAGCCACGAGAAAGTAAAAAATCATTCTTCGGAATCGATATACTTTTCTCTCCAACCCTGAACAAACAGACCCAGGTTAAGCTAACCAAAAAATCGTAAGAACTAACAGTTTAAGAAATTAGAAACAATTTAACAACCTTTTGCATCCGTCATCCTAAACCTTATGTCATTTAAAAACCTAGGAAATAAACAAACAATCGTTTTACACAATTGTGAAATAGATAACAAAAAATACGACCTTGTAATCACACCTCATACACAAACAGTTGGATACATTCGAACAAAACGACAAACACTAAAAAGAAAAATAATAACGAAACAAAGACAAATAACACGAAAAAGATTTTCAAAAAATCGAAACGCATTTTCAGAATCAGAAACCAACAGTTTAGACGAACTTTACAAACTAAAAGAATCAATAGATAAAAATTGCCCACTTCACGATCAATTATATTTTTCTGACTCAGAAACAACTTCAAATTCATCAAAAAGAGGAAAAAGAAGAATAAAAAAGCAGTATAAACACAAACCAGTACATTTATACAATTGGAATCAACCAATTCGACACATTAATAATTACATATTAACAGTCATCGAACGAAAAAATGAGCTCAACGCACACCCCAGGTGAAGAAAGTCCAGATGATGATGAAATCTTTCCTTTTATAGTAGATGCAACCACTGATAGAGGACAGCATATATTTTGCAAAAATTTACTATTAAATTTATTTGAACCCGGAATCAGTCCATGTAAAACAGAGTTCCCAGATGTAAAAATCAAAAGACAAATCATAGACCACTACTTAAAAGATATATGCAACATAACACAACAGTATGGAATCTACTCCATAGAATTCACCTCACCAAACCATAATAATAGAAAATATACAATTCAAACAGACGATCTTGATTTAGAATTTTCAAAAGTTTTTTCAGAATATATAAAAAGCATCCAATATCATAACTCACAAAGAGCAAACTCCATATTCACCAATGAAGTTTTCGCAATAATATATAGTTATATTTCGATATTAGAAAACGAAATCCCAATAACAAATGTCTCACCGACAGAAACATCTAAACATTTAAGAGTACGACATGAAATCACACTAGTCTCTAGTTATTTAAACATCATTAAAGAAAATTTCACGAAAGACGACGTTTCACAACATACAAAACACGATCTACAAAAAATTTTGGCATGGTTCATAATAGATTATTTCACACACAATATTGATTTAATTGCACAAGCAAGAAAAAATTTTAGACCCCAAAACTCGAACGATGATACCGCTATCACAGAACAATCAGATTATGTTTGGGACCCCGAATGGTCTCATCCCGCATTTATAAGCTTCCCACAATCAATCTCAAGTCAAGCAATAAGTACGATATCTTACATAAGAGATTATGTAAAAGTAATACCATTAACCATTGATGCAACACCATTAAACTATAATACATTTTTGCCCGATACACAAAATAATAGTTTAAACTCTACAGTCATACACAATGAAAACCTCAATGGAACTAGGAATCTTACTCAACAAGATATCCAGACACCATCACACTTCATAAATGAAGAAATTGTACACACAACAACTACACAACAAAGTATTTCACCAATACGCCCAAATTTAACAACACCAAGAAATACAAATCCTTCACAAACACAGGTAACCTTACAATCAACCGTTAAACCTTCGGTTGCCCCTAAATATTCACATATGGATTACCAAACATACAGACCCATGACAATACCATCAAAAACACGCAAAACATTCACTAGAAACAACTTTACAGACCATAATTATAATTATACACATCCATAAAAAACATATAATCAACCACAAAGAAATTTTAACCAATATACAAGATCTCGAAATTGGGATAACCCAATGACCCAACCTAATTCAATAAATTTCCTAACAAATCCTCCACAGGATCACAGTGAAAATTACCCATTTTTTCAACAAAATAAAAATAAAAAACAGACATCTTATCAAATGGATTATTTATCCTCAGATGATGATTTCTTACAACCAGATATATTTGCACCAAATAATCAAGAAAATCGTAGACAAGGAATACAGAGAACACGTACAAATCATAGAAATTTTTCTCCACAACCAATAGATGCACAACATCAACAACCAATTCAACAACAAAATCTAATTAATACACAATCTTTTCAACCAAACCAACAACAAAATCCAATGACTGCACACTCGTATCAAGCATCACAAATGCAAAATGAAATACCACTCCCATATTATCTCCAACAACATGAAATAACAAGAAACCAACTTTCAAATTTTTCTCAAATGCCAAATGCAGCAGAATCATTACAAATGACAATGAATCCATACCTTATGGGTGGATCATCAATAACATCAAACAAACCTTTAATGGTTTTCACAGGAACAGACCCTGAATACTCTGTAGAAGATTATTTAAATGCAGTAACAGCAAACCTGATTTTAAATATTGGACCTGAACCAATTAATACGCCACTACATCAAAATTGGATACATCGACGCACAGCGTTAATACAAACAACCTTAGATGGCGCAGCCCAAAAATGGTTTTCAGTACTACCTCTAGAAATAAAATCAAACTGGAAAAGGTTTACACAGGAATTCTCAAAAATGTTTGACTCCGAAAGAAACAAACAACAACAAAGAGTTTTATGTAATGAAATTCGCAGATTACCAAACGAAACCATCAAGCAAATAGCAGTACGAATCGAAACACTAGTTCGAAAAGCATATTCATTAAATACACACGACTATAAAAACACAAAAATGACAGAAATCTTAATGATGACCTTAACACCACAATTAAGGAAAATAGCAATAAAAAAGAGAGCATCCCATCCTTCTTCAATTCGAGAACCCGATTTAGATTTTCGAAAACTAGTAGACAAATTAGAACAAGCAGAAATCACGATGAAACTAGAAGAAACGGAAAATCTGAAATTACAATACGTTAACAGAATTGAAACGACTCCCACTAATATTAATAATATACAGGAATCAGAGACAGACCTCGTTGAAAAAATCACTGAAATACTCAATATTTACGAAAAGAACCCAAACTTTAAAGGCAAACCATCTTTCAAAAAATGGTGTAATTATTGCCGACGATACGGACATAGTATTTCCGAATGTAGACAAAAACAGCAAGACAATCAAAATAAACCTCAAAAATATAAAGAACCAAATAAATCATTCTATCAATACATGAAAAAAGATCAAAATCTACCGAACAAAACAGTCTACAGCAACAACAGTTCAGGAAAACCACTCCCGAACAATACAAATTATACAAGAAATCAATCACCATATAACTCAAGTTATAGAGGAAGATCACCAGAACGAAGAAACACGAATAATTCATCACAAAATCACTACAATAGACCAAATAGTCGAAATAACTACTCCAGATCAAATTCAAATACACAACGATTTGTTTCTAGATCTAATTCCCAATCAAGAAATAACTACTATCCAAACAACCAATCACGAAATTCATCATACAATAGGAATAGAAACTACTCCTATAATCGAAATAGAAGTTATTCAAACAACCGAAACCAGAATTACCCGAACAATCAATCAAGGAATAACTCATATAATAGATCGAACTATAACAGACCAAACAACAATTATCAAAATAGATCGCGAAATAATTCACAAAATCGACACTCAAGTTATAATAATCGTTATAGAAATTATTCCCAATCACCACACCGGAATAATAATAACTATAATAATTCTAATAATCGCCACAGAAGTAGTACACCTAAACATCAAAGACAAATCAATCAAGTACAGTCTAATCCAGAAACAACATCAGACCCTCCAGGTATTGATGACACAGTAACTGATACGTTACAACTCAATCAAATAAACTGTACATCATCAGATTCAGAAAGTGATACTGAAAACACTCTTTCTATCAATATGATAAAAGTCGAAAATGACTATGAATCTGTCATATATGAACAACCCTTTTCATCACACATATATGAAAATCAATCAGAATTTCTTCAAAATTATTACACTACACCCATAAACTCCACACCAACGATGCAAGAAACAAATGAGATTAACACTACAAATCAAACCAATAAAAATATCAAAACAAAATGCTTGAATACAAACCACATTTATCAAAATATACAAAAAGAACAACCCAAAGAAAAAATTTGGACAATACCATTTCTCTTAGAAAGCCCAAGAAATAAAGAATTTCAACCACCAGACCTTGAAATAGATTTTTTAATTGATTCAGGAGCAGAATCAAACATAATAAACATCCCCACATGGAATGAAATAAAAACTTTACACCCAAAGCTAACACCTCTTGAAACCTCCAGTAAGTTAGCAACAGCACAAGGATCAACATTGATAAACTACGGAAAAATCCAATTATTTCTCCTCCCCACCAGAACAATGGAGCAAAGCAAAACTTTAAATAAGCCATTTAAACAAATATTCCATATCACTGACATTAAATATAATATCATTGGAATACCATTTATATCGAAGTATATACCAACAATTAACATACTAAATAGTAAAATATTAATCAAAGATAAATATACAAAAACAAAAGAAACATCCTTAACATTTTTTCAAAGATTAAATAAACAACCACCATTCTTTTCAAAATTCTACCCGATATTTAACCAACAAAGAAAACACCTAAAACCACTATCAGGAAATATCTATAATTTTTCAATCAAACAAGTTCACCAATATGATAAAGAACAAAACAAACAAAAATTTTATATGTCAGAATTTGAATTCAAACCTATTCACAAATTTTTCAAAATCACAATCTCATCCATAAAATATTTGAAAAATTCGAATTCCGATATCATTTCCTTACATGTCTATAACAACACACCTTACCAAGTAACATTACCTTTAGGACTTTTAGGATATTGTGAAACCAACGCTACAATATCACCAATACACGAAAAAGCCTATCGCGTAAATAATATACTCCAATTACTAGATATTTGCCAATCTACAATTCTTAATGAAGAATTATCTATAAATAATATAATAAGTAACGAAAACAGAAATACAGATTATTTCACAAAAACTCCATATTTCAAACCTACATTCAACATAAGTAACTACACAGAGGACCAACAAAAATTTTTAACAATGTTTAATTTCCAACATTCACAAATAACACAAGACGAATTCGAAAAATTAGCCAAACAGCTAATTAAATATTCATCAGTCTATGCAACATCAAAATTCGATGTTGGAAAAATCAGTTCATCACTACATCTCCCGTTAAAACCAGACGCAGTTTTCAAAAAACAGAGAGCAAGTAAAGTGACAATTCACTTACATGATAAAGTAAACAGATTACTCGACATTTTAGAACAATACAACATTATATCACCAGTAAACAAAGAAGAACAACCAAAAGGCAACACATTTATCAACCCTGTTATCATTCTAGCTAAAGGAGAATCATTAAAAATCGTTCTCGATGCTAGATACCTCAATTCACTTATAGATGAATCAAAATGTAATTGGCCCATTGAACCAATACAAGTTATTTTAACAAAAATAAACGGCAAATACTTTACAACCGCCGATATGAATAGTGCATACAATCAAATGCCACTAGATGAACAATCACGACGTTTAACACAATTTGTTATCGGAAACCAACAATATGAATTCAACCGCTTATTCTATGGAATATCCATAGGACCAGCAGCATTTTCAGCTTTTATGAGCAAAATTTTTAGACCACTAATACTCAAGAAAAACGCAATCACCTATTTAGACGATGTTTTTATGCAATCACAAACAAAAGACGAGATGTTCAATGTTTTAGAAAAATATCACCAAATACTTCAGAACGAAAATCTGAAGGCCGCCCCCGATAAATCACACTTCTTTTTAACACGAGTTAAATTCTTAGGACATAATATAGAAAGAAAAACAATCACTCCATTGAAATCACGCATTGACGCTATTCAAAAACTTCAACCACCAACAAATAAAAAGAAAATCCAAGAATTTCTTGGAATGTTAAACTTTTTAAGTAAATATGTTTATAAAATGCAATTATATCTACGACCATTTTATAACATCCTTAGACAACAAAATAATTTTGAATGGAACACAGAACATCAAACACGATTTGAAGAAATAAAGAAACTTTTAACTGAACAAATTTCAAACACAATTCCAGATTCAAATCAACCATTTTATGCAATGTGCGATGCTTCGAACTTTGGCATCGGTGCAGCACTATTACAATCACATAATGGTACAAATAAAATGAACCTCATATCAGCAAATTCTCGATTATTCACTCAAGCAGAGCTACGACTCTCAACTCTAATGAGAGAATGTACAGCCATAATATATACACTGACAGAATATGAATTTCTGATACTTGGATCAAAACATCCAACAGTTCTATTCACAGACCATAAACCAATCATCTTTCTCTTTACACAAAAATCTAACCCAAACCACCGAGTTTACAGATTTCAACTAATTCTAATGAAATTTCCAAACTTACATATAGTTTGGACTGCAGGAAAAAATCTTGCATTACCAGACACCTTAAGTCGAAATACACCACCTGAATTACTTACACGAAAAACAACAGTTGAAATACCCAAAAACATAAAATTCTACCTTGCAGAAAACGAAACATCACCCCGATTGGAATGCAAATATGCAGTAAAAACTGATATTGAACAATCGCAAATAAATAATTTACAACATTTCCCACTTTATTTAGATTGTCAAAATAATCATTATGAAGTTGATCTACTTGGAACATCAACTTTCAAACCAATCCCATATTCTCAATGGATAAAAAATAACACCCAACAAAAACGAACAAAACAACACCCGCCTAAAAAAGACCATTTTCCACTAATTGAAAAAGAAAATTTAACTGATAAAATAAATTTATCAGGACCACAAACAAATGATTCAAAATACACAATAAATCAAGTTTTTGACCTTCACGACCCACTTGATACAATACCCTTATCTAAATTCGAAATTGAAAACATTTTTCTCCCTCCAACAGAAACGATTACAATTTCAACACTGAAACAATATCAAAATCTTGACCCGATAATTAGACAACTAAAATCATGGCACAAATATAAAACTAAACCTGTCAAGGCAGATTCAACCATTCTAGGAAACAAAACACTCCTCCGATACTTTCGCAAATTTAACAACACAACAATTAACGAAAATACAGACCTTTTAGAGTATAACCTGAATGAATCTACAGTTCCCTGTCTCCCTTTAAGTATGATTCTTATAGCTTTTAATATTTCACATACGCAAAATATTAAAGGACATTCTGGATCAGAAAAAACATATTCGAATTTTATACAAAATTTTTACTTCCCAAATGCACCAATTTGGATAAAAGTACTATGCAATGACTGTATAGTATGTCAACTAAATAAACCTTACCCAAATCAAAAACAAATAGCACAAAAACAAGATTTTAAAGGACAAAGCTTGTACTTTAACCATCGTATCTCATTTGATACCAAAGGACCAATTTCACCCTCATCCGAAGGAAACTCCTACATTATGGTAATTGTTGACGCATTTACACATTATGTAGCACTTAACCCAGTACCACATTGTAACGCTTATTACGCTTACACAACACTCTATGAACACTGGATAGCAAAATTCGGACTACCAGAAATTTTAGTTACAGACAACGGTACAGAATTCATAAATAATGAAATCATCACACTATGTCATTTATATAACATTAAACACAAACCACGTACATCTCACGCACCTTGGACAAACGGCTTAGTCGAAGGTATGAACCGTTCATTACAAGAATATCTCAGATGTATCATCAATGGAAATGATACAAGATATACCGAATGGTCAGCAGATGTAAAACTATTTCCCTTAGCATATAATTCACAAATCACGACAACTTTAGGAATGTCACCATATGAAATGGTTTTTAACCAAAAGCCACGCAAACCAATAATGTTTACAGCAAATTCTCATAAAAACGCACAAGGTTATTGTCAACCAAATAAAGACTCAATTTGTTATAACCTACCTTTCCATACACACGATGAAGATCATTTTCATCACCCACAAATTCTTAAACTAGCCTCCGGTACACACACCGAATGGATTCTAAATAGAGATAAAAAACACAATGAAATTTATCAAAAAATAACAAAAAAGTTATTACAAAGACAAAACATTAATGAACAAATCAATTCACGTTTTACACCAGCCTCCGAATTAAAAATTGGAACATTTGTTTTAATACCTAATTTTAATACTCAAAAAGGAATTTCTAAAAAATTACAACCCCTTCGAAAAGGACCATACCAAATAATTGCAAGACCCACTGATGTCACATATAAAATTACCGACTCAAACAAAAAAGAAATCGTTCAACATCGAAACAACCTATTACCTTATTACCCAAAAGAATACGCACTCCGCGAATTAACTCAATTATATTCTTTCACAGGATTAAAAATCATTCAAAATGAACCACATCTGAAAAACACAGAACAAAATGATAACCCCACCGAAAATCAAAACACAAAACCAATCGCCACCAAAAACAATACACAAAACCATAAAGAATCCCCAAAACAAAGAAAAAATAGAAAAATGACCGAACAAATAATACCCCAAGAACAAATCGACAAATCAGAAAATAGAAAAACAACAAGACTCCGAAATCAACCACGTAAAAACTATAAAATATTCATCCCCCAATCTAAAATTTTAAAGAAAGTGGAATTTCAAAAGTAATTTTAACATTATACTTCACTATCTTGAAACCTTCGAAACATTTTTCATTTAAATTTTTCAAAATAACATGCTGACAAGTACGTAATAATTCTAGTTCAAAATAGACCAATAGGATTCATCCAATCCGTCACTTTCTCTAACTCAAACTAAGACCAATTAGACGAATCATATAGAACTCCAGGCACATCTATAACTATAACTTTACGACCTCCAGGTCAAAAATAAGCAAACCACTCCAACTTGACAACTAAAATAAATATCACCATAATACCGTACCCCTCCCTTATCTAATAACCCAAAGATCAACAATATTTCCCCAACTCAGACCACGAATACCCCCAAAACAAATTTGTTAACTTAGCCTAAAGTAACAAAATGAACATTTTAATTAGCCTAAAGTATAAAAATCTCACCATACCCCGGATCATTTGACAAACAAAAATAAAGAAAAAGACGACCTCCCAATCACCATGAAAATTGCCCCCAACAATTTTTTACAAAACTCAACCCACTTGTCAAAAAACTAATAAATAATCCGACCACACTTGAAAATCGCCTCAAACAGCAAAAAATATTCGACCAAGAGATCATTTCTTAAATGCTCTTCTCTCAATCAGTTACTCAAATACTCATAAATCTTAAACATTTTTTTACAATACTTGAAACCTTTATAATATTTCTTTTTGATATACTTGAATCTTTTCTAATAATCCTAATCATTTTTTGTAACATTTTTTTAATTTTCTACACCATACTCGAACTATTCCTCCAACTTTCCAAAACCCTTGATTACATCCACAGGTACGATTCATATAACTTGTCTAAATGATACGAAAAATTTTCAGTAGAACTGATATTTTTTTATTGTTTGTAATTTTCATAGCATTCTTATCATCCCTCATTTTGACAATATGTAAATGTATAAAGAAAGCAATCTTCACATTTGCCCTAGCAACAATCCTTCTAATTCTTTTTTTGGAAGAATATTATAATAAACATAAACCTTCCCACTAAAGTAACAATTCAAAAATCCATCAAAAATTGCTACCCAACAGTCACAAAGTCAGTCTTCACCGACATCATCCCAAGATAACCAACCACCACCTTCAATTACTCAAAATCCTCCAACATCTACACGAATTTCTTTTCAAGATAACCCATACACTTTTGAAGAACGACACGCTCGTTTATCAGAACCACTAGAACCAGTTCAACGACAAGCACCTCTAAGCGAACCAACATATAACCTATACCCAACACTACCACAAGAACTAAGTAGAATAAGAAATCCTAGTCAAAACCAAAATACAGTCGAAATAAATAGACAAATTATACATCCTCGACGAAACAGAAATTTTCAAACTCCCCGAGTTCATTTTGATATACCTCAATCCCCATCACAAAACACTCCAGAAAACCCCATTGGTATATTACCAGAAACCCCTACGCTTCTTTCACAACGTAGCACCTCAAGCCTACCATCAGATTACTTAGGTTCAACACCAACATCTGAACAAATACGTGAAAATCCCTTTAACCCCCCAAACCAGGCATCACGACTACCATATTGGACAACACATTCATTTACACAAGGTGAATTAAATTTAGTCAATAATCCAATAGATATTTCTACGGATACAACAACATCCTCATCACTACCAGAAACATTATCACTACCATCAACACCATCAATAAGCCAGATTTCACCACCACCTTTTAACTTAAATTTTCCAAATAATCTCGACGCCAGATATCGAGAACAATCATCAATAAATATTCCTTTAAGACTAGATTGGAATACATTTACAGCACCTCCACCATTATTTGGACAACATCAAGAAAGTAACCGCCTTCATAACTGGGCACTTAATAGATTACAATATCGCCAAGATATTCACAACGATATCCGTGATCACAATATTCAAATACTCCAACAAAACAGTTTACAATTAAAGTTTGAAATCACAGTTAAGTTAAATAATATTACCCAACATCCCTACCCATTAAATCCACCTAACATAACAGCTCAATCACTACCACCACCGTTTATAACTACTGAAGTAATATACAAATACGACAGATATACCAAAAACACAATTGGCTACATTACATTTTATAATCCATACTCAGGATTATCATACACATGTATATTCTAAAATTATTAATTTTTCTCCAACTCCTTTTTCTAGTAATCTCAAATCAAAACATAAACCCTTCCCCTCGTACAGGACCACAAGATTTATTAGTAACACATTACGATTGTGAAGAAAATGAACAAAAAACACTACATAAATATGCAATAAATCAAGTATCACAATGTGAAACAGAACCACAAGCTATAGAAACCACAGATGTAATAGCAACACTCTATTCAAAAGCCCGAGCAACAACAGTTACAGGTTACAAATTCACAGCAACATTTTCCGAAAAGAAAGTACATTGTTCACAAGTCTCGAACGGAAACAAAAACCGACTTGACCATGAATCATTCTATCAGAGTAATATAGAACGTCTTTTACATCTCAATCCCGACGATTGTAAAAGTGAATTACTTAGACTAAACATCACACAAAATAAAAACTCCGCAAGAAAGTTAGTTAATTTTCAAGTTTTTTCAGACTCTGTACATCAATCACAACTTGAAAGACACCAAGGACATATAAAACTAGACGAAAAATACCCGTATAACGGCGCACACGGACGATTAACCTATGACCTACACGATAAACATTGGATACCACACATTGGTATAAATGACCCATCAAACTGCAAAGCAGACACAAAAAATAAAGGATACCAAGAAATAATGTTTTTCGATTGGAAAATACAACTCGAAAAAATACAACTAACACGAGATTTATCAGATAATACAATGATCTATCAAGGAATCCGATTACCTTGTAAAAATGATCAAGGTTATTGCGACCCTACAACGAGAACACAAGCAACAATTGTTTGGTTCCCCGAAGATACATGTACAACATTTCAAGTAGCAAAAATACACGCTCGTATGATAAAATTTCACGAAAAATATTTTATACAATCAATTCCATATGAACAAGTCCATCCATCACGAAAACTAAGTTCTAATTTTAGAAACATAGACAATATAGAAAATAAATTGACACGTTTTCAAATATATCAAGAAACAGAACTTGCATGTAAATACAGGAATCCACTTCACAGAACACAATACTCTGAAATATTAGTTGAATACGAAAAAGGATTCGACATGACCACTGGAAAAGTAAAAATCGACCCATATGCCACAGGTCATCCTCCAAACGAAGGAACATCCTATATACCAGTTAATTTTGAAAAAAGCAACGGACAACCTGGTGGACATCTAAAACCCCATGACACCAGAAGCACACGCTTACAAGAATTATCACTAATGAATACTACATATTTCGGTAATATCCACTATGATATTCATTTAGATATGAAACTAGATTATACAATTAGCCGAATTTTTCAAGAAATGTCACTCTCCGAATTAGAAACACTACACCAACTATGCGAATTAGAACGAACACAAATATTACAATCACTTGCACTAGCAGTATTAAAAATACCCTATGCAGGATACTTATTATCTGGAAATACATCAAATTTTTTAGACTATGAAGGAAACATCTTATGGTTTTATACTTGTACTAAAAAAGTATCACCACTATACGTTTTTGAAGATAAACGATGTTATAAAAGAATCCCTATCTTTTATAAGAATAAAGTACATTTCGTGGATACACTTTCACGAAGAACCTATTTCTGGGATACCGCAGTCCCATGTGGATCAGAAAACAGCCACAATGTAGTACAACTAAACCCTGATGAAAATAAATATTATCTTCTCACTCCATATCCCACATTAATGCAATCACTCAAAAAATTTTCACCAGAAAGCATTCGCGCTATTGCTCGAAACCCAAATATAGACTTACAATCAATAGGAATCTATTCAAAATCAGATATTCAACATCACATTAGAACACAACAATTCCAAGAATTATTAACACAAATGGACACTATACAAAGACAATCAATAGACCAAAATTTACGCAAACTTGCAGAAACCGCAGGATTTGCCGATATCTACACGCAAGACTATAGCGGATATTTTAAAGACTTTAAAGATTATATATATCTAAACGGTGAAAAATACCGTCCCCAAGATATATCACCAATTAACATTTTTAGCTTTGTTACACTCAAAAATGAGATCCTCGATTTTCTAGGATGGCCCTACTACATCTTAGAAAAATTGACTATTTTATACGCAATGTTTAACTTTATTGGATTTCTTTTCTCACTTTTAAAAGGAATCTACAACACATGTGCTATACACACACAAGTAAACAGACAAGCAAGCGTAGCACGCATACTCTTTGCAGGATTTTTTGGAATCTTTTCTACATCTATAAACAAAATACTTTTAGACGCACAAATAAAAGAATATAACACAAAAATAGCAACACGACAAAATACATACGACGAAGAACATAACAATGTAGACATAACGCCAACGGCACCACAATTACCACCCCTACCAAATAACCATCCACTATCCCTAGTCCCACGAAATTTTCGAAATTTAGCCATCACACATAATCCAAATTTTCGACTCACCACATCACAAAGTCCCATTCAAAATATAATGACACACCAGTCACAAGATCAAAATACTTATGAACAAATTATTGAACAACCCCATACCACCGCTTTTCAGTCTCAAAATAATCATTTTTTTAGCCCACGATGAGCCGCCAACTTGGATCACTACACCGATCAAATTCCCACCCAACCAATCTTACCTCTCCAATCCCAATAATACCACTTTTTGCTTTTCCGCCACCCGATTTTCCATCTAGTAATGTAACATCAGGCATGAATTCCGACACTAATTCACACATCTCAGTTTTATATTCCATCTCACAACTCAATAACCCGAATATTGAAACCCCCGATGAATTTGCCGACTCAGAACCATCCCCATCAAATCATTTTCATAATTCTTCTAATTTTTCTCAACCCCCTTTTCAACCCATATTATCCAATAACCCTGACCCAATCACTTCCACACCCTCTTATGCTTCCCAAGTTACCCCAACCTACTCCTCACTTCATTCTGACCAATCATCTCATTCTCCAGACACCCCCCGAATCTCCCCAGAGCTAGATAATTTTATTACCCTTCAACAACAACCCTACCACCTCCATACCCCAACAATAAACCAAATCTCCTCCACAATCAATTCATCCAACCCCCCTACCCCTACACCCTCTTCAAATTATACTGAATCATTAGCACCATCATCCACATCAACTGAATCTTCACTCAACACTAATAGAGCTTACCGCACTTTTAAAAGAAAGTTCCCCAACCATCCTTTCCCAGCAAAACCAGGAACAGCCCGTGAATACATCAACCACCCCAAGCATACTAACACAAAAGAATTTTTAGCCATCACCTTACCCTCATTCCCACAATACACCTTAAACACCCCCCACGACACTAACGAAACACGCAACTTTGTAGATGAATACGTTTTAATGCCCACTCTCTCTTGGACCTCATATTATCATTTTACTAACCCTCTTTGCTTACCTTTATCTAACACTCACATCGATATAGAGCGAAATACGGACATGCTATATCGACTCACTACACCACTAACCGCTAGACAATTTACTTACGTTGGATATAAAAAATCACTAAAAACACACACTGCACCTAGAGCTAACGAATATACACTCGAATACTATGATCACAACATCATCAGAGCTAACCAAGATCAATTCTTAGACGACGATCGCTTCGCTAATCCACAAATTACCGAGAAATTTTTCATCAAGACACCATATATATTTACACTAAACATCTTCGACCGAAAGTTTGATCACATTATTTCAGAAGCACTAACAGACACACAAGCATACGAAAGTTTTAAAGAACGCTTCCAAATATTTTCACTAACCTTTCATTTCCTTGCACCACACGAAAGAGATTTACACTGCTCACACGATATTATGTTGCGCACTAAACAAACCCACACATATAGTTATTATCGCTTCATCCAAAATCACTTTGACCTACACACACCCTCTAGACAACCACACCATCGCTTTCAATTCATTAATTCCAAATACACTTCACCATTTTTCCTAAATTTCACATATTGCATTAAAGATACTAACCTTCATGGTATTCTTCGCAATTATGATCCCATAACCCAAATGTACATCTTCTGTCCCATCACCAAGACCTTCAACGCCGAAGAATCCCGACCCTTCCTTATCCCGCACGAGTTTGTACAACCTATAGAAATCCCAATTTTAGAATTCATCCACAACACTAAATTCAATCACAAATTATATAATCTAATCCAAAACACACCTTATGAGTTTGCAGTTGGCACTGAAGAACTAACCACTATTAAGGCACTTCAATTGCTTTGGCCACTGCTTCAGACTAAAAATATCATCCGCATCTTAGCTAAACTACTAACAACTTCAGAACTAATACACGACATCTTCCCCCACGGTTTTTTCCCCGACGACTAACAGGTAAGTATGAATTAAATGAATATTACTAACTAATAAAATATAAAAAAAACTCACCATACTTTATCCATGTTTTCCTTAGATTTTTAGCCTTCATCCGACGATCACCTACAAAAACCACAAAAACAAATAAAGATCGCAAATTTCATCAAACAGATTTCAACAATTCTATTAATCTCTTACACTTATAAATTTATAAATTTAATACCAATGCAGTAAATTCATTTCTAAAATTTTCCCCACAAGCAGTAAATCTAATTATGATGAAAATTTGTAACTTAAAATTCCCCCATAACTAGCAGTAAATTTCCAAATTCTATGCAGTAAATTAATAAAATGCAAATGCAGTACTAACCTTTTGATATTCTCATTTATTCGCACAGAAATTCTATCCACACTCGCACAGCTCGCCCACGAAGAATTGTTTAAAATAATGAATTTCAGTTTCAAGTTTTCACACTCAACAACTCTAACATATAATAACATGTTTCAAACTTTCCTTTAACCCGGTTGGAAAGGAATCATATACTAAACAAAACTAACCAACGCAGCTTACTAAATACCACAAATCATAGAATAACAGCATGACTAAGAAAAGGAAACCAACGGTACCCAAACCGGATTAACCCAGTTTAAAACTGGATAATTTATTCTTTTGAAGACTATTATAAAGTCTAAGAAAGAAATAATAAAACACAAAAAAGTCGAAAGACAAACCCATACCACGAACAATTTGCTTTTTGGAAAAAGGACATAACCAACAAGACATAAGAAAAACCACAACAAACCCAACATAAAACGTTGTCACATAACAGGACCCCTCATAAAAACCGCATGAAATCATACTCCCACTCCTGGCCTAACCCACCAGGAAGGACGTCCTGAGCATGCTCTATAGCCGGCCTAACCCACCGCGCTACATCCACGCTTTGTGACCACACCTCTATTTTTAATAAGAGCTACTCAAGTGTGAGTAACTCTTCAAAATAACCGAACTAAAACAAAAAGCTTTTGTGAAAACAACTAACTAAAATCATAATTAAAAAATATTAAACTAATAAATGTTTTATAAAATGTAAATTACATTATGCAATACATAGATCAGAATACAACACCAAGGACGAACATCTAAAGACAAAACGACCCCACTACACTCGAGAGAGAATGGCCAACCACAATCGATATGCCACTCACAATCACAACTCAAAGGATTTAGAGTACGACTTGACTTCGCAGAAAAGGACTTCATTGAACTAGACCAATGACCACCTCGATGTTCAAGTATACGTACAGATCCGAGTAACCAGGCATCCCCTCCACGCACAATCTCCACGCCATTCCCAAATTAGATCAGACACAAAAGAAGTTCTCCACGCAGAACAGAAAAACCTGACATAGCAAACCATTCTGAAATCAGATTTGAGTTTGTTGCAAAGACTTAGTCGTTGTCACTAGAAGACACAACGTCTTATGTCTCTAACTCCAGCTTCCTGGAACTTCTTTAACAAAGAGGAAACAGAAGAAATATGATGTTCGCCAAACACCAACGTCCATCATCCATCCTTCGAATTGCAGAAGAACTATTCTAAAAAACTCTGTAAAACCCGGATGGGTGGAACCTGATCTAGACTACATTTTATGATTGGATAATTTAGATATTTTACCAATGTAAAGTATTTAATATTAACCAATCATGATCCATCTAACTAACAACCCACTTATTTGTAAGTGCTGAAGTTACTTGTAATTTCAGCACCAGAGAGATTTGAATTTAACTTAGAAATTAGTTGGACTCTCCCGAGCACTTCAGCAGCCGCAATAAACCAGTATACCCTAGATCTATTGAGCCTAGCAGAGACTAGTTAAACAACCTGAGACTAGATAGTATAAGAGTAAGATTAGGATCGGTATTAGACTAAGAAGTTGCACGAATCTATCCGGCCGAAAATAAGATAGCGTGACGAGCAGACGGTGTACCCTATCCGAAATTACTCTATGAGTTAACCAACTCGGTCATAACTCAAAATCTATAAAATAAACATCAACGCATATGTTACCCAGCAGTAATTTATTTCTAAATAACTCAATGTAAAGCAGTGAGAAAAAGTTTTGAAACTTATGAATGCAGCAAACTTTACGGCCAGTTTTTGGTCGAAAATAATTTAGAAATACGAAATGATAAATACCCGATAGATCATGAGAAGTGATTTCAAGAAACTTAATCAAGTGATTGGCATTGGAATAATCGGGCTTTAATTATTTGGGAGCAGGGTATAGTTTTAGAGGAGGGTATACTTCGCTTCCGATATAATCTTATTGTTCTGCTGAAATTGCAATAATTAAGATAACTTTTGTTTTGATGAATGGCGTCCGGTTCCAGATTTAGTTCTGAAGTTACCATTATTTCTTAGCTGAAACAACATTGAACCAAAGCATCCAAATATCTAATATTTGATAATTGAGTGTTCTCAATTCTTATTCAGAGTGATGTCATATCTCGGCTCACATCTAGAACAAATGTTTACTTGAAATTATCTGAAGTAAGATTGCTAAATAGGTTCTTCTAAGAGAAATTGCTATAAAATTTCTAGTACACCGGCCATGAAGGAGAATACTTCAACTGTTAACTACAACATGGGTTATACCATAGCAGATGCAACTTTAACAGCAGTGTCTGTAATTCCTAACTTCATCTGCCTCTTCCACATTTACTCCATGATGAAAAGAGAGAAAGTTATTAAATATTACCTCTACTTTTCACTCGTCATTACAACTTGTATAACCAGCACAGTAGGGAATCCCATGTATTTGATCACCAAGACAGTCGGCCTCCCGAACATGCTCAGCTCCATCCGTGCGAACTACAACTTGTGCACTTTCCTTCTGGGAACCTACTTATGTTCAAACTCGGTATTGCCTCTAACGCTCGGTAAGCCTAGTCAGTAATTATGCAGATGATGTCAGAAGATTCAAACTTGTGAAACAAAACTTGTTTTTATGTTTAACACAGAGGCGAAGCGGAGCTTTGCAACACTTGTGATAATTCAAGAACATAGCATTACACGACAGTGAATACGAAAGAGACGGAAGTCGATTTTTTTGAAAATTTAGCGTGAAAAAACTAGTTGGAAAAACTATACATCTTAGAAAACGTTTCGTTAATTTTTCTCGCATGATGTTTATAAACAGCCTTGAAAAGCATGGGGAATCGCTTACCGAGCGGTAACTAAGCCGACATAGTTTGAGTCGACCACCGCTGAGCCGGAAAAAAATGTTTAACAAAAAAATATTTGAGCAATACAGTTTCGAAGTTCGAAGTTTTTACGCCCTTTTCCCCGAGACCCAAAAACGCATGCGATTTTTTTGCCCTCGAAAGTAAGAGATGGTAAAATTAAATAGTACATAACAGCTCTCAATTACAGTAGAAACTGTTCCAATTAAAATAAACACTTCGTGTTTTGGAAAAAAAAGGCCAATGAAAAACCGTATAAGATTTTTAAAAAAGTGCAAAATCGGCTATTAAATATAAAACCAAAACCTGATTCTGAAAAAAATCAACAATTTTTAATAAGTTTTATTGAAAAAAAAATCAGATTAAAACTACTTGAACTGAACTCGGTAGTTATATTTGCATTTTCGAGAAATAAGGCGTGTCAGCCTGCACGCGAAAGTAACTGCCCGTATTTCCAACTGAACTGTAAGCCAAAATGTTCAGTGGAAAAAATTTTAGCTCCTGATTTCATGTACAGTTGCTCTCACTAGTGAAAGAATAGGAAAAAATTAAATACACAAAAAATATCAAACGTGTGCCTCAGTTTACCTTGAAAAAATTCAGTTTGAGACAAACATGCCAAGTAAAACAATTGAATGATAAATTCGCATCGAAACCAAATTGCGAAGTGATAATAAAACCGACAAAACTTGGTCAGGTGCCTGTTTAAAGAAACTTACAAAATTGAAAATAAAACTCGAACTCACCTGCTCAAAACACTCAAAACCATAAAAAAGTTGTTTGCACTTTAAAACGACACAGTATGAAGCCACTACCCCAATATAATATAGACCGAATAAATAGAATAAAAATTGTTTTTTTTTCAAGTCACCATAGAAAAAAAATCGAATGCAACAGTTTTCCGAACGGATAAACGCTCCAAATTTATTTTTTGATTGATGAAAGTACAGATTTAAGAAAATGATACAATGTTTATGTTGGACAAGCTGTTTGTCTGGAAATAGTCTATGTCAGGGGTTGATCTAGAATTTTCTCGAGGTGGGAGGCGAACTTTCAAAAAAAAAAAAAAAATTTGTCGATTGATTTTCTGAGCTCCAAATCACTTTAAAGATCCTATTTCGACCAAATGTTTTGTGGACGCCTCTTTCCTCAAGGATTCGACCCCCTGCCGACCCAAAGGTTCCCTCCTTTGTACTATTTTGTGATACCCAATTTTTGGCTGACGGACCCTAAAACTTTTTCTAAAGGTGCCTTCGGCGCCAATATATACTAATGTCTAGGGGGAGCGCGCGCCAAAAAAGAGCTAGTTTTGGCGCGGCGCAGTCATTTTGGCCAAAACAGCGTCGTTTCATGGGAGATTACGGAAAGTCATTTTGATCGACCTAAAAAAATTTTTTTCGAAAATCCTCCTTTCGAAAGGGTGTCCGCCCCGCCCCTCTTAAATCCGCCCCTGATCTGTGTTTTAATTTGATAACGTTTAACAAACTTGTTTTAAAACAGCCCGTCCCAAAATGTTCAAAAGATTGTTTTTTGACCAGAATTTTGAAAATATCAAGTTTCCATTGAATTTGCGTCCTGCAAGTTATCATAATCCACTAAACAAGATTTAAATCTTTGATCTTCTTTGCCTTCAGTCTGTCTGAGTTTGGAGCAACTATATGCAGTGTACTATCCAAATAAGGCATATAGAAGAAGTGCTCAGAAAACATGTCTGATGGCAGGGGTGTACTTGTGCGTGTCTTGGGCTATTGGCGCATTCAATGGATGGTACCTGCTGATCCTGCCCAACCATTCATTCCTCAACAAAGGAAAGACGGACCGCTGTTTTTTCGAGGTTAGAAATATTATCTAATCTAAATTTAAAAAATTGGGTTAAAAACTGGCAATGTAATAAATAGTATTATGTTATTAATATGTAGTGCATGGATGTTCTGACTCAAGAAACAGGTCGTTACTATTCAATAACACATGAGACTCGAAAGAGATACGTGTGGACTTTTTAAAATAAAACAATTTATTTCTCGAGGTTGAAAGACAGATTAAAAATCACGTGACGTTTTTACGTCATTTTTGGCACGTTTTGACCAAAAAGACGCGTTTCCTGGTCGATTCTTTATGCAGGGGGATACATGCATGCAAAGGAGAATGAGGTCAAATTCAGAGAACGAATACACTAGTGGGAGGGGATTGGAATGAAATGCGGAGAGAGAAAACAGGCATGCGAGGGGGATGGGGTTAAAAAACAGAGAGGGAAAATATGCGAGCAAGGGGAGCGATGTCAAAAGCAGAGAGGTAAAACATGCATGTGAGGGAAAGGGGTCAAATGAGTAGAGGGAATACATTCGTGCGAGAGGATAGGGATCAAATGAGACAAAGGAATACATGCATGTGGGGGGAATGAGGTCAAATTTGGAGAGGGAACACATGCGTGCGGGGTGATGGAGGTCAAATGCGCAGAACGAGAATATGCGTTTGAGAAGATGGGAGACAAGTGCAGAGATAGAAAACACGCATGCGAGGTGATTGGCGTTAAATACAGGAGCGAAAATATGCTAGCGAGGGGATGGATGTCAAACGCAGAGCGGGAAAACATGCATGTGAGGGGAAGGGGTCAAATGAGGAGAAGGAACACATGCGGGCGACGGGATTGGGGTCAAATATTAAAAAGGAATACATGCATGCGAGGGGATGGGGGTCAAATTTGGAGAGGGAAGACATAAGTGCCAGGGTAAGGGGTCAAAGAAGAAGAAGAAGAAGGAATATATGCATGCGAAGGGATGGGGGTCGAATTTGGAGATGGAATACATGCGTGCAAGGGTAAGGGGCAAATCAGAAAATGGAATGCATGCATGCGAGGGGATGTGGGTCAAATTTGGAGAGGGAATACGTGCGTGCGAGCTGATGCGGGGTCAAATGCGGAGAACGAATACATGCGTGCGAAAAGATTGGAGAGAAGTGCAGAAAAGGAAAACACCTGTGCGAGGAGTTGGGGTTGGAAAATAGTGAAGGAAAAATGAGAACGAGGGGAGGGATGTCATATGCAGAGGGGTAAAACATGCCAGCAAATACATGCAAGCGAGGGAATGAAAGTCAAATGGAGAGCGGGAAAACATGCATGTGAGAGCAAGGAGTCAAATGAGTAGAAGGAATGCATGCGTGCGACGCGATAGGTGTTAAATAAGGAGCGTAAAAAATGCGTGAGAGGGTAAGGGAGGGGATAGGTGTTAAATACGGAGAGGAGAGTTTTAAAAAGATGCGTACGATTGTAAGGAGTCAAATGAGAAGAGAAAATACAAGCATGCGAAGGGATGGGGGCCAAACATGGAGAGAGAGTACAGCGTGCGAAGGGATGATGGTTCAAATCCGCAGAACGAATATATATGCGTGCGAGGGGGATGGGGTTAAAATACAGTGAGGGGATACATGCCTGCCAAGTCATGAATGTCAAAAGCAAAGAGGGAAAACAAGCATGCGAGGGGATGAGGTCAACTGAGGATAGGGAATACGAACGTGTGAGTGATAGGTGTCAAATACGGAGAGAGAATACATGCATGCGAGGGGATGGATGTCAATTTCCAAGATGTAAAACTTGTATGTGAGGGAAGAATGGGGGTCAAACACAGAGAAGGAAATCGAGCGCGCGAGGGGAAGAGGTCAAATGTGTCGAAGAAATACATGCGCGCGAGGGGATAAGTACAAATACGGAAAAAGAATACATTCAAGCGAGGGTAAGGGGCCAAATGAGAAGAAGGAATACATGCGTGCGAGGAGATTTTTTGAATGCGTGCGAGTCAAATGCGGATAAAATAAAACGTCCGCGCGAGGAAATAGCAACACAAAATTTGTGTGCAAAATGATAGGGTCAAAATGATAGGGGTTAAAATACAGTGAGGGTGTACATGCGTGCCAAGTGATGGATGTCAAATGCAGAGAGGGAAAACTTGTATGCGAGGGGATGGGGGTTGAATACAGAGAGGGAAAACAAGCGTGCGAGAGGATGAGGTCAACAGATGAGAGGGAATGCATGCGTGCGAGGGGATAGGTGTCAATTACGGAGAGTAAATATATGCGAGCGAGGGCAAGGAGTCAAATGAGAAGAGAAAACACAAGCATGCGAGGGGATGGGGGTCAACTAAGAAGATAGAAGACCTGCATGCGAGGGGATGGGGGTTAAAATTGGAGAGGAAATACATGCGTGCGAGGGTAAGGAGTCAAATAAGAAGATGGAATGCATGCGTGCGAGGGGATGGGGGTCAATTTTGGAGAGGTAATACATGCGTGCGAGCTGATGGGGGCTCAAATGCGGAGAATGAATACATGCGTGCGAAAAGATGGGATACAAGTGCAGAAAGAGGGAATACACGTGTGCGAGGGGGATGGGGTTGAAAAACAGACAGGGGAAAATGTGTGTGAGGGGAGAGATGTCAAGTGCACAGAGGTCAAACATGCATGCAAGGTGGATGAGGTTAAAATACAGAAAGCAAAAAAAATGAAAGCGAGTGGATGAACATCAAATGGAGATCGGAAAAGGATACATGTGAGAGCAAGGGGTCAAATGAGGAGAAGGAGAACAGGCATGCGAGGGGGATTGGGTTAAAATACAGAGAAGGATTACATGCGTGCCAAGTGATGGATGTCAATTGCAGGGAAGGACAACTAGCATGCGGGAGGATAGGGTTTGAAGGCAGAGAGAGAAAAAAATTGAGTGCCAGGTGATGGATTTCAAATGCAGAGAGGTAAAACATGCATGCAAGGTGGATGAGACTGAATATAGAGAACAAATACATGCGTCCAAATGAATGATTGTTAAAAGCTGAGCGGAAAAACATACATGTGAGAGGAAGGAGTAAACTGAGGAAAAAACACGCGCGTTCGAGGCAAAGAGGGTCAAATACGGAAAAGGAATACAAGCGTAGGTAGAAATGAGAGGTTAAATGCGGAGAACGAATACATGCGTGCGAGGAAGATGGGGTTAAAATACAGTGAGGGAATACATGCGTGCCAAGTGATGGATGTCAAATACAGAGAGGGAAAACAGGCATGCGAGGGGATGGGGGATAAATACAGAGAGGGAAAACAAGCGTGCGAGGGGATAGGTGTTAAAAACGGAGCGTAAATAAATGCGTGCGAGGGTAAGGGAGGAGATAGGTTTCGAATACGGAGAGTAAAGAAATTCGTGCGAGTGGTAAAGGGTCAAACGAGAAGAGAAAATACAAGCATGCGAGGTGATGGGGTCAAATATGGAGAGAGAGAGAGAGAGAGTACAGCGTGCGAAGGGATGATGGGTCAAATGCGCAGAACAAATATATGCGTGCGAGGGGGATGGGGTTAAAATACAGCGATAGAATACATGCGTGCCAAGTTATGAATGTCAAGCGCAGAGAGGGAAAATATTCGTGAGAGGGGTTGGGTTAAATAAAAGAGCAGAGATAATTCATGCATGCAAGGGTGATGGGGTTGAAATATAGAAAGGGAATTCATTTGTACCGAGTGATGGATGTCAAATGTGGAGAGGGAAAACAAGCAGGTTAGGGGGCGGGGGGTTAAAAGCAGAGAAGTAATACATGCATTCGAGGGGATGGGGGCCAAGTACGGAGAGTCAATACATGCGTGCGAGGGGATGGAGGTCAAATGCGGAGAAAAAAACGTGCGCGCGAGGAGATAGGGACACAAAATATGCATTCAACAAAAAGTGAGGAAGGGAAACTTGCGTGCGAGAGCCTGGGGGTTAAAATTTGACAGACAATACTTACCTATGAGGGATGGGATGGGATGAAAAGTGGAAAACGAATACATGCCTGTAAGGTAATGGGGGTCAAATACAGTGAAGACGACGTGTGTCCGAGGGAATTGGGGTTACAAATAGAGAAGGAGTACATGCGTGTGAGAGATGTGATGAAAAGTTAGGCGTTAGGCGGACGCCTTTTTTCAGGGATTCGATCCATATTTGGTGACGGACCCTTTGGCTATATATACTAGTTTTTAGGGGGAAGCGCTCCGAAAAAAAACTTGATTTTTTTGGTCAACATTTTCCAAAAAGTGCCTAACAATGCTTTTTTGGCCTGTTTCTTCAAAATTTTGCCTGCGGCGCACAAAATTTGGCCAAAACAGGGTCTTTTAAAAGCTATGGGAGAGCTCGGAAAATCAATATGGTTGGCCTAAAAAAAGGTCGATAAAGTTTTTGGAATTTTTTTGAAAATCAGCCTCCACCCGTCGAGAAAGTTTTATATCCGCCCCTGGCTTACTGATTTCTTACTTCTTACTGATTTTTACTGTGCTTTTATGCAGAATAGCTAAATTACAATCCATTATGTTTCATTTTTCTAATAAAATAATTCTTTGATAGAAAAAGGGATTATAATCTATTATAATAGATTATAGTAGATTATAAGAGATCATAAGTTTTTCGGAAAAAACTATAATCAATTATAATTGATTATAATTTTTTAAATTGTCAATAAAAATGTTATCATTATAATGGATTATAAGTCGTTCAAAAATCTAAATTTGGTGCTTATAATTAATTATGTTCTTGCTAGAATTACGATTATAATTATAATATAATCGATTATTTTCGCTTTTTACTGAGTGCGGGTACAAAAAAATTATTTATTATTTTTTCGAACTAATATTGTTTTTTTTTGGAATTAATGTGATAAAAGGATCTGAATAGATGGATCTGAGTTGAAGAAAATTTGACAGTCATAACAAAATAGGCAAATAGGGCAACAGTTTTTGTCAAAAAAAAACTACATAAGTTTAAAAAAAAAAAAAAAAAAAAATACTAACCTTTTTCAATTTTATGCGCACAAGTTTTTTATACGGTTATCAGTTTGTTTTTAAATTAGCGTTATACGGTTTTCTTTCTATAATAAGTGTGGGCGTTTGCTTTACTCGCTCAAAATTAAAAAGAAAATCAGAAAATCAAACCCGTTTTTCTTGTCATTGGGACAATTTTTTTATTTACTTAAATTTCGTTCGATTTACAACTATAAAGCCCCTGTGTGATATGACCCTTGATGATTATTTGTGGTACCTGGTTTTGCAAGGAAAGCATAAAAAAGGCAAAAAACAAAAGCTCTCCCGAATATAAATTTCCGCCCCGTTTTTAATGGTCGATGTTTATGTTGGTTTTGGTTTGTGGTGCTCAGATTTTTGTCTAGGACGCCCGTTAAATAAATATTGCGTAGATACTGCAGCATTTAAGTGGGACTATCTATATGCCCTGTCAAACGTCATAGTCATGTCTCTGAACTTCAAACTTATGTGGGACTCAGACGTATACTGTTTGATATTTGACCTTGCTGGAGCTTAAACTATTTTCTTCAAAGTAGTCTTTTGAAATAGACCGACCGTTATGAAGCCATAAATCTGGCGAAGTAAGGCGTTTAGGAGTCTGTTTAGAAGGCATAGGCGCAATGATGTCTGCTGAGTCTAATTTTCTTGTCTAAAAACACCCCAAGGCAAAACTATATATACTTTGTTTGCATAATTATTTATAAAAAAAAACATAGATTTCGCATGCTCAGTGAAACTTTTCGGTAAACTTGTGTAGACTTTCGGTAAACCTGTTATAAGGCAAATAAATATAATATCTTGACCTTTTATAAAAAAAACTGTTAAGGTGAAAGTAGAAAAATGAAAGTAGGAAAACGAGTATGAAATAAAGTTGTGGAACTGATCCGTCGTTTAGGAAGTATTGTATAATGAGATGCTGATGGTCTACCTCTGCTGTAACTTCTACCTTCCCCTGGCTCTCTTGCTGACGTCACACTGTCTCCTCTACAGCAGACTGGGAGTGATGGAAACAATTAGCGGTGCAGGTAGTGCTCAGAATCACAACAACAATTATGATGCCTCCAGTTCAACCGTCCAAATCAACTTGAACATGGTGAGAGGTTCACATCACAACATACAGCTTAGAATTAAAAATGTGTCTGACACAATATATCGCATATAGGCTAGGTAAATTTACGAAGAGGCCGGGAGGGACGGGACAGGGCGGCAATTTGTGGCTTTCGCCGCCCAAAAAAAACATCGTTTGTTATATTTACTACTTCCATTAACTGCTGCCGATTCTTAAAACTCGTGTCAATTGGTCTTAGCCAAAGAAAATCAGTAAAACACTCTCAAAATGTCACAAAGCAAATTTTTCAATCAATTTAAGCTCCAAAATCGTGGTTTCTTAAGAAAAATTTTTCCAAAATCATCTCAAACAATATTTTCTAATGGTAAGCGGGGTAAGTTGAGACCACTCAGATTAGTTTCTAGCTATAAATAGCCTAGATTTAGCTAATTTTTGATCAGAAATATGATGAGAAATAATTTTTTTTTAGAAAATCCTTGCTTGGTTTAAACATTTCAAAAAAATTTCTGGTCAAAAATTTAGATGAAAAGTCAAGTGTTTCTCGTCAGAATAATAGAATTTGCTTAGTACGGGTATAAAAATAAGTTACCCTGAAAATAAGAAAGATTTGGGATACTCAAACTGCATTCATTTATTTCTCATAAACAATAAATGAAGACGATAAGGAAAAAAGTTGTCCGAAAATGGAGATCGAAAAGCTCCAAAACTATTTGAAAATCTTGCAAACAAAATATAGCAAGCAAACAAACTGCAAATTGCATACCCTAAAAAAATAATTGGGGATAAAAAAGCACTTTCTGATTTTTGCTACAAATAAAAATCAAAATGAACCAGGAAAGATGAAAAACAGTTTTGAACGATATCGCAAAAAAAAACATTCAGAAAATCTGAAAAACTTTTTTAAAGCATCTGAAAAAACAACCAAATACATCAAAATTATCAAAAATGAAGTTCATACAAAATGTTCAGAGAACTGGATCACAAAAAAATCACAATAAAAACGGCGCCCGTAGAAGACAATAAAAACGAAAACTCAAGTGTTTTGAGTTATATCCTTTTGGGCATCTTATTTTCAGCCGGGGAGATTCGTGCAACTTCTTAGTCTAATACCAATCTTAATCTTACTCTTATATCTCTTAGTCTCAATAGATCTAGTGTACACCGGTTTATGCGAGTTAGTTCCAGAATGAGAACAATTGTATTCTGAGCTGAATTCAAATTGTTCTGGTGTTGAAACTACAAGTAGTTTCAACACTTACAAATAAGTGGGTAGTTAGTTTGATGGAGTATGATTGGTTGGTATTCAACCTTTCATAGAGATATAATATCAGAATAATATCCAATTATAAATTCTAGTTTAGATCTGGTTCCAACCATCCGGGGTTTAGAAAGTTTTAGTTTTTCAGTGTTCTATTGTAGTGGAGGATAGATGATGGTGTTTTTCTTTAGAAGTTGCGAGCATATTCTTTTTTACGACTAGAAAGAAGGATTGTAATCACGATCGTTTCGGGATATCGTAACATGATTTCTGATCGGTTGTGATGAGTGTTGAATGGTTGATTAGAGAAAAGCAATGTTCTAATCTCGTTCGGGAGTGGCAGATAGTTTGAATTTGGATGCAGTGCCTGGTGACTCGATCTGTAGTATACTTGAACATCCAGATGGCCATTGTTTGGTTGCAATGGGTTTCCTTTGTTGCGATGCCAAGTCGTACTTTAAATCCGTTCAGTGTAGTGACTAAAGGCAGCATGTCAGGTGTGTTTTGCAATTCCGTAGCTGGATTGTGATTGAGTTTTCAAGTTCCTTGCTGCTCTTCTTTGGTCTGTATGTTATCTATATACTGCATTGTAATATTTACATATACAAATCTTTGTTAATTTTTATTTTAATTATGATCTTGCATTAGTTTTTATCGCAAAAGCATTATTGTTTAGTTCGATTAATTTTAAGAGCTTCTCACACTTGAGTAACTCTCGTCAAAAAAAGAGTTGTGGGTCACAAAGCGTGGATGTAGCACGGTGGGTGAGGCCGGCTATAGAGCTTTCTCAGGGCATCCTCTCTGGTGGGTTAGGCCAGGAGTGAGGCTATAAATTCATGCTCTCTTTTTTGGAGGGTCCTGTTTGAGTTCAACTTTTTGTGCCTTTTTATTACTGTTTTTTTTCCTTTTTTGTCTTGGTTGTGTCTTTTTCTTTAAATTTCAAATCGTTTGTTTTGGGTTTGTATTTCGAGTTTTTTTGTGTTTAGTTCTTTTAAGTTCAGACTTGAAAGTAGTCTTCAAAAGATAAATTTGTCCACTTCTAAGCTGGTGTTAATCCAGTTTTGGTACCGTGGGTTTTCTTTTCTTAGTCATGCTGTTAGGTTGTGGTGTTTAGTTAGCTTGCGTTGGTTAGTTTGATTTATTATATAATTTTTTTCCAACTGTGTTAAAGGAAAGTTTAAAACGTGTTAAAACTGGTTAGAGTTGTTATCAGTGAAAGTTAAAACTTAAATTCATTATTTTAAACAATTCTTCGTGGGCGAGCTGTGCGATTGTGGATAGAATTGTGGGTGAGTGAATTTTTAAACTATAGAGAAGCATCTTTGAAAAGATTAGTACTGCTTTTAGTTTTATAGGCAACGTTTATTAATTTACTACTTTGAAATGATTAATTTTACTGCTTGAGTTGGGGATTGAAATTATCAATTTATTTTCATTGTAAGAATACTTACTGCATAGGGGAAAAGAATATATGTATATCATTTTACGTTTTATTTTTTCTGTTATGTTTTGGGTGATAAAGCTGAGATGAAGAGATGATTTATATTTTACTAATAACTTGTGTATTTACTAACTAATTTTTATTTTTTATTTCCAATAAACATTTTTTCTAGATATCTTTTTAAACTTACCGCAGATTAAAGGAAACGACTAGTGATGTTTTTATCAGTCGTTGTTGTACAATAATAGGTTTAGCGCCTGTAATTATCGGTGAAGATTTTTCTTCAAGGATACTATGTTTGCAAATGAAAATCTAAATTCATTGCTAATAAAACTCTAAACATAAAAGTTTACGTCGGCTTTTGCCGTACGACCATGAAACGTATGGGTAAGTTCCGTTGTAGTCGTATATCGTTTCTTGTCCGAGGTCGTTTTCCAATACCGGGTAGTTCTCGTATCGTTCGGAATAATGGCTCTGATCTTTTGAGTCGTAGAGACCTTTCAAATAAATTATTATCGTGTAACATTTCTGAGAATTTTTGTCTAAGTCTAATCTGTGTTTGGTTAGTTCTAAGCTATTTTGTTGCTTAAGGTCTTATTCGAGACATATGGTCGCACCAGATGAGTTGGGACTGATGTCTAACTCATAGAGTAATTTCAAATAGGGTACACCGTCTGCTCGTCACGCTATCTTATTTTCGGCCGGATAGATTCGTGCAACTTCTTAGTTTAATACCGATCTTAATTTTACTCTTATATCTCTTAGTCTCAATAGATCTAGTGTACACCGGTTTATGCGAGTTAGTTCCAGAATGAGAACAATTGTATTCTGAGCTGAATTCAAATTGTTCTGGTGTTGAAACTACAAGTAGTTTCAACATTTTCAAATAAGTGGGTAGTTAGTTTGATGGAGTATGATTGGTTGGTGTTCAACCTTTCATAGAGATATAATATCAGAATAATATCCAATCATAAATTCTAGTTTAGATCTGGTTCCAACCATCCGGGGTTTAGAAAGTTTTAGTTTTTCAGTGTTCTATTGTAGTGGAGGATAGATGATGGTGTTTTTCTTTAGAAGTTGCGAGAATATTCTTTTTTACGACTAGAAAGAAGGATTGTAATCACGATCGTTTCGGGATATCGTAATATGATTTCTGATTGGTTGTGATGAGTATTGAATGGTTGATTAGAGAAAAGCAATGTTCTAATCTCGTTCGGGAGTGGCAGATAGTTTGAATTTGGATGCAGTGCCTGGTGACTCGATCTGTAGTATACTTGAACATCCAGATGGCCATTGTTCGGTTGCAATGGGTTTCCTTTGTTGCGATGCCAAGTCGTACTTTAAATCCGTTCAGTGTAGTGACTAAAGGCAGCATGTCAGGTGTGTTTTGCAATTCCGTAGCTGGATTGTGATTGAGTTGTCAAGTTCCTTGCTGCTCTTCTTTGGTCTGTATGTTATCTATATACTGCATTGTAATATTTACATATACAAATCTTTGTTAATTTTTATTTTAATTATGATCTCGCATTAGTTTTTATCGCAAAAGCATTATTGTTTAATTCGATTATTTTTAAGAGCTACTCACACTTGAGTAACTCTCGTCAAAAAAAGAGTTGTGGGTCACAAAGCGTGGATGTAGCACGGTGGGTGAGGCCGGCTATAGAGCATGCTCAGGGCGTCCTCTCTGGTGGGTTAGGCCAGGAGTGAGGCTATAAATTCATGCTCTCTTTTTTGGAGGTTCCTGTTTGAGTTCAACTTTTTGTGCCTTTTTATTACTGGTTTTTTCCTTTTTTGTCTTGGTTGTGTCTTTTTCTTTAAATTTCAGATCGTTTGTTTTGGGTTTGTTTTTCGAGTTTTTTTGTGTTTAGTTCTTTTAAGTTCAGACCTGAAAGTAGTCTTCAAAAGATAAATTTATCCACTTCTAAGCTGGTGTTAATCCAGTTTGGGTACCGTGGGTTTTCTTTTCTAAGTCATGCTGTTAGGTTGTGGTGTTTACTTAGCTTGCGTTGGTTAGTTTGGTTTAATATATAATTCCTTTCCAACTGTGTTAGAGGAAAGTTTAAAACGTGTTAAAACTGGTTAGAGTTGTTATCAGTGAAAGTTAAAACTTAAATTCATTATTTTAAACAATTCTTCGTGGGCGAGCTGTGCGATTGTGGATAGAATTGTGGGTGAGTGAATTTTTAAACTATAGAGAAGCATCTTTGAAAAGATTAATACTGCTTTTAATTTTATAGGCAACGTTTATTAATTTACTACTTTGAAATGTTTAATTTTACTGCTTGATTTGGGGGTTGAAACTATCAATTTATTTTCATTGTAAGAATACTTACTGCATAGGGGAAAAGAATATATGTATATCAATTTACGTTTTATTTTTTCTGTTATGTTTTAGGTGATAAAGCTGAGATGAAGAGATGATTTATATTTTACTAATAACTTGTGTATTTACTAACTAATTTTTATTTTTTATTTCCAATAAACATTTTTTCTAGATATCTTTTTAAACTTACCGCAGATTAAAGGAAACGACTAGTGATGTTTTTATCAGTCGTTATTGTACAATAATAGGTTTAGCGCCTGTAATTATTGGTGAAGATTTTTCTTCAAGGATACTATGTTTGCAAATGAAAATCTAAATTCATTGCTAATAAAACTCTAAACATAAAAGTTTATGTCGGCTTTTGCCGTACGACCATGAAACCTATGGGTAAGTTCCGTTGTAGTCGTATATCGTTTCTTGTCCGAGGTCGTTTTCCAATACCGGGTAGTTCTCGTATCGTTCGGAATAATGGCTCTGATCTTTTGAGTCGTAGAGACCTTTCAATTAAATTATTATCGTGTAACATTTCTGAGAATTTTTGTCTAAGTCTAATCTGTGTTTGGTTAGTTCTAAGCTATTTTGTTGCTTAAGGTCTTATTCGAGACATATGGTCGCACCAGATGAGTTGGGACTGATGTCTAACTCATAGAGTAATTTCAGATAGGGTACACCGTCTGCTCGTCACGCTATCTTATTTTCGGTCGGATAGATTCGTGCAACTTCTTAGTCTAATACCGATCTTAATCTTACTCTTATATCTCTTAGTCTCAATAGATCTAGAGTATACTGGTTTTTTTACGAGTCGGTCTCTTGGAAAAGGCAACTAAGTTGTAAGTTAATTTCAATATGCTTTGGTGCTGAAATTACAAGCAGTTTCAACACTTACAAATAATTGGGTTGTTAGTTTGATTGAGCATGATTGCTTAGTATTCAATATTTTACAGAGATAAAATATCAGAATAATATCCAATAATAAATTCTAGTTTAGATCTGGTTCCGGTTTTCAGAAATTTCAGCCAGAAAGAACCTTAAACAAGCAAATCAATCCACGTATCATTGTAAAAGAAAACATTCAAGTCAAATTTTTAAAGAAAAACAGGAACTTTTGTTAACTTATGAAATGTTTTTCGTTGGATATTTTTTGACATATTAAAACAATACGCTATGCCATCAACTTGAATCGATTTATATTTCAATCCTAAAACACTAATTTTTTTAAAAGTTGAATTAATTCTACGCTAAAAAATCAGAAACCGCGCATCCGAAAAACTGAAATGTAATGCAAAAGCCTTTTTTTAATTCAAATTTTTCATAACAGAAAGTTTTGGCATGTATAAAAAGCAGGAAACCGTGAACTATATTTACCCTCTTGAAAATGATGAAAAGAAATACTTTAAAATTTTACCAAAAAAGTGACATAAATGAAACAACCGGCAAGTAAGCCGACAAAAAATCAATGCATATCGGATTTTTTTCACCGGTAAGCCCAAAATAAGTTCAGTAGCTCTAGACTAGCTGTTATATTACAGCTGTGAAACGTAGAACTTGGCTAGAAAAGGAAATCTCAATATTGGACATCCTATCGACAAAGTTACTTACAAAGTTACACTTGCTTATTGCACGATTAAAAAGCCGTACCTCAATTTTGGCTCATAAACGTAGAGGATAAAGTCAGGCAATATCAAATTAGTCTTCTGTTAATTACCAGATTAAGGCGAGGTAAACTATATTGAGGGATAAAATGAAGAAGGTTTAAAGAAACGGTGATGATGAAAAGCTTCGGGGTTAAAAAAGAGGACGTATCACAAAAAGAGTTTGTAGCACAAAGGTTAAATCACAAGGAATTATCATAATATGGTTGAAAACATTGCTGCTATCTTATCAGTTGATGGCGCGTTTATTTCAGAGTGTGAGCACTCGCTACCAGTATCGTTCATCCATGAACAGTCTGCTGGTCCTCTCTTCCTTTTGCCTCCTCTCCTGGACTCCCCTAATGGTCATCCGCACCGCAGAGATCTTCGACAACACGTTCCAAGAAGGAGTAAGTTTATTACGGGGCCTAAGCAATGGCACGACACGCAAGTTAGACGATTGTAATTTAACTATAAATTTAGACTATACCTCTTTGTGAAATTAGACAATAACTCGTTGTGAATTTATACAATAAGAAATAAGCCAACAAAACTTGTTGCTTAGAAACAAGTTGCACAAAAACAAGAAGAGTAATTATTATAGAACCGATGAAGATTATTATTTATAATTTTTATTAAAAAATTGAGTAGAAAAAATGGTACATTTTTGAAATACCTAAAGTGTACAACTCTGATATTAATAGACTGATTTTCGGTTGGCCAAACAGTGTTTACTCAACTAAAAAATTTAAATCTGTAAAACATTTAAGTCTGTAAATAATTAATTTAAAAACGTTTATTTAAAACATTGTGTTTTTCTCAATTCTGTCAACTTTTCCCTGAACCGCACTCTTGCTCGCCTTTTTATAAAAAGTAAATGTGTTCAACATTCTTATCTGCCATAGAGCGTAATTTGATCTTGAAATCAAAAATCAAAGCGTCAAAAAAAACAGATTTATATGTAGAGCAAAAAATTGTAAATATTTTAAAATTAAGTAAAAAAGATATGAAAGGCACACAAAATATATGTAGTGACAAGTTTATGGCGTATTTACTACTTTTACTCAAGGAATCTTACCCGGATTGACCAACCTATTAACTTATTTTAAGATTTGTAGAAAAATTCAAGAGAAACCACCAAAAACAACTTAGAATTGTTTCTATACCGTAATTACGGATAAAATCATTTAACAAAATTTTTAAATTTTCTCAAATTTATGCCTGCAAAAATTTCAGACTGTGGTTATAATTTATGCATTTTGAACAAAAAAAAACTACGAAAAAAAGCCTTGTTTTCCCAATAAACCTTCTACTTATACGTATATAGCGGTTCGAAATTACTAAGGAGACAAAAAAACATTTTGACAAATCATGTCATATAGCCCCGGACGTGTTGAATGTGTTGTGAATCTATTTAATGACAAAACTTCTAACAACTAGCAAAAAGTTATCTCTAAAAGTTTGTGATCGTGTCAGATTCATGTGTCGAATGGATAAATTCGGCAAATGAGTTTTTGTTATTTTACTCAGCGACAGCGAAGAAGCTACGTAATGTTTACGAGAATATTATAATTAATTTTAATGCAAAAATTATTTGAAAATTTTTTGCGGGGAAAAAGTCACTATCTTACATCTTTTCCAGATGATAAAGCTCCTAACTTGTAATATTCAAGAGCCTTATTTTGAAAGTATTTTTGAAAAAGTTCGACTTGTGCAAAACCCAGGTAGGCGAGGTCATATATATGACCAGGCGCGGATCTAGGAATTTCTGAATTTCTCGAGGGGGGGGGGGGGCGGATTTTCAAAAAAATTTTGAAATGCAGGCCAAAAATTGCGTTTTTAGGCACTTTTTGGAAAATTTCGACCAAAAAATTGCGTTTTTTCGGCGCGCGCTGCCCCTCAAAATTAGTATAGATTGGCGCCAAAGGCGCCTTTAGAAAAGTTTTAAGGTCAGTCAGTCAAAAAAAAATGGATATCTCAAAAAAGTACAAAGGTGGGGCCCTTTGGGTCGGCAGGGGGTCGAATCCCTGAGGGGAAAGAGCGTCCGCCCCGCCCCCCCCCCCCTAAATCTGCTACTGTATAAGACCCCGCATTGTCTGAAATTTTATATCACACAATTTATATATATGAAAAACTTCTTACCACACAACACCACACAATTTTTAACGCACAGAAAATTGCATGAAGTTTCTAAGAAAAGCAGTTTTCCTTGACACATACTGTTCCATAAACCAAAAAGTTTAGTTTTTTCTTATAATGTAATTTCCAAAAAATTTTGGTTTAATCGACACAAGTGACAAAGACCTTGGTTTTTCTCACACAAAAAGATCTAAAGAAAGTAAACAAACATTTAATTTTAGCAAAACTCTCAAATATGAAATTTTTATTATTATTAAGACCATTTATCCACGGGGAAAGGACCAACACAAGAGCTGTACAGCTCATCACGGCGAACCGCTGTTGTGCCCTTGTTTAAGAACTACATGCAATTTTTTTTTTTGGTTATTTTTCTGGGCTGGGTAATGTTGCTTCACCCTCAAGCAACGAGCACGGATCATGGTGGGCCTCGAACATCCGACCTTTCGATTGAGAGGCGGAGACGTAACCACTTCACCACCGCTCCCCTTTTAAATTTAATTTAATCAGGCATTGATCAAGGCATAAATAAACATGCCAAAAGAAAGAAAAAAAGCATTTTGAGAGATTTTGAAAAAAGTTATACAACTAAAAGGAAAAAACCAACGTTCGTGTGTATTGAGGACTACGTTATGCGCGCAAAAAATTAAGTTTTGCCATTTCTTTTTGGAAAAAATTTGCTTTGTTACAAAATTTGTTTTGGGGTTGAAAAAAGAACAAAATTTTTTCGAGGCACTTTCGAAATTACTTGTCGCCATCATGTCGCCATCAAAAAATGCCAATATTACAATCTCCATATATGAAAACTGTATGGCAAGTATTTTATATAAAAAATGTTCAAAACGCGTTGCTTTCAATTTTTTCGAAATTCATTAACACTGGCTGCTTTGTCTGCAATTTTTGAGTTCATTCTTTGATTTATGACAATGTTCATGATCAAAATTGTTTGTGGAAAAATTGCTTATTTTTTAATCTCTATATATTCTAAATTTTTTTGGTGTATGGAATTGTATGGTGAGCTTTTTCGGGGGTATGGAGGTCAACGCGGGAGCTTCTTTAGCTTTTCAACTGTTTAAGTTATACAAATCATGGTTCTTAACAGAACACATCTGACGAGCTTCAAGTGAAAGATTAAACATCGCATTGAAAACAAATTTTTTGTATTTGATTCATCTAAATTGTTTTAAATAGTTACTTTTATCTTAGGGCAAAATTTCCTCGGTGGTTTTGTGGGCGGAATGAATTATAACTGAAGTTAGTAAAACTTTTTCAAATCTGTTTAGATTCCAGGTACAGTTCTGAATGCAACAGTTATTCTCTGGCATTCCTCTACCCTTTTTAACCCACTCTACATTCTGTTCAAAGAGTATCGCAGCGGCAATTTCAGACCAGCACTCCCGCGTAAACTCAATCAGCGCCACGAAGAACACGAATCCACTGCTTAGTGGAAATATTTCAAAACTAATCCTCTTTAAGAAGCACTTAAATATATCAAACACCTTTATTTATGTCATATATTTGAACTTGCCAATGGATATTGTGGTTTTTATTTGGATTACGAGCTTTTACTGTGAAATCAGCTATAAGGCCATAATCAAAACAAACAATGAAACTTCGAATTATCTGAATACTTAATCCATCTGATCCTGAATTTATATTTATATGCGTTTTACTGCGAGCGTAAAAACGTAGCCAAATCGTGAATAAACTGCAACTGTCAAGCTAAAAAAAATCAAGAAAAAGGTCATATCTCAGCAGCAAAAAAACAGAAGAAAAATTAAAAAAAAAACAGTTGAGAATGCTGATAAGTAATTACACCGATTCAGACAAAGTGAGGAAACAGAAAAAACGTAGTTATAAAATAATATTTCAACGCTCTTTATATCGATGAGCAAAAGTAATTCGCTATGTAAATAACTGAAAACCAACAACGTGAACGGGGCAGTACAACAGTGCCGAAGTACAACAGTGCCGAAAAAAAATTAGTTCAACAGTGCCGAAAATGAAAACTTTGTTCAACAGTGCAGAAAATATGAAAAGTTTCAACATATTAAGTGCGGTAATCAAAAATTAAACGGCGAACCTTTATAATCTTAAGTGACACTTAACGATTTTGAGCGAGAATATTTGCAATTTAGACGTTTTGGCCCCAAAATAATTGTTTAATTTGCAGTTGCAGACATTTTGGCGCCAAAATTGGAGTGATTTTCTTTGATAAATAGCGTCAATAATTTTCCGCTCTTTAGAAAATGCGTTAAAATTATTCTGAAATTTTCCCGCCTTTTTCGACACTGTTGTACTTCGGCACTGTTGAACGCCCCCACGTGAACATCTCACGGGTTGAAAAAAAATGGAAGAAATTTCTATGACTCGCAGTTTTTCATTTACGAAAATTGCATAACTAGCATTCCTCCATAAGCTTCAAACAAGTTTTTTTGTTGTTATTTTAGTGTCCAAATACATCTGTACTGAAATATTACCGAAAAAAAAACTTTCTAAATTATTTTTTAATTTATATGTTATTAGCTTAACAAAACTGAGCCTAAAACGTTGATGATGACAATGACTTTTGAAATCTCAACTTTGTCAGAGCAGGATAGAATAACTGCAACTGAGATATGCCAGGAACAAGTACTTGCAGTAATGAGAAAAACTTTTAAGGAGGCCATTTTAATTTTAATAATTGGCCCAAAAAATTTTCCTTCATTTCTTTGAAAAAATGCAATTCGTGTGGGGTGCTTCTTTCAAAAGACAACTCATCAGCAAGTATAGACAATTCGCATTTAAAAAAAAAACATTTAAAAATTTGGTCAGCGTAGCTGCACGACAGAGGGTAGGACTTTACACAAAAGTTTGGGGACGGCTATAGCTGCGGAGCTGCCATGCGAGCGTTTCGCGCCCACCGGTTAATTTAACCCTACCCGCATCCAAGTTTAGGCGTAAATAATCGATTATAACGGATTATTATGATAATTTTTTGACAATTATAATCGATTATAATTACCAAAATTAGGTCTTTAAGGGATTCATAATCGATTATAATCGTGATATTTTCGAAGAGATTATTATCTCTTATAATCGATTATAATTGATTATAATTGATTAGAGTTCTTACTAAAAACCCTTAAAATCAATTATAATCGATTATAATTGATTATAATCTCTTATTTTGCCGAAATTTTCTTATATTCGAAATATATCTTACGGGTTATTTTTTTGTGTCAATAAAAAAATCTCTAAAAGAGAGATCTCTTGAACACTTTGGTTCATCTGAACACAAAGTTATACCACGAAACAAAAGTTTCATAGAGATCCTTTCATATGAGTGGAAAGGTTCTCGCGGTAGAAGAAAAATAAATTTTCCGAATCAATCACGAAACTAAATCAATCTGCTGATGTTTTGGTGTTTAAAAAAGCTTAAAATATGCATCACAAAACAACTCTAATGGGGAAGATATGAAAAAAAACTTATAAATTTGAATTAATTGAAAAACTTTAAAAACATTTTTCTCATTTTTCATAGGAACCTATGTACACAAAAAGTATAAAATATAAGCAATTTAGATGCAACTTCGAAGACAAAAATGGACAAACAAAAGGGATTACAATCAATTATAATCAATTATAATGGATTTTTGTGCAAAACTAGTAAAATAGAAATTTGAATGAAAATAATGGATTATAATCAATTATAATCGAATATAATTGTATCAAAAAATAGACGAATAAATAATCGATTATAATCGATTATAATGGATTATAATTAATTATAATTTGAATTTAAAAAGAGAGATTATAATCGATTATTAATTGATTAAAATTGATTGTTTCTCAATTATAGTGAGACTGGTACTAAAATCGTAATATAATCGATTATTAACGCTTGAAACTGGATGCGGGTATATTCGCAAGTGTTGATTTCCTTCAATTTTGCTAATTGCTTTTTGTTGCGAGTCGTCGGAATGTCTTTTAGATACAACCATTGAAAATGGGGAGGAACTTTGTATTCGGGTGTGTTTTAGTTTTTTCTTCTTTTTTTCTCTTTGTTTTCTATGAAAAATTAGGTACCACAAATAATCATCGGACTTGGTTGAGTGGTATATCATATTGAGGCCCTTTCAGTCGTGATTCGAACCACATTACAACATTCCCAAAAAAATTTTCTGGTGTCGAGAAAAATCGATTAGAAATTTTGAGCTTTCGTCTTAATTTAAGCCGTTTACAAAGCTTATTTAAGACTAATTTTAGTTTCACCTGAGTAAATTATTTTTCGACATTTTCATGCTATTTTCAAAATACTAAAAAAAATCTGCAAAAATTTGAAAAAAAAAATTAAAAAAAACTTTTTTAATTGTTTTTTGTTTTTCTTATCATTTCCATCAAAAACTGTTGCCTTGTTTGCCTATTTTACTGTGACTGTTGAATTTGCCTAAATTATAGTTTTGCCTCACATCTTTTTATCACACTACGCATAAAAAACTAGTATTTTGAAGAAAAAAAATTCTTGTAGTTTTGTAGTTATATGCAAAACAACAGCATCAGGACTACTTTATAAATTGGAGAAGTATAATTTTGCGCGCCGTTTTTTGGACAAAATTTGAAAAGTAGAGAATTTAATTCGCGATTGAAAACTTGATGCTGATTTAACGTTGCCATACACAAGATTTCCGGCTTTTTCAGTGTGCTGGCCTGTTTTCAAATTTGATTCCCAGATTTTGTTCTTATGTTGGGCTTCAAATTGTAAATGTTATCAAACTTCATAAAAGAAAACAAAGGACGAATTTAAAGAAAAAAACAGATTTGATAGATCATTTGCTAGAAAAAGTAAAAAAAAGTTATAATTTTTTTGTCTTGGAAGTGTGAACATTTTCTCAAAGAAGTCCTGATGGGATTAAAACTCCAATTTGATGTATTACTGGAGCTTCTCCACCGTTTTTTTTTGCTATTTGATTTTGCTTTAAGAAACCATTTTAACGATAAGTTGTCCTAATCAAATTTGGTCGTAGGAAAACAGATCAAGCTTGAATAAGTGTTCAATAATTGGAAAACTTGCACTTTATGAAAAAGAAAGTTAAGTGTACTGCTGAACAAAAAAAAATTTTCATGTGAGAACACTTAGGTGACAAATCATTCTTACCTTTTCAACTGGCAAACACGTCCATTTACATAAAGTATAGCAAAAACAAAACTTTGCGAACAAAGCGAATAAGGCAATTGAAGCGCAAAAGTTTTTTGTGAAAAAAAGCCAATTAACATAACCAAATTTCAGAATGGTAGAAATCAATTTTGTTCAAGGAAATTTCAATTGCCCGTCTTCATTCGCACAACTCTAAAGTTGAACATTTTGCTGGAAAAATTAATCATCAAGAGTTATACAAGTCCATATAAGCAATGTAGAGTCACGGGACAAGTTTTTGAGTTCAACAAGCAAAAAAGCGAAGTTTTCCTCACGTTTGAGAAAACTTTTTTGAATTTTTCGGTTGAAATTTTGTTAGCTGAAACAAATGCTGAATCAATTTTTCGGAAGAACTTTGCCGGGTAAAATTTAGGAAATTTCATTTTGAAGGCATAAACAAATCAGTATGTCAAAACTAGATTCAAAAGTGTACTGGCTGAGGAAACAACTTTAATTTGAATTTACAGGCTACAATTGATTCTTTAAGAAGCTGATGAGCTTGTCGTACTCATTGTGCCGCGGAAAAACGACAACCAAATTAATCGGAAGAGTTTTTTAGTCCGATGTCAAGAATCGAAAGACCATTTTGAGCCGATAATTTCAAATTTCTGATTCTGACTGCAAAATGCCGCTAGAGCAAGAACAACTCTGAAGCCACCCGCATTTAAGTTTAAAAAAATTGACTAAAATGAACTTTTCTTGGCTCTTTTTCCTTGCCCCCCCCACCTGCAAAGTTTTATATTTGAAGTTACTGTTACTTTTGTCCGATTGTCATGAAAAATGACATGCAGACTAACTGGGCCATGACAAACATATTTGGTCTTCATAATTAACCTGGTAAAACCACTCGTTAGACCATAAAATTCATGTTTGTGTGAGGTGGGGGGAAAAGGAAAAAGAGCCCGTTTCTTGACTAATTTTTTGCCGGCACAATCGGTTACCTTTTCATCTGGAAACGAGGACATGAAATGAAAATCAATTAAAACCCATCTTTTTCTCTTTTCAAGCTGAATATAATAAAATAAAATCCATTGAATTGTTTTTAGTTAATCAATCTTTTGCAGCATTCGACAACTTAAGAAAACATTTTCCTAATTCAAATAACTAATGCAGAAATAATACAAATTGTTTCAAAACGTACTGATTCAACAGCCTACTCGAATTCTAAACCGTTTCAAACTTTTAAAATCGCCGTATTGATGGTAGGTATACAGTGCTGATTTAAATTAACCGGACAAAACGAGCTAAACTTGAAATTTAAAACGCGTTTTTCTCAAATTGGGTTAAAATTAGACAAAAAGTGAAGAGAACAAAAAATGCTTAGAATTTCACCAGAATTAATATGGTGCCATTTTTTCTCCAAAATTCTCAACAAAAATTTTACCCCAAAAATGGGTCATTTTGGCTTTTTTCAATTAATCAAGGATTACGCTGAAACTACTTTGTTAATTGATAAGAAAGTTATGTCACAGGAAGCCTCTTACGCAGCTCAACAAAGTTTAAGAAGGGTTAAATCTCCAAAAACTAGTATAAGAGAAAAAAATTTTCACTTGATAGTCAATAAATGTGATTTTTACTATATAAAACCCAGAATTTCTGTTTAAAAATAAATTTTAAACAATTTGCGCAAAATTTTGGAGATTTAACCCTTCTTAAACTTTGTTGAGCTGCGTAAGAGGCTTCCTGTGATATAATTTTCTTATCAATTAACGAAGTAGTTTACGCGTAAACGTTGATTATTTGAAAAAAGCCAAAATTACCCATTTTTGGGGTAAAATTTTTGTTGAGAATTTCGGAGAAAAAATGGCACCATATTAATTCTGGTAAAATTCTAAGCAACTTTTGTTCTCTTTACTTTTTGTCTAATCTTAACCCAATTTGAGAAAAACGCGTTTTAAATTTCTAGTTTAACGCGTTTTGTTTGGTTAATTTAAATCAGCACTGTATGTGGTAAGGTGTTTGGTTAGCTTAGAGGAGTTATGAATGGGAAGTTTGAAGAGAAAAAAAAACAAATAACCATTTCAGAGCCGAAAAATTTTCATTTAAGCAAATGAATGCACGTGCATTACTCAAGGTATAAGTAATAGAAAATACATTTTGAATTCTTGATCTCGATTTTTTTTTCAAAAAGATGCAAAAAACTTAAGTGGAAAGTTGTTTGCGATGGATTTGAATAAGGGTTTTATAAAGTTTTTATTATAGTAATTTTTATCAATTTTGCGGAGACAATCAAAATAAGTCTAACATAATCAAATTTTATGCGTGGATCTTCAGTGCAGGTAGTTATGATATACTGGTTGACTTGCGTCTGATTAAAACCAAGGTTTCTCAAATTTTAACACAGCTTCGGCTCTTTTTCCTCCCCCCCCCCACCTTATATTTTTAGAGTAAATTTGTGTCTGTTCACATTGTCATATTGCGGACTAAATAGGCCACGACAAACATATTTGGTCTTCATACTCAACCTTGTAAAACCACTCGTTACACCATGAAATCGATGCGTTGACAGATTTTGTTTTTTTTTGGCATTTTTCAAAAAAAAAACGTTTCTTTTTCAATCGGGTGAAAATGTCTACATGGTTTTGTAGCTTCTTTTTAGATAATACCAGTCAACAGTTTATAAATCGTTCCGGTGCAAGCATCCGATATGTCAAAGATCCACTATGTCAAACATTCGAACTTTTATAATAATTATGTAATCATATTACGTTAGAACTTCAAAAAAAGGACGTAGTGCAATTATCCGATTCCAACTTAGACGACTCTCGGTTGAAGGTCGCCGGTGGGCGCTTAGCGGTAATAACCGGCTCTATTATTCATAAAGAATTCTACCTTCTGTTGGCAAGCTCGCAACACGTTGGTGCGACCGCTGCCATCAATCGACCAGCATAGCATCTGTTAAAATAACTCGAATCTTTGCCCTAATTTTTGAAAAATGTCGGATGTTTGACCTAGTAAGGCTGTTTTCGGGTGTTTGCAGCATTTTTTGGTTTTTCTGATATTTGACATATCGGATGTTTAAACAGAACGTACCTTTTGATATAATTGAGATAAATTAAGAAAATATAATATAAAGTTATGAAATTGGGAAAGTATAACATTATCAAGTAAAGGAATTATGAAATTATAAGTGAAAAATTTTTCCTTTTGAAAATGGGTCGTCACTAAATTTGAGTCCAAATAAAAAAAATCAGACTCGTCTTCTTGACAAAGTTTATCTTGCAATTGTTTAAGCATCCAAATCACCCCTGCAAGCGCTTCAAAGTTATCTAATGACCCCTGGGAGCTATCCTAGCAGTGGTGAAAAAGGACTGGAAAAAGATCTATCTTATGCTTTAGTTCCTTAATACCCTTTCGACAGTGATCGGAGCAATACACTGTTTTCAAAAGTTTCACCCCCATGCATGCTCCGCAAAATGAAACAAGACTGCTCGTATCAGGGCGAAGCCCTGAATGTTCCGACGGCCTCCTAAGGTTTATGGAGCAATAATAACATAAAAAAATTAAATGAAATAAAATAAAATTAAAATTTTTATCTAAAATTTGAAAATTTTTCTATGAAAATCATCCCCCCACACGCCATATAAAGTACAAAACAATAGATTTCGCTCCTTGTAACAAATCAATTATGGCAAATAAGCTTCTTTCAACCAAATCGGAACGATTTCTAAGACGGATTAAATCTCCGCTTACGCGTTAATAGCGCGAATTATATCGCGCGTTAATTGTCCCAAATTGGTCAAAATGGCCAAAATGGCAATCTTTAAACCCTCATAACTTTACGAAAAATGATCACAGGTGAAATATCTTTTCAAATTTAAGCTCAGGACAACAATAGCTTTCGAATGATACAAAAAAATTCCGTCAAAAATGGCTAGTTAAAAAGTCGAAATTTATCTGAAGAAAAAAAAACTCACCCCGAGCACAATTATTCCGTTACTTTCCTATCGAAAGTCGGAACAAAAAGACTCAAATGTTTTTTCTGTAATTACTATTTCAAATTTTCGAAGCAACCTTTTCACCTAACTAGTCAATCCACCTCGCATTGCAACTGCCACTAAAACCAGTTTTGCAAAGTTTTCATTTAAATTCCGTGACTATTGAAAGTACATCATCAAACTTATTTTAAAAGTTGATGTGCGAAACAAATGATCGTGAGCTGAAAACAAAACCGAACAGTTTTAGATAAAAGTTTTGGTATTGGAAGTTTGGTGATAGTGAACTCATCTACAGCCGAGACAAACACGCTGATAGATCATAAACACCACAACGCCAGTATGACTCTTCAACCCGTTTAACTTAATAACAAACAATAGGGTACACTTCAAAAAAACGCTATTTAGGCTACGTCCTACGTTGGAATTTACTTTAAATACGCAACTTTAAATACGCACTTCGATCAAAGACCCAGTGAGAATAAAACTTCCTCCACCTACTCTTGTCGGTTTCAATAACTCTTTAAAAAAATGATAACGAATCTCAAAACTAGAAATAAAACAGGAAAAAAAGTCATGAGTAATAATTGGTAAGTATGAATCATGGAGATCCTTTTGTTGTATAGTTGGGATCCTTTGTAGCCATTATAAAACATGATATGGCTCAAGGAGATAGTTTTTCAAAAAATAAAGTTGTAAGGCAGGCTATGTGCAGGCCTAACTTGGATATGAAACCATGTGAAACAGTGAAACCATGATTATCATATGCAGAAAAATTAGTCCTTGAAATATAATCAGCAGATAAAACTCGAGCCAAATAACCAAAATCTGTATAAAAGATTACATTGCAAGACTCAATGAAACAACAAATAAATATATCTTATGCCGCAGTATCAAAAAAAAATTAGGTTTGTAGGCAAAAAAATGAAAAGGTTGCCAAAAGCTTTTCAAAATATCAGTCTTAATTTTTGTAAAAAGCATTGATATTTGATTATTCTACTGTTTACAGCCAGCGGTTTAAAAAAAGAAAGAAACGAAGCAAAATTAAGGAGAAACTAACTAAATTAACTCTAGCACGAAAGAATTAATTAGTTGTTTTTACTGTGAGAATTTAGCCAGATTCAGTCCTCTAAGAATTTGCAGAATTTAGACGGGCTACAGTAGGAGTCTAACAGCCCATCCCACATGTGAACTACGAACGCTAACTTTATGAAACTCACATGACGGGAGAAAAAAAAATGACGGGTAAAAAAACGAAGCAAAACTAAGGAGAAACTAACTAAATTAACTCTAGTACGAAAGAATTAGTTAGTTGTTTTTACTGTGAAAATTTAGCCAGAATCAGTCCTCTAAGAATTTGCAGAATTTAGACGGGCTACAGTAGGAGTCTAACAACCCATCCCACATGTGAACTACGAACGCTAACTTTATGAAACTCACATGACGGGAGAAAAGAAAATGACGGGTAAAAAAAACGAAGCAAAACTAAGGAGAAACTAACTAAATTAACTCTAGTACGAAAGAATTAGTTAGTTGTTTTTACTGTGAAAATTTAGCCAGAATCAGTCCTCTAACTAAGAATTTGCAGAATTTAGACGGGCTACAGTAGGAGTCTAACAACCCATCCCACATGTGAACTACGAACGCTAACTTTATGAAACTCACATGACGGGAGAAAAGAAAATGACGGGTAAAAAAACGAAGCAAAACTAAGGAGAAACTAACTAAATTAACTCGAAAACGAAAGAAATAGTTAGTTGTTTTTACTGTGAGAATTTAGCCAGAATCAGTCCTCTAAGAATTTGCAGAATTTAGAGGGGCTACAGTAGGAGTCTAACAACCCATCCCCCATGTGAACTACGAACGCTAACTTTATGAAACTCACATGACGGGAGACAAAAAAATGACGGGTAAAAAAACGAAGCAAAACTAAGGAGAAACTAACTAAATTAACTCTAGTACGAAAGAATTAGTTAGTTGTTTTTACTGTGAAAATTTAGCCAGAATCAGTCCTCTAAGAATTTGCAGAATTTAGACGGGCTACAGAAGGAGTTTAACAACCCATCCCACATGTGAACTACGAACGCTAACTTTATGAAACTCACATGACGGGAGAAAAGAAAATGACGGGTAAAAAAAACGAAGCAAAACTAAGGAGAAACTAACTAAATTAACTCGAGCACGAAAGAAATAGTTAGTTGTTTTTACTGTGAGAATTTAGCCAGAATTAGTCCTCTAAGAATTTGCAGAATTTAGAGGGGCTACAGTAGGAGTCTAACAACCCATCGCCCATGTGAACTACGAACGCTAACTTTATGAAACTCACATGACGGGAGAAAAAAAATGACGGGTAAAAAAACGAAGCAAAACTATGGAGAAACTAACTAAATTAACTCTAGTACGAAAGAATTAGTTAGTTGTTTTAACTGTGAAAATTTAGCCAGAATTAGTCCTCTAAGAATTTGCAGAATTTAGACGGGCTACAGTAGGAGTCTAACAGCCCATCCCACATGTGAACTACGAACGCTAACTTTATGAAACTCACATGACGGGAGAAAAAAAAATGACGGGTAAAAAAACGAAGCAAAACTAAGGAGAAACTAACTAAATTAACTCTAGTACGAAAGAATTAGTTAGTTGTTTTTACTGTGAGAATTTAGCCAGAATCAGTCCTCTAAGAATTTGCAAAATTTAGACGGGCTACAGTAGGAGTCTAACAACCCATCCCCCATGTGAACTACGAACGCTAACTTTATGAAACTCACATAACGGGAGAAAAAAAAATGACGGGTAAAAAAACGAAGCAAAACTAAGGAGAAACTAACTAAATTAACTCTAGTACGAAAGAATTAGTTAGTTGTTTTTACTGTGAAAATTTAGCCAGAATCAGTCCTCTAAGAATTTGCAGAATTTAGACGGGCTACAGTAGGAGTCTAACAACCCATCCCACATGTGAACTACGAACGCTAACTTTATGAAACTCACATGACGGGAGAAAAGAAAATGACGGGTAAAAAAAACGAAGCAAAACTAAGGAGAAACTAACTAAATTAACTCTAGTACGAAAGAATTAGTTAGTTGTTTTTACTGTGAAAATTTAGCCAGAATCAGTCCTCTAACTAAGAATTTGCAGAATTTAGACGGGCTACAGTAGGAGTCTAACAACCCATCCCACATGTGAACTACGAACGCTAACTTTATGAAACTCACATGACGGGAGAAAAGAAAATGACGGGTAAAAAAACAAAGCAAAACTAAGGAGAAACTAACTAAATTAACTCGAAAACGAAAGAAATAGTTAGTTGTTTTTACTGTGAGAATTTAGCCAGAATCAGTCCTCTAAGAATTTGCAGAATTTAGAGGGGCTACAGTAGGAGTCTAACAACCCATCCCCCATGTGAACTACGAACGCTAACTTTATGAAACTCACATGACGGGAGACAAAAAAATGACGGGTAAAAAAAACGAAGCAAAACTAAGGAGAAACTAACTAAATTAACTCTAGTACGAAAGAATTAGTTAGTTGTTTTTACTGTGAAAATTTAGCCAGAATCAGTCCTCTAAGAATTTGCAGAATTTAGACGGGCTACAGAAGGAGTTTAACAACCCATCCCACATGTGAACTACGAACGCTAACTTTATGAAACTCACATGACGGGAGAAAAGAAAATGACGGGTAAAAAAAACGAAGCAAAACTAAGGAGAAACTAACTAAATTAACTCGAGCACGAAAGAAATAGTTAGTTGTTTTTACTGTGAGAATTTAGCCAGAATTAGTCCTCTAAGAATTTGCAGAATTTAGAGGGGCTACAGTAGGAGTCTAACAACCCATCGCCCATGTGAACTACGAACGCTAACTTTATGAAACTCACATGACGGGAGAAAAAAAATGACGGGTAAAAAAACGAAGCAAAACTAAGGAGAAACTAACTAAATTAACTCTAGTACGAAAGAATTAGTTAGTTGTTTTAACTGTGAAAATTTAGCCAGAATTAGTCCTCTAAGAATTTGCAGAATTTAGAGGGGCTACAGTAGGAGTCTAACAACCCATCGCCCATGTGAACTACGAACGCTAACTTTATGAAACTCACATGACGGGAGAAAAGAAAATGACGGGTAAAAAAAACGAAGCAAAACTAAGGAGAAACTAACTAAATTAACTCGAGCACGAAAGAAATAGTTAGTTGTTTTTACTGTGAGAATTTAGCCAGAATTAGTCCTCTAAGAATTTGCAGAATTTAGAGGGGCTACAGTAGGAGTCTAACAACCCATCGCCCATGTGAACTACGAACGCTAACTTTATGAAACTCACACGGGAGAAAAAAAATGACGGGTAAAAAAACGAAGCAAAACTAAGGAGAAACTAACTAAATTAACTCTAGTACGAAAGAATTAGTTAGTTGTTTTTACTGTGAAAATTTAGCCAGAATCAGTCCTCTAAGAATTTGCAGAATTTAGACGGGCTACAGAAGGAGTTTAACAACCCATCCCACATGTGAACTACGAACGCTAACTTTATGAAACTCACATGACGGGAGAAAAGAAAATGACGGGTAAAAAAAACGAAGCAAAACTAAGGAGAAACTAACTAAATTAACTCGAGCACGAAAGAAATAGTTAGTTGTTTTTACTGTGAGAATTTAGCCAGAATTAGTCCTCTAAGAATTTGCAGAATTTAGAGGGGCTACAGTAGGAGTCTAACAACCCATCGCCCATGTGAACTACGAACGCTAACTTTATGAAACTCACATGACGGGAGAAAAAAAATGACGGGTAAAAAAACGAAGCAAAACTAAGGAGAAACTAACTAAATTAACTCTAGTACGAAAGAATTAGTTAGTTGTTTTAACTGTGAAAATTTAGCCAGAATTAGTCCTCTAAGAATTTGCAGAATTTAGAGGGGCTACAGTAGGAGTCTAACAACCCATCGCCCATGTGAACTACGAACGCTAACTTTATGAAACTCACATGACGGGAGAAAAGAAAATGACGGGTAAAAAAAACGAAGCAAAACTAAGGAGAAACTAACTAAATTAACTCTAGTACGGAAGAATTAGTTAGTTGTTTTTACTGTGAAAATTTAGCCAGAATTAGTCCTCTAAGAATTTGCAGAAATTAGAGGGGCTACAGTAGAAGTCTAACAACCCATCCCCCATGTGAAGTACGAACGCTAACTTTATGAAACTCACATTACGGGAGAAAAAAAAATGACGGGTAAAAAAACGAAGCAAAACTAAGGAGAAACTAACTAAATTAACTCTAGTACGAAAGAATTAGTTAGTTGTTTTTACTGTGAAAATTTAGCCAGAACCAGTCCTCTAAGAATTTGCAGAATTTAGACGGGCTACAGAAGGAGTTTAACAACCCATCCCACATGTGAACTACGAACGCTAACTTTATGAAACTCACATGACGGGAGAAAAGAAAATGACGGGTAAAAAAAACGAAGCAAAACTAAGGAGAAACTAACTAAATTAACTCGAGCACGAAAAAAATATTTAGTTGTTTTTACTGTGAGAATTTAGCCAGAATTAGTCCTCTAAGAATTTGCAGAATTTAGAGGGGCTACAGTAGGAGTCTAACAACCCATCGCCCATGTGAACTACGAACGCTAACTTTATGAAACTCACATGACGTGAGAAAAGAAAATGACGGGTAAAAAAACGAAGCAAAACTAAGGAGAAACTAACTAAATTAACTCGAGCACGAAAGAAATAGTTAGTTGTTTTTACTGTGAGAATTTAGCCAGAATTAGTCCTCTAAGAATTTGCAGAATTTAGAGGGGCTACAGTAGGAGTCTAACAACCCATCCCACATGTGAACTACGAACGCTAACTTTATGAAACTCACATGACGTGAGAAAAGAAACATACGGGTAAACAAACGAAGCAAAACTAAGGAGAAACTAACTAAATTAACTCGAGCACGAAAGAAATAGTTAGTTGTTTTTACTGTGAGAATTTAGCCAGAATTAGTCCTCTGAGAATTTGCTGAATTTAGAGGGGCTACAGTAGGAGTCTAACAACCCATCCCACATGTGAACTACGAACGCTAACTTTATGAAACTCACATGACGGGAGAAAAGAAAATGACGGGTAAAAAAAACGAAGCAAAACTAAGGAGAAACTAACTAAATTAACTCGAGCACGAAAGAAATAGTTAGTTGTTTTTACTGTGAGAATTTAGCCAAAATTAGTCCTCTAAGAATTTGCAGAATTTAGAGGGGCTACAGTAGGAGTCTAACAACCCATCGCCCATGTGAACTACGAACGCTAACTTTATGAAACTCACATGACGTGAGAAAAGAAAATGACGGGTAAAAAAACGAAGCAAAACTAAGGAGAAACTAACTAAATTAACTCGAGCACGAAAGAAATAGTTAGTTGTTTTTACTGTGAGAATTTAGCCAGAATTAGTCCTCTGAGAATTTGCAGAATTTAGAGGGGCTACAGTAGGAGTCTAACAACCCATCCCACATGTGAACTACGAACGCTAACTTTATGAAACTCACATGACGTGAGAAAAGAAACAGACGGGTAAAAAAACGAAGCAAAACTAAGGAGAAACTAACTAAATTAACTCGAGCACGAAAGAAATAGTTAGTTGTTTTTACTGTGAGAATTTAGCCAGAATTAGTCCTCTAAGAATTTGCAGAATTTAGAGGGGCTACAGTAGGAGTCTAACCACCCATCGCCCATGTGAACTACGAACGCTAACTTTATGAAACTCACATGACGTGAGAAAAGAAAATGACGGGTAAAAAAACGAAGCAAAACTAAGGAGAAACTAACTAAATTAACTCGAGCACGAAAGAAATAGTTAGTTGTTATTACTGTGAAAATTTAGCCAGAACCAGTCCTCTAAGAATTTGCAGAATTTAGACGGGCTACAGAAGGAGTTTAACAACCCATCCCACATGTGAACTACGAACGCTAACTTTATGAAACTCACATGACGGGAGAAAAGAAAATGACGGGTAAAAAAAACGAAGCAAAACTAAGGAGAAACTAACTAAATTAACTCGAGCACGAAAGAAATAGTTAGTTGTTTTTACTGTGAGAATTTAGCCAGAATTAGTCCTCTAAGAATTTGCAGAATTTAGAGGGGCTACAGTAGGAGTCTAACAACCCATCGCCCATGTGAACTACGAACGCTAACTTTATGAAACTCACATGACGTGAGAAAAGAAAATGACGGGTAAAAAAACGAAGCAAAACTAAGGAGAAACTAACTAAATTAACTCGAGCACGAAAGAAATAGTTAGTTGTTTTTACTGTGAGAATTTAGCCAGAATTAGTCCTCTAAGAATTTGCAGAATTTAGAGGGGCTACAGTAGGAGTCTAACAACCCATCCCCCATGTGAACTACGAACGCTAACTTTATGAAACTCACATGACGGGAGAAAAAAAAAGGACGGGTAAAAAAACGAAGCAAAACTAAGGAGAAACTAACTAAATTAACTCTAGTACGAAAGAATTAGTTAGTTGTTTTTACTGTGAAAATTTAGCCAGAACCAGTCCTCTAAGAATTTGCAGAATTTAGACGGGCTACAGAAGGAGTTTAACAACCCATCCCACATGTGAACTACGAACGCTAACTTTATGAAACTCACATGACGGGAGAAAAGAAAATGACGGGTAAAAAAAACGAAGCAAAACTAAGGAGAAACTAACTAAATTAACTCGAGCACGAAAGAAATAGTTAGTTGTTTTTACTGTGAGAATTTAGCCAGAATTAGTCCTCTAAGAATTTGCAGAATTTAGAGGGGCTACAGTAGGAGTCTAACAACCCATCGCCCATGTGAACTACGAACGCTAACTTTATGAAACTCACATGACGTGAGAAAAGAAAATGACGGGTAAAAAAACGAAGCAAAACTAAGGAGAAACTAACTAAATTAACTCGAGCACGAAAGAAATAGTTAGTTGTTTTTACTGTGAGAATTTAGCCAGAATTAGTCCTCTAAGAATTTGCAGAATTTAGAGGGGCTACAGTAGGAGTCTAACAACCCATCCCACATGTGAACTACGAACGCTAACTTTATGAAACTCACATGACGTGAGAAAAGAAACATACGGGTAAACAAACGAAGCAAAACTAAGGAGAAACTAACTAAATTAACTCGAGCACGAAAGAAATAGTTAGTTGTTTTTACTGTGAGAATTTAGCCAGAATTAGTCCTCTGAGAATTTGCAGAATTTAGAGGGGCTACAGTAGGAGTCTAACAACCCATCCCACATGTGAACTACGAACGCTAACTTTATGAAACTCACATGACGGGAGAAAAGAAAATGACGGGTAAAAAAAACGAAGCAAAACTAAGGAGAAACTAACTAAATTAACTCGAGCACGAAAGAAATAGTTAGTTGTTTTTACTGTGAGAATTTAGCCAAAATTAGTCCTCTAAGAATTTGCAGAATTTAGAGGGGCTACAGTAGGAGTCTAACAACCCATCGCCCATGTGAACTACGAACGCTAACTTTATGAAACTCACATGACGTGAGAAAAGAAAATGACGGGTAAAAAAACGAAGCAAAACTAAGGAGAAACTAACTAAATTAAATCGAGCACGAAAGAAATAGTTAGTTGTTTTTACTGTGAGAATTTAGCCAGAATTAGTCCTCTGAGAATTTGCAGAATTTAGAGGGGCTACAGTAGGAGTCTAACAACCCATCCCACATGTGAACTACGAACGCTAACTTTATGAAACTCACATGACGTGAGAAAAGAAACAGACGGGTAAAAAAACGAAGCAAAACTAAGGAGAAACTAACTAAATTAACTCGAGCACGAAAGAAATAGTTAGTTGTTTTTACTGTGAGAATTTAGCCAGAATTAGTCCTCTAAGAATTTGCAGAATTTAGAGGGGCTACAGTAGGAGTCTAACCACCCATCGCCCATGTGAACTACGAACGCTAACTTTATGAAACTCACATGACGTGAGAAAAGAAAATGACGGGTAAAAAAACGAAGCAAAACTAAGGAGAAACTAACTAAATTAACTCGAGCACGAAAGAAATAGTTAGTTGTTTTTACTGTGAGAATTTAGCCAGAATTAGTCCTCTGAGAATTTGCAGAATTTAGAGGGGCTACAGTAGGAGTCTAACAACCCATCCCACATGTGAACTACGAACGCTAACTTTATGAAACTCACATGACGTGAGAAAAGAAACAGACGGGTAAAAAAACGAAGCAAAACTAAGGAGAAACTAACTAAATTAACTCGAGCACGAAAGAAATAGTTAGTTGTTTTTACTGTGAGAATTTAGCCAGAATTAGTCCTCTAAGAATTTGCAGAATTTAGAGGGGCTACAGTAGGAGTCTAACAACCCATCGCCCATGTGAACTACGAACGCTAACTTTATGAAACTCACATGACGTGAGAAAAGAAAATGATGGGTAAAAAAACGAAGCAAAACTAAGGAGAAACTAACTAAATTAACTCGAGCACGAAAGAAATAGTTAGTTGTTTTTACTGTGAGAATTTAGCCAGAATTAGTCCTCTAAGAATTTGCAGAATTTAGAGGGGCTACAGTAGGAGTCTAACAACCCATCCCACATGTGAACTACGAACGCTAACTTTATGAAACTCACATGACGTGAGAAAAGAAACAGACGGGTAAAAAAACGAAGCAAAACTAAGGAGAAACTAACTAAATTAACTCGAGCACGAAAGAAATAGTTAGTTGTTTTTACTGTGAGAATTTAGCCAGAATTAGTCCTCTAAGAATTTGCAGAATTTAGAGGGGCTACAGTAGGAGTCTAACAACCCATCCCACATGTGAACTACGAACGCTAACTTTATGAAACTCACATGACGTGAGAAAAGAAACAGACGGGTAAAAAAACGAAGCAAAACTAAGGAGAAACTAACTAAATTAACTCGAGCACGAAAGAAATAGTTAGTTGTTTTTACTGTGAGAATTTAGCCAGAATTAGTCCTCTGAGAGTTTGCAGAATTTAGAGGGGCTACAGTAGGAGTCTAACAACCCATCCCACATGTGAACTACGAACGCTAACTTTATGAAACTCACATGACGGGAGAAAAGAAAATGACGGGTAAAAAAAACGAAGCAAAACTAAGGAGAAACTAACTAAATTAACTCGAGCACGAAAGAAATAGTTAGTTGTTTTTACTGTGAGAATTTAGCCAAAATTAGTCCTCTAAGAATTTGCAGAATTTAGAGGGGCTACAGTAGGAGTCTAACAACCCATCGCCCATGTGAACTACGAACGCTAACTTTATGAAACTCACATGACGTGAGAAAAGAAAATGACGGGTAAAAAAACGAAGCAAAACTAAGGAGAAACTAACTAAATTAACTCGAGCACGAAAGAAATAGTTAGTTGTTTTTACTGTGAGAATTTAGCCAGAATTAGTCCTCTAAGAATTTGCAGAATTTAGAGGGGCTACAGTAGGAGTCTAACAACCCATCCCACATGTGAACTACGAACGCTAACTTTATGAAACTCACATGACGTGAGAAAAGAAACAGACGGGTAAAAAAACGAAGCAAAACTAAGGAGAAACTAACTAAATTAACTCGAGCACGAAAGAAATAGTTAGTTGTTTTTACTGTGAGAATTTAGCCAGAATTAGTCCTCTAAGAATTTGCAGAATTTAGAGGGGCTACAGTAGGAGTCTAACAACCCATCCCACATGTGAACTACGAACGCTAACTTTATGAAACTCACATGACGTGAGAAAAGAAAATGACGGGTAAAAAAACGAAGCAAAACCAAGGAGAAACTAACTAAATTAACTCGAGCACGAAATAGTTAGTTGTATTTACTGTAAAAATTTAGCCTGAATTAGTCATGTAAAAATTTGCAGAATTTGGAGAGGCTACAATAGGAGTCTAACAACCCATCCTCCATGTGAACTAAGAACGCTAACTTTATGAAACTCACGTGACGGGAGAAAAGAAAGAATTTGAAGAGGGCATCGAAAAATCTACACTTTCGCCTCCCACGAACCAATGGTAATAACTCGCGCCAGTGCAATTTGTCTGTTTAGAAATTGAACCTCTCGTGGTTTGGGACAATAACTTGATAAGTTAACCTAATAACTTAATAAGTTAACCTAATAACTTAATAAGTTAACCTAATAGAGAACGGCTTAAACTAAGAACCCCAGACCCTTATTTACATTTTCATGCTTCAAGCAAAAAAATCCTCCTCTGAATTTCGGAGAGTAATTGACGACTCCACATGGACAGTTTTAAAAAATCAGATTTTTGCGTTTTGATAGGTAAACAAGACTGCTCGTAACAGGGCGAAGCCCTGAATGCTCCGACTGCCTTTTAAGGTTTATGGAGCAGTAATAACATTAAAAAATTCAATGAAATAAAAAAAACGAATTTTTTTTCTTCTAAAATTTGAAATTTTTAAATGAAAATCATCCCCCCACACGCCATATAAAGTACAAAAGGATAGATTTCGCTCCTTGTAACATACCAATTATGGCAAATAAGCTTCTTTTAACCAATTTGGAACGATTTCTAAGACGGATTAACTCTCCGCTTACGCGTAAATAGCGCGAAATATCGCGCGTTAATTGTCCCAAATTGGCCAAAATTGCAATCTTTAAACCCCCGTAACTTTACGAAAAATGATCACAGGTGAAATATCTTTTCAAATTTGAGCTCAGGACAACAATACCTTTCGAATGATATAAAAAATTCCGTCAAAAATGGCTAGTTAAAAAGTCGAAATTTGTCTGAAGAAAAAAAAACCCAACCCGAGCACAAATATTCCGTTACTTTCGTATCGAAAGTCGGAACAAAAAGACTTCAACTGTTATTTACGGAAGCTATTAACTTTCGGGAAAACCTTCTAGATTGGGCAAGGAAAATTTACGAAAAGTAAGAACCGAAGGTATATGGATTAGATTTTATGTCAAATATGACTTTTAGACAACACCTACGATGAAAGACCCCTTGTGAGAAAAGATACCTCCACCTCCTCTAGCTGGTTTTAAAATCTTTTGGAGGCAAAAAAGGTGAAGACAAACACCCCCGTTAACCACTTGGAAAAAGATTTGGGACTTTCACTGAATTAGGAGAAGGCACTTGAAAACCTAAGGCCCAAACGGCCTTCCCCGATAACTCGAAGGCCGAGACTGACAAATGAAATAGACTGCAGACAAGAAATTGTGAATGCTTAGAAAAAGTGTTTTCCTCAAAACGGAACATTTCCTCTAGAAGAAAACCCAAAGTCAAAGGGATGAGTAAAAAGTGCTTGCGATATGTATAAATGAACAACTAACACTAAAAAAAACTGATAACCTACCCTTAAGTACGGCAATTTTTTGCTCTAGCGATTGAAGCATAGATGGTTTTCGTTTGTGTGGAGAAAAATTACGCTGAGAGAACGATCGTTTCATCTGGGGACCGATCGTTTATAGCATAAAATGTGAAAAATGAGTCTTTTAGCAGACCATTATACTAAACTGATGCATACAGATTTACAGACTCAAAAAGACGCTCAGTCTTGGATAAAGCCTCCCCAATTAAGATATAATTATCTCACTATTTGTCAACAAAACTATCAACTTAAAAACACAACAGTCTAACTTAGCGGCACAGCAAAGATTTACGCGCACAATAACACTCGTGCCGAATGGAAGCGCATCGATTCAAGCGGTCGCTAATCGCCAACGCCGCGTTTGAAGTTATCTTTCTGACTTGCTAATTGTATTGAGTCTGCTAAAAAACCGGTCTGCTAAAAACCCTAGCACTATTTAATTTCATCGGTTTGTGTGTGAAAAACAGAATATTTTGAATGAGTCTTCTGTTTTCCTGTGCATTAAATATATATATGAAGAAACCACTTATTACTTTATTAGATAAATACAAAGGCAATCAATTTTTTTTTCAAATAATTAGTGTCGTTTTTAGTGTCTACTTAGGTCTTTTTTCTCACTTTTGAAAATTGGAAAACTTTTTTTTCAGAGTTTGAAACAGTAATAATTACATCGGTATTGGATTAATCAGTACACTACGAGATACGTATTGAAGCCGTTTCAAAAACTATTGATATCACACGTGCAGAGATTAAGAAAAAATGTTTACAGATGCCATCTTCACAAGGTATAATTTATTTATTTAACTAATAATTACTACTCAAAATCTCTTCACTTTTTGATAGGTTTAAGTTGAGCAGATTTTTAGAAAAAATGTTTCGTATGTTTTTTATGTCTAGGTTGGAAGAAAAAACGTGAAGACACTGAAATATGCACAATTTGCTCATTAGCTTCAAAACGAGGGTCGTGGGTTCGAAACCATTTTCGTTGCAGTTTGAGGGTTCTCAAGGTCATCCGCCTCCTCAAGATGGGAATGGCTGACCAAGATGACCATACAGTGGGTAGGGTCAAAAAAAACAAATGGGAACAACCGTATTTTGATGGCGTCAAATTTTACTGTTGGTCGATCAAAACTGGATGTCATAAAAAAGAACCAAAGAGGGACCTTTTGGATGGGTAGAGGTCGAATATTTAGGGGTCGTCTTAAATCTGCTACTCAACTTAAGTACAAAGTCATTTATATTTGATTTTTACTGGCATAATTTAACAGCTTTGAAGAATAAAAGCTAGACCGTACAGAAAAACATGTAGTACAGAGCCGAAGAAAACTATTCTGGCCAGATAACTTACAAAACAGATCCAAAAACAGAAACCAGTTGCATCTTGTAACAGAGACCAGTTGCTTATCAACTATATATGTACACTCGTATTCAGAAACGCATATTTTAAAGCCTGTGCATTCACATTCTTCACTTTTTGCATTGAAAATAACCGATTGTTGAACAAGATTAGTAATCTGGTGTTTTGGAGTTCATCATTTGGAGAGCCACAAACCAATTCCGTTTTAACTTTTAATTCAGCTTTTGAGTTTATAAAGAATTGCAAAAAGTTGAAACATACAGAATTAATTAAAAAGAGCAAATAATCCTTCAGAGCGCCCATTTTTAAAAGAAAATCTTTGTCAAGGTCACCTTAAATTTCAAAACTTGCATGCAAAAATTGTTCACGTTTGGCAGATTTCTCTTTTCAATTATTCAGCGGATTTAGAAGGGGCGCGAAGCAACTAATTATTTATAACTGTCATTTTTTAAACCACACTTTTTTACGATTTATTTGCGCTTCTCTAGAACTTTTTTTTTGAATCGAAGCTCCAGTTATTATCAAAGCAACGCCTTCAACGTGTTGCTATATCGCAGTTATCGAAAAGTCTGTTTGAGGATTATCTTCAAATCTTGACCAGATTAAACAACGTCACTTCTCTGCACCAATCGTGTGAAAACTTTATTGCTTCAGTTCGAGGTCAAAGATCTAACCGATTGTCAGACCACCAATAAATAATCCTCTTAAAGTCAGGCAATCATCATCAATGGTATGTTTTGATACGATCGATCTTTGTTTTATCGACGAATCGCGCTTGCTTAGTTTTTGTGTACGACTGAAACCTCGGGAATGCTAATATTTGAGTGTCAAAGCCCCCACTTTGGAGTTGAATTAGAATAAATATTTGAAAAATAAAGACACTTATCTTTTATTATTTGCAAGTAGAAAGACAAAAGATCCCAAAAGCAAACATAGGCTGTCCAAAAGTACTTTTGACGTGTTTACTCAACCCTTTCTCGATAGTGAGTCTTTGAGATGCTTCTAGATCGCTCTTCAAAAGAGCTGATAGCTAAAAACTCGAGCCTAAAATAGATGGATGTTCATTACAACTTTGAATCAAATCAACACATCATTCATAAATTATCTATAATTTAAGCCTGACAATCCTCAAAAACGTTATTATTCTGTTCATGAACCAAATACTTTGCCAACATGCGACCTTGCCAAAATTATTCTGTACATTGTGTTGTTGTAACAATTTTCCTTTTCTTTGCGGGGATCTCTCAGGGTACTGATGATGCAAATTTAAGCGAAGTGTGTTTGGATCTTACTGCAAGAACGGTTGAAGCGCTTGATTTGCTCAGAGATAAATTTACAGATGAGAGCGAATTGAAAAACGGCTCCCAACAGGAACGAAATATTTCGCAACCATATTTCACGCAAGACGCTTTCAGCCGCTTGATGAAATCTGTTGGGCTGGGGCGAGGTACTATAACAGTCAGGACTACAGAACATCACTGGAAAATGATGGTGATCAGCAAGAAAACCAAATCGACTACTCGCTTTTACGAACACGGGGAAAGATCTAGAAGGAATCATGACGACATGGATTCGGAAGTTATCGCTGCCGACGAAGTTCAAGTTCACATTGACCCCAATGTGTTCATCAATGGCGACAAATCCGAGAACCCGACGGTGAAACCCTTCAAACATCAGACTCATTCGACATTAAGATATAATTATCTCACTATTTGTCAACAAAACTATCAACTTAAAAACACAACAGTCTAACTTAGCGGCACAGCAAAGATTTACGCGCACAATAACACTCGTGCCGAATGGAAGCGCATCGATTCAAGCGGTCGCTAATCGCCAACGCCGCGTTTGAAGTTATCTTTCTGACTTGCTAATTGTATTGAGTCTGCTAAAAAACCGGTCTGCTAAAAACCCTAGCACTATTTAATTTCATCGGTTTGTGTGTGAAAAACAGAATATTTTGAATGAGTCTTCTGTTTTCCTGTGCATTAAATATATATATGAAGAAACCACTTATTACTTTATTAGATAAATACAAAGGCAATCAATTTTTTTTTCAAATAATTAGTGTCGTTTTTAGTGTCTACTTAGGTCTTTTTTCTCACTTTTGAAAATTGGAAAACTTTTTTTTCAGAGTTTGAAACACTAATAATTACATCGGTATTGGATTAATCAGTACACTACGAGATACGTATTGAAGCCGTTTCAAAAACTATTGATATCACACGTGCAGAGATTAAGAAAAAATGTTTACAGATGCCATCTTCACAAGGTATAATTTATTTATTTAACTAATAATTACTACTCAAAATCTCTTCACTTTTTGATAGGTTTAAGTTGAGCAGATTTTTAGAAAAAATGTTTCGTATGTTTTTTATGTCTAGGTTGGAAGAAAAAACGTGAAGACACTGAAATATGCACAATTTTCTCATTAGCTTCAAAACGAGGGTCGTGGGTTCGAACACCGTTTTCGTTGCAGTTTGAGGGTTCTCAAGGTCATCCGCCTCCTCAAGATGGGAATGGCTGACCAAGATGACCATACAGTGGGTAGGGCCAAAAAAACAAATGGGAACAACCGTATTTTGATGACGTCAAATTTTACTGTTGGTCGATCAAAACTGGATGTCATAAAAAAGAACCAAAGAGGGACCTTTTGGATGGGTACAGGTCGAATATTTAGGGGTCGTCTTAAATCTGCTACTCAACTTAAGTACAAAGTCATTTATATTTGATGTTTACTGGCATAATTTAACAGCTTTGAATAATAAAAGCTAGACCGTACAGAAAAACATGTAGTACAGAGCCGAAGAAAACTATTCTGGCCAGATAACTTACAAAACAGATCCAAAAACAGAAACCAGTTGCATCTTGTAACAGAGACCAGTTGCTTATCAACTATATATGTACACTCGTATTCAGAAACGCATATTTTAAAGTCTGTGCATTCACATTCTTCACTTTTTGCATTGAAAATAACCGATTGTTGAACAAGATTAGTAATCTGGAGTTCATCATTTGGAGAGCCACAAACCAATTCCGTTTTAACTTTTAATTCAGCTTTTGAGTTTATAAAGAATTGCAAAAAGTTGAAACATACAGAATTAATTAAAAAGAGCAAATAATCCTTCAGAGCGCCCATTTTTAAAAGAAAATCTTTGTCAAGGTCACCTTAAATTTCAAAACTTGCATGCAAAAATTGTTCACGTTTGGCAGATTTCTCTTTTCAATTATTCAGCGGATTTAGAAGGGGTGCGAAGCGGACATCAACCCCCCCCCCCCCAGGGATTCGACCCCCTGCCCACCCAAGGGCCCCCTCTTTGTACTATTTTGATATATCCAATTTTGCCTGTCTGATCCTTAAAAAGACTACCAAATTTCCAAATTTTCGAATTTTTTTTTGAAGCCCTCCCCTCTAGAAAATCTTAGATCCGCCCTTGTAATTAATTCTGTCGTTCCAATCTATTTGCAACTAATTATTTATAACTCATTTTTTAAACCACACTTTTTTACGATTTATTTGCGCTTCTCCAGAACTTTTTTTTTGAATCGAAGCTCCAGTTATTATCAAAGCAACGCCTTCAACGTGTTGCTATATCGCAGTTATCGAAAAGTCTGTTTGAGGATTATCTTCAAATCTTGACCAGATTAAACAACGTCACTTCTCTGCACCAATCGTGTGAAAACTTTATTGCTTCAGTTCGAGGTCAAAGATCTAACCGATTGTCAGACCACCAATAAATAATCCTCTTAAAGTCAGGCAATCATCATCAATGGTATGTTTTGATACGATCGATCTTTGTTTTATCGACGAATCGCGCTTGCTTAGTTTTTGTGTACGACTGAAACCTCGGGAATGCTAATATTTGAGTGTCAAAGCCCCCACTTTGGAGTTGAATTAGAATAAATATTTGAAAAATAAAGACACTTATCTTTTATTATTTGCAAGTAGAAAGACAAAAGATCCCAAAAGCAAACATAGGCTGTCCTAAAGTACTTTTGACGTGTTTACTCAACCCTTTCTCGATAGTGAGTCTTTGAGATGCTTCTAGATCGCTCTTCAAAAGAGCTGATAGCTAAAAACTCGAGCCTAAAATAGATGGATGTTCATTACAACTTTGAATCAAATCAACACATCATTCATAAATTATCTATAATTTAAGCCTGACAATCCTCAAAAACGTTATTATTCTGTTCATAAACCAAATACTTTGCCAACATGCGACCTTGCCAAAATTATTCTGTACATTGTGTTGTTGTAACAATTTTCCTTTTCTTTGCGGGGATCTCTCAGGGTACTGATGATGCAAATTTAAGCGAAGTGTGTTTGGATCTTACTGCAAGAACGGTTGAAGCGCTTGATTTGCTCAGAGATAAATTTACAGATGAGAGCGAATTGAAAAACGGCTCCCAACAGGAACGAAATATTTCGCAACCATATTTCACGCAAGACGCTTTCAGCCGCTTGATGAAATCTGTTGGGCTGGGGCGAGGTACTATAACAGTCAGGACTACAGAACATCACTGGAAAATGATGGTGATCAGCAAGAAAACGAAATCGACTACTCGCTTTTACGAACACGGGGAAAGATCTAGAAGGAATCATGACGACATGGATTCGGAAGTTATCGCTGCCGACGAAGTTCAAGTTCACATTGACCCCAATGTGTTCATCAATGGCGACAAATCCGAGAACCCGAAATTGAAACCCTTCAAACATCAGACTCATTTCGACATGGATCGACATCCTAATGAACTATGTCTAAACTCAAGTTCTCTTATAGCGAAATATAACTTCAAACAGGAAGTCATCACTTACCCAGAAATGGTACAAATGTGTCCTGAAATACTCAACCAAATAGCCCAAATGGCATGTGTGCATCATACAGTTGATGTCGAAATAGTAATGGACGACGACTCTAAATCAATGTCGATGCTACATCGAATCATCTTCGCGCTGATGATCACAGGTGCAATAGGCGCGCTGAGTATTTCAGTTTCCTTTCTTCTCAAACTTTACATCGATAGACATCATGGAGTGAGCGAGGGCAAGAATTACAAACGGGTCATAACATTCTTCATAGCATTGGCTATTGGAACTTTAACAGGAGACGCATTTTTGCACCTAATTCCAGAGTCAATGCACAGTGAAAGTGAAGAAAAAGAGCACGCTAGTCATTCTCAATTGGCTAAACGAATGATAGCTGTAGTTGCTACAGTTTATATCTTATACTTCATCGAGAAAACTCTCGAGGCAATCAATACATCGCAACAGACTAAAGAAAGCGAGAAGTATCAAGAGACAGAAACAGAATTGAGGAGAAACTTAGGGAAGATATCGATGACTTCGCAAGAATCTGAACTTACGTCAAACCATCTGTTGCCCGAAAATATCTCAGAAGAGACTCCTCGCGTTGTTTCTTCCGCAGCTCCTATTCTTTGCCACTCTAATGAAACCTCACCCAAAAAGGTGCAAACCAAAGACAAGTTTACATTCGAGCAAGTTCCACAACACGATCATAATGTTCAAGAAAGACCGAAGCTGACGATGCACGATTCATGTAGTGGACATAATCATGGTCATAGTCATGGCCATAGTCATGGAACCTCGAGGTCCATGATGGTCATAATCGGTGATGCGTTTCACAATTTCATAGATGGTCTTGCAATCGGCTCCGCTTTCTCGTCTTCTCTCGTTGACGGTCTGGCCACTTCAATCGCGGTAGCGCTGCACGAGATCCCACACGAAGTCGGCGACTTTGTCGTTCTTGTCAGCAACGGCGTGAAACCGAACCAAGTGCTGAAAATGGCGCTCATTTCCAACACCGTGGCACTTGCAGGAGTTGGAGCCGGAGCACTGATTGGATCCAGTGCGTCGGAGTCCGCCTACGTTCTCTGCACGGCCGCTGGCTGTTTCATATACGTTGGATTCATAAACATGCTTCCCCATGCCATTGACACTAGTGGCCCAGATTTAGTGGTTCAAGGAGTGATGCACGTGCTTGGTATTCTGGCAGGACTCGCTATCATGACACTAATCGCTCTCCATGAAAGCAACATATCTGATTTTGTAGAAAACTTATTTAATTAAAACTGAGTTTCAATCATGTTTAACCAGTACCTGAGTCAAACAAAATGTCTTTTTTTTTCTATGACTTTTTTCACTTCTCGGCAGTGTTTTTAAAACCCAGATTGAGTGATTTAGGCCCAAGATTCATGCTTTTGATTAATCCAAAAGCAATATCCCAATCCAAAAGCATTCCATGGAAGCGAAGTTGAGCTTCGCATCATTTGCGATACAAAAACCAATGAAAACATTTTGGGTCACGATGCTTTGTAATTGCTTATTAATTTATTTATCTTGTAAATCTCTCTTTTAATTATGGTATTTTCCCTGATGCAATGAATAGGGCAAAAAATTTTGCATTACACAAAATAGCAGCAAACTCAATTTGAATAACTTCGCCTTTTTCACTCTTAAGTAGTTGTAGCAAAATTATTTAAAGTTATGCATGCCAGATTATATAACTACCTGGAAAGTTTTGGAGTCCTTTTTGAATGTCAATTTTGTTTTCAACAAAAGTTTGCTATACCGGTTGACGCATTCGCTGAATTAACAGAGGGGTTAATAAAGATTTTGAATAAAAACTGCTCGATCTGAAAAAAAATCACTTGATACACTTGATTGTTATAATGTCCTAAACAAAGTAGAAAGAATGATGTTTTCTGCCCCAGAGGTTTCCAGCGTATATCCAGGTTTTATAGGAGACGAACAGCTCTCCTTTATTAATCATTTAGATAGAATGAAATTAAATTGCGTCGAAATGGCGATTTGATATCAATATTGAGATTTATTGTTCCTCAACGCGGTTCAACAATGCATTAGACCCAAAATCTCAGATTTCTGAGGGCAGTTTTCGCGAAATGTCAAATAATTTCAAAAGTAATCAAAAATTCAAAATGTGACTTTCCGATGTGTAAGTTTTCGTGTAAATTGTTCGAAGTGAAGATTAAAACAGGGGTGCTTCCTACAACATTTTTTTTCACATTGAATCCAAAATCTATGATTTGGAACGTGTTCCCGCTCTGATCTCCAAACGAAAATAGTTGAATCCGAATCCGTAAATTAATAAGGAATATTTTTCGACAAATAACTCAGTCAATAGATAAAATTCGGCATTCTCTATCGATCATAACATCATATAACTTTTTATCATCTGCCCCGAAAATGGGACAAATCGGCGCAAGAACCGGTAATAATGTCCTTGAGACAAACTGCTCTTTTTGGCGGTCAGCCTTATTCAAGGCTGAACCGAATTAGAACCAAAAAAACAGTTAAAATAGGATGTCCCCCGTTTTTAGCATATTAATACATGGGCAGGTGGGAGACTCGAACCTACGTCAACTGGCAAGTTGGTATAGTCGGTACGTTAGCTTAGGTCACTCAGCCAACTGTGCTTGTTTTAACATGTACTTATACTGTTTTTCATGCATCTATACTCTACATTTGCGTTGCAACATCCTCCCCCCTGAAGAAGGAAGAACAGGAGCGAGCTTAACGGTCGGCTGCATAATACGTGTTTTTATCGGTCAAGAAAACCAAGCAAACATGCCAAGCAATAGATTTGAAGTTTAAATTAGAAATGGAACAAAGCTTACGAAGCGGAAACAAAACCGAAAACTTTGTGCAGACATCAAAAAATGATTAAATAAAAACTTTTTATGATTTCAAGTTCCCCTGAAACTACAATATACCTCTTTTGCAAATTGTAAAAATCCATGATTTAAAAAATTCATGATGTGGCAACTAAGCCGACATAACTTCAGCAGAAAAACAAAAAAGTTAGCCGGAAAAAGTTTTCAATTGCATTCATGTTGGAAAAAAAATCCGGCAGGGATTACACTCAGGCCTTAGGTTGCAAAAACAACGACGTTACGTGTAGGCCAAGTGCAAAGGAATCTGAAAGTTGTAAGGATTCAATGATAAAACAGTGCAGGGTGGCCCCTTTACTGAGCATAAAATAGATACCTCTCTCTTTTCGCGAGAAAAGATACCAAAAAGATTCCAAACAATTTTTTTCAACAAGAAGACACTTTAAAACACCGCTAAAGCTGTTCAAAAAACAAATGATTGCAAAAACTTTAAATTTCACAATTGTTCCACAAACGAAACAGCTACCGGGTCACGTACAGCTTCAAGCTTGGGGTTCTTTTTTTCCAATTCCTCGACCAGCTCTGTAGCTCTTTTCAACTCATCATAAGTGGAGGATATGTCTCTTTACACAGCTCCTGGAGTTCTGCGTTTGAAAACTTGCAACTTGCTGAGATCGTCTGCATACGCCCTTTTTCCTGTATTCGCTACAGTTTTCAATTTGGTTAAATCCTTGTACGCTGCGGACATTTTGATAAGTTGGTGCAGCTCAGCTGGTATAACATAACTTTACCAAAATTCGGTACCAAAATTCTTGGATTATTCGCAGAGCGCCATATACCTCAGAAGCTGAAGCGCTCATGTACTCCGTTTCCGTAACATTCATTGGAGAGAACCCAGACTCTACAATCATGTTTTGTCCACAAACTATCATTACAGAATCAATTAGCGTTTGTAGTTCTCAGAACGCGTCTGAATTTCCTGCGAGGTAAGAAGTGCGCAAAATGGTAGATTGGTCGTCGCAACTGAATTTGTAAGCAGTGATGGCGTCAAGCACGGCAGAACACCATAGAAGTAAATACATAGACAACTCGATATTCAAAGACAGGCCAATTTCAATTGTCATCAAGTAACAGCAGTTACGCTTACATTCCGCAAAAAAAACAATCCAGAACTCCACAAACGACACTTTCTGTTACAAGTGGTTTCGTCGAGGTGCAACCCAAACAGTTTACCACAGTATAAGTTTTGCAGCTGCTCTCGCGCGTACGCAGCTAGTGCATGAACAGCTAAAAAAAAATTAGCTTTCGTTTTTCCACAGTTCAAAGCCGTAAATGATGAATCGGGGAACATCTTCTGGTTGTAGCTAAGTCTTTTTCGAATCACAAATTCGCTAGACTGAAACGTCTGCTTTTTCAGAACAAGACTCAATACGTGCATTGCAACAGCATTCCGTGTACCAGTTTGAGTATCACAATGGTTGAAAAGCGCTGCATGCATAGCCGGCTGTCGATTGAGAGCTCCAACTTTCAACCTTAGACATTCAACTGACAGAAAATTGAGTTAATTAAAATCAGAAACAACAGTTTTGCATCAACGGTTCATCTGGTTTTCTTAACGTCAATGTATTCACTCACTTATGCACTTCCGAATTTTCGAGTCAATCGAGATCGCCCATTGGTTACGTTAATCCGCTTTTTGTCCAGCTGAAATTCCAAAAACTCATCATCGCCGTCCACCAGTCGTGCTTAACTGAATTCGCTAACAAGAGCTGGAGTGGCCTTGCACTTACCCATTTCACATCTGAAAATAGTTACCTGGGAAAATAAGTTACCTAAAAGTGATTTTTAGATACCAGTGTCTTAATAGATACGAAGTCGCCTGCTTGAAACAGTGATGAAAAGTTGGTTAAGGGACAAGTCTAGTTACTGATTACAAGACACTTGCTTTCGCAAGTGTAGCAAAAGAAACAAGTTGTGTCTCACTATAATTGATTTTTGTCTTTCTTTTGCTGAGATAAACAAAATTCATGAGCAAATTTACATTGAAACATCAGAAAAGAGAAAAGTTTTACATTCCCATGACCAAAAATTGGCCGTTTTCTTTAGAACCTGCCCTTCGATCAAAATAATAATTTTCAATATGACACCTTATGCTTTTCGGAAAAACAAGACAATTAAAACCCGGGTTTATTTCGAATGTTGTAACAAAGTTTGCGGATCAAAAGTTTAAATGTTTATTGATAGTTAACGCGAATTATATACGCACCATACCCGTTACAGTTTCATGAAGGAAAAAGTGATAGTATTACCAAAAATAAGATGGAAAACGATATTTCACGATGTGCGACAAAATCCGACAAAAATCTCAAAACTGTTTAGGAAACCCAATTTCCAATAACAGTATCATTGAAAACGATGTCCCGCTGTAGCAAAAAAGTTGGTCTCTGCTTTACAGAAACAACGGAAGATGGGCAAAAGATTTCGTCCAAATTTGTCACAAAAACTGCTATTATTGAATAATTGCAGTTTGTTCAAAGTTTTTAGCCTACTGTGATCATGTGAAACTCTTATAGGTGCTGGTACTTTTAAAACAACGCCAAATCCATACTTCGAATCAGATACAATTTTTACTAAAAATCGATCAACAATAAAATTCCGCTCGTTTTCGTATTATTTACTGGAAAAACCACAGACTATTAAAAACTTCAGTTTCAAGCTTTAATAGAACATGCGATAAAAAAGATCAATTATTTTAACCCCACGAGATTTTTTTTATCAGACAACCAATCGGCTTTTGCTGCAGCTGTTTCGAAAATATTGGAACCAGATAGGAAGCTGAAAAATCAATTTGTTTATCAAATCTGTTTAATCTCAGACTTGGGAAGGTGGTTCTCGAGAAATGTCAAAAAATAGTCAGAAAATCAAAATTGTGACTTTTCCGAGGGCCACAACTCTTATCGTCAGCAAAAAAGTTGGGAATAGTCGCATAAGCAAATGAATTTCCTGCAACACGTTCTTTGAATTGAACCCAAAACCTCAAATTTGGCAGGGTAGTTTTGAGAATATTAAAAAATATGACTATTCCGAGGGCGAATTACTTTGTAGTATTAAACAAATTGGGTGTAGCCTCTCATGCAGGGTTTTTTTCGATACCATTCTGTTCATTGAAACCAAAAACTCAGATTTGAAAGGGGTATTTTTCGAGAAAACGAAAAAAAAAATTAAACATATGATTCAAATATTCCCCCACATATTTTTTCGAACGCTTCGACAGAGAGGTAAGTAAAAACAGACTCTAGGGGAGTATACAGGCACACAGGGGAGTAAGCGGTCTTTCAATTCATACCAATTTTTTGAAAATCGAAAGAAGCTTCTGCGAAACACTAAAATTTTTCAAATGAATTAGGAACTAATTTTCCTAAAGGAAAAAAAAGTAATTTCAAGAAATCGATTGGTAAACATACAACCAACATGAAAAAAGTGGAGTGGTGTTCAACTTGTGCTTCCCTTGATTGAACCAAAGCTAAGTTTTCAAGCCAATAAAAAATAGGCTGAAATAATTCGGGATGAAGAGTTTTGTTTAAGGGAAGCAAAAAAAACAAAGGAAATTCGAAGTCAAGGCAAGTAAAATTACAATTTGTAGGAGCAAATCAAACAATGAAAGCAACATTGAAAAAACAAATATATTCAAATGTTGGCCTTTGTTCAAAATCTTAGTTGTTTAGTTACTAAAATAAATGAGAAGATTTTCCCAAAGACATAGCTTTTCTCATACAAAAATTAAGAAGTCGCCGCTTCTGCAGGATAAATTTTCGCCAATTTTTTTAAATTAAAGATTTGAGCTTTTTTTCAAGAAAACTAATTTCTTAGAAAACGCTCAGAAATTCAAAAACATGATTTTCCGAAATCCATATTTTTTTAGAAAAAAGTAGGTCGTGGCCGCAGATAAGATTACTCAAACCGGGTGTCTCGTTTCAACGCTTAACCTAAGAAAATTCAAAATAAATATGAAAATAATGGTCGAAAAACCAAATTTTGAATTTTCCGAGGACAAAAAATTGTGGGTGGCAGCTGAGGCAATAGACCTTCCAAATACCCGTTATTGATCCATTTATCAAAGCTTTCAATGTTCGATGGGCCAGACTTTTTGTGAAAAAAAAATTGGACGTAGTCGCATACGAAATAGAACTCCCTACAACCAGTTCTTTAGATTAAACCCAAAATCATATATAGATACGGGAGCGCATTTTCTAAGAAGTTTCAAAACGATTTAAGAAAACAGAGAAAAAATCAAAAAGTATTTGCTTATGCAAGAGAGTTTTTCACAACTTGCTATCTTCATTGAACTGTCCTTAATCTTAGATTTGGTAGGTCAGTTTTCGAGAAAAGTCAAAAAAATTTAAAAAACGATTAAAAAAATCAAACACTTGACAATTTCGAGGGCCATAACTTTGTGTTAAAAAGTCTCAGATTTGGGAGGGTAGTATTTGAGAAAACGAAAAAAAAAATTAAAAATATGGGTAGAATATTCTCCCATAGACTTTTTCGAAGAGTAAAAAGAACTTAGGGAAGCATGTAGGCAGACGGGGGAGTAGGCAGTCATGTAATTCATACTAATCGGTGGAATGGTTTTGAGAAAACGCGAAGGTTTTGCAAAAAGTGAAAAAAATTTTCAGAGCATCTCAAAAAACAATAACAATAAGAAAATGCAATCTCACTCATCTTTTTCATAGTTCTTGTTTTTATTTAGGCGGGAATTTTGGGCAAAAATATCAAGCAAGACATTTGAACTTCAAATTAGCAACGAAAATGAAGCCCGTGTTTTTGAGCAGACACCAAATAAGCCCAAAAAAAATTCGTTTTAAGAAACTCTTAAAAATCAAACCCTGGAACTACAATGAACCACACTTGAAACATCATTGGAAAGCACTTGCAGTTACTGTGGAACTTGCTTATGACAAAAAATTCCATGTTGTAGATGATAAGTCGATAAACCTTCAGCAGTTTGGCAAAAAAATTATCGGAAAGTTTTTTCATTTGCACACATACAGAAAAAACAGGGTCCGGTCCTTAGGTTGCAAAGACAACGGCGTTACCTCTAGGTCAAAAGCGAAGGAACCTTGAAGTTGTTAAGTTTCAATAATAAACTACGTTGAAAGGTTGTTTATGAGAAAAAGTCTGGTTCCCGATTATGTAAATCAAACATAAGCAACAAAAGCTTCATGTGCCTCAAAACATAAGCAACAATTACAAAAGTTCGGATTAATATAGAATCAGAAATACAATTCACGGCCTCGGTGTTGGTCATTTTAAGAATATTTAGGAAAACGAATATTTGAAATAAACTTAATCATTGGAATGGTTTTTTGCAATTCTCCCAAAACATACAATAAATTTAAGCGAGAAATTAGTAGCTGAATGAGATATTTGTTTAATCCAGTTTCATTACTTAATTTTTCACACAACTCAGTTTAAGGTGTCAGCTAGAAGAAGAAAAACTTCAAAAACGACAAGAAATTTCAAATTTTTGTATACATAGTACGTTAGTACAACGTGATATGTTTCTCGTCTAGTAGCGCATTGATAAGAACCACATACCCTGCCTCAATTGAACTTGGAGTGATTTCTCAAACGGAACAATTGGCGCATCAACTACAACGCACTTTAACTAACCTCTACTGGTCGAGTTTGCAGTTTCTAAGGTGCCATATCTTTTCAAAAATTTGGCGGTGAATTAGCTTTTCAATGTTCAGCATTGATAAATCTCAGACCCCCTTCGTCTTTGAGCTGAACGCTACAAAACTTTTACCACAGCAATTTGTTTTGGACAGTTATGTTTGAAAATTAACCTTTCGACCAGTGTGAATAATTGAAACGCACGCGATTTCGTTCGGTGCGTATACAAAACAGTCCCATACAAAAGAGTCCGAAAAATCAAAAGGTTCTAAACAACAGTCCCATTAAAACAGTCTAAAACCACTTGAATTTTTTTACCTTGATCTTTTGGCGCCGACAGAACTGATCTACGCTTTAAAAAATCAAACATGAGCGTAATTAAAAATCAAAGACCCGAACATTGATCAATAATTCAGATCAAAATCAAAGGCCGCATGGTATCGTGGTTAAAGCGTTAGACTCAAACTCTAGAGCTCAAAGGATCGAATCCCCGGCGGCACAAAAATTTTTCCAATTGTCCGAAAAAGGTTGAAATTTGGGTAAATATGATAACGGGTGTATCTAGGGTACAAAAAAGTGAAAAATCAAGGATAATAGTTAAGTTTTTATTGCTTGGCAATATGGATTTACTCTGAAAACTGAAAACAAAAGAAACTTCTGATTATAATTTATTATTATAACTACATCCTTTCAAAAACCCAATGATATCGTTGGGTTGATATGACCTAATCATAGTAATTAAGTTCTTGTCGAGTTTTTAGTACTTAGCCTTTTAGGGTTGGGGACCAGAATCGTGAACAAGGAACTGCTCGCCATCATGAGTTTTCTGTAGAGCCAATTCAAAGCCAGTAAGCGATGTTGGCTCTGCCATCTTCGGTCTTTTTTTCGCGTCGAACTCTATTTACAGTTTGCTGATTAGAAGAATAACTTGGTAACTGAACAGCTGTTTCTCGGTTCACATCACGTTGGGCTGCGAAAATAGTCTACCGCGTTGTTACATCAGATACTGCTGCTGGATCTTAGTAACTTTCTGAACTTACGTTTTTCGATGTCAACTTGATCGGGAAAGTGGCAGTGATCTTTACCGATCTCAACGGAGTCCTCTTTTGTACGCAAATGGCCATTGCAACTACTTTGTACGCAGCGCCAGGAAAGAGAGTTGTTTGACAGTGTTCGGTGTTTAATATCAGCATACCCTTCAAAAATCATGAACCCAGAACTTTCGTTAGGAAGCATTATTTCCATCGATAGTTAGTAAATTTTGTTTCCATTGAGTGTTTCCAAAGGTTCGAACTTGAACAACATGTCTATTTTTGCATGGATGAAAAAAAAAGTCCAATTTTCTATTTTTCGTTAACTTTTATGTTTCGCACAATATTGCTTTTAATGAGTGGCCGCTGCTGTAATCTCTGTTGTTCTATTTTCTCTGCTATACTACCTTTTGTTATCTGATTAGTTGGAATCAAAATGTGTTTAATCCGAGATAAATTTTCTTATCAGCTTCTGGAACAATTATCACTGTGATCAATGGGATTGTTTTTTGGGCTTTTTTTCGGACCATTTTTGGGACTGTTTTGTATGGGATTATTTTTTGTACTTTGCCATGGTTTTCGGACTGTTTTGTATTGGACTGTTTTGTATGGTACTGTTTTGTACAGACATGTTTCGTTCTACTTACGCGTAAGCGGCGGCGAATTATCCATGCTAAGAAATCATTCCACAATCAATTGATGCAAGATACTTGCTCTATCAAAAAGACAATATGCCTAGTTCAGTTTTGTTTGCGAAAAGTTACCAGTGCCCCAGTTTTACGTCATCCATTGTTGGTAAAAAAAAGTTTTTAAGGCGTCAAAAAGTTTTTAAGGCGTCAAACACGGAGAGCACGCGCCCAGAAAAAGCAATCTTTTGGACAAAATTCTTAAAAGTGCTTAACAACGGATTTAATTTTTTGTGCCAAAGTGACGTACTTTGGAGAGTTTTGCCAAAGTCTTTATGGTGTTTCAGTGGGACTCAGGGGGACAATTTGATTGAACTTAACTTTTTTGAAGAACATCCCCTTTAAAAAATCCTGTGCATGTCATTGGTCTAAGATGATTTAAAAGACATAGTCAACAGTCATTTGGAAAAAGCCACTAAACGCAAGCGAGCAAAAAAGTTACTTGAGTTGTTTTTGAAGAACTTGCAAATTTGTAGCAGTTGGAACAGTTGCAAGCTGCCCGAGCGAAAAAGAGCCCGGCCCGAGGGCACGAAGTGCCCTAGGCCATCTTCAACTATGTTCTAACTGTTGAAGAGATTGTTTTTGCTCATTCTGAGGGAAAGATGCTAGAAAATTGTGAAAGAGCCTAGAAAGTTGTAAAAGAGCCCAGAAAAGTGCTCGAAACTATGCAAATGATTTCTTTTTTCATTCATGCATTCTAATATTTCATTTTTCATTCATGCCTTGTCGTGAAAGAACATGTGAGAAAGAGCAAAAACATACTCTTCCAAAAATCGGAGAAAAAATATAGTGTCTTAGAGCTCTTTGAACTTGAGGCACAAAAAATTATTGATAAGTTTTTGATGAAATTACACCATATTGAGAATAATATTTTTTTTCGCGTCCATAAAAAGAGTGGAATTCCTCATCCTTTTACCAAATGCAATTGAACTTAATGGAAAATATTAAATTTGGTTACAAAAAAACTTCAAGTTTCCACGTCTTAAGATATAAAATGCAGCACTAAAGCTCCTTGAATTTCACAAATAACCTATGATAACTTTTTCTTTTGGTAAAAACAACTCAATTTGAGAAAACTGGATTAAAAAGTAAAGTTTTTTCTGCTGAAAAACATTTTCCGTTTCAAAAAGGGATCAATTGAGCAATCTCCCCCTTCTCGCTGGAGGAGGAGAGATAGCTCAATAGGTATCTGCAAAATGTTTACACAGAGGCGAAGCGGAGCTTCGTACCACTTGCGACACAACACATAGATAGAAAACTTGTCAACAAAATATTTCGAATCTTGAAAAAAAAAAACTAGATGAAACGAAACTTTTGTATAATTTCAAAAAAGCTGGTTGTTTTTCAGATTTATTTCTAACAAAAAACAATTTTGTATAACTACTTGTTAACCCAAAACCTTAGTTGTTTCTCTGCTGAAATAAGCTCGAAGAGTAAACTATTTCGAGATTATCGCTTTTCCCCAGGAGACATCAATTCTCTAACAAACAATTAAGGAGTCGCCGCTTCTGCAGGAACCATTATCGCAACCGGTTCTTTCAGCTGAATTTTTCATCCCAGATTTGAGTGTCTAAAAATTTCTATATAACAGTCAAAAACATTGAAAAAAAAACAGCCAAAAGGTTTTCCAAAATCCATAACAAATTCCTGCAAAGAGCAGATTGTGACCGCTGAAGCAGTTATAAGTCTCAAAACTTGGTTTTTTGATTGAACACAACCTGAGAATTACCTCGGTAGTTTTCGCGTGAAGTCGAAAAGTTTGCAAAAAACTGTCAAAATGTCGACTTGTTTGAAGGCCACAATTGTTTTCTAAAACAAACAGGGCATTGCTAGTTATAAAGGTAGGCTTTCAACAACCTGTTGAACCTGTTGTTTCGATTAAACCTATGATGTCGGATTTTACAAGATATCTAGCGAGAAAAGCCCACAAACCGGTCTCAAATTAAAAACTTGACCTTTCCAAGTCTTTGCTTCTGGTGTGAAAAGTAGGGGATAGCAGCTTATGCACAAAGGATTTACCCATTTTGTTACTTCGAGTCAAACCAAAATCTCAAATTTGGGAGGGTAGTTTTCGAGAAATTTCAAAATTTAAGAAAAAAAACGGTCAAAAAACCAAAATTTTGACTTTTCCGAGGGTCAGAACTTTTGGTTTCAGAAAAGTTTGGTTTCGGTGCAGTCGCATATGAGCTTACCACAATCCGTTCTTTGAGTTGAACCCAAAATCTCAGAAATCGCAGGGTGGTTTGCGAGAATAGTCAGAAAACGGTCAAAATATCAAAAATTTGACTTCTTCGAGGGTGATAAATTTTTTGTATTAAAAAACTTAAGAGTTGCCACTAGCCGATGCAGAGGAGCTTCCGACTGCCCATTATATCAATTGAACCCACAATATTAAGTTGAGAGCTTGGTTTTCGAGAAAACCTAAATTCATTCACAAAACGGTCAAAAGTCAAAAATTTTGAACATTCCGAGTACCATAACTTTATGTGCGAAATTTTTTTTGGCGCAGTTGCTTATGCAGAGAGCATGTCAAAACCCGTAATTATCACTGAAATCAAAGACTCCGATTTTGGAGGCTAGTATTTAAGAAAACGAAAAAAAATCAAAAGCAAGGGTCAAATATACCCCACATACTTTTTCGAAGGATGTTGACAGAGAGGTCAAGTAAAGAGGGATTCTAGGGGAGTATACAACACAGGGAGTAAGCGGTCAATTGAAAACTTTTTTTGAAAGTTAGTAGAAGTTTCCGAAAAAAACTTTTCAACTAAAATTGGAAATAATTTTTCACACAGAGGCGAAGCAGAGCTTCGCGCCACTTGCGATACAACACAAAAATATTTTAAAAAAAACAAAAGCCGAGAAAAATGAAAATTTATGGAAAAAATGTAGGTCATATAAACTTTTATATATCGCGATAGCAGATCATTACAGGCAAACATGCCAGAAACTTGAATTTTAAACAACAACAATGGAACAAAATTTACGAAAAGAAACAAAGCCGACAATCTTTGAGCAGACACAAGATGAGCCAAGAAAAATATTATTCTATAAAAAACGTCCACTTTATACAACAATGGACAACACTTGCACTTGCAATTATAATGAAAAATGTTTACAGCACAAGAAAAATCAGTGATGAGGCAATTAAGTCAACCATCTTTGAGCTGGAACCACCTGAACCGAAAAAAAAAACGATAATTCGATTTTTTTTTCATCAAGGTTGTTGTCGTTGTTGTGTTTGTTGTTGCTGTTGTTGTTGTTGCTGTTGTTGTTGTTGCTGTTGTTGTTGTTGGTGTTATTGTTGTTGCTGTTGTTGTTGTTGAAAAGCCTTGTAACTAGCATTTCTCGGGGCCAGGGTCGCCCAAACAGCGAAGAAACGAAAAACAACAATTCAATTTTCTCGAATTTTTTTCCGACTTGCTTGATCTGATAAAAAAAAACAAGATCCGGCCACGAATCGAACCCCAGACCTTAGGGTACAAAGGCAACTGCTTTACCTCCAAGCCCAGGGGGAAGCAACCTGGGACATGTTAAGAGAAGGTAAGAAAAGTGAAAAGAAGTCATTCAACTAATGTTGTTAAACAAGTTAACCCGAAAAAAGTCTTTATTCCAGTTTGATAACGCTTGCTTATCGCAAGCGTAATAACAAAATGAACTTTCAATAACCGAGTGGTAAACCAAAAACCGACTGAAAAAAAGTGCGGAGAGGAGTATTGAAATTGATTTTCCCTTGAAAGAACCCAAAACTAGATCATAAAGCCGATAACAAATAGGCCGAAAAAATTTGGATCGAGAAATTTTTTTAACGAAACAAAATGAATATTTCCCGTTTGAAAAAATACTGGTCAAGGTCAGATTCGAAATCAGGACCTTTGGCGTCCCAGGAATATTCGTTACCTCCAGGCTAATGGCCGACTACGCATAGAAGTTTGATATCATTATGAACCAAGATACAAGAGATTCTGTTCATAAAGTTATTAAATCGAAAAAAGTCTGTTCCGATTTGAAAACGCTTGCTAGTCATGCTTAATAACCACTCGAAAAAAATTTGAATGTTGGAAAATCATAAGCCAAAACACCAATGTGGAACACCAAAATTCACACCATCAAAACTCAATAAGTACTTTCTGATTGAAAAAAATTTACTAAAACTGATGGATCTTAAGCCGGACGAATTTTTGGTCTAAAATTAAAAAACGCGATTGCGTGCATTATTAAGGTGCTAAAAACACCTTCTTTGGTATTTAGATGCAAAGTTAGAACAGTAAACCTGGTAACTAGCTTTTCTCGGGGCAATGGTCGCCAAAATTTGCAAAAAAAAATTAATAATTTTAGGTTATTTCTTTTTCAAAAATGTTTCTTTAAATTTAGAAAATGGAGGTGAGAAAGATTGCTGAATTGATCCCAAAAAAGAGTCTTCAAAAATATGAACAGTAAGTGCCTAGTAGAAAAAGTTAAATCTTTTAATGAAGTGGCATGAAAACAAGTAACCAAATTTTTTCACAAAGCATAGACTGACAAAATGTTTCCTGGTACTTGAATAAGTGCCATAAAACTACGCCAGGATATGGAAGAAAAAATTCTTCCATGCTTAGTTGGAGCCGGATTAGTGGCGTAAACCTAAACAGAATACTATAAAGGAGCCGAAATCATAACTGAGCATTGTTATCAGTTGACTGCAACACGTTCCATCGAAAGAGGTGATTAACAAAGCTTAAACATGTATTGAAATGAATGATAAATGTTGAGTTGAGGATAAAGATCCTCATTTCAGTATTAGTTTTGAAAAGCTCAGGTAAAGACATTGAATTACGAAGAGTAGCGCATATTCATTATTCAATTCAATAGAATTCAAACAATTCTTTTAAAGATGTTTTTTTTTATAAATTCAAATACACTTTTTTCATTTCAAATGGTCACAATGTTCAGCATAGAATTAGATTTCTTTCATTTTCTCTATTTTTGCGTACAGCAGAGATAACAATTTTTCATACGAAGCTATATGCATAATTCATAAATGGTCTACATGTTCGATAAGAGAAACTGAAATTCGCTCACTGAAGAGCATGTACCTGAATGTTAAAGAGGCCAATTATGATGTCACTGTTAAGTGTGAAAGAATTTTTGGGACGCGCATGCGTCATGAAAAGGTAAATTGTCTTCCTCCATTCAGTTTTGAATCAGTATTCCTGTCCCTTTAACTAATAAGATGTATTTTTTACAGGTAATTGGAAAATAATATGCTCATTAATTTTCATCCATTTGCCAACTTATTCGGCTTACTTCTTGTTAAGGAAAATCCAATAACTCTACAATGCCCCCAAATATGAACCTTTCAGTTAAGTTTACAAATAAGCTGAACCAAATAATTCGCTACTTTTGGTTTGTTTCACGTGATTTCTCAGATCGTTTTCTTTTGGAGCGGCTGCCACTGCCATGGAGCCACTGATAATAAGGATTTTGATATTTTTTGCAACTTTCAAACCGACAACACCAAGATGCCACAGAAAATTGTGAACTTTTCTAAAATTTAGAAGATGAAAGTGAAACGCACAATTATGTCTCAGAAAATACAAAAACCCGTGCTTTAAAAGCGCAAAATTCTGTGAAAGCAAAAAAAAAATCTTTTTTTTTGTCCTAAGTTTACATATCATTTTTTATATCGGCTCAATCTGCACACTCCATTTTTGTGCCCTATGATGAGAATACATTAGGCACGAGTATTCATTAGACAAAACCGAATTAAAAACAGAAAGACCGATAGATCAAGCATCACTCTGCAACTTCTGCAAATTCTGACACACTTAAAATGATCAAGTCTCCCCAAAAAAAAAAACATAAGCTAGACCATGTCATGGTGAAATTGCTCGTAATTATGCGAAGGAACAGAATAAAAGCAGCCCAATTGATTCCGTTGTAGTCTCATCAAAAGAGGTTACTATGACTAGCGTCATTGAAATTAGAGACAGACGTAAAACCAATCAGCTAAATTCGCATGACTAAACCTTCAAGGATCTAATTATATCAGATGCGGGCACAAAATCGAAAGACCAACAAAAATACTTTCCTTTTTTTTCAAATAGAGAATAAGTAAATAACCCCTTCATCCTCTTTTGGCAGAAGACTATTATTGTTTGAAATGAATTCGGTTAGTTGATCCTCCGATTCAGCGGCGCATAACATCAAAATAGCGCCCAGCTCAACATACAGGATGTTAATCGCAGTTATCATCACCATGACGCTAACAAAAAGCATCTATTCATCATCGCTTGGCTGGCGAAGCCATACAGTTTTTAATGGCATAGCACAATTAAAATCGCAAAATCATTAATGCATGAATGTTGATTGGGAAAATAATGGGAACTCACGTAAGACAATTGCGGATGTCCCGCAACCTCTATTTTGAACTGGAATGCAATTTCCTATTTCTTATTTGTGTCTGACGTAAATAGGTTGCTAAGCTTCCGATACATTCAGTTGTTAGTAAATAACTTCACAGGAAGAAAGGCATCCTTTTCAACAAACAAATTGGTACGCTGAAAACCGCAATAATAAAAAAGATACATGAAGCAATTTATTCAACGATATATTTTCACATCAATGAATAAAATTAACACGAATAGCCTTTGTAAAACCAAAAACTATTTTCCGCCCCCGAAACCTACCTACAATACAAATTCCTTCCCGCAAAAGACAAAAAAATAGAAATAGAAAATATATCTAACATACTTAAAACAAACCAAGGTTTATGTTTTACAAAGGTAACCAGAGTTTAGCGAAGCACATTAGTAAGATTACTAAAATAAGATTTCTGCAAATTCTAAGAAATGTTGATTAAAGCACAGTAAAAAAAAACACTGACCAAAAGCATTAGTATCCTATGTTAATACTTGTCTCCAGCAGCAAAACAGCTCAGAAGATCATTAAAGACTTCGAAGTATTTCAAATGTGAGTATGCACCGAAAACAGATATCATTATATTGTTCATATAGCAGAGTTCGGTAGATAGAGTTTGATACCACTCCTGATTCCGACTATTTGCTGAGTCATGCGGACAACACTTCTGGTTGGCCTCCGATTTGATAACATCAACTTCTCGGTGGGTTCGCAGGAAGTGTTGCTTAGTCGGCTCGGCCGCGTACATTTGAACCGCGAAGTAATTCAGCAGTGTAGCATACTCACACTGGGTCATTTGCAGCTTTCTCAGGGCATTCACAGCGCCCCAGAACTTTCGAGATCCGAGGAGCAAACAATCATCGAAACAGCCATCATTATGTTCCATTCGTTTGTACAGGACGTCAACAAAGGGCAAGACAAGGAGCACGGACATGATCGGGAAAATTACCTTTCCCGGGTCGGCTACATCGAATTGATTGAAAGAGGAAAAATTGCAGGACATCTTTGCTAGATTTTGAAAAGCTAAACTGCCAGGTAAAAACTCGAAGCTGATGAATTGAAGTGTGAACGATTGTACCTCCTGCAAACAAACCCCGAGGTCGCTATGAGTGCACGACAGTTCAATTTTCGGCAGCCAATTTGTGCTTAGGACGGTAAAGATATTGTAGCAGTTTGCGAACCTCTCGCACTCTTCGTGTGATAAATGGCAGTAGTTTAACGGATTTATTGGTACAGGTTGGTTGGTCAATTTTTCTCGACCAGATTTTTCTGCGCTCATATTGCAACATTGGTTATTGTTCTCCTGCTTGGGACTCTAAACAGTTTAGTTCTTGTTTTGAACGAAATCATTATTTCATTATTGGAACGGATCTTTCACAAGACTTGGAAAGTTTTATTGAAAAGCATACTTCACGTCAGTTGGGCATTATACTCAAGCTGAAAACGAAAACGTGACCTTTTTCATAATATTAACCCAGATAAAAAATTTGGGGTCCATAGGTAACTTTTTCCAATTCCGCTGGAAAACTAATTTCTATTTTAGAAACAGCCAATCACTTGTTCGCGCCATTTGAATTTGTTGTTAAAGAGCAAATTCTGCTTTCACCTTCCCGAGCGAATTTGAACCAAAAAGTCAAGCAGCAAAATCGAACAAACACGACCTATATTAGTGAACTGCCCATTTTGCAAAAAAGAAGAAAACGAAAGGTAATGTAACGACGAGAACACAATACAGACTTGAAGCAGTTGTTATCACATGACGGCATGATCTAACAAACAATTTGAGGATACGGCCACCACTTTTGGGCTGTGCCTAATTCTGACCTATTAATTTGGTTTTGGCAGTTCTCATACCGATTTATGATCATCGGGATCTTTCGTCTGTCCAGGGAGCCAGTCGAACAGTTCGGGAGAAAAACTTCTTTCCTGTTTAGTTCTGATGTAAGGCTGAAAAGAAACCGTCAAACATTTAGGCTATGGTCACTTTGCGAAACTGATAATGGACATGAAAGCAGAAAACGAAAAACAAATTAATGCTGACATTACCGTCAAGCTATACTTTACCGACAAAGTAACTATTTTCATGCTTTTGTCTTAGTGTACTTAATTCTTCAGTTTTAAGAGAAATCTTTTAATCTTAGAGCTTGTGAAGGAGACTGCTTGCGCTAGATATTGATTACAGCCAGGGGCGGATCTAAGACTTTCGAGGGTCGGGGATTTTTCAATGTTTTCTCGACCTTTTTTTAGAGACCGCCCACATCCCAATAAAGACCCTATTTTGACCAAAAGTTGTTCACCGCAGACAATTTTTTGAAAAAACAGGCTAAAAACGACCGTTTTTGAACACTTTTGGAAATGTTTATACCAAAATAGTCGCATTTTTTTGGCACGCGCTCTCGCACAAAATTAGTATACATTGGCCTCAAAGTCGCCCTTAAAAAAGCTTTTAAGTCGGTCGGTCGAAAATGGACGCGATCAAATAATACCAAAGGGGTTCGAATCCCTGAGATTTCCACCAACCCCACACACGCCCCCCCCCCCCTTAATCCACCTGATTACAGCACAACAACGTTTTACAAGAACATAATAAAAGATTATTAACAGGCTGTATTTCGGCTGGCTGAAAACAATCTGGGTCAGGCAATTCCAGAAACAGTTCGCCCTCAATACCGGGCAAATCTGCAGGGGGTGTGTCATCTACCATACTGGTATTCACAACATTTTCTTGCGAACAGTCAGTTAACATGACGGAGCGCGTTGAACTTCCATAAGAAGTCGATGTGGATGGGGAACTTTGGTTTGAAATTGTTGGAGCACTTCCAGGGTTACTGAAGCACTGAAATCCAGCATCCGGTCTCATGACTTGAGAGCTCGAATGAATTATAGGTGCTGAGTGAATCCCTAAACACAATTTAAAAAGTTACAGTCGAAACAGAGCTTCACACCACTTGCCATGCAACAGAAAAATCGCATGACAAACTAGACGACAGAAAATGACAAAAAGCTGCTAAGAAAAAATTTAGATCTACCATAATTTCCATATCTTCGGCTTGATTTTCTCTGAAAGTTCACTTTAAGAGAAAAATATCAAGTAAAACAATTCAATGTGAAACACAGAGGCGAAGCAGAACTCGCAACAAAAGCGATATAAAAGCATAAAAATGAAAAACTTTAAGAAAAAATCAAATTGAGAAAAACAGTCGAAAACGCAACCATCGTCATTTAAAAAAATTTTATTATGATTTAAAGACCGTATCATTTTTGGAAGCCGAAAAGAAATTAGCGTCTAAATACTTTTTGAGAGATTAGTTTTTAACACTTGAAATTCTTTACAACTCAACTTTCCTGAATTATTACACCAAAGGCCTGAATTATTACGCGATACAATACCAAAAAGCCGCTAGGAAGGAAAAAATGACAAAATTCACTGCCAAAAACACCAGATGCATCAATATGAAAAACAAAACTAGTTTGACACAGGAGAACACGACAAAAAGTAGCTCTAAAAAGTGCAATAAGAACAACGAGAAATAAGCCTCAAATTAGTAAAAATCTGGGAAAAGTAGTCATCAGCCAAAGAATAAGTAGAAAATAGTCTCGAATTAGTAAAAAATTTGTCCTCGTCCGGGATTCGATCTGCAACCTAGAGATTATCAGTCTCCCGTACTAAACACTCAGCTACAGACGCTTAATCAATAAAAAAAACTCTAGCCACAAAATAAGCAGAGAACAGATGCTATGAAATTTCCAATGTTACAGATCGCGATAATAGCAAAAGTACCAACAAATGAACACTTTTATTGAACCCTTTTATTTGCCAAAAAGGCTAGAAACAAAAGAAGGTTCGTACTAATAAACTACCGCTCGCGAGCGCGCTTGAGTAAAAGACATCAATCAGAAAAAAATATGTAACGACACTAGACTTCGAAATCAGCATCGGAATAAAACTGACCAAACGGTAACAAAACCGAAAACACCTGAGCAGAAACCCTTGAAACAAATTTTAAAAAAAATTTTGAACTAAAAAAAATCAGCCAATTTAAGAAACTGGATCATAAGCTAAGTTTTTTATTCGCTGGGAAATCTGAAATCCAGTTTCGAAACTAGAAGTCCTTCACGTATTTTCGCACAACTTCCTTTTTGTAATAGGAGAGCGAAACTTACCTAAATTTAAGCAGATGAATTTGAATTGAACTCAAAGAGTACATTTATACATAGAGGCGAAGCGGATTGCCGCACCTATTGCGATACAACAAACATAAAACAAAAAAATCAGCTGAAAATGAAAATTTTTAATAATAAAAACTAGGTCATATATACTTTCATATGTGTCGATAGAAATTCCAGGCAAACACGTCAGACATTTGATTTGTAAATCAGCAGCAACGGAACCAAATTTACGAAAAGAAATAAAGCCGACAATCTTCGAGCAGACATAAGTTGAGCAAAAAAAATGATTTTATAAAAAAAGTTTCAAGCCCCACCTTAAACAACAATGGACAAAAATTGCACTTGCAATTACAATGAAAGTTGCTTACAGCAAAAAAATCAGTGACAAGGCAACTAAGCCGACCATTTTTGAGCAAACACCAGCTGAAAAAAAAAAGATTTTATGACAAATTTTTTAATCTTTCAAGTCTCCCTCTGAAATTAGAATGAACAAAACTTGAACTTGCAACTACAATTTAGCCGACAAAACCTGAGCGAAGAAACGAAAAACAACAATTCAATTTTCTCGAATTTTTTTCCGACTTGCTTGATCTGATAAAAAAAAACAAGATCCGGCCACGAATCGAACCCCAGACCTTAGGGTACAAAGGCAACTGCTTTACCTCCAAGCCCAGGGGGAAGCAACCTGGGACATGTTAAGAGAAGGTAAGAAAAGTGAAAAGAAGTGATTCGACTGATTTTGTTAAACTAGTTGTTAAGTTAAAAAAGTCTATATTCCAGTTTGATAACGCTTGCGTATCGCAAGCGCAAAGTGCTTCATGAATGCATCAATCTGTATGAATGCAAATCTGTCGTTATTAAAGCACTTTTAAATCATCAATTTTTTTGCATCATCAAGACCCATTTAAGTGAAACTAACTTCATTATTTTATTCTTATTGAAAATCCGAGTTATTAAATTGATTAAATAACATGAGGACTGTCAATTATACAAAGAACTGTTTCAATCAGAAAAAATACTATGCTTGAGATATTAAGCCGACAAAAAATAAAATAATAAAGGATGGTTCAGAAATTCATTTTGGCCTGGCAAAAAATTCAATTTTATACCTACTAAAAAACACAAGGTCCCGTCGGGGCCCAAACTTACGGCCTTAGGGTGCAACGAATCCCTGCTACCTCTAGACCAAATGGGAGGGAAACTTGGAATTGTTAAGGTTCAATAACAAAGCAAGCTCAATTTCTAACAGATTTGTAACAAAGCTATTTCAAGTGAAGCAAGTCTAGTTCCCAATTACAATGCACTTGTTCTCGCAAGTATAATTAGCTTCGAAAAAAATATATACTAAGCGGCAAAATTCAAAAATATAGTTTTCAAAGAGAATATTTAAAAAACTTAAAAATGTAAGCCTCACCCTCGCCTCGACGAAACATTTAGATTAGAAAATGACGCAATATGAGGCCACTGAGCTGTTATAAAATAAGCCGAAACTTATGCCGATAAAAGAAATTTAGAAAATCTGAAATTATATAGCCAGAACTGGTAGGTTTAAAAACCAACATTCAAACTCAAGTTTCGACAAACGGGCGAAGCGGGGCTTCGCATCACGTTCGAAACAAAATTGAGTGACTATGATTCTGCGCAGATAAATAGGAAAATAAAAAAATTTAAAGAACCTAAAAAATCCGAAAAGTATTGAATTGAGTTACCTGCACCATTAAAAATTAACAAAAGACATTCAAATGAAAGTTAAAAACGTTGAACCTTCAAAACCTTGTGGAAACTAAGCCGACAAAAATAAACAGACAGATTATAGTTTAAAATCGCCAAGAATTATGGTTTGCAGAAAAACAGGTCCTGGCCATATTCAAACAACAAGTCTTTGTCGTCTCAAGCAGGGGGTCTTACCACAACAACTGCACAGCATGATACATTTAATTTAAATTTATCATTATCTTAAGGGCAATAAGGCAAGTGAAAACACGAGTAACGTTCTCACGTGCGAATACTGTGAACCAGGGGTTCCAAAAAATTAAGTGGAGCAAGACCAATCAATTATTTGGTATACCAATCAATTAATTGTTATTGGGCACCTAGACCAATCAATTATTGCAATTATTTTGGAAGAAAGAAAAGAATGGTAAAACAAGAATTCAATCCTCTTTACGAACACAAACTATATAATATAATAACTGTAAATCACTTAAACTGTCTGTGAAGCAGAACAAAAACTGATGCGGTGATGCTGGCAACTAACTCCTCGTCCCAACATTGTTTGTTGGCGCTGAAAAATTGCATCATATTAGTTGCTGCTATTCTGCAGCGATTATTTGTTGAAAAGCGGGATTGCATCCGCTCCATATCATTAACTATCATAAACTCCAATACCTGCCAATTTATTGATTATTCAACAATCAATTAAATAATTGGCGAACGCCTGTCAATCAATTAATTGGACCAATTAAATGCCAATTAATTGGAACGGGATTCTTTGCGGAAAAAATCTAGCACCCGGTTGCAACAGTCTTGCTTTTGACAAGGATAAGAAAGCAGCAGCATGATAAGAAAGCCCATTGAAAGCAGCAGCAATGCCAATTTATACTTACTTTGTTTTCTAGGTGTACTATATTTCTGTGAACTTCTGGCATTTCTTCCGTACACAATGCGATCTTTTGACATTCCAGATTCGATGCACTTTTTGTAGCGACAGAGACGACAAACAGATCTCAATCTTGACTCCAAGTTACATCTTTCGTCATTTCCACATTTCAGAGGTCTGGCGTTTTTTCCTTGAGTTAAACGCAGGAAAAACAACTTGCATGACTCGCAAGTATACGCACCAAAGTGACGCCCAGAAGCACATGCTCCGCACACTACACATAGTCGCTGTGGATCTGAGGGTGCATATACACGAGTTGGCCCAGAGTCACTGCTTCCGTCGAGATCATCCGAACACTCTTTATTTGCTTTAGGTGCCATTGAAACAAAATGATCCAACTCAAGTTTTGTACATAGCAAGGAATTCTAACCGCATTAATCGTATAGAATAATTTTGATCATTTGTCACATGTCTTCATCTTGAAAACCAGATACAATTTTATCACAAGCGTAGCAAGAACAGCTCAATACATCCTCGTTAGTTCAGTTTTTCTCGGGAGTACATAACACCCAGTTGTCAGGTGAAAAAAATTAATACCTCTCAAACATCACATGATACAGCGAGAAAGCTGGCCCTTTCGTCACTAGCTTAAGTTCGGCCACCGATTCGACCAAACGAATCTGAGGCCCGTTTCAAGGGCATTCTGAATTTTCGCCCGCTCTGGCGCTTCCATGAGCTACTAAACTAAGATGCGTTGCGCTGAAATTAGGTTTTCTTTAAAAGTTATGAAGACTCTAAACTAGGTAAGTACAAGGACCTGGCGTGAGTCTTTTTAAGCGTAACAATAAGTATTTCGAACAAAACTTTTAATTTTATAAAGGTACTCAGTTCAAAAGAATCATTGTAACCGATGTTACAGTCAGGAGTCCCTTCATCACACTGTGTGCAATGTCGAATTTGAATATGACGAAACGAATTTTATGTAACATTTGCTCGGAAGTACATACCGACGGAAAATAAAGCTAGGTCTTAAAAGGACTGGCTAGCGCCTAAACGCAGCTCCACATTCTTCAACCGTCTCTACAAAAGCCAGTTCAATGTAAGGTCCATTATCATCACGTCGACAAAGTCATTACAATTAAAGCTATCGCCCAAACAACGCAAACTAACTTACTTTTATTTATTGTTAATGCAAATTAACCAAACAACACAAATTAATTTAATCAAAGATTTTACTAATTATTGTGATAAACTTACTAAAGAGTCTTTTCAGAATGACTAACAAACGTTTTTGCACATTTATGTGCAACTTCAGGTTTTAAAAAGAATAGTCTTTGTTCAAATCTGCCGCTTGTGTGTTTTTGCATATCATATGCGCGCTGGGCTTTCTTCTTCTGATTATCTAACCAAATCTCGCCATCCCAGCCGTAGGACAGTGAAGCTTCCCTGGCGTATACAGACGCAAGGAGTGCGCAGGTGTAATTACCTTTCAACAACACCCCAGGTTGTACCGTTTCTACCTTTCAATTTTTCGTTTTTTATTAACTCTCCGATTTAAATTTAACTCTTTGATTCATTGGCCATCCATTCCCCCAACTTTCTATGAAAGAGCTTCTCCATTGCCTTCGCTGTCAGTGTTTCAGGTGGATGCCCCGACTCCAGGCAAGGCGCATCCCGGACTTTTCACAGTAGCTTGTAATTGGCAAATTAAGGACAAAATATATCATGACAGCTCTAGTAAAATCTACAATTCACTCTTACCACGGCGCCACACTCCAAGATTTACAATACAAAACAAAGCACCTTGACACAGTTACATTTATTGCCGGGTTTAATGAAAACAGGCTGCATCCACGAATAGTTGAGCAAAAGTGGAAATTCTTAATCAACCTAATCACAAACCAGTTCCCGCCCAAAACCCTTATTATCCCCAAAACAATCCAAAGCTCCAATAACAATGATTTCCTAGCTTTTTTGCTTTCTTGCTCCAACTTTCTTGCTTTTTTATTTATAAATTCTTTTGATAATCTGACGATACCGTTCCCCCTCAAATAATGTCCGCTCAAACAACTTGTATCATATGTAACAACCAACTATGCGGCCGTTGAACCCAGCCAGCGACCACGACGAAAATTTCAGCTGCATTCCCTGCACCTCCTGACTACATACAACACTACAACTGAAATTCGAGCCCCTACAATTCAACCTCAACACGCTCCTTCGACTAACGATCAAAATCTTGACATTGCAAACAGCAACGATACTATAACAGCCACACCCGACCCCTGGTCAAATCCCACACCTGATCTAAACGGTAAAATAAGAACAATCTACCGCCAAGTAGTGCACTGGAAACCAGTCTTCTTGATCCTCGCAAAAAACAGAATTGGGTTTAACTTTATAGAAACTCTAAATAGAACCCTCAACTCGTTAATTGAAACACAAGAAAACACAACAATGATATTCCCTCACCCCATGCTATGTAAAACGAAATCGGAGAGTGATGGTTCGAATTCCAAAACTATAGCAAGAAAGCTTATGCAATGGCGTAAGGGCGAACTGGACGAACTTTTTACCGAGGGAAAAGCGCTGCAAATTCGCTTGGTAAAGAGTAAGAAAAAGAAAGTAGAAACTGAAGCACATCGATTTAATAAACTATTGAACACCGGAAAAATATCGAGTGCTATTGCTAAATTAATTGATACCTCCAAGGGAGTTCTCTCACACGAGGTAACCGTCTTTGATCAAACAGTAAACTGTTGAGTAAAACCTCATCGAGAAACACCATCCCGCGGAGCCAGTAAACAGAAACTATATATTATCATGCCCAGAAGATACAACCCCCTTCCACTCATCCACATTCGACCAAATAAACGCCCAGAAAATCAGGAATTCTGCCATGACAACACATGGTTCTCATGGACCCTCAGTTCTGGATGCAATTGAGTGGAAACGCATACTAACGCATTTTGGTCAACAGTCAGTTGAAATATCAAAGACAATAGCCAAAACCGCACAGAAAAAATCGACAGAAATACTAAGTCATGAACTTCTTGAACCATATGATGCCTGTCGACTAATTCCACTTGATAAAAACCCAGGAGTTAGGCCAATTGGCATAGGCGAGGCTATCCGCAGAATAATAGGTAGAACGATCACAAAGTGCTTATAAGCGAACTTATGGTACTGGGATTGAAATACCAACTATGCCTTGGCCAAAACTGTGGCATCGATTATGCCGTTCATACGCTTAGGAAGCAATACGAGAAAACAGATTCGGATGCAATATTACTGATAGACGCGGAAAATGCCTTTAATTACCTAAACCGGATTCTGGCTTTGAAAAACATTGCAAATACATGCTCATCTATACTACCCGCAATGCAGAACTCATACTCTAATCCATCCAAACTCTTAATAAAAAGGTAATCCTATCTAGAGAGGGAACCACACAAGGAGATCCATTAGCAATGGCAATGTTTGGGCTAGCCTTTTTGCCTTTAAAAAACTAGTCAGCGATAACAGCTTAACACCGAAATGGTATACAGACGATGGTAACGCAGTCGGTAATTTGAAAAGCCTGCGAAGAGTTCTTGACAACATTATCAAACACGGAAAATTTTTTGGATAACATGTAAAGGCATCGAAATGCCAGCTCATTGTAAGAGATGGAAAATACAACGAGGCGATAAAAGTATTCAAAAATACCGAATTTGAAACGAAGAAAGGGGCCAGAGTACTTGAATCTGTCAAAGAATCTGAATATGAATGTAAAACTTTCTTAGAAACTCAGTTAGAGGAACACAAAAAAATACTGAAAAAACTTGGCAAGATCGCGAAAACATCACCACAAAACGTGTACTCCTGTTACAACAAAGGGATACAAGAACAATTATCGTTTTTAGCTAAAACTACACCCAATACAACAGAAAAGATGCAGGCCTGCGAGAAGATACTGCAGGAAAATTTCATTCCAATTTTAATTGGTAAAGATAATATCAGCCATCAATTTAGAGACATCGCTTCGTTGCCACTGAAAAAGGATGGTCTAAATATCAAGCTACTTTCTGACTCTGAGAACTTTTTAGAATAGTCAATTAAAACATCGTCAGTCCTAGACAGATACAACCCATTAACAGCTTTATCTGAGCAAGAAAAAATCATTACAAAAATTAAAACATTTAAAACTGAAAGAACAAACCAAAAGAGAAACTAACATTTTGAACAATTTGAGCGACAATGAAAAATACGCACTTGAGCTGGACTCCGAAAGAGGAGCCTCAAGATGGTTAAATGCACTGCCTCTTAGCAGATATAATTTTAACCTGAATTCCGGGATGGAATTTATCTCAGATATGGATGGGAACCAACCAACAATCCATTCACATGTGTATGTGGTCAATCTTTTGACTTTACCCACGCCCTTTACTGTGCAAAGGATGGATACACCAACATGAGGCATAACGAAATCAGAGATACCGTTGTCACCCTCATGAGCAAGATTTGCTTTGATGTTGAAATCGAGCCGAAACTTCAGTCGTTGCAAGGCGAGAGCTTTATCAACTGTTCAACTCCAACTGATGAAGACGCTCGTTTAGATGTAAAAACAAATGGATTATGGGGCTCAAGGTTTAGCCGAATCTTCTTTGATGTCAAAGTCTTCAACCCGCACACAAAAACTTCACAACGACTACTGAAAGACGCCTATAAAAACCACAAACCACTAACTAAAAAACTCAAATTACCAACAGAGAGCTCTACAAGTTGAACAGAACAGCTTCTGTCCGCTCATTTTTGGCTGCACTGGTGGTGCCGCACCAGCAGCCAATCGGACAATGCAGCGCATAGCTGAAAAACTTTGTGAAAAAAGGCATTAAAGCTACGCAGAAACAAAAAACTATGTAAGAACTATCCTTTGTATACGTAAGACGGAATTCATAGACAATTCAATTAGTGCTGTTGTAGAGGATGGACGGTTGAAGAAAATACCTTCAATGACAATTCATTAAATGCCGACTTGACTTAATTCCTGCAATACTGTTTATTGATGTATTTATATAATGCTGGTACGGACCCTATCCAGCTTGTGCACGACCGTACCTTAACGGAAGGACCCCTTTTGTAATTTACTGTTTAAAAAAATTATATGCAAAGTTAGTGAGATCATGGCTGGGTTTCAGTATCCCCAGACCACGAGGTCACTCCAAAAAACAGGGCTACTATGTTACTATAACATTACGGTTGTTTTTGATCAGTAGATAAAAATCATCATATCCATCGGAGATAAATCAACATTTTTCCACAACTCATAGCTTCTCATATTCTGAAAAAAGAAATGAAAGTTGATAAAATTCAGTTCAAGATATTTAGGGAAGCTAAAGTTAATAAAACCAATGTTTACGGTCTTTCACAAGACTCTTCAGTCTTCTCAAATCCGGTCGAAGAGCTGTCTTCAGAGCAATCAGGAAATGTAGCAAATCTTCCCAATAGCCCTCCGACTTCTCGGGAATCGCTCGGTAACACATGTAGCCGTACAATCGGTACAACTAGGAGCATTCTTCGAATATTGACGAACACTTTTTTATTCCGACTAGCGAAAATCATCGTTATGACTTTCGCGCTTTTTCAAGAGTCGCTAATTTTCAATGTCACGACGTGTCTTTATATTCGAACAAATTTTCAAAAAATTACTTCGTCACCTCAAATTGGCCTTTCCCATTACGTTCAATTGAACGATTAACACCACTAATCATCCAAAACAGCCAATATTCTCACTTAACTGCTCCAAATAAAAAAGTTCGTTGATGACATTCAATTCAGGCTATTCTGGTCAAACGTCAAACTCTCCCCGGACAACCGGGTCAATGTCCTCATTAAACATTGAGTACTTCATCAGAAAGGTACAATGTCATCGAACAGAATTTACAAAATGCATGAAACTAATTTTTATCCGCATCACATTGACTCACTACATGCTATAAATAGCATCATAATACATTGATTTAGCCTTCTAACACTTTCACTTATCGTCACTTTGAGGATATGACCTAGGATAAAATATCTTTTCTGACTTTTAGTGTCCTTGTCTCATGTCAAAACTTCTCTCCTAGGGTTAAAAAAAAGTTGAGACGCCGGGCAGTCCTGCCAATCAACGAATTAAACTTATCCTAATCTAAGTCTCCCCTTTGGAAGTTAGTTGGAAATATTCCTGAAACTTTAAAATAAGAAACTCAGTGGTTAAAAGGAACAATGAAGTAATCTCTATCTTCAAGAGATTGCTCAAGTCTTTCATGTCACCCCAAAGTGAACAGTCTTTCTAATTGATCAAAAAACAATCATGCAGGCTGGAAAATTTTCAATATACTCTCAACTCAAGCCTTTCTAAACAAATAGAAATTTTTGTTAGAAACTTTAACTAAAATTTCAATTCAAATTAATAAATGCAGCAATTTCAACACAAAAAAGTACAAAATTTTCCTTTCATCATGTTTCAATTCCAAGCTGATTTGACCTGGTTTCTCATTTGAATTTTTCTCACAAAAAAAATTTTAAGTTTCAATTTTTTCTTCTTTGTTACTTCTTTGTTCATTTTTTTAAAAAAATTTTGTCGTTAAGGAATTCTAAAAAATCTAAATTCTCCTAATCGCCCTCTTTTCTGCATCTTTATATTCGAATTTTGTTACTGAGCCATCTCTTCCTCCTGCGACATCGACTCTGCACTCTTTGTTTCTATGTTTTGCAAAACAACGGTGGCCATTCTGACGCGGTTGGAGGCAGTCCTCTAACACCTCTGCTCTTCTACGCTTTGTTTGCAGCAAGATAGAGTGTCTACGTTAGTTTACTAATTTCTGCAGAAGATGTTGTGGAGGCACAACGTCACATTTTTCTGCAGATCTTCCTTTAAAGTTTATCCTCTTTCTGTTCCATCACAATCAACCGTTATCAACGTTCTTTTCACTGCGGTAGTTACTGCATTCCGATGTGTTACGAACGCTTGCTTGAAAGCTTGCAATCATAAGTACATCTGGTACGAACTATACACTCTGCTGTGTTGACATACGATTTTTGGCATATTCATACAACCAAGCAATCATGATGGCTCTGAACCACGGCACCACTCGTCTACGACCCATATTTTCTTTACTTCCATTGGAATGTTCATGATTTTACACCTTGTCTCAAAAAGATCTAAATCCGTTAGACAATCGAGTTCTTTTAACTCTTATTTGGTCGGTGCTTCCTGCCGATTGTTCTCTTTAACATGAGCGCACAGCCGTCTGATTGCCATCGTAAATCCAACTATCACTATTGTTGTGGGCTGTGATGAGTCTGATTTGCCGACTAGCGAAAATCGTTGTTCTGATTTTTGCGCATTTTCAGTAGTCACGAAGTTTCGAGGTGATGACTGTTACTTTATTTTCGAACAAAATTTAAAAAATTACTTCATCACCTCAAATTGACCGTTCCTAATACGTTCAATTGAACGATTAACACCACTAGTCATTGAAAACAGCCAATCTTTTCACTTAACTGCTCTAAATAAAAAATTCGCTGCTGACATACATTTCAGGTCATTCTGGTCGAATGTTATACCCCCGTACCGTCCGGTCAAAGTCCTCCTTAGACTTTGAGTAACACATCAGAACGGTACAGTGTCAATGAACAGATTTTACAAAAAGCTTGAAAAGAATTTTTATCCGCATCACATCAACTCACGTGCTATAAATGGCATCATATACGTGCTATAAATGGCATCATACTACATTGCTTTAGTCTTTCAACATGTTCACTAATCTGCACTCTGATGATATGACCAAAGGCGAAGTATCTTTTCTGACTTTTAGCGTTTTTGTCTCAAGTCAGAACTTCATCTGCTAGGGTTAAAAAGTGTTGGGACGCAGGGTAGTCCTGCCAACCAACAAAATAAAAAGATCCTACTATAATTCTGCCCTTCGCAAAAATAGTTATATTGTTCCTGAATGTTAAAATTAGGACACTCGGTGGATAAAAAGAACAATTAAAAAATGCCCATCTTCAAGAGATTGCTCAAGTTTTTCTTGTCACCATAAAATGAATAGTATTCCTAATTGATTAAAATCAATCATACAGGCTGGAATACTTAAGCCTTTTACTGTCCACTCAAGCCTTTTTAAAGTTTTTCTCACACAAAACAGATCTCAGTTTAATTTTCCTCTTTGTTAATTCTTTGTTCATTTCTTTCTTTTAGTTTTCGTCGTTTAGAAATTGTAAAACTTCTAAATTCTTCTAATTGCTCTCTTTTCTGAATCTTGTCAATCGACTATTGTTACTGCGTCATCTCCTCCTCCTGTAGTATCGACTCTGCGTTCTCGGTTTGTGTGTCTTGCAACACATCGGTGGCCATTCTGAGGCTGTTGGAGGCAGTCCTCCAACACCACTGCTCTTCTATGCTTTGCTTGCAACAAAGTAGAGTGTCTACCATAGTTTACTGGTTTGTGCAGAAGATGTTGTGGAGGCACATCGTCACATTTTTCTCCAGATCTTCCTTTAACCTTTGTTCTGTTTTTCTTCCATCACCATCAGTCATTTTCATTGTTCTTTTCTTTGCGGTAGTTACTGCATTCCAATGTGTTACGAGAGCTCGCATGAAAGCTTCCAATCCACTGTCCATCTGGTACGAACTGTTCACTCTGCTGTGTTTTTTGGCATACTCATGCAACCAGGCAATCATGATGGCTCTGAGCCACGACATCAGTCGTCTTCTGGCCCATGTTTTCTTTATTTTCGTTGGAATCTTCAAGAGTTTCAACACATTGTCTCAAATAAATCTAAATCGTTTAGAAAATCGAATTCTTCTAATTGTTCTTTGATTGGTGCTTCTTGTAGATTGCCTTCTTTAACATGAGCTTACAGCCATCTGATCGCCATCATAACTCCAAATATCACTATTGTTATGGATTGTGATGAGTCTGGCAAAACCATTGAGAGCAGCTCTCCAGAATCCCAGACCTACACCAGATTACTTCGCCCAGGATACCACCATGTCTGTAGCAAAAAATTGCATGGGAACTCATCATGTGTCAACATGATGCTTCTCCGTTTTCGTTTTTCTGACGCTTCCAGCAGTGGTCCCACTTCCATCACCCCTCAGTGGATTTTCTCACCATGGTCTACTGCATTGTAATCCGTTGCTGTTGATCATTTCTGCTTCTGTCTTTCCCATTAGCATATCCAATGAACTTCTTTCCGAGTATCGGTTCTAATTCGTCTCTGGTTCTTTCTGGAGCTGCGGCGAACATCTTGCAGAGTAATTCGTAAGATTTCTCCGACATTCTCGCAAGTCCTACACCTTTTGGCTCTGAGAAAGCTTGATCATCCTGGTGCCCTTTACATACACTGCTACGAAGTGTACCGGATAACGGCTTTTGCACATCGAAACCATCGTTGAGCCTGCTAAGTATGGAGTCCAGACAGTCTCCTACAAAGTTTATTTTGCCTGATGTTCATCTCCACTTCTATCGCTTCTCTCCATTTTCCGAAATGCTTTTGTTCAGTTTGTAACACTCCCGCAAATGCTTCTACACTGATGGCTATGACCACCTCAAGTTTTGAGGGAAAAAATCAAGAATGCTGTAGAATTCTAGAGCGGTCACTAGATTCTTTTTATTTGCTCCATGACAATCTGCTAATAGTTCTGTTTCCGTTGTCGTTTTCATCACTTTATTTCCAAACAGTATCGTCAGATGCTTATGCTGTCTCGCCAATGTTTTCTTGCAGTCAAGATCTCCACATATATGACTTTCTAGTCCACAGATTTTCACCAGACAGCTACCAGAGTTGATCCAGTCTTCTGGTCCCCAGCTAGGCAACTCTACACTGTTCTCTCGAATGCTCCTAGTGGCTATAGTCAACAAATTGAAGATGATGTAGAGGTCGCGCAATTTCTCTCTTTACATCCCGCATCACTCACAATATCGATTCAGCGTTTGGACTCGGGCACCATGATGGCTTCATAACTCCCATACTACCCTCAATATTGTGTTCAGTAATTCATCTGAGAATCCCAATCCGAGTCAGATTTCGGTATGGAAGGTGCAGTCACCTTTTCTTCCAATACAAGTCCTGGCTTTACTTGCTGGCTGGCAATACACTTTTTTGTTGATTTTCTTGACAACCAGATTTTCAGTAACACAGCTTGTTCAGAATCGAAGTAACAATCACGTATGTCCTCATTGAGGAAAGGATTGTACGCCAATCCAATAATCCCCGACACATAGTGGTCTGACTTCTTTTTGACTGGTTCACAGTATTCACTGGTCATCAACAGTATCCCCGTCGATTCTTTCGTGAACCTAAGCGCTTGATTTGTAAATCTTCGGATGTCGTTGATCTTCTTCAAGGGTTCCAAATTCTTTCTTATTCTGTCGCAGCGGCTTGCTTTGGTGAATGTCCAACAGCGCTTTTAAGAGCAAGATTTTTGGCAATTCACCGCTTCCTCTCAGCATTTTCGCACAGCTCCTTAGCGCATGTACCAAGATTTGTTGCAACATGAACCGGACGGAACAGAGATCGTCAGTGGAAGAAGAATGAGGCGACCAGGGGAGTGCCGGTGGTCCCCCATGTTTTAAGATAGGAAATAGATTTCCGGGACCGCTGGCTATGTATTAAAAAAGGGAATAATTTTTCGATATATTACGATAGAGAAGAGGTTTTCTAATGTATAAAGACAGGGAATGGTAAGGTTTCAGTGTGATAGTTAGAGAATGGTACAAAAACGAAATTTTTTGGGTTTTAGTTTTTTCGCAAAAATCCGGGCGCGCGTTATGTAATTAGTGGTTATCAGTATTGCGTGTAGATTGCGTAATAAAAGTATTACGCTTCTGGTGCATGGTAAGTTTCAGATAGTATGTTTCAGTACATTACTGAAAGTTTTTTCATTTTTATTCGCCAAAACATTTTTATCTTGAAAAAAAATTTTATGTTGAAAAATTAAAATATTTTTTTTTGGATTGTAAGTTTCAGATGGTAGGTTTTAGAACATTTTTGAGAATTTTTCAGTCTTTAATTGCAAATACAATTCCATATTTTGAAAAAAAAACATTTTTATATCTTGAAAAATTTCAGAAAAAAATTGGATATATTTTTCGACCAAAAAAAAGGAAGTTTCGATTTTGATTATGGGATTATAAACTAATATATCCAGGAATAACCTTTTTCCCAAAGTCTCTATTAAATAAAAACTTCATCTTATTTATATTTCCCTGGCTTATATGGGGGGAAATGACAAGAGGCAACATCTGTATTCTATCATCATTCTTCGTGTATTTCACAGAAGATTTGTCGTTAAATGCTTTTGTAAAAAAAAAGGAATATAAAGAGGTAAATTACATGAATAAATATACAAATCACTGCATCGTATAGTAAATTAACTGCTAAAAATTACTCTTTTGATTAAAAAATGCATTTTTACGTAAAACACTGATAAAATTTAAAACATGCACGTAATGATTATTTCTCAAGTTCTACTGGAAGAATTTAAAAAGAAGAAATGCTGAATCAATTGCGTAAGATCGAAACAAATTATCAATTTTTTGTAGCTTTCGAGGAACTTTTCGTCGATACATTTTGTCAAAAATGAGTAAATCGATCACTTTCTAAGCAAAGATTCGGCCAAATACTTAGTTTAATCCATTTGAGCAATCATGATTCAGTGTTCCCTTCTGTCATTGCTTAAAGCTGAGTTGATGATTGCAGAAGAAAATTTTGTTAATTGAGGTACTATATTAGAGGGGTAAGATCCCATATACTTGAAGCTGAGCTCTGGAATTTTTGCATGATTTGTAAAAGTGAAAAATCAACAATTTTTGCAATTCTTGACTGATTTACATCTAAAAACAAAGAAATTGATGGTTTTAAAAAGCAGTTTAGGACTAAAAATAAGATTAATGAGTTACATGCATTTAGATATCAAATCAACAAAGTCCCATACACAAGTCTTATGTAGTGGTCAAAATTTATTGAAAATTGTTTTACAGTCTAGGTTGAAGAAATGTCTCGGGTTTTCAACTTCATCTGCTAGGGTTAAAAAGTGTTGGGACGCAGGGTAGTCCTGCCAACCAACAAAATAAAAAGATCCTACTATAATCCTGCCCTTCGCAAAAATAGTTATATTGTTCCTGAATGTTAAAATTAGGACACTCGGTGGATAAAAAGAACAATTAAAAAATGCCCATCTTCAAGAGATTGCTCAAGTTTTTCTTGTCACCATAAAATGAATAGTATTCCTAATTGATTAAAATCAATCATGCAGGCTGGAATACTTAAGCCTTTTACTGTCCACTCAAGCCTTTTTAAAGTTTTTCTCACACAAAACAGATCTCAGTTTAATTTTCCTCTTTGTTAATTCTTTGTTCATTTCTTTCTTTTAGTTTTCGTCGTTTAGAAATTGTAAAACTTCTAAATTCTTCTAATTGCTCTCTTTTCTGAATCTTGTCAATCGACTATTGTTACTGCGTCATCTCCTCCTCCTGTAGTATCGACTCTGCGTTCTCGGTTTGTGTGTCTTGCAACACATCGGTGGCCATTCTGAGGCTGTTGGAGGCAGTCCTCCAACACCACTGCTCTTCTATGCTTTGCTTGCAACAAAGTAGAGTGTCTACCATAGTTTACTGGTTTGTGCAGAAGATGTTGTGGAGGCACATCGTCACATTTTTCTCCAGATCTTCCTTTAACCTTTGTTCTGTTTTTCTTCCATCACCATCAGTCATTTTCATTGTTCTTTTCTTTGCGGTAGTTACTGCATTCCAATGTGTTACGAAAGCTCGCATGAAAGCTTCCAATCCACTGTCCATCTGGTACGAACTGTTCACTCTGCTGTGTTTTTTGGCATACTCATGCAACCAGGCAATCATGATGGCTCTGAGCCACGACATCAGTCGTCTTCTGGCCCATGTTTTCTTTATTTTCGTTGGAATCTTCAAGAGTTTCAACACATTGTCTCAAATAAATCTAAATCGTTTAGAAAATCGAATTCCTCTAATTGTTCTTTGATTGGTGCTTCTTGTAGATTGCCTTCTTTAACATGAGCTTACAGCCATCTGATCGCCATCATAACTCCAAATATCACTATTGTTATGGATTGTGATGAGTCTGGCAAAACCATTGAGAGCAGCTCTCCAGAATCCCAGACCTACACCAGATTACTTCGCCCAGGATACCACGATGTCTGTAGCAAAAAATTGCATGGGAACTCATCATGTGTCAACATGATGCTTCTCCGTTTTCGTTTTTCTGACGCTTCCAGCAGTGGTCCCACTTCCATCACCCCTCAGTGGATTTCCTCGCCATGGTCTACTGCATTGTAATCCGTTGCTGTTGATCATTTCTGCTTCTGTCTTTCCCATTAGCATATCCAATGAACTTCTTTCCGAGTATCGGTTCTAATTCGTCTCTGGTTCTTTCTGGAGCTGCGGCGAGCATCTTGCAGAGTAATTCGTAAGATTTCTCCGACATTCTCGCAAGTCCTACACCTTTTGTTCAGTTTGTAACACTCCCGCAAATGCTTCTACACTGATGGCTATGACCACCTCAAGTTTTGAGGGGAAAAATCAAGAATGCTGTAGAATTCTAGAGCGGTCACTAGATTCTTTTTATTTGCTCCATGACAATCTGCTAATAGTTCTGTTTCCGTTGTCGTTTTCATCACTTTATTTCCAAACAGTATCGTCAGATGCTTATGCTGTCTCGCCAATGTTTTCTTGCAGTCAAGATCTCCACATATATGACTTTCTAGTCCACAGATTTTCACCAGACAGCTACCAGAGTTGATCCAGTCTTCTGGTCCCCAGCTAGGCAACTCTACACTGTTCTCTCGAATGCTCCTTGTGGCTATAGTCAACAAATTGAAGATGATGTAGAGGTCGCGCAATTTCTCTCTTTACATCCCGCATCACTCACAATATCGATTCAGCGTTTGGACTCGGGCACCATGATGGCTTCATAACTCCCATACTACCCTCAATATTGTGTTCAGTAATTCATCTGAGAATCCCAATCCGAGTCAGATTTCGGTATGGAAGGTGCAGTCACCTTTTCTTCCAATACAAGTCCTAGCTTTACTTGCTGGCTGGCAATACACTTTTTTGTTGTTTTTCTTGACAACCAGATTTTCAGTAACACAGCTTGTTCAGAATCGAAGTAACAATCACGTATGTCCTCATTGAGGAAAAGATTGTACGCCAATCCAATAATCCCCGACACATAGTGGTCTGACTTCTTTTTGACTGGTTCACAGTATTCACTGGTCATCAACAGTATCCCCATCGATTCTTTCGTGAACCTAAGCACTTGATTTGTAAATCTTCGGATGTCGTTGATCTTCTTCAAGGGTTCCAAATTCTTTCTTATTCTGTCGCAGCGGCTTGCTTTGGTGAATGTCCAACAGCGCTTTTAAGAGCAAGATTTTTGGCAATTCACCGCTTCCTCTCAGCATTTTCGCACAGCTCCTTAGCGCATGTACCAAGATTTGTTGCAACATGAACCGGACGGAACAGAGATCGTCAGTGGAAGAAGAATGAGGCGACCAGGGGAGTGCCGGTGGTCCCCCATGTTTTAAGATAGGAAATAGATTTCCGGGACCGCTGGCTATGTATTAAAAAAGGGAATAATTTTTCGATATATTACGATAGAGAAGAGGTTTTCTAATGTATAAAGACAGGGAATGGTAAGGTTTCAGTGTGATAGTTAGAGAATGGTACAAAAACGAAATTTTTTGGGTTTTAGTTTTTTCGCAAAAATCCGGGCGCGCGTTATGTAATTAGTGGTTATCAGTATTGAGTGTAGATTGCGTAATAAAAGTATTACGCTTCTGGTTCATGGTAAGTTTCAGATAGGATGTTTCAGTACATTACTGAAAGTTTTTTCAATTTTATTCGCCAAAACATTTTTATCTTGAAAAAAAATTTTATGTTGAAAAATTAAAATATTTTTTTTTGGATTGTAAGTTTCAGATGGTAGGTTTTAGAACATTTTTGAGAATTTTTCAGTCTTTAATTGCAAATACAATTCCATATTTTGAAAAAAAAACATTTTTATATCTTGAAAAATCTCAGAAAAAAATTGGATATATTTTTCGACCAAAAAAAAGGAAGTTTCGATTTTGATTATGGGATTATAAACTAATATATCCAGGAATAACCTTTTTCCCAAAGTCTCTATTAAATAAAAACTTCATCTTATTTATATTGCCCTGGCTTATATGGGGGGAAATGACAAGAGGCAACATCTGTATTCTATCATCATTCTTCGTGTATTTCACAGAAGATTTGTCGTTAAATGCTTTTGTAAAAAAAAGGAATATAAAGAGGTAAATTACATGAATAAATATACAAATCACTGCATCGTATAGTAAATTAACTGCTAAAAATTACTCTTTTGATTAAAAAATGCATTTTTACGTAAAACACTGATAAAATTTAAAACATGCACGTAATGATTATTTCTCAAGTTCTACTGGAAGAATTTAAAAAGAAGAAATGCTGAATCAATTGCGTAAGATCGAAACAAATTATCAATTTTTTGTAGCTTTCGAGGAACTTTTCGTCAATACATTTTGTCAAAAATGAGTAAATCGATCACTTTCTAAGCAAAGATTCGGCCAAATACTTAGTTTAATCCATTTGAGCAATCATGATTCAGTGTTCCCTTCTGTCATTGCTTAAAGCTGAGTTGATGATTGCAGAAGAAAATTTTGTTAATTGAGGTACTATATTAGAGGGGTAAGATCCCATATACTTGAAGCTGAGCTCTGGAATTTTTGCATGATTTGTAAAAGTGAAAAATCAACAATTTTTGCAATTCTTGACTGATTTACATCTAAAAACAAAGAAATTGATGGTTTTAAAAAGCAGTTTAGGACTAAAAATAAGATTAATGAGTTACATGCATTTAGATATCAAATCAACAAAGTCCCATACACAAGTCTTATGTAGTGGTCAAAATTTATTGAAAAGTGGTCAGCGTTCATTTTCTGTTTTTTTCTGGAGTTTTAGGTCTGAAGAAAAACAAAATACATAGCGCACAGACAATAACGATGGAAAGTCCCAAAAAAATTTTAAAATTTTTATAGGCACCCGAAAACTAAGTTCTGGATAATGAAACTGTTCAGCTGCATCCTGTAGTGAAGTCAAGTCAAAAACTAGGATACAGTATTGTAAAAAACTTCCATAGGAAGAGCTACAAAAGTTTTGTTAAGCTGCATTGCTTTCATTGTTGTAATATGGGGGCGACAAGGAGAAGTTGTATGTGATGAAATAATTGCTCTTCCACCCCGAAAAATTCTAGGCTCTCTCAAATGAAATAGTTGATAATCGAAAAAATTATCCTGAAAAGATACCGCAACAGCTGAATTTGGGTCCATTGCAACAGCTATTTTTCTGATTGGTAATTAATGATTACATTTTCCTGAACAAACTGGTTTTGATGAAAAGGAATGATAAAGTTTCTTGCTATAGTTCTGTGTAACTCTAATGATCAGGTTCCCTTTCCAAATTCCATTGCAAGTTTTCATAATTAGGTTCGGCTACTAAAAATTTTCAATTAAACATCGAACAATCAACAATTTTCAGACTAACATTTGGATTAAGACAGCATGTAAAAACTCAGCTCGACTTAGTTTAATTCGAACTTTGGATTTTGGTAGTAAAAAGTTTTCACAAGTAAACAAATCAATGGCAAGCTTGCCATAAAGTGAAAAAATTATCCCTGATCCTGAGGAGTTTGCTCTGTCAGTGAACGGAAACATATCAATTGCTTCCAGATATTCTTCAAAAATATATTCGTGGCAATCAAGTATTCTTTTATTACTCACTGCCATAGAGTTGATTTCGTTCAATATTTGTGCTTATTTAGGATACAAACCATTGGCGTTGTGAACCATTGTATTGTTAAAAAAACTTCACAATTGGAGAAAAAAGAATGTAGTAGAATATTTACATAAGTTAGGTAAGTTTGTGGTTCCTCATCTGAGTCATCATCTGATTTTGCTTTACATTTTGCTTTTTCTGTTTCAAAAGCAACAAACAATCTTCTTTTCAATCATTGAAGCTTTAAACTGCTGTGGGTATGGCGCAAATCTAATTACAGATTACGGTCCGTCTCAATTTCAAACTTCAAACTGCTTTCATCTAGAGAAGTACTGGGAATTATTTCTTGAGTGTAAGATAAATTAATTATTTCCAAAACTGGGACATTATCAAAAATCTACAAAGATGAATTTGTAAAAGCTACATACCAAAAAAGACTAATTTGATTTATACTCATTTTGCTTAGTCAAAAATGTCTTTGCAAGAGCGATTGGTTTTCGAACTACTTTTTTGAGAAATGGTGCTTCTAGTACTACGCTTGGATTTATTTTTTCACCTTCTAACTGTTTTCGAACTGATTTTGTTCCAACATCTTTTGCAAATGTTTCGAGTTTTTTTCGTCTACTGACAGCTTCTCCAATCTCTGGAGCTGCAATTTCAAATGAATCGCTGTTTTGCATGTCCATGAAAAATAAAAAAAATTAGCTGAACCTTGAGGAACCAATTCGTATCAAATTTGAATCAAAAACGATTATACGAAATCTAGCGAAACAAGAGAACAATTCATGAAATTCCTACTGACACAAAAAGAATTTTTTTGCCTGTAGTATCTCTTATTTCTGTTTTTATGCTTTTTTTAAACGTTTTTTCAATAACTTTTTAAATTTTAGATTTGTAAACGATTGATAATTCATGTACTGTCCTGTAGATATTATGTCTCCTTTTTTAATTTGAAAATGAAAGAAATACAACGCAGTAAGGACCTTTTTGTATCATCTACCGTATTATATTCTCTAACATCACCATAAATCATTAGATAGTGTCGTAAGAATACTGAGGATATTATTGAACTTTCCTTTCATTATAACCCCTGTCGGATTCGTTCTAAATCACAACCAAAATGTGACTCAAATCAGCACTTTGAATTACAAACACTGATTGATCCTCAGGTAAATAAATGGATTTTTTTGTGTTATCTTATCTACTGATACATGAAATCCGTTATTTTCATGTTTTTGTGTACCTATACGTTTTCGAACTTCGTCATTCACGGCTAAAACTATATCAACAATACTTGGATAGAATCCACGTTCAATATGCATCAGTTGAATCGTTCTGTTTTCCTCAGAACTTTCTCGCTCATCTATGAGAGTAAGCTTTCCCTCAGTAAGGTTTTGCTACAATGAAGGGTACGATATTTCTGAAATAGCAGATTCCCATTACCCTTTAAGATGTATTTGTTCCGGAGGAAAAATTGTAACAGAACTAAGACTATTATTCGGATAACAAAAAAAGTGAGCATTAGGAACTAGCTCAACAATAAAAGAATCCCTGCAAATTGATCGATAGAAACCTAATTTAAAAAATGGCATAACTTCAATCTGAACATCTTCTCAGCTCTCTCTCTCTCTCATAAAATGTTCCCAAAGTTTCGTCTTTTTTGAGATCTTTGAAAATGTAAGTGGGAAGTTTTTTTTGTAGATATGGCCGAAATTTCAAAAATTTCATCTGTTAACTGTGGCTTGTATCCTTTTGGGAACGGAATTTAAATTTTCGAGATTCTCACTCTATCCCCAATTTCCAATTTTGGCTTAGTATGTTTCTTGAACATGTTGTTAAAAAAACTGATGAAAAATCATTATTTTTCACATCTCTTAGAGATTTTCCACTAAGGGATGTTTACGACAGTTCAATAGTGAACAAACTTTCTCCATGATCTTCAATGTAACGATATATTAAATGTTTTGAAGACTGAAAAGCTCTCTCTACAAATGCAGTTTTTCTTTCACTCATTGTTGAGTGAACATCAGTGTCTCCTTGCAAAATTCTTACGGTGCCCCCAAGTTCTTTTCCTTTATCAACCCAAAAATTTTCAGGAGTGTTTTTTTTGAGAACTCACTTTTTTGAAAGCTTGTAAAGTCTCTTGGGCATACTTTAATTTCATTGTTTGAACTAATAAATATTTGACTCCATTGTTTTGACCAGCTATTTTTTCTACAAAAGCCAAGTCCATACACCAAGTTTCATTGATATATTTAGAAAAAAATGAAGCCTTCCGAAACGCCTGATTGGTGGATCAAATTTTGTATATGATGTCTTGGTTTATAAGATCTGTTCTACTTTTTTATGATAAACCACTCAGTTTACACAAGTTTTGAATAGATCCATACGCAGCTCTCCCCTTAGAAAACAATCTGCTTAGCCTTACCTTGTAAGTTTTTGAAAGGGATCCAAGTTCCTCTGTCTTTGCTTTGGCATTCTTGTTGATAACAAGTTTAATGGAAATATCTGGAACGTCGGTGTATTTTCGCTTCAGTGCACGCACAAAGTCTACAATAGATTATTTGGAATCTCGATTATCTAATATGACTGACTGAGTTTAATTCAAGGAGAGTTCAAAATTAAATCGAAAATGTGTTTATTATTACTCGTTTTCAACCTCGCATTTTTTGGTACAATCTCCTCTGTTTTTGCTTTTGTTCCGGTTTTTGTTTTGTTTTAATTGTATTTTGTGATAAGTAAACTGTGTACGGAATTAAAACAAGCTGTTCCAGACTATGTCAACTGTTTGATGACAAAAGGGGTGATGATAGATATCAATTGTAACCCTTTAGTTGAACTTGAAATAATTCTTCTTTTATGTAGACGAGTTCTTTTTTTCTGTTAATTCTGAATTTTTTCGATGTTCCACTACGTTTTCTTTTCGAAGGTCTCGATTTTCTCCTCTTAATAGGTTTATCAAGCACTCGCTCAGAAACTGAATGAAAATTTTTGGACAATTGAGAATGAATTGTTTTCGAATTATTGGGAGAAGAGAGACGTATTGTGTACTCATCGTCCAAAATTTTTGTATCTATTCCAGCTGTTTAATAAAATTTTATTATGAATGATCCACTATTAAAGCAAAACTTAAGTGAACCAAATGTTTCGGGGTCAAATCAATGGGTAAATGACCATCAAAAATTGATGTTGCATCTTGATACCACTAATTCGCTTGAGATTCTAGATCTGGTTGTTGACTTATGTATTGATTTGTAAAACATCTCTCGGCGACTTGAACAAAACTTTGTGTTTTTTTGCAACTCTACATCTTTTCCCAATTTGCTTTGATGAAAAAAAATGTGTTTGATGTATAGTTTATTCAGGCCCATGGGTCACCCGGCAGTGGCAATTTCTACAAAATGGTTTGGAGTTGGGAATTTCTTTACAAGAATCATCAAATCTAAGCAGATACTTTGTTCCGTTAATGGGAAGATTATCAGTCAAGTCAAAAACTACTTCTTGGATAAATTTGAGATTAAGTTGTTTCTTTGCATTTGACTATAAAGATGTTGATACTGTTGATAAAAGAAAAAAGATTTGTCGAATACTTTTTGAAAAGTAACAGTTTTCAACCAATCGAAAAAACATGAGATTTTCCAGATTCACTTGGTCCAGCTAGGGAACAAATTTTTTTTGATAGATCTTATTCAACTCATAGCTTTGGGGAATGTAGAATATAACCGACTGTGTTTGATAAGATAGCTACTCAAACTGTCGTTTCTTAACATGTTGTGGATAACATTATTCCAATGATTGCACATACTAGCATCAAACTATAACAAAAAATTTGCACAGAAAAACTGAAAGAGATATTTTAGCTGTACGTCCAAACAACTTCCATGATTTTTGTTCAAGATTTTCTCCATCAAAAGTAAGATTTCCTAAATTTATGGGCTTGTCACATCGGTCGACCATCTTAAATCTAAAAAAACTGAAAATGAAATTTAATTAAATTTAAAAATTATTGCACAATAAGATTATTATGTTTTACAAATTGTTTAAAAAAAACATCGAGTCCATAATCCGTATGCTTTTTTTCTGCACAATGAAGAGTTCTTGCATGACGAAATTGGTAGGTGCTGTACATCTAATCATTTTCTTCATCTTTGAATATCAAATACTGAATTTTTGGGCAAGCGTAGTCATCCAAATTCATAATATTTGTTTCCGGAAGTTCTGACAGAAACTTACTTTTTCCAAAAGCTTTTGCAAAAAAAATCCGTTTCTATGGCTTCTAGAAATATTTTTAAGGTTCATTATACTTTTTGTAAGCGCTGCTCTAACTGATTCAATGAAAATTCTTAGTACACCAAAAAGATTGGGATGTTGGTTTGAGTGTTTTGGGAGGAAGAAAGAAAGTCCATGATTTTGAACTACTAATTTTTCCACTGTTTTGATTTCACTACAATGAAAATCCAAAACAACCATGCTCATTCTGTTATCTGTTTTCTGTGGATTTTTTTTGGAAAAAATGATTAACAATTGAACACGGCATATACTGATTAACCAAAAATTTTAAAATAAAAACAGAAAAATAACCCAACCACGTGACCAAGAAAAAATGAACTGCGCAGACTAGATGCAACATAACAAAACCCAGGTCCTTGTTTTTGTAGTAAATTTCACAGGTCCAGCAGTGCCATGTAGAATTGCATGCAGTCTAAAAATTTAGAAATTTGAAAAAAACAATCCAACCAGGAATTTCCGTTTCCAATTAGACCCTCAAAGGGAAATTTTGGGTCGATTTTTTTCAAATTTATGTCGTCCGGGTCCAAAAAATTACAGGTGCAAAGAAATAAAATTTTTCTCTTTTATTTGGCAAAAAATCTTATTTATAACCTCAAAATTTCTAAGTATTTCATTCGGTTTCTGTTTATTAATTTTCTTCAGTGCATTCTTAAAAACAACATTTTTTGAATGTCTCTTCATAACTTAGTAATGAGGAAAGTATATCGAGCAATTTATCATATTCTTCTCTTTGTATTTGTAAAGATTGATTATTTTTCCATTGATTTCCATTTCTATGGTATGCTATAAGTTCTATTTTTTGCTATCGAATCAGAAGTTTATGTAAATTTTTTTCCTACCATTGTGTAGAGTTCAGTCAAATTGGGATACTTTGTGATCTTTGAATATCAAATACTGAATTTTTGGGCAAGCGTAGTCATCCAAATTCATAATCCTTGTTTCCGGATGTTCTGACAGAATCTTACTTTTTCCATAAGCTTTTGCAAAAAAAATCCGTTTCTATGGCTTCTAGATTTTTCAATATTTTTAAGGTTCATTATACTTTTTGTAAGCGCTGCTCTAACTGATTCAATGAAAATTCTTAGTACACCAAAAAGATTGGGATGTTGGTTTGAGTGTTTTGGGAGGAAGAAAGAAAGTCCATGATTTTGAACTACTAATTTTTCCACTGTTTTGATTTCACTACAATGAAAATCCAAAACAACCAGGCTCATTCTGTTATCTGATTTCTGTGGATTTTTTTTGGAAAAAATGATTATCAATTGAACACGGCATATACTGATTAACCAAAAATTTAAAAATAAAAACAGAAAAGTAACCCAATCACGTGACCAAGAAAAAATGAACTGCGGAGACTAGATGCAACATAACAAAACCCAGGTCCTTGTTTTTGTAGTAAATTTCACAGGTCCAGCAGAGCCATGTAGAATTGCATGCAGTCTAAAATTTTAGAAATTTGAAAAAAACAATCCAACCAGGAATTTCCGTTTCCATTTAGACCCTCAAAGGGAAATTTTGGGTCGATTTTTTTCAAATTTATGTCCGGGTCCAAAAAATTACAGGTGCAAAGAAATAAAAAATTTTTCTCTTTTATTTGGCAAAAAGTCTTATTTATAACCTCAAAATTTCTAAGTATTTCATTCGGTTTCTGTTTATTAATTTTCTTCAGTGCGTTCTTAAAAACAACATTTTTTGAATGTCTCTTCATAACTTAGTAATGAGGAAAGTATATCGAGCAATTTATCATATTCTTCTCTTTGTATTTGTAAAGATTGATTATTTTTCCATTGATTTCCATTTCTATGGTATGCTATAAGTTCTATTTTTTGCTATCGAATCAGAAGTTTATGTAAATTTTTTTCCTACCATTGTGTAGAGTTCAGTCAAATTGGGATATTTGTGATACTAAATCCGAATTCTGCAAGTTTGGTAAATTTTGTGATTGTTTTGGGAGTTTTACAAATTTTTGGGGTTTATCTTCAAGAACAATATGAAAACGTCCCAACTTACTGTAAAGTTTTAAGATTTTTATTCATGAAAAATCAATAATCCAACTCATACTGAGCAACAAGATCACTAAGTGAAAAGTGATTTTGAGGATAATTATTTAAATTACAAGACAAAAAAAAACAAAAACAACACAATTTATTTTACATACACATCTCAACAAACATAAAGTCTCCCAAGATTCGGGACAGTTCTTTGAATTTGTTCAAAACACAGTTTACAAAGGTAAATTGTTTGATTGCTTTTTCTATTTTTCAGTGTGGAGTCGAATCTGAAGGTAGCGAGGTTTGTTAACATTGTATTTCTGGATCGTGACACAAACTTGGCTTCTTTTGTAGGTTGCTATGTCATACACTTTGTTGCAGTTGGCAAGCTACTGATGCATAGTTGACTCCTTGTCAGAAGTAAGTTCTAATAAAGGAACGAGTCCAAGGTTTTCAGCATCGTGAATATATCATGATTTCTAATTGCCGAGATTGCTTCTCCTTCATTCTCACCAAGATAGACTTGTTGTCTTTTTTGAGTTGTCCCAACCCTTTTTTCTTGAATAAACTGTTTCATTTTTTGGGACCAAGCTGTTTCATATAACCACAGTTTGGGACCAAGCGTTGTCAAATAAACTGTTTCACTTTTTGGGACCAAGCAAATCTCCCAATTTTTGTTTGATTTTTTGAGAACCGATTTTTCTTGAGTACATTTTTCAATACGACAACGGACTAGTCAGATAAGGAGTAATGAGAGACATTATTTTGAGATTAAAAGAAATTGGAAATAAATAATATGACCCATTCAACTAATCTTGTGTGAAGTTTCCAATTATAGGTTTTAGTGTTCCTATATAAATCCACGATTCTTAGCAAAAGTCATTGTTCCAGATGGCTGTCGCTATGTTTCAAGCTCTCCGCAGCTTTTATTCAGATTAAAAGGAGAAATCATTATTTATTTCCGTTTCGAACGTGTTTAACGAAAAGTGCATAGTACTCCATAATTATTGTGTCTCTGATTGGCACATACTTCTGATTGGCTCATCTTTTGATCAAATCTTACAACTATTGGGTATATTTCATTTCACATACCCAGTTATCGGTTGTCTTTACACTTTGTACAAAAGCAGACTTTATTTGAATGTTATTTTGTCAACTGGCGAAATTTTCAATCAACTAGATCGCGCTATTTATTACAATTTGAAATGAAAAGAACAAGAAAAATTGCCAAGTATTGCAAAAAAAAAATTGTTACTCAAAAATCAAACGTCATTTTCTAGCTTTTAACCAGAAACTGCATTTCACGCAAACTTTTGTTTCATCATTTCTGGAAAGAGTTCGTTAAGTATAAAACTCAAAATATGAACTTGATTTGCTTAGAATAATTGACTGGTTTATTCATGGTTATGGATTTGTAAATATTGATCAAGTCTAATTTGGAAAGAAGAAGTAAAAAAAACATTTGATAATTTATCTATTTACTCTCAAATGTTTACGAAGCTACCAGAAATTTTAAAAAAATCAAAGAAGTTTGAAAACATTTCTGCTAAAATGTAAGCAATTTGTTATATTTTCTTCTGATTTTCAAAAAGCTGCGAAAAAACTGATTTAACATTTTTTTGAGAAGATGCAAAAAGTGTTTCACTTTTTTCGACAAAAAGTGAAAATAATTCACATTTTTCGGCAAAACGCGAAAAGTGTTTCCGTTTTTTTCGACAAGATGCGAAAAGTGTTTCACTTTATTCGACAAAATGCAAAAACTGTTTTAGTTTTTTTTGACAAGATGCGAAAAGTTTTTCATTTTTTGACAAAATGCGAAAAGTGTTTCAATTTTTTAGACAATATAGATATTATACTGACAAAACATTTAATACAAAAATACAGATTACGGTCCGTCTCAATTTCAAACTTAAAACTGCTTTCATCTAGAGAAGTACTGAGAATTACTTCTTGATTGTAAGATAAAAAAAATTGTTTCCAAATCTGGGATATTATCAAAAATCTTCAAAAAAGAAATAAAAAAGCTACGTGCCAAAAATGACTACTTTGAGTTATACTCACTTAATTTTGTCAAAATTGATTTTGCAAGAGCGATTCGTTTTCGAACTACTTTTTTGAAAACTGGTTCTTCTAGTTCTACGATTAAATTTCTTTTTGCACGTTCTAACAGTTTTCGAAATGCTTTTGTTCCCTCATCTTTTGCAACTGTTTTGAGTTTTTTCGTCCACTGACAGCTGCTCCAATCTCTGGAGCTGCAATTTCAAATGCATCTGCTGCAATTCTTTTTGCAGCTGGGACTCTATTTTTTTTAATAAAGGGATTTACAGGTCTCCCAAGAGTTTATGCAAGAGCATCAAAACATCTTCCACGCTGTTTTGCATGTCCACAAAAAATAGAAAAATAAGCTGAACCTTGAGGATTCAATTCTTATCAAGTTTGAATTGAAAATGATTATACGAAATCTAGCGAAACAAGAGAACAACTCGTGTAATTCCTACTGACACAAAAGGAATTTTTTTGCCTGTAGTACCTCTTATTTCTGTTCTTATGATATTGTTAAAGGTTTTTTCAATATCTTGTTAAGTTTAGATTCGTAAACGATTTATAATTCATGTATGACCTGTAGATATTATGTCTCCTTTTTTAATTTGAAAAAGAAAGAAATACAACGCAGTAAGGAAGTTTTTGTATCACCTACCGTATTATATTCTATAATATCAGTATCAATCATTAGATAGTGTCGTAAGAATACTAGGATAATATGGAACTTTTCCTTTCATTATTAACCCTGTCGGATTTGTTCTAAAACACAACCAAAATGTGACTCAAATCAGTACTTTGAATTAGAAACACTGATTGATACTCAGGTAATTTAATGGCTATTTTTTGTGTTATCTTAACTACTGATACATGAAATCCGTTATAATCATGTTTTTGTGTACCTATACGTTTTCGAACTTCGTCATTCATGGCTACAACTATATCAACAATACTTGGATACAATCCAGGTTCACTGTGCATTGGTTGAATCATTCTTTTTTCCTAAGAACTTTCTTACTCATCTATGTGAGTAAACTTTCCCTCAAGAAGGTTTTGCTTCAATGAAGGGTACGATATTTCTGAAATAGCAATCTCCCATTCCCCTTTAAGATGTATTTGTTCTGGAGGAAAAAATGTAAAAGAACTAAGACTATTACTCGGATAACAATGAAAGTAAGCATTAGGAACTAGCTCAATAATAAAAGAATCCATGCAAACTGATCGATAGAAACCTAATTTAAAAAATGGCATAACTTCAGTCTGAACATCTTCTCAGCTCTCTCTCATAAAATGTTCCCAAAGTTTCCTCTTTTTTGAGATCTTTGATGATGTAAGTGGGAAGTTTTTTTGTAAATATGGCCGAAATTTCATAAATTTCGCTGTAAACTGTGGCTTGTATCCTTTTTGGAACGGAATTTCAATTTTCGTGATTCTCACTGTATCCCCAATTTTGATTTTTTGGCTTAGCATGTTTCTTGATTGATTTGTTAAACAAAATTGATAAAAATCGTTATTTTTCACATCTCTTGGAGATTGTCCAATAGACGGATTTTTACGACAGTTCAATGTTGAAAAATTTTTTCTCAATGTTCTTCATTGTAACGATATATTAAATGTTTAAAGACTGAATTGCTCTCTCTAAAATTGCAGCTTTTCTTTCACTCATTGTTGAGTGAACTTCAATGTCTTTCTCCTTGCAAAATTGTTTAAACGTTCCCCCACATTCTTTTCCTTTATCAACCCAAAGTTTTTCAGGAGTGTTTTTTAGAATTTTTTTCTGAAATTTTGTAAAGTCTCTTTGGCATATTTATTTTCATTGTTTGAACTAATAAATATTTGACTCCATTGTTTTGACGAGCTATTTTGTCTACAAAAGCCAAGTTCATACACCAAATTTCAAGGATACACTTAGAAAAAAACTTGAAGTCTTCGGAAACGCCTGATTACTGGATCAAATTTTGTATACGATGTCTTGGTTTGTAAAATTTGTTCTGTTTTTTTTTTATAAAGAACTCACTTCACTCAAAATTTGAATAGATCCATACGCAGCTCTCCCCGTAGAAATCAATCTGTTTAGCCTTACCTATTAGGATTTTGAAAGGGATAAAAGTTCCTCTGTCTTTTGCTTTGGCATTTTTGTTGATAACTAGTTTAATGGAAATATCTGGAACGTCGGTGTCTTTTCGCTTTAGTGCACGCAAAAAGTCTACAATAGATTATTTGGTATCTCGATTATCTAATATGACTGACTGAGTTTAATTCAAGGAGAATCCAAAATTAAATCAAAAAGGTGTTTATTATTACTCGTTTTCAACCTCACATTTACAGCACTTTGAATATATTCAAAAATTTTTGGTAAAATTTTTTTTTGTTTTTGTTCCAATATTTGTTTTGTTGTAATTAAGTTTTGTGATCTGTAAACTGTGTAAGGAATAAAAAAACTGTTCCATTCTATGTCAACTATTAATGACAATGGGTTGATGATAGATATCAATTGTAATCCTTTAGTTGTACTTAAAATAGTTCTTCTTTTGTGTAAGGAGTTCTTTTTTCTGTTAACCCTGATTTTTTTTTTTGATATTTCACTACGTTTTATTACCGACGGTCTCGATGATCTCCTCTTAATAGGTTTATCAAGCACTCGCTCAGAAACTGAATGAACTTTTTTGGACAATTGAGAATGAATTGTTTTCGAATTATTGGGAGAATAGAGACGTATTGTGTACTCATTGTCCAAAAATTTTGTATCTGTTCCAGCTGTTTAATAGTACTTTACTATAACTGATCCACAATTAAAGCAATACCTAACTGAACCAATTGTTTTGTGGTCAAATCAATGGGTACATGACCATAAAGAATTGATGTTGCATCTTGATACCACTAATTCGCTTGAGATTCTAGATTAGTTTATGACTTTATGTTTTGATTTGTCAAACGTTCGTCGGTGACTTGAACAAAACTATGTGTGTATTTTGCAACTCTATATCTCTTCCTAATTTGCTTTGAAGAAAAAAAATTTGTTTGATGTATAGTGTATTCAGGCCCTTGGGTCACACAGCAGTGGCAATTTCTACAAAATGGTTTGAAGTTGGGAATTTCTTCGCAAGAATCATCAAATATAAGCAGATACTTAGTTCCGTTATTGGGAAGGTTTTCAGTCATGTCAAAATCTACTCCTTGGATAATTTGTATTTAAGTTGTTTCTTTGCATTTGACTATAAAGATGTTGATACTGTTGATAAAAGAAAAAAGATTTGTCGAATACTTGTTGAAAATAACAATTTTCAACCAATCGAAAAAAATGAGATTTTCCAGATTCACATTGGTCAGCTAGGAAAAAAATTTTTTCTTTGGTAGATATTATTTAATTCATAGCTTTGGAGAATGTAGAATATAACCGACTATAGTTGATAAGATAGCTACCTAAACTGTCGTTTCTTAACATGTTGTGCATAACATTATTTTAACGATTGCACATACTAGCATCAAACTATGACAAAAAATTGGCACAGAAAAACTGAAAGAGATATTTTAGCTGTACGTCCAAACAACTTCCATGATTTTTGTTCCAGGTTTTCTCCATCAAAAGCAAAATTTCCTAATTTTACGGGCTTGTCACATCGATCGACCATCCTAAACCTAAAAAAAGTTGACACTGACCTTTAATTAAAGTTTAAAAAAATAGTATATTAAGATTATTATGTTTTACATATTGGTAAAAAAAACATCAAGGTCATATTCCGTATGTTTTTCTTTCTGCACAGTGAAGAGTTCTTGCATGACGAAATTGGTAGCTGCTATACCTCCAATCATTTTCTTCACCTTTGAATATCAAAAAGTGAGTTTTTGGGCAAGCGTAGTCAACCAAAATCATAATCCTTGTTTCCGCAATTTCTGACAGAATCTTACTTTTTCCATAAGCTTTTCTATGGCTTCTAGATTTTTCAATATTTTTCAGGTTCATTATACTTTTTGTAACCGCTGCTCTAACTGATTCAATGAAGATTCTTTGTACTCCAAAAAGATTGGGATGTTGGTTTGAGTTTTTTGGGAGGAAGAAAGAAAACCCATCCTAATGAACTACTAATTTTTTCACTGTTTTGATTTCAATACATTCAACATCCAAAACAACCAGGCTCATTCTGTTATCTGTTTTCTGTGGATTTTTTTGGTTAAAATGATTCTCAATTGAACACGGCTCATACTGATTAAGCAAAAAGTTTAACATAAAAACAGAAAAGTAACCCAGTCGCGTGACCAAGAAAGCATGAACTGGGGAGACTAGATGCAAAATATGCAACATAACAATACCCAGGTTCTTTTTTTGTAGTAGATTTCACAGATCCAAGAGTCATGTAGAATTGCATGCAGTCTAAAAATTTAGAAAATTGAAAAAAAAACAATTCAACCAGGAATTTCCGTTTCCAATTAGACCCTCAAAGGGAAAATTGGGGTTCATTTTTTTCAAACTTCTGTCCGGGTCCAAAACATTACAGGTACAAAGAAAAAAAATTCTTATTTTATGTGGCGAAAAATCTTAATTTTAAATCTCAAAACTTCTGAGAATTTCATTCGACTTCTGTATGTTCATTTTCTTCAGTGCATTCTTCAATACTGATACAACATTTTTTGAACGTCTCTACATAACTTAGCAATGAGGAAAGTATATCGAGCAATTTATCATATTCTTCTCTTTGTATTTGTAAAGATTGATTGTTTTTCCATTGATTTCCATTTCTAGGGTATGCTATAAGTTCTATTTTTTGCTATCGAATCAGAATTTCAGAATTTTATGTAAGTTTTTTTTCTACCATTGTGTAGAGTTCGGTCAAATTGGGATATTTGTGATACTAAGTCCGAATTCTGCAAGTTTGGTAAATTTTGTGATTGTTTTGGGAGTTTTACAAATTTTTGGGGTTTATCTTCTAGAACAAAATGAAAAGCTCCCAATTTACTGTGAAGTTTTAAGATTTTTTTTCATGAAAAACCAATAATCTAACTCACACTGATCAACAAAATTACTTAGTGGAAAATGATTTTGAGGATAAATATTTGATCGAGTTTAACAAAAACGCATAGTGTTCGATAATTATTGTGTCTCTGATTGGCACATACTTCTGAGTGGCTCATCTTCCGATCAAATTTTACAAGTTTTGGTTATATTTCATTTCACATACCCAGCTATCGATTGTCTTTACGCTCTTGTACAAATGCAGAGTTTTTTTGATTGTTATTTTGTGAGCTGGCGGAATTTCCAATCAACTTGATTGAGCTGTATATGCCAATTTGAAACGAAAAGGAGCAGAAAAATTGCTAAGTTGTAATCAATATATTATATTTTCTTCTGATTTTCAAGAAGCTGCAAAAAACCTTTCAATTTTTAACCAGTTGAGAAAAATGATTGACTTTTTTTCTAAATGCGAAAAGTGTTTTTTTTCGACAAAATGAGAAAACTGTTTCTTTTTTTTGACAAGATGCGAAAAGTTTTTCACTTTTTCCGACAAAATGCAAAAACTGTTTCATTTTTTGTTTAACAAGATGCAAAAAGTGTTTCACTTTTTTCGTTAAAATACGAAAAAAGTTTCATTTTTTTCTACAAAATGCGAAAAAAGTTTTATTTTTTTTCTACAGAATGCTAAATTTGTTGGAGTTTTTGACAAGATGAAAAAGCCATCAGGTATTTTTCACTTGTAGACAAGTTTTTTAGTGTATTTTCTTTACTAATTTGTGTGCGAAAAGTTATTAAATTTCTCAACATGTGTGAGAATTTTTAAGCTAAATTAAGTTGTATTCTATTTGTTTTTCGATCATTTACCCCAAACTTCTCCTCTATTCTCATAATTAAAATTAAATTGAAGAAATTAATTAATTAAAAACAACAAAATAAATACCAAACATCAAATTTTAACAAAATTATTCAATCAAAGAGCTGACGAGCAGCAGAAGAGTTCTGGAGGTTCTCTATAGAATGCAGAGCTGGAAGAGATTCAATCACTGGTGGTTGTTTTGCAGGGGTGTTTTGAGGCGTCATTGTTTCTGCAAAGCCCTCCTTGTCATCGTTTGTGATGAGTTTTTGGCTGATCCTATCTCCTCGTCCAAAGAAAAGAGGAATTCTTCGACTGGTTGAGCCACATATCTAAAATCGGGAAACTCGGGGTAGTTCATTCCCACATGCTCAGATAATTCCTCCATCATTCGCATTGTTGCAAGTTGGTTCTATGTGATGGGTACTTTTGTCATATGATGTTCGTTGCAAAAACTTTTTTTTTGGGACTAGCAAATCTCCCTATTTTTGTTTGATTTTTTGAGATTTCACTATAATTGGGACTAGTGATTTTTCTTGAATATATTTTTCAATACGACAACGGACTGATCAGATAAGGAGAAATGAGAGAAAAGATTTTGAGTTTATAAGAAAATGAAGTAATTAATATGACTCATTCAACTAATCATGAAAAGAAGTAGACTTATAAAAAAAATTTTGTGTGAAATTTCCAAATGTAGGTGTTAGGGTTCCTATAGAAATCCATGATTCTCAGCAAAAATTCTTGTTCCAGATGGCTGTCGCTATGTTTCATGCTCTGCGCAACTTTTATTCAGATTATAAGGAGAAATCACTATTTTTTTTCTGTTTCGAACGAGTTTAACGAAAAGTGCATACTACCCCATAATTATTGTGTCTCTGATTGGCACATACTTCTGATTAATTTTCATCTTTCGATCGAAACTTACAATTATTGGGTATATTTCACTTCACATACACATTAATCGTTGTCTTTACACTTTGTAGAAAAGCAGACTTCATTTGAATGTGATTTTGTCAACTGGCGAAGTTTTCAATCAACTAGATTGCGCTTGTTATTACAATTTGAAATGAAACGGAGCAGAAAAATTCCAAAGTATTGCGAAGAAAAGATTGTTACTCAAGAAATTCAAGCGTCATTTTTTATGTTCGAAACAATAATCAATCAAAGAGCTGTCGAGCAGCAGAAGAGTTCTAGAGGTTCTCTATAGAACGCAGAGCTGGAAGAGATTCAATCACTGGTGATTGTTTTGGAAGGATGTTTTGAGGCGTCATTGTTTCTGAGAAGCCCTCATCCTCATCATGTGTGATGGGTTTTCGGCTGATCCCATCTCCTCGTCCAAAGAAAAGAGGAAGTCGTCGAGTGGTTGAGCCACATATCTAAAGTCAGGAATCTCGGGGTAGTTCTTTTCCACATGCTCAGACACTTCCTTCATCATTTGCATTGTTCTAACTTGGTTCTCTGTGATGGGTGTTTCTGTCATATGATGTTCGTTGCGTTGAAATCCCTTCGCATCACATCAAACATGTGGCAGACTTGGATTGGGATGTCCATTGGTGTCAAAACACTCCAGCTACTTTTTGGTTGAGGTTGCATTTCGAGCAATAAGTTGACTTAAAGATATAGAGTAAAAACAGGAGTAATGACTGTTGTAAAGCTGAGAGAGGAGGTAGATTACGGTAGTTAAACTGAAAATGAAATGTTTAGTGCTGAAAGAGGTGTTAGTTGGCGGTAGTTAGTTTGAGAATAAAATGATTTTTAGTTAAGAGTGAGGGGGTACCTTCACTTCGAACGTGTGGGTTTAACCAATCAGATTTGATCTTCCAGAGTCGGTTTGTAGTCGTGTCCAGTCAGATTTCAGTCTCTTTTATAGAATTCTTAAATAAAAGGCGCGTACAATCAGAAACAAAGTTCCTTTTTGTAAAGTTTTACATATTTTCGTTCTCAATCACAAAATTGTTCATTAATGTTATGGTGGTGTATGTAAGAGAACCCTTTTAAGGACTTAAATCTTCCAAACAAATAAAACTTTTTAGAAAAGCAATCGCAAAAACAAATGACTATAAGTTATTTGCTGTAAAAACAAGAAATTTTGCTGATATCAGTAACAAAAGAAAGAAAACTAATAGAAATACCATTTTCACAATTTGTTTTATCAAGTTAATTGAAAATTTTTATTGTAATTGATGGAAAATTGCTGATTTTTGAGCATATAATCAAGTTTTTTTTAATTTTGATGTAAAGTCGAGAAGATATCCCAACGTTGACGAATTTTTCAAAGCAAATCTCTGGAAATCTGACTCCAATTGTGATGAGGCAGGAAATTGAACTTTGAAAATCTTCAAAGAAATCAAAGAAGGAGAAGAGAACTTTGTTGAAGAGTTTTTACAATTTTGGCTATCGGGTAGGGGATAAAAAGAATCTTTGATATATTATCGTACAAGTTTCCCCTTAGTTCTAATTTTTCCAGAGAGATTAAAATTTTTTTCCCAATTAGGTGTGTTTTATTCGTAAAAATGAAGCTTTGATACGCAACTTGTGAATTCAAATGAAACTCTTTGATGGAGTAACTTTCCCTAAACATACTTTTTTTTTAGTCGGAGAACTCGTTTTGGAAAAAACAAGCGTCTAAAAATTGTGAAAAAAATTTATTGTCATTGTCTAATTCATCAGTTAGAAAATAAAATGGAATTGTTTCTTTTTTCTTGTAGAAAAACTCGGAGATATTCGAATGTTTTTTAATAGAAATTTTCAAATAATGATAGAGACTAAATTCTAAATCAATTTAAGTATTGTTCAACTCTGATTGATTGAAACTCAATTGATTTGGATAATTTTCTTTGAGCGACAGCAAAAAAAATTAAATTCATTCCGATTTTCTTACGCTTAAAACAATTGTTCAAAGCATTGTATAACTACTTAAAAAAAAACTATTTTTCACCAAAAATAAAAGTCAGTAAAAACAATACATCACTGATTACATTTTCGGGACATTTCAAATCTCCCATTTTGATATGTACAAACTAGTAATTTTCTATTTTTTGATACTTTGTAAGACTCCCGTTTTGTTAGACGCTGTTGCCTAATTTCAACGGAAAAGTGAAGATATCTTCTCAAGCATCCCCACCGAATACTAATATCTTGTTTCAAAATAAAAAATGGTTCCATTTTTACTCTTCAATTCCTACATGGAACTTGGCTTACAGTTTACAAAAGCTTACCGCTTTGTACAATATTCCCCTTAAAAATCCTTCAACAATTTTGTTCAGTCATGTGTTGACGCTAGAAGGGAAGGAGATGAGAACCCTTTATCAGGAGTTACTGCAGAGACTATGAAAATTTACGGCTACCAGATAATAGGTACATCGAGACATACGATCACAAAGTATTTAAATGATAGGAGAACACACAAAGCTAATGATGAACCACTGGGATGCTTTAGTGTGACACCTCCTCGAGTGGTGTAGTCCTTTGCGATGTGGTCCGCAGTAATCGGATCTACCCCGGTGCATCCTGGGGAATTTGTCTGAGTTTTTGGACTGTCGGGTAGGTATTTGTACTTCCTATCTGCCTGCGGGTTATACTGGAGAGCTTACAGTAAATCACCGATGGTTCATCAAACGAAGCCTTTTCTGCAAACGTCATACGCCCCATTGCCCAGTGCTTAGAGACTTAAGTGCAAACCTTGGAGAGCGTTGCTTCGGCAAAGGTAAACCTTGGGAGTCACTCGACATCTTTGTATTGCGTGTGCCCATTCTGGCCATTGGTCGTCTGACCAGTGGCAGATTTTCGGTACGTCTAGGTTAACACCCTGTACGGCTTTGTGTTGGGCGAAGTTCTATGCTTGCATAGTCGTGTGAAAATTCTTTTGTTAAACTGAGTTTTAGGAACACCCTTCCCTCAAAGCGGTAGCTATGTTCTATGCTTACTGGCGGTTGTTGAAGGGTCTTGCTTTGCCGATTAGTATAGTCCCGAAAGCTGAGAGTGGGTTATCGGTTTTTCCTAATTGTCTGTTAGTAAGGGAAAGAAAGTTGGCGATACGAGATTCCTGCCCAAGTAGTGCATGATGTGCTATGCTCATCGGTCTATGCCAGAGACCTTGTGTTATCCCTGTGTTTATCTATGATGATTAAGGGCTAACGAGTGGGGTTGAATAGGAGTGGTGCCCCTATAGGATCCAAGCTGATCACGTAAGGTGGGATGTCGTATGCACTACACGCTCCCTTTAAATGATCAGGTAGCAAGAGTGTTCAGCTCGTTCTCGGCATGGCTACGATAGCTGCGGGACGCACTGTGTGCGTCGTGGTCCGCTGAGATACCGCTTTGTACAGTATTTCCCTTGAAAATCCTTCAACAATTTTGTCCATCCATGTGTTGACGCTAGAAGGAAAGGATATGAGAACCCTTTATCAGGTGTTGTTGCGGAGACTATGAAAATTTTAGGTAATTCAGCTTAGGCTACCAGATAATAAATAGATCGAGACATACGATCACAAAGTATTTAAATAATGAGAGAACACACAAAGCTATTGTTATGTCGGACTTTTCACTCTGCTGTATGCAAAACTGCGAATGCTTGAGCTTTATTACAAAATTTTGACAAGTTTTAAGACGTTAATGGACACCATAGGAAATCATAATGGAAATCATAATGGACACGGATTCGATGAATTTAGCTCTTGCTGAGAAAAATTTGTATGATTATAATCGTCTGGAGAAAAGATGACCTGGAAAAATTGAGAGATAAAAAATTGCTAAGATTCATTTAGAGTAGATTCAAAAACAAACTTTTTTTCACGACTGTTTAAGAACCTGGACTGTTTACATCGAATTTAGATGTATGTATGTGCTATGTTTATGTAACAAGACATATGTTTGCTATGACAACAAATCAGACAGGATGTAATTTAGCAGCAAAGGGTTGAATAAAAGAATTCTAGAGGAATCCGGCGATGGACCTATGCAAAATACAGAAAAGTAATTGACGAAACAATCAAATTGACTTCAACAAACAGAGGACTTAATACCATACAGGACTAATAATCATATGTTTGCTACATAACAGCAGACAAAGAAGAGGTCGAGTTATTTTAACCGAAAAAAAGTTCAAGATACACACAAAACCGTTGAACTTGTAAATAAATGATGGTGTAGCTGCATTCAACCAGCTTTGGTTAATTAACAGTAAAGTTGCGGTAAAATGATTATGCGAAGCACCGATTTATATACTTCATCTTTTAATTTTTTTCAAAGGTTCATTAGGTTTCAGCATAGTTTCAGGTAGATAGTGTATTAATTAAAAAAATAAAATCATCCTATAAAATAGTTATTAAATCAAATTATTTCAAATCTTATCGTATTTTGGAGTTTTTTGAAAATTTTTTCAATTTTTTGATAAAAAATACAAGTTTTTTGCAGATCTTACATTGACTTACCATGAACTAATAAACCTAATATCTCATTTACTCAATCTAAACCTGATACAAACCAATTACATAACACGCGCCGAGACTTTTGCAAAAAATTAAAAACCAAAAACATCGTTTTTCTTATCATTCTCCTATCATCACACTGAATCCTTACCATTCTCTATCTTAACACATTAGAAAACCAATTCCTCATCTTAATACATAGGAAATCTACTGCCTATCTTATTACCCAGCCAGCGGTCTCGGAAATATATTCCCTCTCTTAAAATATGGGGGACCACCGGCACCCCTTGATTGCCTCACTCTTCTACTACTAGCGTCTCTGCTTTCACATACGCTACTGCCGGTCCTTCAAAGATCATTAGGTTTCTTAAATGCGTCATCAAGGGTGCCTTTTCTTCTTTCGAACTTTTCCTTTCTCTCCCTTCGTCAGTCCCGTCATACACCAAACAAGTCTGAGTTGCACATCAGTTCTGACGGAATTGCTTTTAGAGCATGTATTTTCGGAGTAGTTCACATTTCTTCTTCGAAATGGCGTATTTATACTGCCATCCACAGCAAACTCACCAATTGATTCACCATTTCTGCGTTCATCTCGAAAGAGGGTAACGTTCCATATGCCTTCTGCTTCATTGTCGTGCCCTTGATCATTTCTTCAAGGTGACATTCCATGGCACTTTTATTTTCCAGAGCGATTAGATGTCCTCTTGCTGAGTTCCTGTATTCCATCATTTCCATGTATCCACCGGCGGGATCGTCTATCGGCTGTGTTCCACTGGGCTCAGCTGTTCTATGGCGCTTCCTTTTCCGTGGTTCATGCATGATTGTTTGAAATCCCCAAGAGTACTCTGACCTCATTGGCTGAGTATTTCCATTTCAAGCGTTGCTCCAGTAAGAGTGCGGTTACTCTTGTTGGTTTTATAACTGGCTGATCTTAATCCTGCCATGAGGATAGGTGGCACCATCGCTATGTCGGTCGTCCTTTTTGTCGTGCCAGGCAATCTGTAATCGCCCTGCCCCATTCCAACGGCATCTTCAAACCGCTTTTGTTTAGTTGAGTAGGTAGTTTTCGTTGGAGGTTAAGAGTCCACCATCGTCTTTTCAGTTTTCTTTAACATTACTTTGCTGCCCAACTTCATCTTCATGTCGTTAATTTTGTCATTCACCATCTTCGATCACATTGATCCATTGTCAGAGATTTCTGGACAGGTTTACCAATTGCTCGTTGCTTTCTAGGTGTGTCATCTAGATCGGAGAATTTGTCTCACTTTCATCGAGGATCAAATCAGTAAGTAATTCGCTCATTCTTTCTTCGCAGCTTCTCAAGGACTTTCCGCATCAGTGGTCTGTTAAGACCTGTCTTCATCATCGACTGGGTCCCGTAGCACTGCACTACTGTCCAGACCTTCTCCATAAAGTTACTCTGTCCATACCACAGCCTGTTTGGTTTTCAAGATCCCGGTGGTGAATTTCACACTCTTCTTCCGGCAGGGTTCCCGAGAAAGGTACTCGGCTGCGCCTTCTATTTTTCTCCTGTGCAGAGACTCCTTTAAAAGTTTCTTCGTAGTGATTTCAATCTTGTCAGGAGAGCGGCTCTCCGGTAAGTTTTGGGCTGCATTCATGAAGGCTGAGGGAGACTCCAGCGTCAAAGTTTCATCTTCCGCTGGTGCAGTCGTCCCTGCCAACGCTTCTGCTCCTTGCAGTTCAGGCTAGAGGAACCACCTACTGACGCTTAGTCGTCGTCCTTTCCCGCTTGGTCGGGGTTCTGCTCCGTTGGTTCTTCCGGTTGACGGTCTTCTTTCTCCTCATCGCCTCACTCTTCATTCTTCCCCGACACTGAAGCTCCTAGCTCATCGCTCCATGTTTCAACTGGAAGCTTTGGCACGAATAGCTTACCCGCTGACCGGTCTTCATGTTCTCCGTGTCTTATCGCAACCGAAGGGCGCTAGAGCATTGCTGGTCAGCAGTTTTCGAGTTATTGCCAACTCTGGCCTGCCATTCAAGACTATCAGTGCAGCTTCTCGCTAATCTGTTTTGCCTCTCATCGCGATTGGCGCCAGGTCCAGCTTGGCCCATTCTTCTCGAATCTTCCAGGCTTTGGAGTGGCTCCTTTGCTCATCCCTCTCCTCGTCGACTCATCCGCATATGAAAACTGCGTAAACTGCAGCAGGGCAGCATTTCTGCCTCTGAAGCACGGGTCCATCGATTCGAAGAACTTTGCCATCCTCCTCTCGTTGGTTTTGAACGCTTTCAACCTGGGGGTGCGTACTACGGAGTCTGCTTCGAGAAACAACCAACGGATTAAGGAAATTCGGGTATTTTTTACTGTTAGCTTTTGTAACCGCACCAGTCTTCAGTTGATTTCATCACTTTCTGGTATGAGGCTAATAGTCGAGGATTTCTTGTTTTTTCGACATTGTTTTTGTCGTAAGGTCTCAAATTCCAGAGCTTTGGGAACACTTTGAGATGCCCTCTGTCCACTTCGCACATTCGATCGCGGAAGTGGTTATGGAAATTGACTGCTGTCATGTCGGGCTCTGCTATTTTCGCAAACAGCAAATCTTTGTTCATCAATTCGCGTAGCATATTGTGCTTGCACCAATTGAATGTGCTCCCGTCCACTACTGAAATGAGGTGCAGGTACAACACCGACCTCCTGTAGGTTTCCACTTTCGCGTAAGGGGACGCAAACGTCCCGGCCGGACCGTATATCACCATCAGAAACTCGCTGACGCCCTTGATCAGTGCTCTGGGATCTGTCCTCATAGCTAGGCATGGGGTGAGTAGTGGCATGCCTTCTACATAACTTGGCACGTCCTCCTCTCTTTCTATTGTTTTATCTTCTCCGGTTCCGAAGCGATTCTGTTGCAACAGGTATTGAATTAGAGTGTATATTAAATCCCGCAATTTAGTCTTAGAGGCCGTGTACTTTTTCCTGTCAAACTTTTCCATGTTTTTCCTCATCTGTTCAGGGTACCGGGTAAAAGTCATCAACTCTCCCATCTTTCCATGCGTTATTGCAATCAATGTCAGGAGTCTGTCCCGTCGGAGATTCTGTATTCCTTCGGTCAGCAGCACCGCTGGTTCTCACTAAAATTTTCTGACCGAATGTCACAGACAGTTCCAGGACCACTATAAATAATTCCGTAATGGCCTTGAGGAATTCCTTATTATATAGCGAGAGAACCCTGCTCCCAACCCTTCCAAGATGCTATCCGTCCTCTCAAATCCTTCTTCTCCTCGCACGTTCTCTGTCCGGAATGCCTCGAGTGTCGTCTGCAACATCGTGTCTGCGAACTCGGCTGACTTCTCTCCTCCGTTTTCCGCCGAATTCAATTCTATTACTAGGTAATCGTGGGTTTTCGCAATCATCGATTGGCCCTGCTTGAAAGTGTCCATGCCCAAAGCTGCTTTTCAAAAAGTCCTTTGCAGCCACTTGTTTGCCTCCGATTTCGTTCGCAAAGCCATAGCTTCCATGTAAGCTTTCGTTTTTTGGCGTTCTGCCTCTTTGGCTTTTCTTTTTCATCAAGTTCTATTCCTCTGAACCCCAGGTCATCAGACATCCCCACTATCAACTGATAATCATCATCGTTTCCTGGTTTTATCTTGAGCTGCCTGCTGAAATTGGTCAGTTCCAACCCTTACACTTTGTTTGGCACAAGCATGTGAAATGAATGATTTTTCAATCCTCTGATGGCGTTTGATATATCTTACCATACTGAGGCATTTCTGACCGAAGATGTCTCAGGCCACTCGTCTCCACTTTGCAATCTGGGGCAGGTATCATCACATCAGTTTTCTTTTCTGAGAGGAGCGCTATCATTGCGTACACAGATATCATTCCATCCGCGAGGTGTGCATATCCCGTGGATAATAAGAATACTGGCTTCGGGTTGATCTTTTGAAACCGCCTTCTTTGAGCACGTCCATAATCTCACCTATGGACTCCAGAACATCTTTGATTGCTGGCCACACAACACCTCCTGCCGTTGCTGGCTCTCTGAGTCTGCTCAGGAGACCCCTGCTGTGCAAAATATCATTGACACCGGCAAAAACGATCGTTATCGGATTCAGTTCAGTTTGTCTTTGAACCCGAATTGCCATTGATGTTGATTTCATCCTTTTCAGGTCGGTGTCCGCCAACAACGTCACATCGGGCCAGAACACAGACTTAGATGTGATCACAAAGTCCGAGCTCGCAATCACAAGTATCTTCGCTTTACTCATCTCTGCTTTATCGTAGGCAGCGAAGATGGTCTAGTCTATTCTGAATCTCATTTCACAATATCGTTACGCATCACCTTCTTGTGATACTTGCTTCGGATATTCTCTTCCCTTCAGATGAGCTGCAGGCGCTCGCGTTTGTTAAGACATCTTCACATGTTCCCATGTGGGTGCCCGTCTTGTCAGGACACTCTCCGGTCTCTCCTCTTTGGTTTGCTCACCCTGATTCTTCCTTACATCTTGGAATGATCTGGCATTTACAGCACCCATTGTGTTGTTTGAGGGAAGTCCCTCATGGTCAGCCAACTTGCTGTCGTACAGCTGAAATTGATTTCTACCGCTATCAACCAGTCCACTCCTACGATCGAGTAGAGTCTATTTACTGACAGTCTCGCGCCGTTCAACATTATCATTGCATCAGCTGCGAATCTTACCGTCTGAAGGTTCAAATCTTGCTTGTAATTGTCCCAAAAGGACAGTATCGGTCTTGACCACATCAGTGAACTTCTATCTAGACGTCGCTGCTCCTTACACGTAGTCGTTGTTGTTGTCGTCTCGGATCTGGAGGTGACTGAAATTGTTTGCGTCTTCCGATTGACTGGTCCCAATCTTCATCGGGGATAAATGGTCCTTCTCGCTGGTGCTTCACCCAGTCGATCCAATACGTCTGACCTCTGTTCGTGCTCTTTTGGGCTCTGTAATACTTTTGGCACAGCTAGAAGACTGATCCCAAGCGTGTCTCCAGTTTAGGCGGTACAAAATTTGAAATTGCCTGCATATTAGTCGCTTCCTCCGTTCTTAGAGCTCCAGTGTCAATTAGTTCCACCTCCATTTTGTCTAATTTGTCCTGGAGAACACTGTCTATCCAGGCTTGTCCTTCTATACTGTTGAAGTTTATTCCGTAAGTGGTGAATCTGGCTTGATCCAGAGCTCTCAACTCGTGCTCCAGGTCCATTAAGATCATTGGTCCAGCATTGCGACTTGACAGATTACTCACTATGTTGTTCCACCTCACGACCCTTCAATTGTGCCTTCTAGCCATTGTGCAGTAAACAAGCACACCAGCTTTGCTTCCCATTCAGCTTCTTCTCTTCTTCTGAGTCTGAGCTTCTGGACACGTTGTTGGTGCCTATTAGAATCATCACGTCCACGGTTCTGCCCGGGTTCATCCACTCGACCATTCGATATAGCTAGGCTACTATGGTACCTCCGAATGCCAACACCGTAGTGATCAATGAGGTTCTCATGTTCCGCAAACTCTCATCAGACTATCGCCCACTATCAAAGTTCGTCGCTGAAATCTACGTGGACCTATTGAAACACGCTCGAATACTCGTTTACGGAAATATTGTGAAGCTGTTTTCGATCTGAAATTTCTTCTGTATGTCCAGCACACACGACACTTTCTTCATCGGCTTCTCCCTGATCTTCCTAGTGGAGGTTTTTCTTGACCTCTATCAACGTAGCAGCTCCTGTCTTCTTCGACACTTCCGAGAAGAGCTCTACTCTGCCGATATCAGCAACTGTCCCATAGGATGCAATCAGCCCGGATCCTGGCACACTCTTGTTGACCACGAGTCGACCAGCAGCTTCCACCAGATGTCTCATGGTTTTCTCCACGACTAGGTCACCCAGGATGTCGCCTGGATTCGGGTTTGCCACTCTACCAGATCCTATGGGGACTTGTACTTCCGTTGTTTGACTCAGCTCGCGAAGCGTCATTTCTCCATCGGCGATTGCTCACGAGGAACGCTTCCTGTAGGTAACGGTCGCTCTGTCTTTGCAATTCCCAATCGTTCAGATTGCTCATTATACTCCTGCCTCAAGCGTTCTATCACTTCTCCTTGATTGTTGTTGCAGTCCTCAAACAGTCCCCTCCACATGTCTTCTTGAAATCTAGCCAAGGTTTTTCTCACTCGGTCCAGTTCGTCTCTCGTCTCGTTCAGACCCTCCATCGTTTCATTTGTCTCTATTTCATCTTCTACTCTGGCTCTCTTAGCGGGCACTGCAGCTTTGAACAGTGAGCTAGACGAGGCAGCTTCGCTGCTCATCTTTTGATTGAAAACTTGATGTCTACTCCTCAAACTGGTCCTAGGCTTGGCTGGGAGAGGCTTCTCGCCAGGCTGGTATGTCCTCGTGGTACCCACCCCGGGATTCGTGCGCCAATTCGCTTCCCGAGAGAGCTCCATTTCTCCACCTCATAACATGCAAACCTGTGCTGTCCAACATTCCTTGTTCGCCCCAATCTGCCATCAGCAATAGTTCAATGGGGCGGTCCCCACGGTTGTCATGCCCTAGAATGTTCGTCAGAGCAGCCGCCAACTACCTCTGGTTCATCCTGGGGGAAGTATTTCTCCAGTAGCCTACGATAGAGCTCGTATATGACCTGGGCTCTAATGGACCTGGGCCAAGTCCATCAGTTCGTCGAGCTTGTCCATTCTAGTTTAATTCGTTTTTTTTTAATTCGATGAATTCATTTCGCGATAGTTTGAACTTCAAAGGTTATATTAGTTGATCAGGGTCTAGAAAAAAGGTCACGACTATCACATTTGTCATCATTGCTCCAAATTCAAATTAAAACGTATTTAAAAACAGTCGGATAAGAAGGGCTTCATCTTAAGATGTATTGAAAATCAATTCAATCTATGTATCTTCTCTTCTGCATAAGACAAGGTTTATTCATATACCTCAATTATTTCAGTAGGATCCAGGTGCAACGGTGGGTTTGTTTCTTCTTCCGGTGCCTCATTCCCATCGTTTTCCCCCCAGAGCCTTTCTCATTGACTTCGCAAGCAGGGTCAATTATCAGCTAATCGCCCTCCTCCATGTCTTCAGGTATACACCAGTCTTCTGTGGATGGGTTATGTGGTTTGTTGTTATCAAAGTGCGCAGCTCAGCCGGTACTCAGTTTATGAAAACGTCCCCCTTGATGCACTTCCATTGTCATGAACGGTCCCCTCCATTTCTTTAGGAGTTTGATAGTTCCTTTCGACGGGATAACGTTCTGAAAAACCCACACGTAGTCTCCTACTGCGTAAGCTTTCGCAACAGCTGTTCTCTTAGCATTGACGTCAATGACGTCTTATCGTATCTCTTACGTAGACTTGTGGCGATGTATTCTTTCCTTCATACTCCGGGTAAAAGAAAGTCAAAGGCAACTCCTTTTCCTGTCCATTCAACATCATGTGCGGTCTATTTCCTTTGGTGGAATTTTGCCTACTGTTGTAAGATTCCATCACTTTTGGCAAATATCTGTCCCAGTCAGTCATGTATCAGGAACAATTAACCCTCAACATCGACACCAGAGTCCGATTTTGTCTTTCCACTAAGTCATTCATCTAGGGGTGGTACGTCGTAGAGTAAGCCTGCGCTACCTGAGAACGTCTCATGAGCTCCATAGTAAGCTACGCCACAAAAGTAGTTCCATTGTCTGGTTGGAATGTCATCGGGCATCCGTTTCTGGCTATCCAAATAGTAATCAGCTGATCGCAAGTCTCCTCGTCTGAGGCAGTTATGAAGGGCACGGCCTCTGCATACTTTGTGAAGGGGTCGATCATCACTAAGAACTGATTCTAGCCACTATTCAACATACATATCTTCTGGTGATCGATCTGCACCACTTCCCTAAACTCAGATGACTCGACTGAATGTTATGGGAATCGCAATTTCCCTGGATCTTTCACATGTTGGCATGACACAATATGACGTCACCCACTTCTCGTATGCCTTCTTCGTTCCAGGCCATTCAAAGCGTTTCAAGGTCCTCTGGTGTGATCATGTGAATTGAACAAAAGTTTGTTTGATATAGTTGAGGCAACACTATCGCGTTATATTTGTATAGGACCTTGTCATCTTCTCTTTTTTTACAAGCAACGATCCCATCCTTATTCAAATATAACCGTCGTCACTCCTTCTGCATATAGTACTGTCTCAAGATCCATCTCCTTTGTCTGGTGCCCTATTTGTTATCCACCTTTTCAAGTTACTTGTCATACGGTCATTTTTCTTCGTTCTTAAGGAGTCCGAAAGTATCAAGTCTTCAAGTTTGTCTCTTGCCTAAATAGTTCTAGGTCAACTCTGACTGCTTTCTTCTGTGGTAATTGGCTCATCGAACGTGTTGACATCGCAATCGTCTCCAAGTCATCTGCAACGTTGTCAAAGATTTGTTCACTGGGGAACAGTTAGCGATGACTATCGGAGTCTTGATGCACCTCCCTGTCCAAGTCTCTTACTCATCTCAGATATCTTACGCATCCAAGTCTCTTAAGCATCGAAGTCTTCTTTCAGGGTCATCTCTAGTAACTTCTCTCTCCAATAATCCACCCAACATCCTCATCATTTCTGGTGTGACGTGCACCGTTTTATCTAGCAGTGAGAGGCTGTTTATTACGAGAGAGTTCCTGTTGAACCAGGTTTGAATGTAGCAACATATGCAAGGGCACCGGGCCGTACTTGGATAAGATCATAATCTCTGCCGCTTTCTCCACTGGTAATTCAGGATATCCTGGTACAGGATGTCCTAACTTATCCAGCCATCTCGTCAAGGAAAGTGCTTCGTAAGTCTCTTTGTCTAAAAATGAAAAAACTTCCTTGATTTTCACCTGATGGGCTTGCTTCTGCTCCATTTTTTCATAAAAATCAGATTTTTTGCCAAGGTTGTCAGCTTTGTGGTGCTTGTCACGCATCCTCATCTCGATTATCATGTGGTAGCCATCCAACCTGACTATCCATCGACCAATATAACTATGGTCCATCAAGTACGTTTTCAAACAGGATAAGGCTCCGTTGTTCACTCGCAACTGACAGAGAGCCCTCCCCAAGTAGGCGCGATACTTCTCCGCAAATATTTCTGCTTTTGGCGCACCGCATTTCATCTCAGTGTCGCTCAATACTTTACTGCCGTTTGCAACGGGCCGGAGAACTGTTCTCCCATTTCATTCTTGCTCCTAATGCAGTATTCCGGAAAGGGCTACCACTGAAGCGTCAGTATCGAGAACGTGCATGCCTAACTCCGTGAGCATGCCTAGCACTTGCGCTTCGCACAGCTCCCGCTTTATTTCCTCGGAGGCTTCCTGAGCTCCTTCAATCCATTCGATTTTGTTGCCTTTGGTGCGCATCAGTTACTGCATCGGGTAGACTTTGTCTGCGTTTTTTTATGAACTCTTGATATAAATTCGCGACTCCTAGGAAGCTCACCAGCTGCGTATAGGTTTTGGAGGCCTTCCATATTAGCACGGCATCGATCGCATCCGGATCTACCCTCATGACATGCTTATCCGCCATCCTTGCCCGCTTCTTTTTTGAGTCCTTAGGGATCTCGCATTTCGAGGGTTTGCATTTCAAGCCAGCTCTCTTTATGTAGTCAAAGACTTCATCAAAAATTTCAATGTGGTCTGTCAAGGTGGGTGTTGCTATCACTAACTCATCCACATAGCACATCACGAAATTCCCATACTTCTTTGTTATGCTGGTCAAAGCCTGAGCCATCAATCTTTGAAAGGTATCCATCGCATTGCACAGGCCAGAGGGCATCCGTTTTCACTGGTGGAAGCCTAATTCAAATGCAAATCCAGTCTTTTCGCTATCCTTTTTTCGCGGGGAACATGTTAGAAGGCAAAACCCAGGTCCAGTGTGGTTGCTGCTCTCGTATATGCGTGGCATTGAGTAAACGGCTTTTATGGTCACCGCATTCAGGTAGCGAGAGTCGCAGCAGAGTCTTAATTGTCCTCTTTTTTTTGGCCATGACAACCCCACGAGCCCAAGGTGACTTCGAGGGTTCTATCTTTTCGTATTCGAGCAGCATTTCTATTTCGGCTCGGCACGTCTCCGGTTCATGAGGTGTCTTGGGCTTACTCCCTCCCTTCTTCTAGCATGGCGCCCTCTTCTAGTTCGATCTCATGCTCGACGAAACTACAACAACGAAAGTCCGCTTTATGTTTAGAAAAAACGTCTGCGTTCCTATTTAAAACAGCCCTTAGCAACTCAAAATCTTCCTTCCCTATCTTAACCTCCTAGATGCTTTTTCCGGCAAAACAGGTATGTCAGGCACTAATTCATTTGACTTGGGTTGTTCTGGAAACTTCGAGCAGCTCAATAAGCCGTAGCTTGCTTCAGATCTCTTTGAAAATATTTTATACAAAGATTCCAATTCATTAATCATTTTTAAAACCAAATTTGAACTTGTGTGAGTTGGACAGACCTTTACTCGATGCTTATTCAGGCTCGGCATCTCTTCATAGTCCGTCCTCATTGTCAAAGCGTAGCCAAATATCCTTCCACGCTGAATTGAAACCGTTGTGTACAATGTGTTCAACAGTACACTCACACATAGCCCGTTTCGTCTGACGGAAAAGCTCAGGCCTAAAACCTCTGAACTTTGACTGTTTGGGTTTGGTACCAGGCAAAACTGCTTTCTATCACTCAAGGGGTTTAAATTTTTTTTTCTAAAAATCGCTAATACTACCTGCATAGGCTCTAATTTTATTTTTCTATCTAAAAATATTGGTATCTCAATCTCATCAGTTATTATCCTATTTACTGGTCGTTTAAAATGTTTTTTTTGTCTGGGTTCCTAATCCTTATCAGTCCATTATTGAGGCCCATCATCGCGTCGAAATTCCTGAAAAAATCCGCAGGCTGAACTGATCCGAATCATCAAGGTTCTCCACCACGAAAAAACTCATCCATAGGTTCCCTCCTCCCATTTGGACGACGGTTATTGGGGTTCTCCCGGCTATGTAGATGGCACCGCGATTGGCGGCTGCCAATTTTAGGTACGTAAGTATCTGCTCCTCCCTGGTGAAACCCATCTTTTCTCATGCCTTTATCGGCATTACACTGACTACTGATCATGTGTCTATGAGTCCTCTTACTCCGATCTTCCTTCCATCGGTGTCTAGCAGATGTGCAGTCACATCTGCTTCACGTCCAATATGTACCGCATCTTGTTCCATCATGGCATTATGACCAATTTTACAAACCTTCAGCTCCTCTCGACCCAAATATATAATTCCTATTTGGCCATTGTCTGTCGTTTCGACGGTCTTGGTATAAATACTAATCCCATCCAAGTTCAGCATCACTTGATATGGTCTGTCGACTTCCACGTAACGCCCGTGGAATTTCCTCGTTCGAGTGCCACCCGTCGTTAACAAGGCTCGCACAGCCCAAGATTCATTACGTGGCTCTGCTTGTCTCAGATAATCTGCATAACTGTCCAGATGCATCATGGTGAACTCCCAAAGTTTACTCAGATTACTGCTAACCTGATGCAATGCCACCGAGATGATCGAACGCATCCTGCTGCCTTGCACCATCCCGAAAGCCTGTTCGGTGATCACCTTCAAATTCATGCTCAGACTGCTCGGCGCCTTCGTTTCTTCCACTTCAGATGCTTCAAAGGCATTGAGTTGATTAGCTGCGATTTCAGACTTTGTTCCATCCAGTCGTTTCGTTTAGTACGGCTTGCATTTTTATCGTAGCCAGCTCTAGCAGTTTCTCTTTCTCCGTGCTTCCGCTTCGCTCATCTGGTGTGCCTTGCTGGCTTTAACGCCTGACAAAGCCTCCTCAAGCCTTGGGTGCTTGATGTCCGCCACACCATCCCAAAATTGTGGGCAGTCTGATTTAAAATGACCCTCCAGGTTACAATCGCTCCTCACATAAATCCTCATGATTGATTGCCGACGCGTCATCTTCAAGGCTAATACCGATCGTTTTTATGCCCTATTTGTAGGTCCATGTCATCCCTGGGCTTGTACTAGTTTTTACCTTGGTTTGCAGGTCCATTGACAAAATTGCTCTATTTGTTTTTCTGATAACCTGATCTCATCGGAGGCTTCACTAATAGATATTCATTGGACTTCAGTCGCAGCTCTGCGCAGTGTAGGTGCATTGGTTGAGAGAGGTGTGCAGTGAGTCGCCAAAATTGTTCTGAGTTCATCGTTATTCACACCATCAATAAACTTCGAGGCTACTGCCAAGTTCATGCTACTTTTTGACTCGTCCGGTTAACTACCGAACCCAGATTTGGGATTACTTCAATTAAAATAATCTTAAAACATCTGAATTGTCGTGTAATTTTAATTAGTTAGTCAAATGATAACAAAATATCTGATAACTCATTTCAAGTACCATACCTGATGGTTTTATGTTGAATTTTTCCAAAAACTATAACCTACAATAAACTGAAGCAAAATGATCTCACAACGTATGAAATAAATCGAAATACTATTTCATTTTCTCAAAAAAATTCAACTTAGTTCTTTCTTGGTTTCCGCTTGATATACCGTCTTCCAACTGAATCCATTTGAACAGAAAATTAATCGAAAATTGAATTTATATGTAAAACTGTATCTTTTCAAAGATCGTTCTTTATCTTTTAAATTTTAATTTTGAAGTGAATTTCCAGTGCAAGTGTAGGTATTTTTTTATCTGGAATTGTTCAAGATCCAAAAAAATTATCTATATTTTCATCTTTTTGTCATGGCCAGTTATCAAAAACCGTAAAAAGTTATTCTTTTTGATGCATACGCTACAGTTTATTTACCTGAAAAGGCACTGCTCTATGAAATCAATCAAAAACACTAACTTAGGAAGTTTATAAAAAGATGGCTAGGCAAAACGACTCAATTAGTCGATGTTTCATATTTATCCACTACTTTTTTTACATATTTTTAACAAAAACGTATTCACTTATTAGTTCATATCATGTATTTTTACAGCAAATTCAAAACAAGTAAATCCCCGTAAGCAAGTCACCATTGCAATTTTCACTGTAGATTAAAGGTTTTTGGATCGATTTCCATTGAGATTCTCACAATAATGTGAATCTGTTATCGGTCGAGTTGGTTTTATCATCAATCAGAACCTTTGATTGAAATAAAAGTGAACGATTAAAGATGCATTGAAATTCTTTCATGCTACTTATTTAAAAAAATCTTTATCAGAACTTTTTACAGTTTTTTAGATTTTTCTAGGCTCAGTAAAATTATAAATTTTTATTAACTGGTCCTAGGTTTCTGTGTGTTTTTAAAAGAAAACTTTCGTTGAGTGCGTTCCGAGACTGCGGAGTGTGCTTTCCATCACCCTGTAGAAAATTGTTTTGACAAGAATAATGCCTCTTTTCGATATGAAAATTCAGTTCTTCGCTGATATATGTAAGAAAGTTACACTTCGGTTACTTCAAAGCGCCACAGTGTTTACGATGTCTAGATGCTTGTGAGCGCGTGTACCCTCTGCCACTTATAACACATGCAACTCTATCGTTTCTACTCAGTAATGGCTTTGCGTTTAGTAAAGAAAGATCTTGAGAACAAATAGGAGACTTTGGTAAGAGACTCTGGTAAGAAAACTTTGGTAAGAGACATAGTTGAACAGCCCCAAAAAGTAAATAAAAGTAAGTGAAAAGTTTTTGACCAATTGTTTTACCTTAAAAAAAATCAGACTGGTTTTTATCCTTTTTGTTGTAGCTGAAAATTAACCTAACTTTGGATGAAAAATAATCATTATTTGAAAAAGGTCAATCGAAAAAACTATTTGACTTTCCTCCAATTACTATGCAACGCAAGAAAAGAAAAAAATTCCAATTGATTTTCTTATCAATGAAATAGATGTTGATTCTTACTTTTTAACTAATTTTTAAGCCGTTTATTTTGTACAAAATAAAGTTATCCGGTTAAGAAAAGGTCTCTTTGAGAATCTTATACAATCAAAGAGTTTACTTTTGAGCCAAATATTGAGTATCAATGCTTTAGGTTTCTAGCTGCATTACACCTAACAAGGAAAAAACTTTGTTTATTATTGAAAATGATCAAATAAACGTATAATAATTATATCAAATACTCTTTTTATCCCCTACCTTTTTCCCAAAATCGTCAAAACTCCCCAGCAGTTTTCAATATTTCTCATTTTTTAAAAGAAATTCGAAGTTCAAAATCCTGTGTGATCAGGTTTGGAACAAGATTTGGATCAACAACTTCGAGCTGACATGTCAAAATTACATCAAAATCAAAACTACTGACTATATTCTCAAGAATCAACAAACTCTCCTTGAGTATAAACAGAATTTTTCAGTTGATTTGATGCGAAAACTTGCAGAGATGCTACTTGTTATAATTTTTGTTCTCGTGTTATTTATATCGGCGTTATTTCTTATTTTTACAGCAGACAACCTGTGGTCATCTCTTTTTGCCATTTCCTTTGGGTAGATTATTAGTTATTTGGAAGATTTGTAGCCCCTTGAGGGTCCTCTTATTGAATACGACAATCAAAATAAAATTGATCATTTTTTGTGACTGGAAACGACAGTTTCTGAAAAACTCCTAAAGTTGAAATATATTTCTGATTGGACAAAATTTTTTAAAATTTTTTCCTTAGTAGGAAGCAATAGTCTGATTGGACACGACTACAGAGTAAATAGGGAAAATCAATTCTGATTGGTTAAGCCACACATTTAAGTGTAAAGAATCTCTTAGTCTTAACTAAATATCATTTTGTTTTTAACGTAACTACCGTCAACTACCTCCTCTCTCACCTCTAACCATTTAATTACAAATTAACTACCGTCAACTACCTCCTCTCAGAGCTCTTAATCAGTCATTAATTTTTGTTTTTACTCTGAATCTTTTCTCAATTTATTGCCTAAACTGATCTTCTCAGTGCAAAATAGCAACCTTTTTGTAGACGGTAAAATTTTCAACTGATCTAGTACAAGTTCAAATGCGAGAAATAGTCTCTGGAGTGTTTTCAATACAAATGGACATCCAATCCAAGTCTGACGCAGGGTGGAAGTGATGCGAAGGGATATCAACGAACATCATATCTCAAACTTCAAGCCGATCTCATTAGGACGGGCGAGTTACTGCATCCAGTTTGATAAGGGTACCCAAATTAACGAAATTCTCAAATTTAAAAAAAACTATCAGTCTAGTGGGCAAATTACCATAGTTTTTTTTAGAATGAAGAGAACTCGAGAGCAAAAGAATTATGATAATTTGCTCACTAGATTGGGAGCTTTTCGTAAATTTGTGAGTCTTGTCAATTTCGATACCAATTTTAAACTGGATTCAATAACACGCCCGTTTTTTTTAAATTGGCTTCAACTTTCGGGATTGATTTCCGTTTCCTCGGAAACTTCTACTCATATTGATGGAGTGAACTGAACTGTAGGAGATTTTCAATTAAAATGAAAAATTTTCATTTCAGCTGTGTCCTATTACCAGCTTTAAGTCGGTTTTGGTTAGTTCTTCTAAAAAAGGTGGAAAATATCTGAATCCATTCAAAAAATATTCAACGCTTCAGTCATTTTGATCAAACAAGAGATCAAATTGTCTCATCAAATTGATTGATTTTTTTTCATTTCTAAGAGGTTTTGTAAAAAAAAGATTTCTCGTTGAACTGAATCTAATTTCAAAACTTTTCCTAGTAATCACAATCTTGATTGAGGATCTTCATTTGGTTTCAAAAACAAAAAACGGCTAAATATACTAAACCGACAATTTTTTTCATCAAAGTCATCCTCTTAGAGTTTGTTCTGCAATTCTTTTTGGTTAAATTTTCAATGGATTTTTCTAGATTTTAGAAGATTCAGAAAACTCTAAAAAGTAAAAAGCAAGGTCTTAGAGTAAAATTCTAGCATTTAATTTTTAGATCCTAATCTTTAGAAGATTCTAGAAGTTACTGAGTAATGATGTCATTGTCTCTTGTGGAAAAATTTGGTAGATATATAGAACAGTAAAAATCGAACATTCACTGTTCAATGAATGTTGAAATGTTATTACGTCATTTTGTCATTTTTTTAGTGGAATTAATTTTTTATTGCCTAAGTAATCGAAAGAAACCTTCATAGCTCTGTTGAGAATCTTGTCAGAATCTCGGATTATTTTTTTGAACAATTTTTCCTGATAATTGTATATTTGTTATAAGTACTTTAATGAAAATAATTTTATTCCAGTTTGAATACTTTTTTAACATATAAATCTATGTAGTTTTTAACGCGTCTGCAAAAAACTTTCCAAATTTTTTTGCAGGATGTAGAGTTTGAATGATTTTCTGGACAAGTATACAAAATTATCAATAAATTTTGTACAAGATACGAAAATTGTTTTGAAATTTTTAACAAAATTGTTTTACAAAATTCGAAATTTTTCAAAATGTAAGAAATGTTTTGAGTTTTTCACGTGTGTTTGAGAATATTTAATATTTTTTTGGGCAAAATGCATGTTTTCTTTTGGTTTTCCAAAATTTAAGCAAAATTTCAACTTCTTTTCTTAAAAGGAAATGCGAAAAAAGCAAAAACTTTATGTATAAAAACATGTTGACTTAATGCTTGGAAAGTTTCTAATGTGATGAATTGAATCGTTGTTCTCTATGATAACACATTGGTTTTTTGTTGTTTTTGATCAACAGACAGACAAAAATTAATTCATTTATTAAAATTAGAAAAAAATAATAATCATAAAATGTAGTTTTCAACAGTGCACGAAAAGCTAATGGGTTTTTTTTGACAAGCTGCTAAAAGTGTTTCTTTTTTTTCTACAAATTAAGAAAAGTTTTTCATTTTTTTGATAAGATGCCAAAAAGTGCTTAAATTTTTCTGATAAAATGCAAGAAGCGTTTCTTTTTTTTTAAATAAAGCTCGAAAAGTGTTTCGTTTTGTTGTATAACTCGAGAAAAGGGATTCAATTGATTAGACTAGATGCAAGAAACCATCAGAAAGTTTTAGTTGTGTGCAATTTTTCTATTTTCAATCACTTGGCGTGTTGTTTCTTGAACTTCAAATCTAATCTCCTTGCTAAATTGAAATTGAGGAAATTATTAATTACAAAGAACCTACTAAATATCAAATCGCAATTAATTACAACAGAAAAAAAAATTCTAAGAGCTGTCGAGAGTTCTGGAGGTTTTCTATAGATGGTCGAGGTTTCATCGATGTGGTTGTTGTAGTGGGGTGTTTTGAGGCATTGATTCAGAGAACCCCTTATCTTGGGATGGGGTTTTTCGCTGAACCTGCTTCCTCCCAAGGAAAGAGGAAGTCCTTGACTGGTTGAGCCAGATTTCGAGAATCAGGATCACCGGAGTAGTTCGTTCCCATATGCTCAGACACTTCCTCCATCATTTGCACTTCTTCAAATTGGTTCTCTGTGCTGGGTACTTGCATGATATGATGTTTGTTGAAGTCCCTTCCCATCTTTTCCACCATGTGCCAGACTTGGATTGGGATTTCCAATCCAGTAAAAAATACTCCAGTCAATATTTCTCGGACTTGGATTTGTACTAGATCAGGCAACAATTCTGCCGGGATAATAAGAATGCCGTTTTGCAAAAATTGAGTAGAAGATACAGAATGAAAACATTGACTGATCTAGAGCTAAGAAATGAGGTAGTTGTGTGAGTTGAACCAATCAAAATTGATTTTCTTGTTTGGTTTGTAGCCGTGTCCAATAAGTGTTTAGCTTCTTTCTTTGGTGTTTTTCTCGCACTTGAATTTGTACTAGATGAAATTTTTACCGAAAACAAAAAAAATGCTATTTTGCACTGAGAAGATCAGTTTAAGCAATAAATTGAGAAAAGATACAGAGTGGAAAGAAAAATAATGACTGATTAGGAGCTGTGAGAGGAGGTAGTTGACGGTAGTTAATTTAGAATTAAATGGTTAGAGCTGAGAGAGGAGGTAGTTGACGATAGTTAGGTTAAAAGTAAAATGATTTTTAAATAAGAAGAAGAGATTCTTTCAACTTAAATGTCTGGCTCAACCAATCAGAATTGATTTTCCTTATTTACTCTGTAGTCGTGTCTAATCAGACTATTGCTTCCTCTCATAGAAAACTATATAAAAGTCTTGTCCAATCAGAAATTTATTTCAATTTTAGGATTTTTTCACGTATTGTATTTTGCAATCACAAAAAAAAGTTTAATTTTGTTCTGATTGTCGTATCCAATAAGAGGAACTTTTAAGGGCTTAAATCCTCCAAAAAGTAAAAATATACTCAAAGGAAATTGCAAACATATTTGACCAGATTGTTTTCTATAAAATTGAGAAACATCGCAAACATAAATAACACAAAAACAAAAATTATAACAAGTACCATCACTGCAAAATTTCTCATCGATTCATTTGAAATTAATGGTTTGCAGGTCCATTGACAAAATTGCTCTATTTGTTTTTCTGATAACCTGATCTCATCGGAGGCTTCACTAATAGATATTCATTGGACTTCAGTCGCAGCTCTGCGCAGTGTAGGTGCATTGGTTGAGAGAGGTGTGCAGTGAGTCGCCAAAATTGTTCTGAGTTCATCGTTATTCACACCATCAATAAACTTCGAGGCTACTGCCAAGTTCATGCTACTTTTTGACTCGTCCGGTTAACTACCGAACCCAGATTTGGGATTACTTCAATTAAAATAATCTTAAGACATCTGAATTGTCGTGTAATTTTAATTAGTTAGTCAAATGATAACAAAATATCTGATAACTCATTTCAAGTACCATTACCTGATGGTTTTATGTTGAATTTTTCCAAAAACTATAACCTACAATAAACTGAAGCAAAATGATCTCACAACGTATGAAATAAATCGAAATACTATTTCATTTTCTCAAAAAAATTCAACTTAGTTCTTTCTTGGTTTCCGCTTGATATACCGTCTTCCAACTGAATCCATTTGAACAGAAAATTAATCGAAAATTGAATTTATATGTAAAACTGTATCTTTTCGAAGATCGTTCTTTATCTTTTAAATTTTAATTTTGAAGTGAATTTCCAGTGCAAGTGTAGGTATTTTTTTATCTGGAATTGTTCAAGATCCAAAAAAAATATCTATATTTTCATCTTTTTGTCATGGCCAGTTATCAAAAACCGTAAAAATTTATTCTTTTTGATACATACGCTACAGTTTATTTACCTGAAAAGGCACTGCTCTATGAAATCAATCAAAAACACTAACTTAGGAAGTTTATAAAAAGATGGCTAGGCAAAAAGACTCAATTAGTCGATGTTTCATATTTATCCACTACTTTTTTTACATATTTTTAACAAAAACGTATTCACTTATTAGTTCATATCATGTATTTTTACAGCAAATTCAAAACAAGTAAATCCCCGTAAGCAAGTCACCATTGCAATTTTCACTGTAGATTAAAGGTTTTTGGATCGATTTCCATTGAGATTCTCACAATAATGTGAATCTGTTATCGGTCGAGTTGGTTTTATCATCAATCAGAACCTTTGATTGAAATAAAAGTGAACGATTAAAGATGCATTGAAATTCTTTCATGCTACTTATTTAAAAAAATCTTTATCAGAACTTTTTACAGTTTTTTAGATTTTTCTAGGCTCAGTAAAATTATAAATTTTTATTAACTGGTCCTAGGTTTCTGTGTGTTTTTAAAAGAAAACTTTCGTTGAGTGCGTTCCGAGACTGCGGAGTGTGCTTTCCATCACCCTGTAGAAAATTGTTTTGACAAGAATAATGCCTCTTTTCGATATGAAAATTCAGTTCTTCGCTGATATATGTAAGAAAGTTACACTTCGGTTACTTCAAAGCGCCACAGTGTTTACGATGTCTAGATGCTTGTGAGCGCGTGTACCCTCTGCCACTTATAACACATGCAACTCTATCGTTTCTACTCAGTAATGGCTTTGCGTTTAGTAAAGAAAGATCTTGAGAACAAATAGGAGACTTTGGTAAGAGACTCTGGTAAGAAAACTTTGGTAAGAGACATAGTTGAACAGCCCCAAAAAGTAAATAAAAGTAAGTGAAAAGTTTTTGACCAATTGTTTTACCTTAAAAAAAATCAGACTGGTTTTTATCCTTTTTGTTGTAGCTGAAAATTAACCTAACTTTGGATGAAAAATAATCATTATTTGAAAAAGGTCAATCGAAAAAACTATTTGACTTTCCTCCAATTACTATGCAACGCAAGAAAAGAAAAAAATTCCAATTGATTTTCTTATCAATGAAATAGATGTTGATTCTTACTTTTTAACTAATTTTTAAGCCGTTTATTTTGTACAAAATAAAGTTATCCGGTTAAGAAAAGGTCTCTTTGAGAAACTTATACAATCAAAGAGTTTACTTTTGAGCCAAATATTGAGTATCAATGCTTTAGGTTTCTAGCTGCATTACACCTAACAAGGAAAAAACTTTGTTTATTATTGAAAATGATCAAATAAACGTATAATAATTATATCAAATACTCTTTTTATCCCCTACCTTTTTCCCAAAATTGTCAAAACTCCCCAGCAGTTTTCAATATTTCTCATTTTTTAAAAGAAATTCGAAGTTCAAAATCCTGTGTGATCAGGTTTGGAACAAGATTTGGATCAAAAACTTCGAGCTGACATGTCAAAATTACATCAAAATCAAAACTACTGACTATATTCTCAAGAATCAACAAACTCTCCTTGAGTATAAACAGAATTTTTCAGTTGATTTGATGCTAAAACTTGCAGAGATGCTACTTGTTATAATTTTTGTTCTCGTGTTATTTATATCGGCGTTATTTCTTATTTTTACAGCAGACAACCTGTGGTCATCTCTTTTTGCCATTTCCTTTGGGTAGATTAGTAGTTATTTGGAAGATTTGTAGCCCCTTGAGGGTCCTCTTATTGGATACGACAATCAAAATAAAATTGATCATTTTTTGTGACTGGAAACGACAGTTTCTGAAAAACTCCTAAAGTTGAAATATATTTCTGATTGGACAAAACTTTTTAAAAATTTTTCCTTAGTAGGAAGCAATAGTCTGATTGGACACGACTACAGAGTAAATAGGGAAAATCAATTCTGATTGGTTAAGCCACACATTTAAGTTGAAAGAATCTCTTAGTCTTAACTAAATATCATTTTGTTTTTAACGTAACTACCGTCAACTACCTCCTCTCTCAGCTCTAACCATTTAATTACAAATTAACTACCGTCAACTAACTCCTCTCAGAGCTCTTAATCAGTCATTAATTTTTGTTTTTACTCTGTATCTTTTCTCAATTTATTGCCTAAACTGATCTTCTCAGTGCAAAATAGCAACTTTTTTGTAGACGGTAAAATTTTCAACTGATCTAGTACAAGTTCAAATGCGAGAAATAGTCTCTGGAGTGTTTTCAATACAAATGGACATCCAATCCAAGTCTGACGCAGGGTGGAAGTGATGCGAAGGGATATCAACGAACATCATATCTCAAACTTCAAGCCGATCTCATTAGGACGGGCGAGTTACTGCATCCAGTTTGATAAGGGTACCCAAATTAACGAAATTCTCAAATTTAAAAAAAACTATCAGTCTAGTGGGCAAATTACCATAGTTTTTTTTAGAATGAAGAGAACTCGAGAGCAAAAGAATTATGATAATTTGCTCACTAGATTGGGAGCTTTTCGTAAATTTGTGAGTCTTGTCAATTTCGATACCAATTTTAAACTGGATTCAATAACACGCCCGTTTTTTTTAAATTGGCTTCAACTTTCGGGATTGATTTCCGTTTCCTCGGAAACTTCTACTCATATTGATGGAGTGAACTGAACTGTAGGAGATTTTCAATTAAAATGAAAAATTTTCATTTCAGCTGTGTCCTATTACCAGCTTTAAGTCGGTTTTGGTTAGTTCTTCTAAAAAAGGTGGAAAATATCTGAATCCATTCAAAAAATATTCAACGCTTCAGTCATTTTGATCAAACAAGAGATCAAATTGTCTCATCAAATTGATTGATTTTTTTTCATTTCTAAGAGGTTTTGTAAAAAAAAGATTTCTCGTTGAACTGAATCTAATTTCAAAACTTTTCCTAGTAATCACAATCTTGATTGAGGATCTTCATTTGGTTTCAAAAACAAAAAACGGCTAAATATACTAAACCGACAATTTTTTTCATCAAAGTCATCCTCTTAGAGTTTGTTCTGCAATTCTTTTTGGTTAAATTTTCAATGGATTTTTCTAGATTTTAGAAGATTCAGAAAACTCTAAAAAGTAAAAAGCAAGGTCTTAGAGTAAAATTCTAGCATTTAATTTCTAGATCCTAATCTTTAGAAGATTCTAGAAGTTACTGAGTAATGATGTCATTGTCTCTTGTGGAAAAATTTGGTAGATATATAGAACAGTAAAAATCGAACATTCACTGTTCAATGAATGTTGAAATGTTATTACGTCATTTTGTCATTTTTTTAGTGGAATTAATTTTTTATTGCCTAAGTAATCGAAAGAAACCTTCATAGCTCTGTTGAGAATCTTGTCAGAATCTCGGATTATTTTTTTGAACAATTTTTCCTGATAATTGTATATTTGTTATAAGTACTTTAATGAAAATAATTTTATTCCAGTTTGAATACTTTTTTAACATATAAATCTATGTAGTTTTTAACGCGTCTGCAAAAAACTTTCAAAATTTTTTTGCAGGATGTAGAGTTTGAATGATTTTCTGGACAAGTATACAAAATTATCAATAAATTTTGTACAAGATACGAAAATTGTTTTGAAATATTTAACAAAATTGTTTTACAAATTTCGAAATTTTTCAAAATGTAAGAAATTTTTTGAGTTTTTCACGTGTGTTTGAGAATATTTAACATTTTTTTTGGGCAAAATGCATGTTTTCTTTTGGTTTTCCAAAATTTAAGCAAAATTTCAACTTCTTTTCTTAAAAGGAAATGCGAAAAAAGCAAAAACTTTATGTATAAAAACATGTTGACTTAATGCTTGGAAAGTTTCTAATGTGATGAATTGAATCGTTGTTCTCTATGATAACACATTGGTTTTTTGTTGTTTTTGATCAACAGACAGGCAAAAATTAATTCATTTGTTAAAATTAGAAAAAAATAATAATCATAAAATGTAGTTTTCAACAGTGCACGAAAAGCTAATGGGTTTTTTTTGACAAGCTGCTAAAAGTGTTTCTTTTTTTTCTACAAATTAAGAAAAGTTTTTCATTTTTTTGATAAGATGCCAAAAAGTGCTTCAATTTTTCTGATAAAATGCAAAAAGCGTTTCTTTTTTTTTAAATAAAGCTCGAAAAGTGTTTCGTTTTGTTGTATAACTCGAGAAAAGGGATTCAATTGATTAGACTAGATGCAAGAAACCATCAGAAAGTTTTAGTTGTGTGCAATTTTTCTATTTTCAATCACTTGGCGTGTTGTTTCTTGAACTTCAAATCTAATCTCCTTGCTAAATTGAAATTGAGGAAATTATTAATTACAAAGAACCTACTAAATATCAAATCGCAATTAATTACAACAGAAAAAAAAATTCTAAGAGCTGTCGAGAGTTCTGGAGGTTTTCTATAGATGGTCGAGGTTTCATCGATGTGGTTGTTGTAGTGGGGTGTTTTGAGGCATTGATTCAGAGAACCCCTTATCTTGGGATGGGGTTTTTCGCTGAACCTGCTTCCTCCCAAGGAAAGAGGAAGTCCTTGACTGGTTGAGCCAGATTTCGAGAATCAGGATCACCGGAGTAGTTCGTTCCCATATGCTCAGACACTTCCTCCATCATTTGCACTTCTTCAAATTGGTTCTCTGTGCTGGGTACTTGCATGATATGATGTTTGTTGAAGTCCCTTCCCATCTTTTCCACCATGTGCCAGACTTGGATTGGGATTTCCAATCCAGTAAAAAATACTCCAGTCAATATTTCTCGGACTTGGATTTGTACTAGATCAGGCAACAATTCTGCCGGGATAATAAGAATGCCGTTTTGCAAAAATTGAGTAGAAGATACAGAATGAAAACATTGACTGATCTAGAGCTAAGAAATGAGGTAGTTGTGTGAGTTGAACCAATCAAAATTGATTTTCTTGTTTGGTTTGTAGCCGTGTCCAATAAGTGTTTAGCTTCTTTCTTTGGTGTTTTTCTCGCACTTGAATTTGTACTAGATGAAATTTTTACCGAAAACAAAAAAAATGCTATTTTGCACTGAGAAGATCAGTTTAAGCAATAAATTGAGAAAAGATACAGAGTGGAAAGAAAAATAATGACTGATTAGGAGCTGTGAGAGGAGGTAGTTGACAGTAGTTAATTTAGAATTAAATGGTTAGAGCTGAGAGAAGAGGTAGTTGACGATAGTTAGGTTAAAAGTAAAATGATTTTTAAATAAGAAGAAGAGATTCTTTCAACTTAAATGTCTGGCTCAACCAATCAGAATTGATTTTCCTTATTTACTCTGTAGTCGTGTCTAATCAGACTATTGCTTCCTCTCATAGAAAACTATATAAAAGTCTTGTCCAATCAGAAATTTTTTTCAATTTTAGGATTTTTTCAGGTATTGTATTTTGCAATCACAAAAAAAAAGTTCAATTTTGTTCTGATTGTCGTATCCAATAAGAGGAACTTTTAAGGGCTTAAATCCTCCAAAAAGTAAAAATATACTCAAAGGAAATTGCAAACATATTTGACCAGAAAATTGAGAAACATCGCAAACATAAATAACACAAAAACAAAAATTATAACAAGTACCATCACTGCAAGTTTTCTCATCGATTCATTTGAAATTAATTGTTAATAATCAACAAAAAATGTTGATTATTGACAATATAGTCAAATTCGTTGAATTTGATGTAAATTTAAGAAGACAGCTCGAAGTTGTTACATTTTCAAAACAAATCTCGGGAAATCTCTTAAAAATTGAGAAATAAAGAGTTTTTCTAGAGCGTTTTGACAAAATTGGAAATTGGGTAGTGGATAAAAAAGTATTTGATATACTATCATACGACTTTTTGATCACGGTCAAATTTTTGAGGATTAACCAAGTTTCGTATCTAAGTGTTTTTCAGCCATAAGTGTAAAGCTTTGATACTCATTACTTGGCTCAAAAACAAATTTTGATTGAGTAAGCTTCTCAAAAGAGACCATTACTTAACCGGATAACTGTTTTTTTTGTACAGTATAAACATCGATACAAAAAAAATTATGAAAAAAAGTAAGAGTCAACATCTATTTCATTAAAAAGAAAATCATTTGGATTTTTTTTTGTTTTCTTGTAAACAACTTTAGGAAATTCAAATGTTTTTTGATTAAAATTTTTCAAGTAATGAAAAAAACTCATCCAAAGTAATGTCTAAAAACTGCTGAGTTCTGATTGGTTGATAACAAAACGGTTGAGAATTCCCTTACAAGTAAAGCTTGATTCTGATTGGATGATATCAAAACTAATGAAACTTCCAGGATAGTAAAGCTCGATTCTCGTTGGTTGATATCAAAATTTTCAAAAATTTCATGGTTCCATTCAGATTGGTTGATTCATATTTCTGCTATACCAATTAGCATACAATCCAGTCTAATGATTTTACCGTAAAAACCATTGGTCAAAATTTTGGTTGTTTCCACTTACTTTCATTTAGTTTTTTGGGCTCCTCAACTAAGTCCCCTACAAAAGTTTTTGGACATTCGAAATCTCCCGTTTGTTCTCGAATTCTTTTTTTACTAACTTCAATGCCGTCACTCATTAGAAATTGAAGAGTTGCATGCTTTGTATGTGGCAAAGAGTACAAACGCTCACAAGCATCAATACATTGTAAGCACTTGGCGTTTTGAAGTATCCAAATTGTAATTGTCATACATATAGCAGCGAAGAACTGAATATTCATGTCAAAAAGAAGCATTATTCTTGTAAAAACAATTTTATGCATGGTGATGGAAAACACACTCCGCAATCTCTAAACGCACTCAACGAAAATTTAATTTCACTAACATACAAAAACATAGGAACACTTACTAAAATTTATAATATTTACTGAGCCTAGAAAAATCTAGAAATCTGTAAGAAAATTCAAGTAATTTAATAAAGTTTGTTGAAGAAGTTTTTTTATAGTAATTAGCATGAAAAATTTCAATGCTTTTCTTATTCGTTCACTTATAGTTTGTTCAAAAGTTCTGATTGATAATAATACCAACACAAGCGATAATCAGATTCAAATTATTGTGAAATCTCATCGGAAATTGATCCAAAAACCTTTAATCTACAGTGAGAATTACAATGGTAGCTTGTGGCTTGCTTACGGGGATTTTGTTGTTTTGAATTCGCTTGAAGAGTACATAATATGAGCTGATAAGTGGATCCGTGTTTGTTCAAATTTTCTAACAAAATTAGTGGAAAATTATGAAACATCGACTAATTGGGTCGTTTTGACTAGGCATCATCTTGTGAATTTCCTAAGTTAGTGTCTTTGATTGACTTCATAGAGCAATGCGCTTTCAAGCGTATAAACGGTGGCTTATGCATGAAAAATAATGAGTTTATACTGTTTTTGATGAATGACGATGATAAAAAGATGAAAGCTTGGATAATTTTGTTGGATCTCCAGATAATTCCAGATAAAAATACCTAAATCTACCTAAATTCTCTTGAAAATTAAAAACTTAGGTTAAAGCTAAAATATTGAGTCATCTGGATTGCAAATTTTCTTTCTAAAGCTTCCTAAAAATGGGGTTTTTGATGCAAACTTCGCATCGGAGTAACAAATGATCTTTGATAAGATACAACTTTACAATTAAGATTCAATTTTCGATTAATTTTTTGTTCAAGGCAACGTTCTTTCTAGGTGTTTAGCGCTGCTGCCAAATTTTGCTTCAATAGGATCCTGACAAAAGAGAGAGCGTCTCACCGTTTTGCGCTCGCCAATGCCGCTCATTTAAAAGTTATCAGGTTTTTTAGATGCATCATTGATAGAACGTTCTTCTACTTTGATCTCTTCCTTTCTTCCGAGCCGTACTCTCCCATTGTCAATCCCGCTATGCACCAGATGAGTCTGAGTTGCAACTCAGTCCTAAAAAAAGGTATAGCTATCAGATCATGTACTTTTCGGGTCGTTTTCTTTTTTTCAAAATCACGTAACAATACTGCGCTACACGGTAAAATCACAATTTCGTCCAATGTTTCTGTGTGCATCTCCGATGAGGCTAGTGTTCCATAATCCTTCCGCTTCATTGTCGTGTCCTTGATGATTCCTTTCAGATAAAACTCCATAGCACCTCGGTTCTCAGAGCTAGCAGATGTCCTCTAACCGAATTCCTATATTCCATCATTTCCATGTATCCACCGGCGAACTCTTCTATCTTGACTGCATCTCATACTGTCAACCGATTGTATTCCACCGGACTTGGCTGTTCTACGACGTTTTCTTTCCGTGGTTTATGCTTGAAGGCTTGAATTCTTAGAGGGTTTTTTCACCACACTGATTTAGTGTTTACACCTGTAAATTTGCTCCAGTAAGAGTGCAGTCACTCCTTTCGGTCTTGTAGCTGGCTGATTTTACCATGAGAATGGGCGCCATCATTGTTATGTCCGTCATTTTCAATGTACCTTGGGATCTGTCGTCGCCTTTTCCCATGTCGATAGCATTCTTTAATCGTTTTTTTTGCAGTCTTCGTAGGAAGTTCAGGACCCACCTTCGTTTTTTTTCAGAGCTTTTTTTCCATAACGTTGCTGCCGAATTTCATTTTCATGTCGATTCTTTTCTCAATCACTAATTGCGGCTCTTTTTGCGTCCTGGGCATATACACTAATTCTTCGTTGCCTCTTTACGCATCATTTCGATAGGAGACTTTATTTCACTCTCATCGGTAGCTGAGTCAATGAGTAATTCAGTCGTTCTTCCCTCATATCCAGCGAACTGGTTTCGAGGGATCGTCGAGCCTGTGACGCGGTTGTTTCGCGGTTGTTTCTTCTAGACCCACCAAATCCTCTGCTACCTTCTTCAGGTCTATCATGTCCACCATAAAATTGTCCCCATAAAGATTTTGATTCTTCGCGGCTCATTCGCTGTCAATCTGTTGTGTCTGCATCTTAAAGAATAGATCCGGTTCCGTGTTCTAAGGGACTTGTCTCTGCTCGCGTTCTTTCTAATCTTCCTCTGCATAGGAAAAAGTCTGCTATAGCAATGTAGCACGATGCCATTTATACCACGTAGTGAATCAATATGATGTGGACAAAACTAATTTTCGTGTTCTTTTGTAACTTCTGTTCGATGGCACTGTACAATTTCGATGAGTTACTCGAAGTTCAATGGAAGGCTAACAGTCGGAACTGGGTCATTTGACCAGAATGACATCGGAGCCGTATGACAAAGCGAAATTCATTTGACAGAGGTTGAGTCGTATATGCTGATTCTGACGATTGACGGTCTAACTTGTCATAATGATAGAACTGGAAAGAAACAGTTTGGACTGACTTGATTAGTTTTCAAAACTCTTTTGAAAATAAAGACAGATGACGGCTTTGAATTTTGCGCGAACTGAAAACCGCGAAAATCAGACAGACGATTTAAACTGGCCAGGAATAGAGAAACCTCATACGATGAAGATAGACAAACGCTTCAAAAGTGAATATTCGGATTTCGAAAAGAAGACACTCCGAAATGAAACGATTGTTCAGTTACAATCGTTGGCGAGTACATGCCGTGGATCAAAAAGGTTTATGGGAGATTTTGTGACCCTCCTCGATCGTGAAGAAGACGCTTCTTCACGTTTCACGACGATCCAAAAAACCGGAGAGATTCGACGTTTCGTCCAAAAAGCCTAATTTTATTATAATTTAGCTTCCTGGAATGTCTTGAGTTGCTTTTCTTTAACTTCAGATTCATTCTTATATTGTGAGAAGCTAGAACCTGAGGGAAAGGTTCAAATCAACCTCCTATGGATAGATTGATTTTCTCTACTGTACGAAACATATGGTAATATAATAATTTAAAAGTAAGAGAGTACCAGTCTTCTTTTAGGAAGGACCTGGTGGTCTGGGGTAACTGAGACACAACCGTTTAGATCACTATTTTTGCGTGCAACTAAGTTAAGTATGTGCTTTTTTACCAATCACCTTTAAATAAGAACAATTTCGACGACCCGATTTTTGTTAACCCGATACGAGTACCATACTCGCTATGGTAGAGAGAGTCTACGACACGTAGTGCTCTATTCAGACGCTAGATAGCCGTTTTAGTTTTACTTTCTATCGGTGTGTAGTTCCGTGTAAATGCTACAACTATAGCAACAGGTGAAATTACAAAATCTGCTTCCTTAAGGGATGTTACTCAATACCAGATTTAAATCTCAATTTTATATGTAATTTTGCCAACAGATTACAACCCAAGACAACCAACTAGAACACTGTCAAGAAATATCGGAGGAAAATCTGATCAAAAAGATTAAGATTGTACTCTACGAATTCCACTGCCCAAAAACAGAGCGGAGAGGAAGGCAAAAAAAAATCGTTTCAAAAAAAAACTGAAAGGCCACGAGAAAAAATAGGACCTATCTACTTCACTCCAAAACTATTCTAAGCTTTTCTAAGATTTTAGTTGTTATATATTGATGAATTTTAAAACTTTGAATTTGTTTTTCAAGCAGTCTACCTAAGACGTTAATTCAACTTTTTCAGTTTCAGTTTTCATCTGAAAAAATCTACTTGGTGTTAATTCAGTACCAGCATTGCCAAGGGTAAATCAGTAAACTAAGTTAGGAACAGAAAAATATTAAAATGTGAATTCGATATGCGGAAAAAAGTCCATCGTCAGGTTTATAAATCAATATCACATGAACTTCAGATGTTGAAACATCATGAGAGACAATTGGACGGTTCAAAGCAAAAAATCATATTTTTCCACCAATCAAATTAAAGCGTTTCTAAGTAGGAATTTGGTAAATTCTACTTTACTTTAATTTTCTGATATTTTTTATTTTCTTGATGGTTTCAAGGAACTAACTTTTCAATTTGAAAACTTTTTCCGATCGACATGATCATTTTTTTTTTATCAAAACAATTTTTGGACTAAAATCTAAGTGTTAGCTCTCAACTCCTGAACTCATCGTGCCTGTTGATCCCTGGCCTCAGTTTCTTAATGTACGGCGCTTCCAGTGTTAGAAGTTTCAATGCGTTGTTTGGCTGATCTATAGTCTCCCAACTCTAAGCAGTGGTCGCTTCCTATCCACTTTTACCTAGGTATATGCCCATATGCGAGTCCTCTTGTGTTCTTCAATCTTTGCCGCCAAATGTCGAACATTTTGTCCAAAATCGGTAGGATTACATCTACATTGAGACAATTTGTAAACCAGAATGGATTTTAAATCACGGGAGAATGACGACTTAAGGGAGGGAAGAGCGGTTTTCAGGTTCCGGTTCCTCAGCACAATCTGTGATTTGGTGATTCTGCGCACCCTGTAAGCAAACAATTGACTTCAATTTCCTCAATTTTGAAGCATGAGCATTGGAGGTTCCATTTCTCGCATGTCATTTTTTGCCAGAGTTACCGTCTTAGTTGGTATTAGTTCCCTCCCATTAAGAGTTTTGCAAATTTTCCCGACTCAAAATTGGATGATCACTTCTCTGGGTACTGATTTTCCTTCCCTTGCTGTTTTTTGGTTGTCATTGCTTCATGGTAAGAATCCCATGTAGATGTGCTCCTAAAAACACTGCGCACTGTCTTCTCTATTGTATTTCTCTTGTACTGCAACGGTGCACAATTTTTGAAGTTTAGAAGCCTGTCAGTATCCGTTGGTTTTTGGTACCTTCCTCCTTTAAACTGCTTGTTGCCATCTAAATTCATGTTATAGCTTAAACTAGCCTAGTTACCGTTCTTATTAGGTGTTTCAAGAGTGAACTCTAAGTTAGGGTGCAGCTTGTTGGCAGCTTGCAATACCACCCTCAGATCGCCTTTCTCGAATATTCTTTACATATCGTAGGAAAAGCTTCACAGCTGCTACAACCAGTTCACATTCACGCCTTTCATTGCAAAATTTGCAGAAGCAAGTTTTTTCTCATTTTCCTTCATAATCGTCGGTAATAGATAGGTGAGGCGATCAGGGGGGAGGTAGCTGAACCCCATGTATTAAGATACGTTATAGATTTCCGGTCAGCCAGCTATGTATTAAGATTAGGTATAGAGTCTCCAATTTATCAAGATAAAAAAAACCAATGGTAAGGTTTTATGGTTTGTGTGATGGTAAGATAATGATAAGAAAAACTAATTTTTTTGGATTTTAATTGGAAATGTCTAGTTTTTTCGCAAAAATCTCGGCGCGCGTTATCTAACACTAAATATTACTGGTTAATTAATTAGGTTTAGATTGTGAAATGAAGATTTTTTAATTAGTTTTTTGGTACATGGTAAATCAATGGTAAGCGTTTTTGGGCAAAAACTTGGAATTTTTATGAAAAAAAAAGTTTCAAAAAAAATTAAAAACAGGATAAAGCTTGTTATAATTCGACCGATTAATTAAGTTATTAGATACTCTTATTTTTTGAAACATTTACTTGAAGAATGCTGAAACCTACTAAAACTGCGAAAAAAAACAGGGATTATGGAAAAATAATCGCAAAAATTAATTTCAAGTTTTTTTTTGAAAAAATTGCGAAAATATGAACTTTTTTAGAATTTTCAGTCAAAACCTTAAAATATGATACAATTTACCTTAATGTGAGCTCAGAAGCAAATTATATAAGGTTCTGAATATCAAAGAGAAAGCTCATAATGCCTCCAAACCTATTGAAACTTCGAAAAAAGTCAAGGCTTTTGAAAAAAGAAATGCAAATGTTTTTTATACGTATTTGGAAAAAGTTGCAAAAATTTTAAGTTTTTGGGAAAAAATTGGAGAAATCCCATATTTTGCTTTATGTATTGTTGATTCTGATCTAATTGAAAAAAAACTTTTTACATGCAGAGTTTAAGATTGAGCTCAATTTATATTTGAATTGGCATCATGTTGAGAAAATTATACAAAATTTCGAATGAAAAAATGAATTTTTCCACAATTTTTTCTCAAAAAATTGAAATACGATAAAGTTTACCATAATTTGAGCTAAGAGCGGGTTATATAATGTTCTAAACACTAAAAAGAAAGCTCATAATAGCAGAATTAAATTTGAAACTACCGGAAAATAGTGAAATTAATTGTAATTTTTGAGAAAGTGATGTATAAATTAATCAAACTTAACCAAATTTTTCCAGTTTCAACCTTTTATTTGGGTAATTAACTGGTATCTTTTATCCAGTTCAGGGAGAATTGAAATAAGAATCTCAAATCAATTGAACATTAAGAGCAATTTTCTGTAAATTCTCTCTATGATTCAACTCGTCCTCAGTTTTTTCTCAATGATTTTACCCAAATTTGGTTAAAAATTATAACTTGTGAGAAATTTTCATGCTAATAATTAAAAAAATTCTAATCAATGATGAAAAACGATCAGTTTATTGCTAAAATTGAGCAAAATTGAGGTAAATTTTTCTTAGAAGTGTATAAGATATTAGATGAAATTCAACAAAAATTTTTTATAATTAATGATTACCTCTGTTGCTTTTCAAACATCATTTTCATGAGTTTTCTTTAGAAATGTTCTGAATTTAGGGTCATTCTTGTTTTCTGCTCAATACATTATTTCGCTATTGAACTCATTTAGCAAGAAAATTTTGTCAGAACTGAGGAATTTAGTAGGAAAAAAAGAGTATCAATTGAACGAACAATTGGCTGGCAGAGAATAAATTAGAACTGATACTGTCTGATTATTACGATGTAATTTGTAATCTCATAATTTTGCCTAAATCTCATAATTTTGCTTAGTGTATTGTTGCTTTTGATCTAACTGAACAAACACTTTTACGTGTTTTAAAATTGAGCTCAAACTGTATTTTAATTGGCATCTTGTTGAGAAAATGATACATTTTGAAAAAAAAAGTTTTTCCACAATATTTTTTTTAAAAAATTGAAATTCTACAAACTTTACCATAGTTTGAGCTAAAAAACGCGGGTTATATAATGCTGTAAACACTACAAAGAAACCTCATAATAGCAGAATCAAATTTGAAACTTCCGGAAAAAAGTGAAATTAATTGTAATTTTTGAGAAAGTAAGGTATAAATTAATCAAACTTAACCAAAATTTTTCAGTTTTAACCTTTTATTTGGGTAATTAACTGGTATCATTTATCCAGTTCAGGAAGAATTGAAATGAGTATCTCAAATCAAATGATTATTAAGAGCAATATTCTGTAAAATATCTAGATCAAACTACATGATTCAACTCCTCCTCAGTTTTTTCTCAATAATTTTACCCAAACTTGGTTAAAAATTACAACTTGTGAGAAATTTATCTTGCTAATATTTAAAAAAAATTCAGATCAATGATGAAAAACGATCAATTTATTGCTAAAACTGACCGAAATTGAGGTAAACTTTTCTTAACATTTTATTAGATATTAGATTAATTTCAAAAAATTTTTTTTTAAACTGATGATTATCTCTGTTGCTTTTCAAACATCAATTTTATGAGTTTTCTGTAGAAATGTTCTGAATTTAAGGTCATTCTTGTTTTCTGCTCAATACATTCTTTCGCTATCGAACTCATTTTGCAAGAAAATTTAGTCAGAACTGAGGAATTTAGTAGGAAAAAAAGAGTATCAATTGAACGAACAATTGGCTGGCAGAGATTAAATTAGAACTGATACTGTCTGATTATTACGATGTAATTTGTAATCTCATAATTTTGCCTAAATCTCATAATTTTGCTTAATGTACTGTTGCTTTTGATCTAACTGAACAAACACTTTTACGTGCTTTAAAATTGAGCTCAAACTGTATTTTAATTGGCATCTTGTTGAGAAAATGATACAACATTTTGAAAAAAAAAGTTTTCCACAATATTTTTTTAAAAAATTGAAATTCTACAAAATTTACCATAGTTTGAGCTAGAAAGCGGGTTATATAATGCTCTACAAAGAAGCTCATAGGCTTATAAAACACTACAAAGAAAGCTCATAATAGCAGAATCAAATTTGAAACTTCCAAAAAATAGCGATATTAATTGTAATTTTTGAGAAAGTAAGGTATAAATTAATCGAATTTAACCAAAATTTTCCAGTTTCAACCTTTTATTTGGGTAATTAACTGGTATTTTTTAACCAGTTCAGGGAGAATTGAAATAAGAATCTCAAATTAAATGAACATTGAGAGCAATTTTCTGTAAAATTTCTGGATCAAACTCCATGATTTAACTCCTCCTCAGTTTTTTCTCAATGATTTTACCCAAATTTGTTTAAAAATTACAACATATGAGAAAGTTTTCACGCTAATAATTTAAAAAATTTCAGATCAATGATGAAAAACGATAAATTTATTGCTAAAATAGACCAAATTTGAGGTACATATTTTTTAAAGGTGTATTAGATTTTAGATGAAATTCAACAAAGTCTTTTTTATAACCAATGATTATCTCTGTTGCTTTTCAAACATCAATTTTATGATTTTTTTGTAGAAATGTTCTGAATTTAGGGTCATTCTTGTTTTCTGCTCAATACATTATTTCGCTATTGAACTCATTTTGCAAGAAAATTTAGTCAGAACTGAGGAATTTAGTAGGAAAAAAATAGTATCAATTGAACGAACAATTGGCTGGCAGAGATTAAACTAGAACTGATACTGTCTGATCATTACGATGTGATTTGTAATCTCATAATTTTGCTTAAATCTCATAATTTTGCTTAATATATTGTTGCTTTTGATCTAATTGAAAAAATACTTTTAATTGCAGAGTTTAAAATTGAGCTCTAGCTGTATTTTAATTGGCATCATATTGACAAAAGTATACAAAATTTGAATAAAAAATGAGTTTTTTCTTTTTTTTCTCAAAAAAGTGAAATACTACAAACTTTATCATAGTTTGAGCTAAAAAGCGGGTTATATAATGCTCTAAACACTTCAAAAAAAGCTCATAATAGCAGAATCAAATTTGAGACTTCCAAAAAATAGTGATTTTAATTGTAATTTTTGAGAAAGTAAAGTATAAATTAATCAAATTTAACCAAAATTTTCCAGTTTCAACATTTTATTTGGGTAATTAACTGGTATCTTTTAACCAGTTCAGGGAGAATTGAAATAAGAATCTCAAATTAAACGAACATTTAGAGCAATTTTCTGTAAAATTTCTGGATCAAACTTCATGATTCAACTCCTCCTCAGTTTTTTCTCAATAATTTTACCCAAATTTGTTTAAAAATTACAACATATGAAAAATTTTTCACGCTAATAATTAAAAAAATTTCAGATCAATGATGAAAAACGATAAATTTATTGCTAAAATAGACCAAATTTGAGGTATATTTTTTTAAAGGTGTATTAGATTTTAGATGATAACCGATGATTATCTCTGGTGCCTTTCAAACATCAATTTCATGATTTTTTTGTAGAAATGTTCTGAATTTAAGCTCATTCTTGTTTTCTGCTGAATACATTCTTTCGCTAATGAATTCATTTTGCAAGAAAATTTAGTCAAAACTGAGGAATGTAGTAGGACAAAAATAGTATCAATTGAACGAACAATTGGCTGGCAGAGATTAAACTAGAACTGATACTGTCTGATCATTACGATGTGATTTGTAATCTCATAATTTTGCTTAAATCTCATAATTTTGTTTAATGTATTGTTGCTTTTGATCTAATTGAAAAAATACTTTAAATGCAGAGTTTAAAATTGAGCTCTAACTGTATTTTAATTGGCATCATGTTGACAAAAGTATACAAAATTTGAATAAAAAATGAGTTTTTTCATTTTTTTTCTCAAAAAAGTGAAATACTACAAACTTTATCATAGTTTGAGCTAAAAAGCGGGTTATATAATGCTCTAAACACTTCAAAATAAAATTCATAATAGCAGAATCGAATTTGAAATTTCCAAAAAATAGTGATATTAATTGTAATTTTTGAGAAAGTAAGGTATAAATTAATCAAATTTAACCAAAACTTTCCAGTTCAGGGAGAATTGAAATAAGAATCTCAAATTAAATGAACATTGAGCGCAATTTTCTGTAAAATTTCTGGATCAAACTCCATGATTTAACTCCTCCTCAGTTTTTTCTCAATGATTTTACCCAAATTTGTATAAAAAAAAAAACCAATGAGAAGTTTTTCACGCTAATAATTTAAAAAATTTCAGATCAATGATGAAAAACGATAAATTTATTGCTAAAATAGACCAAATTTGAGGTATATATTTTTTAAATGTGTATTAGATTTTAGATGAAACTCAACAAAGTCTTTTTTATAACCAATGATTATCTCTGTTGCTTTTCAAACATCAATTTCATGATTTTTTTTGTAGAATTTTTCTGAATTTATGGTCAATCTTGTTTTCTGCTCAATACATTCTTTCGCTTTTGAACTCAATTTGCAAGAAAAAAATTTAGTCAGAACTGAGGAATTTAGTAGGAAAATAGTATCAATTGAACAAACAATTGGCTGGCAGAGATTAAATTAGAACTGATACCGTCTGATTATTACGATGTAATTTGTAATCTCATAGTTTTGCTTCAATCTAATACTTTTGCTTAAGTTATTGCTGCTTCTGATCTAATTGAACAAATACTTGTACGTGCTTTAAAATTGAGCTCAAATTGTATTTTAATTGGCTTCTTGTTGAGAAAATGGTATAAAAAATGAGTTTTTCCACAATTTCTTTTCAAAAAATTGAAATACTACAAACTTTACCATAGTTTGAGCTAAAAAGCGGGTTATATAATGCTCTAAACACTACAGAGAAATCTCATTATAGCAGATTCAATTTTGAAACGTCCGGAAAATAGTGAAATTAGTTGAATTTTTTGAGAAGGTAAAGTGTAAATTAATCAAATTTAACCAAAATTTTCCAGTTTCAACCTTTTATTTGGGTAATTAATTGGTTTTTTGTCCAGTTCAGGGAGAATTGAAACAGGAATCTCAATTCAATTGAACTTTAAGAGCAGTATTCTATAAAATTTCTAGATCAAACTCCGTGATTCAACTACTCCTCAGCTTTTTCTCAATGATTTTACTCAAATTTGTACAAAAATTACAAATTGTGGGATTTTTTTCATGCTAATAACTAAAAAATTTCAGATCAATGATGAAAAACGATAAATTTATTGCTAAAATAGACCAAATTTGAGGTATATATTTTTTAAATGTGTACTAGCTTTTAGATGAAACTCAACAAAGTCTTTTTTATAACCAATGATTATCTCTGTTGCTTTTCAAACATCAATTTCATGATTTTTTTTGTAGAATTCTTCTGAATTTATGGTCAATCTTGTTTTCTGCTCAATACATTCTTTCGCTATTGAACTCAAATTGCAAGAAAAAAATTTAGTCAGAACTGAGGAATTTAGTAGGAAAATAGTATCAATTGAACAAACAATTGGCTGGCAGAGATTAAATTAGAACTGATACCGTCTGATTATTACGATGTAATTTGTAATCTCATAGTTTTGCTTCAATCTAATACTTTTGCTTAAGTTATTGCTGCTTCTGATCTAATTGAACAAATACTTGTACGTGCTTTAAAATTGAGCTCAAATTGTATTTTAATTGGCTTCTTGTTGAGAAAATGGTATAAAAAATGAGTTTTTCCACAATTTCTTTTCAAAAAATTGAAATACTACAAACTTTACCATAGTTTGAGCTAAAAAGCGGGTTATATAATGCTCTAAACACTACAGAGAAATCTCATAATAGCAGATTCAATTTCGAAACGTCCGGAAAATAGTGAAATTAATTGAATTTTTTGAGAAGGTAAAGTGTAAATTAATCAAATTTAACCAAAATTTTCCAGTTTCAACCTTTTATTTGGGTAATTAATTGGTTTTTTGTCCAGTTCAGGGAGAATTGAAACAGGAATCTCAATTCAATTGAACCTTAAGAGCAGTATTCTATAAAATTTCTAGATCAAACTCCGTGATTTAACTCCTCCTCAGTTTTTTCTCAATGATTTTACCCAAATTTGTAAAAAAAAAAAACAACCAATGTGAAGTTTTTCACGCTAATAATTTAAAAAATTTCAGATCAATGATGAAAAACGATAAAATTATTGCTAAAATAGACCAAATTTGAGATAAATTTTTCTTAAAAGTGTTTTAGATTTTAGATGAAATTCGACAAAATCTTTTTATAACCGATGATTATCTCTGTTGCTTTTCAAACATCAATTTCATGATTTTTTTGTAGAAATGTTCTGAATTTAAGGTCATTCTTGTTTTCTGCTCAATACATTATTTCGCTATTGAACTCATTTTGCAAGAAAATTTAGTCAGAACTGAGGAATTTAGTAGGAAAAAAAAGAGTATCAATTGAACGAACAATTGGCTGGCAGAGATTAAATTAGAACTGATACTGTCTGATTATTACGATGTAATTTGTAACCTCATAATTTTGCTTAAATCTCATAATTTTGCTTAATGTATTGTTGCTTTTGATCTAACTGAACAAACACTTTTACGTGCTTTAAAATTGAGCTCAAACTTTATTTTAATTGGCATCTTGTTGAGAAAATGATACAACATTTTGAAAAAAAAAGAATTTTTCCACAAAATTTTTTTAAAAAATTGAAATTCTTCAAACTTTACCATAGTTTGAGCTAAAAAGCGGGTTATATAATGCTCTAAACAGTACAAAGAAAGCTCATATTAGCCGAATCAAATTTGAAACTTCCGGAAAATAGTGAAATAAAGTGTAATTTTTGAGAAAGTAAGGTATAAATTAATCAAACTTAACCAACATTTTTTTTTCTGTTTTAACCTTTCATTTGGGTAATTAAATGGTATCATTTATCCAGTTCAGAAAGAATTGAAATAAGAATCTCAAATTAAATGAACATTGAGAGCAATTTTGTGTAAAATTTCTGGATCAAACTCCATGATTTAACTCCTCCTCAGTTTTTTCTCAATGATTTTATCCAATTTTGCTTAAAAATTACAATATATGAGAAATTTTTCACGCTAATAATTTAAAAAATTTCAGATCAATGATGAAAAACGATAAATTTATTGCTAAAATAGACCAAATTTGAGGTATATATTTTTTAAAGGTGTATTAGATTTTAGATGAAATTCAACAAAGTCTTTTTTATAACCGATGATTATCTCTGTTGCTTTTCAAACATCAATTTCATGATTTTTTTGTAGAAATTTTCTGAATTTAAGGTCAATCTTGTTTTCTGCTTAATACATTCTTTCGCTATTGAACTCAATTTGCAAGAAAATTTAGTCAGAACTGAGGAATTTAGTAGGAAAGAAGTATCAATTGAACAAACAATTGGCTGGCAGAGATTAAATTAGAACTGATACCGTCTGATTATTTCGATGTAATTTGTATTTTCATAATTTTGCTTCAATCTAATTCTTTTGCTTAAGTTATTGTTGCTTCTGACCTAATTGAACAAATACTTGTACGTGCTTTAAAATTGAGCTCAAACTGTATTTTAATTGGCATCTTGTTGTGAAAATGATACAAAATTTTGTATAAAAAATGAGTTTTTCCTCAATTTCTTTTCAAAAAATTGAAATACTACAAACTTTACAATAGTATGAGCTACAAAGCGGGTTATATAATGCTCTAAACACTACAGAGAAAGCTCATAATAGCAGATGCAATTTCGAAACTTCCGGAAAATAGTGAAATTAATTGTTTTTTTCGAGAAGGTAAAGTATAAATTAACCAAATTTAACCAAAATTTTCCAGTTTCAACCTTTTATTTGTGTAATTAATTGGTTTTTTTGTCCAATTCAGGGAGAACTGAAATAGGAATCTCAAGTCAATTGAACCTTAAGAGCAGTGTTCTATAAAATTTCCGATCAAACTCCGTGATTCAACTACTCGTCAGCTTTTTCTCAATGATTTTACCCAAATTTGTACAAAAATTACAACTTGTGGGAATTTTTTCATGCTAAGAATTAAAAAAATTTCAGATCAATGATGAAAAACGATAAATTTATTGCTAAAATAGACCAAATTTGAGGTAAATTTTTCTTAAAATTGTATTAGATTTTAGATGATAACCGATGATTATCTCTGGTGCCTTTCAAACATCAATTTCATGATTTTTTTGTAGAAATGTTCTGAATTTAAGGTCATTCTTGTTTTCTGCTCAATACATTATTTCGCTATTGAACTGATTTTGCAAGAAAACTTAGTCAGAACTGAGGAAATTAGTAGGAAAAAAAGAGTATCAATTGAACGAACAATTGGCTGGCAGAGATTAAATTAGAACTGATACTGTCTGATTATTACGATGTAATTTGTAACCTCATAATTTTGCTTAAATCTCATTATTTTGCCTAATGTATTGTTGCTTTTGATCTAACTGAACAAACACTTTTACGTGCTTTAAAATTGAGCTCAAACTGTATTTTAATTGGCATCTTGTTGAGAAAATGATACAACATTTTGAAAAAAAAAAAGAATTTTTCCACAATATTTTTTAAAAAAATTGAAATTCTACAATTTTTACCATAGTTTGAGCTAAAAAGCGGGTTATATAATGCTCTAAACACTACAAAAAAAGCTCATAATAGCAGAATCAAATTTGAAACTTCCGGAAAATAGTGAAATAAATTGTAATTTTTGAGAATGTAAGGTATAAATTAATCAAACTTAACCAAAATTTTTCAGTTTTAACCTTTTATTTGGATAATTAACTGGTATAAATTATCCAGTTCAGGAAGAATTGAAATAAGAATCTCAAATTAAATGAACATTGAGAGCAATTTTCTCTAATATTTCTGGATCAAACTCCATGATTTAACTCCTCCTCAGTTTTTTCTCAATGATTTTACCCAAATTTGTTTAAAAATTACAATATATGAGAAATTTTTCACGCTAATAATTTAAAAAATTTCAGATCAATGATGAAAAACGATAAATTTATTGCTAAAATAGACCAAATTTGAGGTATATATTTTTTAAAGGTGTATTAGATTTTAGATGAAATTCAACAAATACTACAATTTTTACCATAGTTTGAGCTAAAAAGCGGGTTATATAATGCTCTAAACACTACAGAGAAAGCTCATAATAGCAGATTTAATTTCAAAACTTCCGGAAAATAGTGAAATTAATTGTATTTTTCGAGAAGGTAAAGTATAAATTAATCAAATTTAACCAAAGTTTTGCAGTTTCAACCTTTTATTTGTGTAATTAATTGGTTTTTTTGTCCAGTTCAGGGAGAATTGAAATAGGAATCTCAAGTCAATTGAACCTTAAGAGCAGTATTCTACAAAATTTCCAGATCAAACTCCGTGATTCAACTACTCCTCAGCTTTTTCTCAATGATTTTACCCAAATTTGTACAAAAGTTACAACTTGTGGGAATTTTTTCATGCTAATAATTAAAAAAATTTCAGATCAATGATGAAAAACGTTAAATTTATTGCTAAAATAGACCAAATTTGAGGTAAAATTTTCTTAAAAGTGTATTAGATTTTAGATGAAATTCGACAAAATCTTTTTATAACCGATGATTATCTCTGTTGCTTTTCAAACATCAATTTTATGATTTTTTGTAGAAATGTTCTGAATTTAAGGTCAATCTTGTTTTCTGCTTAATACAATCTTTCGCTATTGAACTCAATTTGCAAGAAAATTTAGTCAGAACTGAGGAATTTAGTAAGAAAATAGTATCAGTTGAACAAACAATTGGCTGGCAGAGATTAATTTAGAACTGATATCGTCTGATTATTACGATGTAATTTGTAATCTCATAATTTTGCTTCAATCTAATACTTTTGCTTAAGTTATTGTTGCTTTTGATCTAATTGAACAAATACTTTTACAAGCTTTAAAATTTAGCCCAAACTGTATTTTAATTGGCATCTTGTTGAGAAAATGATACAAAATTTTGATTAAAAAATGAGGTTTTCCACAATACTTTTTTTTTAAAATTGAAATTCTACAAATTTTACCATAGTTTGAGCTAAAAAGCGGGTTATATAATGCTCTAAACACTACAAAGAAAGCTCATAATAGCAGAATCAAGTTTGAAACTTCCGGAAAATAGTGAAATTATTTGTAATTTTTGAAAAAGTAAAGTATAAATTAATCAAATTTAATCAAAATTTTCCAGTTTCAAACTTTTATTTGGGTAATTAATTGGTTTTTTTGTCCAGTTCATGGACAGTTGAAATAGGAATCTCAAGTCAATTGAACATTAAGAGCAGTATTCTATAAAATTTCCAGATCAAACTCCGTGATTCAACTCCTCCTCTGTTTTTTCTCAATGATTTTACCCAAATTTGTACAAAAACTACAACTTGTGAGAAATTTTTCAGCTAATAATTTAAAAAATTGCAGATCAATGATGAAAAACGATCAGTTTATTGCTAAAATTGACCAAACTTGAGGTTAATTTTTTCTTAAAATGGCATTAGATTTTAGATGAAAATCAACGAAATGTTCTTCATAACTGATGATTATCTCTGTTGCTTTTCAAACCTAATTTTCATGAGTTTTCTGTAGAAATGTTCTAACTTTAAGGTTATTCTCGTTCTGACTTTAAAGTTATTCTTTCTTTCGATACTGAACTCAATTTGCAGGAAAATTTAGTCAGATTGAGGACTTTAGTAGGAAAATAGGATCAATTGAACGAACAATTGGCTAGCAGAGATGAAATTAGATTTGATACCGTCTGATTTTTACGAAGTAATTTGCAAATGTTTTGCTTATGGTTCCCTTGTTCAGTTGCTAGAAAAAAATATTTAGGCAACTTTTCAGTAAAACACAACTTTTGATATCATTACCTATCACTTTTCTTGCAAAATAGTTAGTATATTGCTTTTTAGTCTTGACTTTTGTCGGAAATTCTCTCAAAAATATTCAAGTGAGAAAGAATTGGTGCTGATTAAAGCATTCAAAAGCACATGCAAAAAATGAGAATTTTAAGGTGTATTTTAACGTTGAGCTTTTGAACAAATTAAGAGCAAATCTATTGATCATAATCTGAAAACCTAGTCACTAACATCAAAAACTTCTAACAGAGCGCGTCTCAAAAAATCGATTTGGCAAAAGGAACAATTTCATCATTTTCCTATTTTTTTAACCAAGATTTTGATCTATGCTTCATGTATCTTCTTCCAAAAGATGTCGGATTGGGCTTACTTTACAATGTTATCCTCAAAAAATCTGAGTTTTCATATCAAGTTACTTGATATATCAAATGATGACAAACTTTTCTAATGAACTTTACATAAATACAAATCTTTGACACTTTTTATGTTGGACTTTTTCTCAAGATATACTTTATAAGCTAATTTTAATAAAACTATCTCAAAACTCCTCATGAAGTAATTTGAGTTTCTATCTCATTTTAGCATTTTCTCAGTTTCTGTTTTATCTACTATCTACCAAATTAATCAAATTTGAACAAATTTTTGTAAGAATATTGAATAGATGTAAAAATGTATCGTTTCAACGAATGTTCAATAATCCGAAGCTGAATTAATACCATAAATCTTTTGCTAAAAGTCTTAAAATGATTTTCTCACCCTGATTAATTTTTATTGCATTTCCAAATCAGATTTTCTACACTGAATTAAATTTTTGTTTGAGAATGATGTACATTATTATCTTGAAACTTTCAAAGGTTAGCACAAACATAATTTTTCTCATCTTTTCCAGGGCAGTTCTGAATTCTTTATCTAAAATCGTCAAAAAACAGCAGAAAACTATAATTCTTGATAAATCAACCCCCATTATCTGCTGAATAACGCACTACACTATGAACACTTTCAAAATCTCTAAACAGGGAAAACTTTAAAATGTTAACAAGGCAAAACTTTTCAGTTAGTCGGTGTTTTACAATTATCCAGTTTTTTTTACAGTTTTTAACCAAATACTTAACCACTAATTAGCGTATGTTATGCCTTTACTACAAATTTATCGCAACAAAGTCTCCGAAAGCTTGCAGCCAATGAAGTTTTTACTGTTGATTAAAGATTTTTGGATCGATTGTCATGGAAAGTTTCTCGACAATTTGAACTCGATTTTTGCTGTCTATATCGTCAATCAAAACCTTTGAGCAAAAAAATGACAGATCAAGAATTGTGATAAGAAAACTACATAATTCTTTCTAGAATTTTTCAAATTCATCACAATTGTATTTCAGACTCAGTAAAAATTAATATTCATAGTAGTTTGTTCTAAGTTTTTATACAAGACATATTATTTTTACCTTCTCTTGGAATGTGTATGGAGACTGGTGAGCACATAATTTGACATTATGTTGACAATGCTTCTTCTTGAAAAGATTAGTGAGTTCCTCGCTGCTATAAGTATAAAAGTTACAATTCGAACACTTCAAAACACCACAGGTTCTACAATGTCTTGACCCATTTTTACGTGTGTTCTCTGCAACATTCGAGACATGCAGCTCTTTTTTTTTCTTTTCAATGACAGCATCTCAATAAGTAAAACAAGAATAAATGGAAGATTTAGAATGTCTTGAATTTTTCTAATAATAAACCTTGAATAGCTTCAAAAAATTATTAAAAGTAAAAAAAAAACAGCTAATTTCTTAACCAATTGTTTTTAACGTGAAAGAAAATCAGAATGGATACTATCCCATTTGACAAAGATGAAAAAATCTTCCTATCTAAACATAGAGTTTTCGAATGTTTTGATATAAACCAATCAGACTCGAGACTTTCTTATCAAGAAATTTTTAACTTTTTTGATATCAACCAATCAGAATCGAGCATTCCTTCACAGGTAATATTTGTGGTCTTAACTAATTAGATCGAAGTATTCACATACTTCAAAATCTTTTTAGATCAGAAAAAAGCTATGCTTGCGAAACTTCCCAATCAATCAATTTTATTGAAAAATTTCTAACATAACTAACATATACATTTGACACCAAAGTGAGATAGTTTCGATTTCTTGTCTGGTTTATATTATTTTTGGATAATTAATTCAATTTTTTGAAATTTCTATCGAAATTTTTTTGATTTGTTCTATTTCTAACCATTGAAAAAAAAATTACCAAAATATACATTTTTATTGGTTTTTTTTTACTTTTTTTTAGTATAAACAACCGGAAGTTTATTATTTTTGGATATTCGATTAAAAGATATTCTGACAAATCTAGGTTTTGTATTTGTATCAAACTCAAAACAATACTCGAATTGATGTTCTTTATCTCCAATTTTTGTTTCATAGGCTCTTCCATTAATTTGTTTTTTTGATAGATCACTGAATCTGTCTTAAATCTTCTAAATAAAAATAATGTTGATAAATCTGGCAGTACATTTCTTTTCTCAAATCTCCTCTCCATCTTTTTAACAAAAATATTGATCTTTTTTTGTTTCGATACGATTTAAAAGTAATACAATCTCCATCAACATCATCTGTGCGCCACTCTTGTCATTTTTTGTAGTAGTCCAATTTTAAAAACTGATGAAAGTCAATTTTAGACCTGGAAAACGCTTTCGATAGAATCAATTTTCTTTATGAAATAAACAAAGAAACTTAAAAACTCGAATTGTACTATCAATTTCAAATTATTTTGTAATTTTAATCACATTAAAACTTTTCGCTCATTTAAAAAACTGATGTAGCCAATCAAAATCTCAAATTATGACAAAAACTGAACACAACCAATTAAATACAGAAATTCAAAATTTTAATAAGGTTTTCAAATACCTTCTCGTTTGTAATTTTGTTCAAATAAGACAAAGTTTAATTAAATTTAGACAAAAAGAGTCATAAAATGAGTTTTTCTGTAGTAATTTTTTAAACAATAACTGAAAACTTAACTGATAATTGATAAAAGTTTTATTTTAATTTGAATTGAATTGTAAATTGTATGTTTTGTCTGACTTTTCCTCATATATCCTAGCTCTAAAAATACACTTCAGTGAGAAAAAATGGTTTTTGAACCAATAATATTTCAATTAACAAACAGACAAAACATCGCAAAGCATTACTGAGGCTTTTAATTATCAATAAACCTGAAGTCTCCCAATATTTGGGACAGCTCTTTGAATTCATTCAAAGTATAGTTGACATATGCAACTTTCTTCAAGTCTTCATTTTCCTTTGCAGTGAAGAGTCGAATCTGATTGTAGGGCGGCTTGTTTACATTGTACCTCTTGATTGTGACACACGCCCTTCTGATGTTGTAGGTTGCTATTTCATATACTCTACTAGAGATGTCGAGCTCCTGATCTGCAGTTGATTCTGTTCCAGATTTGGCTTCATATATAGGTACGAGCCCAAAATTTTCAGCATCGTGAATAACAGTGTGCCGGATTGCTGATTTTCATTCTCCTTCTTTTTCACTCAGATAGATTTGTTGGGACTTTTCAAATTGTCCCAAATCATTTGTTCTTAATAGTTGAAAGCACGATTCAAAGTATATTTTCCACTTGTAGGTTTTTTAGAACCAAACAAATCTCCCAAATCTTTTTTGATTTTTGAAAATTCGATATGTTGGGACTATCACTTTTTCTCGAGTACATTTTAAAGAGCAAACTGATCAGATGAGGAGAAATGAGAGAAACGATTTTGAGATTAAATGAAAATGGAAGTAAGCAGTTTGAGTCATCGCGATTTCCCTAAATGGAAGTAGTACCCAATATTGAGGGACTTTCCCTATATGGAAACTGCGTAGGCGTTACTACTACTATATAAATCTACCGTTTTCTGCAAAAATCATTTTCCCAATGGCAGCCGCTATGTGTCAAGCTCTTCCCAGCTTTTATTCAGATTATAACAATAAATAATTTTTTATTTCTGTTTCCCACGAATGCTACGAAAAATACATATTAACCCACGATTATTTAGTGTCTACTCACGATTCTTTCTGTTCCTTGGGAAGTTGCACATTTCATTTAATTTTAATAGGAACATCTCATCGCAAAAATCTTCAAAGATTAGACAAATATCAATTTATATATCAATAAATTGATTGTCTTTACACTTTGTACAAACACAGATTCTTTTCTAGTATTGTCGAATGAAGTGGAAAATTATTCAATCTGCTTATTTAAGGAGTTCAGCATAATTTGCGATTGAAAGGCGCTGAAAAAAACACCAAGAGTATCAAGGAAAAACTCGTTCAGAGAAATTTCAAAAAACAGTGCATGAAAATATTGTTACAATTTTCTGTAAAATGCTAAAATATTTAATTAACATTTTCTTGATTTGCTAGTTTTTCTTTGATTTTTTCAATAAGTTTCCGAAACAAATATGAAAATTTTTGCAATTTGCAAAAACTGTAAAGATTTTTAAGATGTATGCGAAATTTTTTGAGAAAACTTTTTGCATGATGCAACTTTTTTCATGATTTTTTAAAGAAAATATGCAAAAACCAATTTTTTTTTCTTATGCAAATGCAAAAAAAGCAAAGTTTTATTTTAAAAAACTTGTTAAATTATTGCTAAAAAGATTTCATAAATGATGACTTTGAGTGCTATTTCCTATCTTAATACATTGTTTATCTGTTGTTTTTGATCAACCTACATGCAAAAAATGAATTTGTTTATGATCAAAATCAGAACAAAGAAATTCATAAAACTTTAAATTTCAGCAGTGCAAGCAAGAAAACCTTGTTACATTTTTTTAAATGTGGAAATAGTTATTGAAATTTTTTTTTAATTTGCGAGATTTTTTTTTGATTTTTTTAACAAGTGTGTCAGAAAATTTATAAAAATTAATGTAAAGTTTCTTACATGTTTGCAAAATTTGTGATAATTTTTTTGTCATGTGTGGAAAAAAATTGTGACATTTTTTACAAGTTGTTAAAATTGGTGTAATTTTGTTGCCATCTTTACAACAAAACTTTGTAAAAATATTAAACAATTGCATAACTAGTTTGATTTACACCAATTTTTTTCTTCAAACTTTTTAACAAACTTTGACAATGCAAGTTTTTTCCACAAATTTTTCCGTAACCTCTTACCTTTTCTCTTTGTTCCTATCTCTTTAAAATAAAATTACTAGATTAAAAAAAAACAAATTACAGAGCACAAGACAATAACCAATTTATTTACAAATCAAAGAGCTGTCGAGCAGCTGAGTTCTCAAAGTTTTGCAAGTTCTCAATGGAGCGCAAAGCTGGTCTTGCCTCCATCAATGGTGGTTTCCTTGGTGGTTCGCTGACAAGATTTTTTGGCTCAGAGAACCCCTCATCCTCTTCGATGGTACTTGGGTTGTCCAGAGATCCCTCTTTACAACGAAAGAGGAAACCGTCGAATGGTTGAGCCACATATCTAGAGTCAGGAGTTTCGAAGTAGTTCATTCCCACATGCTCAGCCACTTCGTCCATCATTTGCATTTCTCCAAGTTGGTTCTCTGTCATGGGTACTTGCGTTATATGATGTTCGGCGAAATCCCTACGCATCACATCCAGCATGTCAATTCGAGCTAGAAAAAATCCGCAAACTGTTTCTCGCTCTTAGATTTGTACTGAATAAGCCGAAAATTCTACCGAGAACAGAAGGTTTTGTTTTGCAGTGAGAAGATCATTTTGAGCAATAATTTGCGAGGGAAAGTGAATAAGTAAAAGATTCAGAGTAAAAACAAGATCTACAGTTGAGAGGGAGGTAGTTGACGGAAGTTAAGATGAAAATAAATAGATTTTTGGTTAAGAGAGAGGGCTACCATCAATTCGAATGTGTGGGTTTAACCAATCAGAATGGATTTTCCTTATTTGGATTGTAGTCGTGTCCAATCAGATTTCAGCTTCCTTTTATGGCATTCTTGGATAAAAGTCGTGTCCAATCGGAAACAAAGCTCCATTTTACGCATTGTCGTTTCCAATCACAAAAATGTTTGTTTTTGTTCTAGTTGTCGTATACAATCAGACAAAAATTTTACCTTTTAAGACCCTAAATCTTCCAAATAAGTAATAATGTTCACAAAAGCAATCGCAAAAAGAAAAGACCAAGAAGTAAGAATGAGAAATAAGGCCAATATCAGAAACAAAAAAATAGCAAACAAGTAGCATTTCCAAATTTTTTTTCATCAAGTTAGTTAAATTTTTTGTACATAATCAATGATAAATTGCTGATATTTAAGTAGATAGTCAAAGTCTTTGATTTTGTAGTAAATTCGGGAGAATAACTCAAAGCTGATGAATTTTTCAAAACAAATCTCTGGAAATCTGATTTCAAACGTAATCAAGCAGAATTTTGAGCTTTGAAAATTCTTAACGAAATGAAGGAACAAAGAACTTCGCAGGGGAGTATTTACAAATTTGGATATCGGGTAGGGGATAGAAAGAGTTTTTGATATATTATCGTACGACTTTTTTTGATTAACTTCAAATTCATGAGAATAAACAAAGTTTCTTTCCTTGTGAGGTGTAAATCAGCCATAAGTTTAAAACTTTGATAAGCAATAAGTGGATCAAAAGTAAACTCTTTGATTGAGAAAGTTTCTCTGAATAGACTTTTACATAGTCGGTTAACACTATTTTGTACAACAAAAGCCTCCAGAATTTTATGAAAAAAGTAAGAGTCAAAATCTATTACATCAATAAGAAAATCAATTATAATTTTTTCTTTTTTCTTGTAAAGTAACTCGAGGAAAATCAAGTGTTTTTTGATAGACATTTTTCAAAATATTGATTAAAGTTTTTAAAAATTGATAAACAGTTCACTTTTAGAAAATGCTGGATTCTGATTGGTTGATTTCCAACAAACAGAGTTACTAAAAGAAAACTCAAACCCGATTGGTTAATTTTTTCTGACTAATAGTAAGTAATTTTCAATTCATTCTGATTTTCTTTCCGTTAAAAGCAATCGCTTTTAATCGCATAAATAATCTGGTAATTTTTTTGGACTTTTTAAATCTCCCAATTTTGTACTTTTTTTAAATTTTGCTACAAGCTAAATCTCCCAGTTTTTGCAGATGCCGGCACTCAACAAGAATGAGAAAGTGAAATGAGAGTATATTGGTAAAGAGTACAGGAGTTCCGATGCGGCTCGACATCGCAAGAGTTGGGTGCGCGAAGTTATTTCTCCTCCGGAACAATTATTGTACTTACAACCAGCAAGAAATGAAATCCCATACGAGCAAGAAGCACGTAAAGTCCACCCCGAAGTAAACAAAGTGTGTATGGTGTGAAAAAAAATTTCCCAGCTATTATTCACTTCAACAACTTCGCAAGAAAAATCAAGTGTTGAATGCGAGGAAAACGATTAATGCTGTTCCTTTTTTGAATAAAATCTTGGAAAAGGAAGAAGACAGTGATCAGCTACGAGATGAGTTCAATGCTTTTCAGCACTTCTTGACAGATACTGAGATGGGAAATGGACGCCACAAAGTATTCAATTTTCAAGTTTCAAAATTAGATCCTAATCTAGTTACGGAAAAACTGGATCAAGTCTTTGAAAAATTCGATTGTGCTGCAAAAATCAAAGTTGCCTTGGGATCTGTGTGACGTAAAATATAAACCGGCGAGTATCGTTATTTCTACGCTCAAGAAAAAAATACACTCTTTGATAAATCTCGGCTGCTTTGTACTAAAGCAGACTTGACGACTATACAGAACAAGGTCAATGAGCAAGATATCATTGAAGTTTGTACACAAGAAAGACAAAACACAAAATGGCGATTCAAGTTGATCACCAATACGAGCATTTTGCCACCTAACTCAAAAACGTATGCATGGGATGTCCACATTTAGTGATTCCCGATCCACCTTTGAGGAATAACCATGTTAATTGTTTGATTCCGGATCGAAACACAAAACAACTATACAATGACAATTTGTGTTTGTTTCGAGCTCTTGCAGTTCATTTGCATGGAAAAACTAGTCTTGAGACATCCACATCCAAGATTGTTAAAGCTTTCTTGCAAAATTGTGTTGTGATCCGAAACAAGTTTCGATGGATAATCTACCAATAGTTGAAGACATAGTAGAGAAAAACATCTTTATCTACGATATCGACATGAAGAAGGAGACTTTGTCTCGGAGAAGTATCGATAAATAGGAGAATACAATTAAACTTCTACGATACAGCAACCACATCATTTACGTCAATAACATCGACAACTTCTTCAAATGCTTCCGATGCCCAACTTGCGATACATTTTTCAATCTATCTCATAATTTCAACAAGCATCTTCTACGATGCAAAGACCGAATCAGAAGCATTTACCCAAAAAACGTTTACACTCTACGAGAGACGTTGTTTGAAAAACTGGATGTGTTCAATTTGCGTGCCATCCGAAGAACTAAAACCAACAGAAACTATTTTATTTGAAAATCAAGCAAATTGTGTAAATCAATCATTGGTTTTGATGCTAGTCAACTCTATCCTATTCTATGTGTCAGGATATGCCCAGAGGCTTGTATACGAGATAGGAATACGATGAAGATACACAACGGCAAGGCACAGGCACAGTCGAGCTCCAACGTTTGAAAATATCGTCATGTCACACTTTCAAGCAACCAGACCTGAATGCAAAACTGAGAGTTACTACACTATAGGAATCCAGAAAAAAATTGTTGGAGCTGTATTATAACTTGTTTGATAAATTTTGCGATGTCATCATTTTCGAAGAACTCGGAATTGATACAGATTCCCTCTATTTGACTCTGGCAGAAGGAGGTTTAGATGATTGTATCCTTCCCAGCAAGCGAGCAGAATGGACTGAAAAGAAAAGCAAAGACTTTCGAGACGATTTCAGAGCAGATGCGAAAAACTAATTTTCCCCGTACTTGTTGCTCTAAACATAAGAAACATGACAAGAGAGACCCAGGATTAGTCAGGGAGGAGTTCAGATGCACCAAAACGGTATGCCTGTGTAGTAAAACTTACTGCTGTTATGATATTAAAAGTCAAAAGTATAAGTTTAGCAGTAAAGGACTGAACACACGTGCATTAGAAGACTCTGGAGATGGCCCGATGGCAAAGTATCGACAAGTTTTGGACAAGGCTGTGAATTTGAAAACAACAAATAGAGGATTTAAAATGATTAACTATGCAGTCGCAACTTACAAACAAACAAAAAAAAGACTGAGCTATTTTTACCCTAAACGGCAAGTTGATTGTGATGGAATACATACTAAACCTCTAAATGTGTAAAAAAATACTCCTTAAAACTCGATTCGTTTTTACTGTCGATTTACTGTAATAGCCTCGTATTTCCTTAGTCTCAGGAAAAACTGATTGCAGATTTTCTCAGGTCTTGTGACATTCGACCAGAATGTACGGAAATGCAATTTCGTATTCGAATTTTCATTGACCAGAAAAGAACATCTGACCTGGAAGATTGACGGTTTAAACAGATTAGTGACGTTATTTGAAGGATTAGACCAATTGTGAAGGTCAGAAAAATCTTGTCTTTTAAATTTTTAAAATTTCGAATTTTGACGTCACATTACTGAGAAATGCTGAAACGGCCATTCTGGAGAAAAAGCAGAAGAAAAACACAATAACAATAGTTGCAGTAGAAACGCCTACGAAAGAAATAAGGACATATAACTGAAAATTGTCAGAAATTGCTCCGATTTGTAACGATTGTGTCGCTACAATCGTTACAGAGCAATTCACGCGAACGGGGAAGGGTGTTGGGACAGCGTGTCCAGCCTTCCGGAAGGAAATAAGAGCGTTATTTCCCCGGATTCCAGAAACCGGAGGGGTCTCGGGCGGAGAACTAAAACTGTTTTTGTATAAATTTTTAGCTTCCTGGTCATGTCCTGAATTGAAATTAATTAACACCCCGATTCATTTTCAGATAATGAGAAGCTAGGAGTTGAGGGAAAGGGTTGATCGATCTTCAATGGAGATGATGATTTTTATCTACTGAACAAAAACAATAGTAAAATAATAAATCGTAGTAGCCCTGTTTCTAGGAGTCCCCTCGTGATCTGGGGATACTGAGACCCAGCAATGAGCTCACTATTCCTGCATATAATTAAGTTAATTTGGGTGTTTTGACCGAAGCCAGAAGCAGTAACGTTTTTGTCGACCCGATGTTAGAAAGACCACCATAAGAACTGGCTTCGGCAGAGACGTTGAAAAGTAGTGACCCTTCACCTTAATTCGGAGATTGAACAAACCTGGAGGGGTATAGTTTTACTATTATTATTTATACAGCCTATATCAATACTCCTATACGGCTTTTCAGTGAAAAACACACTAAGCAGACCGGTTTTTAGGGTCAAAATAGTGATGTTTTGATCCCCCCACAAATCGAGATTTTTGAGACATCGATATCTTTTGAAACGGAAAAAAGGGCTAAATTAGTGAGTTACCTTGTAATTGTACTAGTATAATAGGTAGAACCGGTGAAGTTTAGTTCAGAAGTGGTTGGAACTAATTGGGAACCAAAAACCGAATTTTCTTGATTTTTGAAGAAACGAAATGCTACAAAATAGGATTTTTTTTTTGAAATTTTTGAGTTAGGACAGTAAAAATTATTGTTAGGACAATGTTGACTAGTGAATCGACAGGTTTTGAAACTGGTTGGCCGATAATCTTCCGGATTACTGTGAAAACAAACATAACGTGTTCGATTTAGTGGATTCATCAACCCAAATAGGTGGTCCAAATAGCATTGTTTTGGCAAATTTTTTCAGCTGGAACGTGTTAGATCGTTTTTTTTGCATTGAAGTAGAAGAGTATAGGCTTTTTGAGCTCGGATCAATAAATTTTAGTACGAAAAGAACAGAATTGCGAAAAAAAGTTAGGCGGAACCCATAAGAGAGAAAAGTTTTTGATTTTAAAAAAAGACGTTTTTGTTAATAACTTTGGAACTACTGGACAGATTCAATTAATCATGGCACCATTAGATCAGAAATTAGGTGAGATTACTCATAAAACTATCAATTATTTAAAAAATGAGCGTGAAAATTTTTAAAGATTTTTTTAACAAATTCACTAATTCGGGAGACCTTTCACATTTTATAAAAAAATTTTGGAAAGCCCTTGCACCCCTACCAAAGGGTAGTCATGGTTGAATAAAGCAATTTTACGCTGTTTTAGACAAAAAGGGAAGGCTTAGGGAACCAGAAGACCATAGTCGAGTCGAAACTGGGCTAGTAATAAGACCCTTCACAGTTAAGGTGAATTGTCGAATAAGAGGCTTAGCTTCAATCCGGAAGGGTATAGGAAAAAAAATACACCCTTTTTAGCTAGTGCAAACAGCATATTAGCATCGGAAAATGTATCCGGAAGGCTATCGGGTGAAAATTTTGGAAGACTGAAAAGCTATTTTTAAAAACCCGGAGGGGTCCCAATCCGGAAGGATCCCAATCTTGCCAATCCGGAAGGGTCTCAATTTTGCCATCCGGAGGGGTCTTCTTGTTGCCAATCCGGAAGGGTTCCCAATTTTGCAAACCCGGAAGGTCCCAATTTTGCCAATCCGGAGGGGTCCCAGTTTTGGCAATCCGGAGGGGTCTTGTTTTTGCCAATCCGGAAGGGTAGAATTTTTGCCAATCCAGAGGGGTCTAGTTTTCGCCCGGAGGGATTTTGTTTTTGCCAATCCGGAGGTGTACTATTTTTGTTAAGACTTAAGTAGACAGAAGAAAAGATAATACTGAAAGGTATTAGGTTATTAAGAGACAGGCTAGGAGCCAGTGACTGCACTGGTAATTTGCCTTTTATAGAAGACCAGGCCAAAACAAAACAGGTCTTAACTCGGATATTCGCGACACTAAGTCTGAATTGATTAAGAGCTTGTAGCTGATTTGTGTGGAATTAAATCTAAATCGTTTTTGGGAAAGTGATTGCCCTGAGGGTTTTAATAGGCCTAGCTCGGGCAATCCGAAGGCAGATAGGTAACACAGGACTCGGTGGGTGCAATAGACGCCCAGTTGAGAAAATTAATGCCTGCAAGTTTTGTATGTTTGGTGCAGCACCGAACAGGGAAAGCTCTTTCTTTAGAAACAAGTTCGGCTGTCAACTTGCGACTGACTAAAGTACAAAACACTTACGTTTTTCATTGAAAATATTCTTATTTTTCATCGTTTTTGGTTTTAAAACAATAATATTTGGCTTTGATTGGGTAGTGAGAACACTTTCTTTTGAATACATTGATATCATCAGACTGTGCTAGCTTCATATCTTACAACTAACAATCGGTTAATGTGAATAATTTGTATACATGCCGTACTATGATAACATACAAGGATTCGTGGTCACTATTTGAGTGAAACTTTTCGAACTGATTGTGTTGTGTTATTATTATCAAAAGTCAGAACAAAAGGACACTGGCAATCGAATTGAGATTCTAAGCAAAAAGAAGTGATAAATTGAAAAGTCGGCATTCTTGGATAAAAGTCGTGTCCAATCAGAAACAAAGCTCCATTTTAGGCACTGTCGTTTCCAATCACAAAAATGTTTGTTTTTGTTCTAGTTGTCGTAGACAATCAGAGGAAAGTTTACCTTTTAAGGCCCTAAATCTTCCAAATAAGTAATAATGTACACAAAAGCAATCGCAAGAAGAAAAGACCAAAAGTTTTTTGCTGTAAGAATGAGAAATAATGCCGATATCAGTAACAACAAAATAGCGAACAAGTAGCATTTCCAAAACTTTTTTCATCAAGTTAGTTGAATTTTTTGTACATAATCAATGATAAATTGCTGATTTTTAAGTAGATAGTCAAGTTCTTTGATTTTGTTGTAAATTCGGGAGGATAACTCAAAGCTGATGGATTTTTCAAAACAAATCTCTGGAAATCTGATTCCAAACCTAATCACTCAGAATTTTGAGCTTTGAAAATTTTTAACGAAATGAAGGAACAAAGAACTTCGCTGGGAAGTCTTTACAAATTTGGATATCGGGTAGGGGAGAGAGAGGTTTTGATATATTATCGTACGACTTTTTGATTAATTTCAATTTCTTGAGAATAAACAAAGTTTCTTTCCTTGTGAGGTGTGAATCAGCCATAAGTTTAAAACTTTGATAAGCAATAAGTGGATCAAAAGTAAACTCTTTGACTGAGAAAGTCTCTCTGAAGAGACTTTTACTTAGTCGGTTAACTCTATTTTGTACAACAAAAACCTCCAAAATATTCAGAAAAAAGTAAGAATCAATATCTATTTCATCAATAAGAAAATCAATTATAATTTTTTCTTTTTTCTTTTAAAGTAACTCGAGGAAAATCAAGTGTTTTTTGATAGACATTTTTCAAACAATGATTAAAGTTTTTAAAAATTGATAAACTGTTCACTTTTAGAAAATGCTGGATTCTGATTGGTTAATTTCCAACGAACGGAGTTATTAAAAGAAAACTCAACCCGATTGATTAATTTTCTCTGACTAATAGTAAGTAAATTTCATTTCATTCTGATTTTCTTTCCGTTAAAAGCAATCGTCCTACAGTTTGTATAATTACTTGAAACTTTTTTCAAATAATTTTAAAATACAAAGTAAGTATAAATAATCTAGTATTTTTTTGGAATTTTTAAATCTCCCAATTTTGTAGGTACCATGTACTTTTTTTTAAATTTTGCTACAAGCTAAATCTCCCATTTTTTGCAGATGCCGGCACTCAACATGAATGAGAAATTGAAATGCGAATATTGTGGTAAAGAGTACAGGAGGTCCGATGCGGCTCGACATCGCAAGAGTTGGGTGCGCGAAGTTATTTCTCCTCCGGAATATTTATTTCACTTACAACCTGCAAGAAATGAAATCCCATACGAGCAAGAAGCACGTAAAGTCAACCCCGAAGTCAACAAAGTGTGTATGGTGTGAAAAAGAATTTCCCAGCTATTATTCTTTTCATCAACATCGCAAGATAAATCAAGTGTTGAAAGCAAGGAAAACGAGTCATTCTGTTCCTTATTTGAATAAAATCTTGGAAAACGATGAAGATAGTGATCAGCTAAGAGATGAGTTCAATGCTTTTCAGCACTTCTTGACAGATACTGAGATGAGAAATGGACGCCACAAGGTATTCAATTTTCAAATTTCAAAAATTAGATCCTAATCTAGTTACGGAAAAACTGGATCAAGTCCTTGAAAAATTCGATTGTGCAGCAAAAATCAAAGTTGCCTTGGGATCTGTGTGACGTAATAAATAAACCGGCAAGTATCGTTATTTCTTTGCTCAAGAAAATAATACACTCTTTGATAAATCTCTGCTGCTTTGTACTAAAGCAGACTTGACGACTATACAGAACAAGGTCAATGAGCAAGATATCATTGAAGTTTGTACACAAGAGAGACAAAACACAAAATGGCGATTCAAGTTGATCACTAATACGAGCATTTTGCTGCCTAACTCAAAAACGTACCCATGGGATGTCCGCATTTAATGATTCTGAGGAATAACCATGTTAATTGTTTGATTCCGGATCGAAATACAAAACAACTATTCAATGACAAATTGTGTTTGTTTCGAGCTCTTGCAGTTCATTTGCATGGAAAAACTAGTCTTGAAACGTCCACATCCAAGATTTTTAAGGCTTTTCTTGAAAAATTGGGTTGTGATCCGAAACAATTTCGTGGAGTTTCGATGGATAATCCACCAATAGTTGAAGACATAGTAGAGAAAAACATCTTTATCTACGATATCGACATTGAAGATGGAGATTTTATTGGTGAAATATCTCGGAGAAGTATCGATAAATACGAGAATACAATTAAACTTCTACGATACAGCAACCACATCATTTACGTCAATAACATCGACAACTTCTTCAAATGATTCCGTTGCCCAACTTGCCATACATTTTTCAATCTATCTCACAATTTCAACAAGCATCTTCTACGATGCAAAGACCGAATCAGAAGCATTTACCCCAAAAACATTTACACTCTACGAAAGACGTTGTTTGAAAAACTGGATGTATTCAATTTGCGTGCCATCCGAAGAACTAAAACCAACAGAAACTATAACTTGGACTGGGAAGCATGAACCAATATCAGTGTCAATCTCATCCAATTTGCTTGATAAACCCATATTTTTATGTGACAAAGATCCACAATCACTCACTTTTGACTTTGTGGCTAACTTGGAATTGTTGGCGGAGAAAAATAAAGCTGAATTGCGATCAAAGTTTCTGGAAATTGAAAACAACACCAAAAAGCGGCTACACACGATTTTCAGCATCCTTAAGGAACGAAGACAAATATATCGCGGATGAGGAAGAAACAGACACATCCACTCACTTTCTCAGGAGCGAAAAAAATCAATTGATTGATTTGATGCAAAATCTAGAGAGATCCACCAATACTCTGCCAGTATTTGATTTCAACAGTGGTCGGTATGATATAAACCTCATTAAATCATACCTCATTCCCTACCTTATCAACGAAAAAGAAATTGAACCTTCAGTTATCAAGAAAGCAAACGACTTTGTTTCCTGCAAATTTGGAGATGTAAAGCTTATGGACATTATGAAGTTTTTGGGTGGAGCTACTACTTTAGACATTTTCTAAAAGCTTACAGAGCCAGTGAGATGAAAGAATACTTTCCATACGAGTGGTTTGATACTCCCAACAAGCTTGATGAACAGCAACTACCCTCGTATGATGACTTCTACAGTAATCTGAAGAATAGCAACCCTCTCGATAAAGAGTATGACGATTTTCGAAAGCTTCTCAACACTGGATTAACTGAAGAGCAAGTCTTGAAAAAATTCGGGCTTAAAACCAAATCCCTTACTGGATTGGAAAACTACAACTACTTGAAATCCATCTGAGAACAGGAACAGATGTCAACATTTTGAGATTTTCTACTGTGGAATAACAACCAGAATGTTGTTCCTACCATTGATGCTATGCAGAAAATGATTGAACTTTATCAACACAAAGGGATAGACATGTTAAAGCTCGGCTGCACACTACCGAATTTAGCGCATATCTGTCTACAGAACTCAACAGACTATAATTTTTACCCATTCTTTTCGAGTGATAGTGATTTGCTTGGAAAATACAGGAAGATATGACCGGTGGTCCCTGAATTGTTTTCATAAGGAAAGTAGTAGCAAACAAAACGTTTATTTGCAAATCAAGCAACTTGTGTAAATCAATCATTGGTTTTGATGCTAGTCAACTTTATCTTGTAAATCAATCATTGGTTTTGATGCTAGTCAACTTAATCTATGTGTCAGGAAATGCCCAGAGGCTTGTATACGAGATAGGAATACGATGAAGAAACACAAAAAGTCCAGGCAAGGCACAGTCGAGCTCTAACGTTTGAAAAAATGATCCTGCCACTTTTTCAAGCAACCAGACCTGAATGCAAAACTGAGAGTTACTACACTACAAGAATCCAGAAAAAAATTGATTGCTTTAGTGTTGATGGTTATTGCAATTGTGTAAGACTGTCTTTGAAGCAATGGGTTGTTATTTCCTTGTTTGCCCTTGTCAAGAAGCTAGATCGAGTCTAATTGATAATGATATCAAACGAGCAACCAAGAAAAGAGAAATGGATGAGTTTCGAAAAGATTACCTTCGAGAAAAAGGATACTCTAGAGAACAAATATGGGAGTGTAGTTGGCGGGATTACTTTAAAAACAATGTAGACGTGAAAACTCACGTTAGAACTCACTTTCTCTTCAAAAGACATCTTTCTGTCACTTCACTAGTGCAACACATTAGAAAGTAAACAATGTTCGGCTACGTGCAATGCAATCTGGGTGTTCCAGATGAGCTAAATGCAAAGTTAATGCTAATTTGCGCTCAATCCGGAAGGGTCTCGGGATTAGAGAAGGAGATTGATCCGTCAAGCAGTTCAAGGAGCGACAAGAAGGGGCCCAAGGACAACATCAATCGTGTGTTGGGTATCGTTAAAAGTTTTGTATCCCTTTTTGTACAAAAATTAAGATGATAATCTGTGGGGGGCTCGACAGTGACTGCACTGTAGTGACCCTTCACCTTAATTCGGAGATTGAACAAACCCGGAGGGGTATAGTTTTACTATTATTATTATTTATACAGCCTATATCAATACTCCTATACGGCTTTTCAGTGAACAACACACTAAGCAGACCGGTTTTTAGGGTCAAAATAGTGGTGTTTTGATCCCCCCACAAATCGCGATTTTTGAGATACCGATGTTTTTTGAAACGGAAAAAAGGGCTAAATTAGTGAGTTACATTGTAACTGTACAAGTATATTAGGTAGAACCGGTGAAGTTTAGTTCAGAAGTGGTTGGAACTAATTGGGAACCAAAAACCGAATTTTCTTGATTTTTGAAGAAACGCAACGCTACAAAATAGGAAATTTTTTTTGAAATTTTTGATTTAGGACAGTGAAAATTGTTGTTCAGACAATGTTGACTAGTGAATCGACAGGTTTTAAAACTCGTTGGCCAATAATCTTCCGGTTTACTGTGAAATCGAACATAACGGTTAATGTGAATAATTTGTATACATGCCGTACTATGATAACATACAAGGATTCGTGGTCACTATTTGAGTGAAACTTTTCGAACTGATTGTGTTGTGTTATTATTTTCAAAAGTCAGAACAAAAGGACACTGGCAATCGAATTGAGATTCTAAGCAAAAAGAAGTGATAAATTGAAAAGTCGGCATTCTTGGATAAAAGTCGTGTCCAATCAGAAACAAAGCTCCATTTTAGGCATTGTCGTTTCCAATCACAAAAATGTTTGTTTTTGTTCTAGTTGTCGTAGACAATCAGAGGAAAATTTACCTTTTAAGGCCCTAAATCTTCCAAATAAGTAATAATGTACACAAAAGCAATCGCAAGAAGAAAAGACCAAAAGTTTTTTGCTGTAAGAATGAGAAATAATGCCGATATCAGTAATAAAAAAATAGCGAACAAGTAGCATTTCCAAAACTTTTTTCATCAAGTTAGTTGAATTTTTTGTACATAATCAATGATAAATTGCTGATTTTTAAGTAGATAGTCAAGTTCTTTGATTTTGTTGTAAATTCGGGAGGATAACTCAAAGCTGATGGATTTTTCAAAACAAATCTCTGGAAATCTGATTCCAAACCTAATCACGCAGAATTTTGAGCTTTGAAAATTTTTAACAAAATGAAGGAACAAAGAACTTCGCTGGGAATTCTTTACAAATTTGGATATCGGGTAGGGGAGAGAGAGGTTTTGATATATTATCGTACGACTTTTTGATTAATTTCAATTTCTTGAGAATAAACAAAGTTTCTTTCCTTGTGAGGTGTGAATCAGCCATAAGTTTAAAACTTTGATAAGCAATAAGTGGATCAAAAGTAAACTCTTTGACTGAGAAAGTCTCTCTGAAGAGACTTTTACTTAGTCGGTTAACTCTATTTTGTACAACAAAAACCTCCAAAATATTCAGAAAAAAGTAAGAATCAATATCTATTTCATCAATAAGAAAATCAATTATAATTTTTTCTTTTTTCTTTTGAAGTAACTCGAGGAAAATCAAGTGTTTTTTGATAGACATTTTTCAAACAATGATTAAAGTTTTTAAAAATTGATAAATTGTTCACTTTTAGAAAATGCTGGATTCTGATTGGTTAATTTCCAACGAACGGAGTTATTAAAAGAAAACTCAACCCGATTGATTAATTTTCTCTGACTAATAGTAAGTAAATTTCATTTCATTCTGATAAGGAATGAGGAAAGTAGTAGCAAACAGAACGTTTATTTGCAAATCAAGCAACTTGTGTAAATCAATCATTGGTTTTGATGCTAGTCAACTTTATCTTGTAAATCAATCATTGGTTTTGATGCTAGTCAACTTAAGCTATGTGTCAGGAAATGCCCAGAGGCTTGTATACGAGATAGGAATACGATGAAGAAACACAAAAAATCCAGGCAAGGCACAGTCGAGCTCTAACGTTTGAAAATATGATCCTGCCACTTTTTCAAGCAACCAGACCTGAATGCAAAACTGAGAGTTACTACACTACAAGAATCCAGAAAAAAATTGATTGCTTTAGTGTTGATGGTTATTGCAATTGTGTAAGACTGTCTTTGAAGCAATGGGTTGTTATTTCCTTGTTTGCCCTTGTCAAGAAGCTAGATCGAGTCTAACTGATAATGATATCAAACGAGCAACCAAGAAAAGAGAAATGGATGAGTTTCGAAAAGATTACCTTCGAGAAAAAGGATACTCTAGAGAACAAATATGGGAGTGTAGTTGGCGGGATTACTTTAAAAACAATGTAGACGTGAAAACTCACGTTAGAACTCACTTTCTCTTCAAAAGACATCTTTCTGCCACTTCACTAGTGCAACACATTAGAAAGTAAACAATGTTCGGCTACGTGCAATGCAATCTGGGTGTTCCAGATGAGCTAAATGCAAAGTTAATGCTAATTTGCGCTCAATCCGGAAGGGTCTCGGGATTAGAGAAGGAGATTGATCCGTCAAGCAGTTCAAGGAGCGACAAGAAGGGGCCCAAGGACAACATCAATCGTGTGTTGGGTATCGTTAAAAGTTTTGTATCCCTTTTTGTACAAAAATTAAGATAATAATCTGTGGGGGGCTCGACAGTGACTGCACTGTAGTGACCCTTCACCTTAATTCGGAGATTGAACAAACCCGGAGGGGTATAGTTTTACTATTATTATTATTTATACAGCCTATATCAATACTCCTATACGGCTTTTCAGTGAACAACACACTAAGCAGACGTGTTTTGATCCCCCCACAAATCGCGATTTTTGAGATATCGATGTTTTTTGAAACGGAAAAAAGGGCTAAATTAGTGAGTTACATTGTAACTGTACAAGTATATTAGGTAGAACCGGTGAAGTTTAGTTCAGAAGTGGTTGGAACTAATTGGGAACCAAAAACCGAATTTTCTTGATTTTTGAAGAAACGCAACGCTACAAAATAGGAAATTTTTTTTTGAAATTTTTGATTTAGGACAGTGAAAATTGTTGTTCAGACAATGTTGACTAGTGAATCGACAGGTTTTAAAACTCGTTGGCCGATAATCTTCCGGTTTACTGTGAAATCGAACATAACGTGTTCGATTCAGTGGATTCATCAATCCAAATAGGTGGTCCAAAAAGCATTGTTTTTGGCAAAAATTTTCATCTGGAACGTTTTAGATCGTTTTTTTTTTGCATTGAAGTAGAAGAGTATAGGATTTTTGAGCTCGGATCAATAACTTTTAGGTCGAAAAGAACAGAATTGCGAAAAAAAGTTAGGCGTAACCTATAAGAAAGAAAATTTTTTGATTTAAAAAAAAGACGTTTTTGTTAATAACTTTGGAACTACTGGACAGATTCAATTGATCTTGGTACCATTAGATCAGAAATTAGGTGAGCTTACTCAAAAAACTATCAATTATTTAAAAAATGAGCGTAAAAATTTTTAAAGATTTTTTAAACAAATTCGGGAGACCTTTCACGTTTTATAAAAAGTTTTTGGAAAGCCCTTACACCCCTACCAAAGGGTAGCCATGGTTCAATAAAGCAATTTTACGCTGTTCTAGACAAAAAGAGAAGGCTAAGGGAACCAGAAGACCATAGTCGAGTCGAAACTGGGCTAGTAATAAGACCCTTCACAGTTAAGGTGACTTGTCAAATAAGAGGCTTAGCTTCAATACGGAAGGGTCTAGGAAAAGAAAATACACCCTTTTTAGTTAGTACAAACAGCATATTAGCATCGGAAAACGTATCCGGAAGGGTATCGGGTGAAAATTTTGGAAGACTGAAAAGCTACTTTTACAAACCCGGAGGGGTCCCAATCCGGAAGGATCCCACTTTTGCCAAACTGTAGGGGTCCCAATTTTGCCAATCCGGAGGGTTCCAAATTTTGCAAACCCGGAAAGTCCCAATTTTGCCAATCCGGAGGGGTCCCAGTTTTGCCAATCCGGAGGGGTCTTGTTTTTGCCAATCCGGAGGAGTGGTATTTTTGCCAATCCAGAGGGGTCTAGTTTTTGCCCGGAGGGTTTTTGTTTTTGCCAATCCGGAGGGGTACTATTTTTGTTACGACTTAAGTAGACAGAAGAAAAGATAATACTGAAAGGTATTAGGTTATTAAGAGACAGGCTAGGAGCCAGTGACTGCACTGGTAATTTGCCGTTTATAGAAGACCAGGCCAAAATAAAATAGGTCTAAACTCGGCACCGAACAGGGAAAACTCTTTCGTTAGAAACAAGCTCGGCTGTCATCTTGCGACTGACTACAGTACAAAACACATACGTTTTTCATTGAAAATATTCTTATTTTTCATCGTTTTTGGTTTTAAAACAATAATATTTGTGTTTGATTGGGTATCTTTTAAATACATTGATATCATCAGACTGTGCTAGCTTCATATCTTACAACTGATAATCGATTAATGTGAATAAATTGTATACATGCCGTACTATGATAACATACAAGGATTCGTGGGCCTTATTTGAGTGAAACTTTTGGAACTTATGGTGTTGTGTTATTATTATTATCAGTAATCAGAACAAAAGGACACTGGCAATCGAATCGAGTGTATAGGCAGTAAGAAGTGATAAATTGAAAATTATTCTAGACAAGTCAAGGATACTTAAACTAGGTGATAGCTCCAGGAAAATCATACCATAGAAACAGAGAAAAGCAATGAAGGACCCTTTTGTGGAAAGAATCACATAAATCCGGACCGACAAAGAGAAGAAAGTTTCAGGCATAATGGTTGAAAACAGGAGTCGAAAGTCATCAGAAGGACAAAAGGCAAGGTTAGAGGAAGAGGTCTATTCGGACCCTGCCGTGGACGAGAACCAGGAGCGACATGGACCGGAAGGGAGAGGAAACAGAAGATTGGCGAGTGAATCTACTCCGGTAGAAAAAGGACAAGATTTTGCCACTTTCACCGGAACCCTGGACCGAGAAGAGATATCGGAACTGTCCGACATCTCTACTGAAAATGTGGCGACTACATGATCACCCACAGACAACACCATGATGGTTGGCCTGAAGGAAAAACCAGCAAAATCTTCATCGTTTTCAGAAAGAGTGAAGAACAATTTAGGAAATTTCTTTCCATTTAATATGGGAACGGTTACTGGCGATGAAGCAGAAACCCAGGAAGAGGAAGAGGAAGAGGACGACGACGGGTAAGACGATTTCGGATCTCAAGTCAGCCTCAATAGCTCGACTCAGGAGAAAGGCGCATACACCGATAGAGAGACTGGTACCATGGACCAATTGGTGAGGTGAGGACAATAAGCAATACCACAAAAGGATCAGGCCAGTCAGGAGACTTTGTGAATATGACGAACTCGGAAATAAGAACTGGGCAGAGTAGGAGCACAGGGCTAAGCAACGCACCGGCGGATCCAGAGTTGAATACTGAAAAGACAACGAGGCAGAGAATCAAAGCCCGAATCTCGACCAGCACCAAGCTACCTGGGATCGACGCCATTAGTGGAAAACGGAGCATCAATTGAAGAAGCCTTGACCAACTTAGTGGGCAGCATAGGAGAACAGAATGAACAGATGTCCATAAGAATGAGTGAACTGGAAAGGGCAGTCCACGTCGAGAGAGAAAGTCTGCGGAAAGAGATTAACTGCAACAAACAATAAGCTAGCAGAAGCGAAAAACGCTTGAAGGAGACAACGGATGAAAACTTAGCGAAGAACCTGCCACGATTGACTAGGGAGGCTGAGCAAAGAGAGATAAGATTAAGAGACGACATGGAGAAGTTGATAATTCAACAAGAGCAGACTCTTGGGACTCTTGACACGAAGATAGATGCGATGATGGAGAGGCGAACTCAGGCTATCATGGATAGGTTGGACGGACTACTAGGCAGCAGGAGTGGATCAAAAAGTGGGGAATCGAATTCGGAGAAACCAGTAGGGAGCCGAGGGTGAACTTCCATGAACAACAGAATAGGAGAAGGACATATGGGAGGAAGGGGCAGTTCATCAGGCAATACCACAGGAGAAAAAAGACCACGGGGCCCAAACATCAGAGGAAGTTCAACTGGCAACAGACAGACCTCAAACGAACGACCGACGCATGATACACATGCGACTGGGAGTTATGATTCCAGGAACAGGAGTCATGCGAGCCAAGGAAGAAACAACCCAGCGATTCGGACAGGAGGGAAAATCCGGATCCCTTATCAGGGGGGCGAAGATACTCAGGTGGGGCATTCAAGAGACGCTGCATCAATGGCCACAGCCTTTGAACCTCTGAACAGGTCCTTGGAAATATTTCTTACGAGGTTATCTAGGCCCAATTAACGTAGTGAAAAGTCCAGAAGGGCTTTTAAGAAACCAAGATGCTATAAAGACGCATCTGATGACTGTATTGATACCTGGATAGTGGTAATGAAACTGAATTTTGAAGAAGAGGACTTGTCTGAAAGACAAGAATGCAGTGCGCCTACCAGCAACTTGAAAAGGACAGCCCTAAACTTTGTGATGGCCAAAAGCAAACCCAGCGGGACACTGCTGAGAAAATCTTTGAAATCATGTTAAGTCGTTTTGGATCAGGGGTGTAAGGACACCAAGCAATGATGCGCTTCGAGAAACGGAGGCAACGTGAAGATGAGACGATAGACAAGTTTCTCGACGATCTGGAGATGCCGAGAACGCGTAGCCAACCAGATGAGTCAAACAGAAGGATGAACCTGGCAGTAGCCTCAAAATTCATCGATGGTGTGGAAAATGACGAGCTTCGAACAATGTTGGCGACCCATTACACACCACTCTCAGTCAATGCGCCAACACCAGAGGAGTTGAGACTCATGTCAAAAGAATATCTTTTGCTGAAGCCTCCATCAAGATCTGGATTTTACAAAAACAATTTTGGCACTTTTAACAACGGACCAGCGAAACAAGGAAACAACTGGTACAAACCATTGGACGATATTGACAAGAAGCGCTCTTGTGCAAATTGCAGTTCGACGGACCATCACGTGTCAGTATGCCCAGCTTACAATTAGGGCATGAAATCAATATGCTTTAGCCTCGAGGACGAAGATGCATCAGAGGTCGACCATGAGGATTTCATGAGAGGAGTAATTGCAAAATTCGGCCCGAGGTGTTTCTTTTGTAACTTGGAAGGTCAATTTAAATCGGATTGTCCGCAATTCTGGGATGCTGTGGCAGACATCAAGCATCCAAGGCGCGAGGAAGCTTTATCGAGTATGAAAGCCAGCAAGGCTCGCCTGTTGAGTGAAGCGGAGGCACGCAGAAAAGAAAAACCGCAAGAGCTGACAACGGAGAAGGTGCAGGCGGTAACGGAAGAGATACGTGAACCGGAACCGATGATTGCAGTGGATGACTTCAAGATCGACTATAGGGCAGCCGCAAGGGATGCTCTAAGCAGAGTCCAGCAGGAATTGGTAACGAAGGAGATCGAACAAAAAGTGAAGCTCGAATTGGAAAATGAAAATTTCAGGAAAAGCTGAACACTTTCGAGGCATCAGAAGTCGAAGAAACGAAAGCAACAAGAAGAAGTTCGGTATGGTGCCGCAAAGAAGTAAAATACAATCAATAATCTTGGTAGCGGGACACCAGGTAATCAGAAATTTGAGTGAACCATCAGAATTCACTTTGATGCATTGGATAAATATGCAGATTATCTGAGACAGGTGGAGCCACGCACTGAGTCAAGAGCTGTGCGAGCGCTACTAACAACGGGTGGCCCTCGAATAAAGAAAATTCACGGGCGCTACGTGGAAGTCTATGGACCATATCAAGTGATGCTGAACATTGACGGAATCAGTATCTACACTAGCATTTACGTGACGACAGACAAAGACCAAATAGGGCAAATCTAATTGGGTGAAGAAGAACTTAAAGTCCGTAGGATAGGTCATGACGCCATGATGGAGCAAGACGCGGTTCACATTGGATACCAAGCAGATGTGACTGCACATCTGCTCGACACCAACGGGAAGAAAATCGGAGTCACAGGGCTTCTGGACACAGGAGGGATAGTGAGCGTGATGTCGATGAAAACTTTGGAAAGAATGGGCTTCACGAGGGAAGACCTAATTCCGACGAATCTCCGACTAGCGGCAGCCAATCGAGGAGCGATTTACGTAGCCGGAAGGACACCACCAAGAACGGTCCTCTGCATGGGAAAACGGGATCTTTGGATGAGCTTCCTGGCGGTAGAGAACTTGGATGACTCCGACGTGATGATTGACTTGAACAAAGGCCTAATAAGGATTAGAAACCCGGACTGGAAGTATGTTAAGGAACCCATTAATAGGATAATAACAGATGAAAACAAGGTACCAATCTTTTTAGACAGAAAGATAAAACTACAGCCGGGACAAGCTGTAGTAGCAATCTTTAGAATGAGAAATTCAAACTCGCTAAGTGATAGTAAACAGGTTTGTTTGGTACCGAACCCAAATAGTCAAAGTTCAGTGATTTTAGGCCTGAGCTTCTCGGTAACTCAAAAAAGACTGTGGGTCATTGTGATATTGAACACACTGGACACCACGGTTCCAATCCAGCGTGGAAAGAAACTTAGTTGCGCTTTGCCAATGAGGACCGACTATGAAGAGACACAAAACTTGAAGAGATATAGTGTGAAAGACTGCCCGTATCATGCCAATAAAGATAAAACTTTTAAAAGAATTAATGAATTTATATCTATTCATAAACTTTTTCCAATGAAATGCGAAACGGACGACGGCTTGTCGAGCTGCTCGAATTTTTTAGAACGCCCCTCGTCATATGAACTAGAATCTGACAAACCGGCTTTGCCAGAAATAGAACACTTAAAAGGGAAAATAGGCGAGGGAGATTTTGAATCATTGCGAGCGGTTTTAAATCGGAACGCGGCTGTATTTTCAAAACATAAGACGGATATCGGTTGTTGTAACTTCGTCGAACACGAAATCGAACTAGAGGAAGGCGCCGTTCCCCATAGGGAAGGCGCAAGACGAATGACACTACATAAATCGGAAGCGTGCCGAGCGGAGATAGAAATGTTGCTCGAATACGACACGATAGAACCCTCGAAATTGCCGTGGGCTTGCGGAGTAGTCATGGCAAAAAAGAAAGGGGGCAACTAAGGTTCTGTTGCGATTTTTGTTCTTGAACGCGTTGACAAAAAAAGACGCGTACCCGATACCGCGAATAGACGAAAGCCTCTCGAAACTTGGTGACACCAAGTTCTTCGCCAATCTGGACTTGGGTTTGGCCTTCTGGCAGGTCCCTCTGCGGAAAAAGGACATAGAGAAGACCGGACTTGCAAGTGAATTGGAGTTGTACCAGTGGAAGAGGATGCCCTTCGGCTTGTGCAACGCGACAGCCAGTTTTCAAAGACTGATGGCTCAGGCTTTGACCAGAGTGACGAAGAAGTACGGTAACCTGGTGATGTGTTACGTGGATGACGTGGTCATAGCAACACCCACCCTGGAAGATCACATTGATCGGCAAGAGGAGGTCTTTGGCTGCATGAAAAGAGCAGGCTTCAAATGTAAACCATCGAAATGTGAGATACTCAGAGATTCGATAAAGTATCTAGGAAGAATGGTGGACAGTTATGGCGTGAGGCCGGACCCAGAAGCAGCAGAGGCTGTGTTGACATGGAAGGCTCCCAGAACGGACACACAACTCATGAGTTTCCTAGGGTTCGCCAATTTTTACCGTGAGTTCATGAAATTTATGCAGTCAAGGTGTATCCCATGCAGAAGCTGATGCGCAACAAAGGAAAGAAGTTCGAATGGAACGAAGAAGCACAAGCTGCCTTCGAGAACATAAAGCGGGAACTGTGCGAAGCGCCAGTGCTAGGCTTACCTACAGAAAGGGGCATGTATGTTCTTGACACAGACGCATCAGTAGTAGCCATCTCAGGAATACTACATCAGGAGCAGGAATGGAATGGAAGAACAGTTCTCCGTTCCATTGCATATGGCAGTAAGGTGTTAAGTTACACTGAGATGAAATATGGTGCACCGAAAGCGGAAAAGTTCGCATTAGTCACATTCGTGGAAAATTACCGCGCATACTTAGGGAGCGCTCCCTTTAAGTTACGCATGGACAACAGAACGTTATCCTGGTTGAAGACATACTCGATGGATCAGAGTTATATTGGTAGATGGATAGTGATATTAGATGGCTACCACTTGATAATCGAGCACAGGATGCGTGACAAACACCAGAATGCTGACAGCCTCAGCAAGAAGACCGAGTTCTATGAAAGATCGGAACAGAAACAAGCCAATCAGGCAGAAATTAAGGAAGGGTTCTCGTTTCTGGACAAAGAGACTTAGGAAGCGCTTCCCTTGATGAGATGGTTGGACAAGTCTGGACATCCAATTCCAGGACATCCTGAGTTACCCGTAGAGAAGGCAGCCGAGATAAAGATTCTATCCAAGAAAGAACCGGTGCCCTTGGATCTGTTGCTGCGCTTGAACGAGGTCCAGCAGGAATTCTCTCGCTTGAACATTAACAGCCTCTCATTATTGGATAAAACAGTGAAGGTCACACCGCAAGTGATGCGGATGCTGGGTGGATTGTTGGAGAGGAAAGTGACCAGAGATGATCCCGAGTGGGCAGCAGCTATGGCATCACTGACATTCTGTGAGAAGGTGAAGATCATGCCGTCAATACGACAACACAAAGAAAATAAAAGGTACTGTAGGACTATAGTTCAGCAACTAGTGTCCTCGATACCCCAAAACGTCTTGACAAGCACATCATACAAACGGAAAGAACTGGGGTACGATACACAAAAGAAAAAAGTAACCTTTGAAGACCAGGATGAGGAAAGAGAGAAGGTTGAACAGAACCCAAGGCAAGAAAATTTGTCCGGAGAGACTAAAAAAGAGAAGAACAGGCGAGTTCAGGAACATCACCCGGGACAAGAAAATTTGTCCGGGGAGTCTGAAATAGATGAAAACGTTCCTGGTGAGAAACAGGACCTAGAGAAAAAATTTTGTCCGGATAGTTCAGATGGATGAGAAAAACGCACAGAACTGATCCGGAGGAGGGGACGTGCTCTATCGCAGACTCTTCAATGGATGACAACTGCCGGAACTGAGGAATCGACACCTACATCGACAGGAACTCGAGCTCAGGATCATACATGTCAGAGCTAGCGATCCACACACTATTAGTGGAAACTCGAGCAAGGGATCTAGATAGGGAGGTATTTCAAGACCCTGACAGTGATCGCTACCTCATACCAAGTGAAAGAGTCTTTGACAACGCAGCAGATGATCTGGAAACAATAGCAGTATCGAAACGTTCGATAAGCTTATTGCCGCAAAAAGAGGTAGTCAGGACGGATCTTCAACCGTTCAAACAAGAAACACAACCATTGGCGAAGATTTGGTGCGTTAAGATGGAAGATGACACGCATCAGCCAGATGAAAGGAATACTCAGATGAGGGTCATGAAGACGTATTTGAAGGCTAGGTACAGACTCTCGGACCTACTAAGAGCACAGAGAAATGACCGAATGACGAGCAACCTGAAAAGGTGGATCGAAAATGGAGCTTCGGGCAAAGGCGATCTGGATGAAGACTGTTTTCGCATTCTGAGACAGTACTTTTGTGCTGAAAGAGGGAAGGTTATATCTGAACGAGGACGGGATCGTGGCTTTCAAGATGTCCGTGTACACATAAAGGCGATAGTGTTGCCGCAACTCTATCAAACAGAACTTTTTTTCAGATCACATGATCAGATGGGCCATCAGGGAATCGACAAAGTATACCAGACAATTCTGAAACGCTTGAGTGGTCTGGAATGAAAAAGGCATGCGAGAAATGGGTAACAGCATGTCTGTCATGCCAACAGGTCAAGGATCCAAGGAAGTTGCGATTTCCCTTGCAGTCGATCTTAACGAAGTGGTACAGATTGATCACCAAAGGATATGCATGACAGACAGTGGTTACAACCAAGTCTTGGTCATGATAGATCACTTCAAAAATATGCAGAGGCCGTGCCCTGCATAACTGCCTCAGCAGAAGAGACTTGCGATCACCTAATCAATACGTGGATAGCGAGACATGGTTGTCCGATGACATTTCAATCGGATAACGGAACAGTTTTTGTGGGAGAATTTACAAAAGAGCTCATGCGACGTTCGCAGGTGGCTCAAGCACACTCCACGACATACCATCTCCAGACGAAAAGCTTAGTGGAAAGGCAAAATAGAACGTTAGTGTCGATGCTGAGGGTATATTGTTTCAGGTACATGACCGATTGGGACAGATATCTTACACAGGTGATGGGAGCTTACAACAGCGCGCAACACTCCACCACCGGAGTTAGTCCACACATGATGTTAACTGGACACGAGAAGTCTTTGACTTTGACTTTTTTTCACCCAGAGTATGAGGGGAAGAAAGCATCACCACAAGTCTACGTAAGGGATGTGATTAGACATGAACAAGAACTAAACGACTTGTGTAGACGCAACACTCAGCAGGCACAGGCAAGGCAGAGGAAAAGATTTGATAAGAAAGCAGCTGGTGCAAAAACTTACTCGGTAGGAGACTACGTATGGGTATTTCAGAACGTTATACCACCGAAAGGAACGAAGAAGCTCCTAAAAAGTGGAGGGGACCCTTCATGATTACGGAAGTGCATCAGGAGGGACGCTTTAATAGACTGAGTACAGGTCGAGCCGCTCACTATTAGAACATCAAGCCACACAATCCATTAACAGAGGACTGGTGTATACCTGCAGACATGGAAGAGGGCGATTATCTGATAATGGACCCTTCTTGTGTGGTCAACGAGAAGGGTACCAGGGAAAAGAACGATGGAAATGAGGTCGTAGAGGAAGAAACAAGTCCACCACTGGACCTAGATCCCAACGAGGTGATCGAAGCAGATGAAGAAACCTTACCCTACGCAGAGGAGGATTGGCAAGACCCCGAACAAATGGAGGTTCCCAAGAATTAGGAGCCGGATATTCCGTTTACGATACACACCCGACAGACTGACAGGACAAGACTCACGAAGAATATAATCCTTACGGAGACTACTTCATAGCGGACAGGATAAATCCAGAGAAGATATTGGAAGAAATAGTGGGTCTAGAAGAAATAAATGTGTCACAGGACATTGACATAGTCGATGATCACGACGAGGAGTGGGTCGATGACCGGTCCAAGCCCCAGGTAGAATTCGACGACGAGCAACAGCAGTCATATGAACAAGACTTGACGAATCTGCGTGTCTTGGAATGGCTGAACGAAATGACGTCGGACCCAAAGGAAACCAGTGTCACGATTCAAGATGTAGATCGTGGAAGCATGAAATACGTAAAAACCAAAAGGGATGATCCCTCCTGCGCTTCCCAGGAAGGACGACTACTCATTCCGGCTTCCAACCTCGATTTGATATCCGGTATGCGATCGACCGGGACGTCGATAGATATTTTTGTCCGGTGAGTGGGGGTAGAACTTACACACACTGAAAAATTATTCATAAAAAAGTTAAGAATAGCAAGAGAGACAGTTTATCTAGAAGCAGAAACAGGTGAGGACCCTAAGAAACCGGACATAGGGAGAGTAGTTGAGTCATAATTTAACTTACCAAATGAATACTCAAGTAGCATAACGTTGACAGATAGCGACTTTATACTCACGAATAGAACATGTGCGATAGCGATCACAGCAGACATGAGTTTTAAGACAGCGCTAGCAGCGGATTTTAAGAGAGAAATATAAAAACATAGAATTCTTTGGAAGCAGAGGCCAGGAATAGGAGGCGTAGCAGCTTTGCCTCCGGCGGCGTCACGAGTACCGAGAAAATACTTTTGCTTCTTGGTGACAAGGGCGACGGAGAAGCGGCACGTGGACCCGGAAAATCTAGTCTTGTCCTTGACGAGATTGAGAGAGACTTCCTTGTGGAAAGGACGAGTGAAGGAACTCTCGCTTCCAGTGAACAATCCATGCTCAATACAGACGAAGATAAAGACATGTGGAAAAAATTGTTTGAAGATTGTAACAAGAAGCAGAGTGAAGAAAAAGAGCGCTTGAGGCGAGAGTACAAGCAGCGATCGGAGCGTCTGGCGTTAACCACAGCCGTGGAAAAAGTGATACCTACAAGGAATATTCCTCGTGGGCAGTCCCCGATGGAACTTTTGACGCCTCGATAGTTGAGTCAGACGATGGAGACGCAACTCCCGGTTACATCCAGTCGAGTGAGAATCCCGGACCCCAGTGACACCCTAGGTGACCCAGTCGTGGAGCAAACGGTGAGAAAATTGATAGAAACAGCTGGACGATTGATCGCTAAAAGGAATGCGCCAGGTTCCGGGGTGACTTCACCCTATGGAACAATCGATGACACGGGTAGAGTCAACTCTCCCAAGAGATGATGACATGAACGGGAGTTAATGATACAACGTTACCAGAAAAGAGCTCTAAGGTTCCAGAGAGAAGGATACGAGAAGTACCGATGAAGAAAGTTTCTGACGTGCAGAAGAACAATCAGTTCAAGTATAGCTTCACAGGAGTTCCGGACACTGATTCGCGAGCCTGCTTCAATCGATCCACTTGGAGCCCAGCAGTAAACCTGCAGCAATCGCCGCTGGGGTCATCACATCTGATACTGGGTGACAGCTTAGTCAGAGAGCTCCAGACTTTGAGGACCTCCTGGATCACTACGGTGATGGCCTTTGGAGGTGCAACTATAGCACAGCTATTTCGGATGGTGGAGCTGATGAACCCAGGGAGGATCCCTAATATAATGATCTTAATAGGGACGAATAACGTATCAAGAGGCTCAGATGAGGCAGAGGCACTATGGGAGTCGATGATGGTGTGCTTATTTACTACTCTCTGGCATAAATTCAAGTGCGCGGTACTGACCGTCTGCACCGTACCAATGAGCACAAAAACGTTGACAGCGACAGGAAGAAGACATAATGAAGGAGTCATCAGGTGGAACAACATCCTGAGAAATCTTGCGAGTCGTAATGCTGGACGGTTGATCCTTATGAACATTGAACACGAGCTGAAAGCTATGGATCAGGTCAGATTAACCACTGATGGGATACACTTTGATAGCATTGAAGGACCGAGTCTTCCAGGAGCGATTGGATGAAATGGAAGTCGAGCTCTTTGACACGGGAGTGCTGAAGAAGGAAAAAACTGCTAATGAACCGACGATTTCAACCTTTGTGCACCCCTAAATTGGAAACACGTTTGGGAACGGTCCCAGCCATGACGACCTGTAGGCCGCAGAGCTCTAGCGAGCCGGGGCAAAGGACATATGCACAAGATCGATTGGGGGAAGCGCCAATGAGAAGAACCATCCATCCTAGGCGAAGATTAGGACCTGTCAACCCGAGACAACCAGCACCTCTAGATCAGAGACGACGAGCACCAGTCGAGAGGAAGGATGTCCAGACAGGAGCTCTTTTGTGGCCGAGGCCTATACCTTCTCCCTTGTATATGTACAAAGAGGATCTGATGAAATTGAACCTTCAGACGGTGAGCTTTGCAGCAGATGCCATGAGGATGTTGAATGGAGCGAAATTGTCTGTCAGCGGACTAAACTCAACAACAGGCGTGGACTGGTTGATAGCCGCTGTCATAAACTTCAGCTCTACAACCGCCTTTTGCCGATTTAGAGGGACTGCGATCAAACAAAACAATGAGTCCAGTGAAGGCAAGACCGTTACAAGATGTGAAACTGAACTACGATAAAGGAAATCGAGAGGAAAGGCCCGGAAGACTCTTGACGACCAGGGCACCGATAGGACAACACTTAGAAATATTGAGGCAGGTGAAAGCACCCCCAGGACACGTAAAAGAGAGCGTACCCAAAACAATTGAATCAGGAAAGTGATGTTCAGAGATACGGTGGATTGAAAGTGATCAAGAAAGATGAGACCATCTTTGCTGCGTATGACAAGGCAGAAATGAGAAAGGCAAAGATTATGGTAGTTGCGAGTTCAGACTTCGTGTACGCCTCCAAATTTCTGTTTTGGCCTGATGTTATAATGTTGCCAGCGGTCAAACTAGATCTAATGCAAAATGTGTCAATGACAATCGGGGTACAACGGCAGACAGAAATGGACCCAATCATAATTGTGTTCGCTGGCATCAATGACCATCTACACAGTAGGGGTTTCCTGAGCAGACTCAGAGAGCCTACGACAGCCGAAGCCGCTGTATGGCCAGCTATAAAGGATATCCTCGAATCAATGGGTGAAAGAAGGTGCCTTTACTAAAAATAACACCGAGAGCCGTGATTGCACTGTCTCCGGGATATGCACATCTCCTGGATGGACTGAAGTTCGTGTATGCAATGGTGGCTTTGCTCTCGGAAGGGAAATATGATGTAATCATATCTGCCCCAAACCGCGGAATAGAGATGGAGAATCTGAGGCCACTCAGGGCTGAGCTACCTGCGGTGTGGTCTGACATCTCGAATGCGATGTAAGGGTTTAAGATTCATTCACTACCCATGTTAGTGTTAGACGAAGTGCTGGGGTTGGAACTGTCCAACTTCAGTCGACAACTCAAACTGAAGCTGGGAATTGACGATGACCATCGAGTAATCGTAGCGATGTCAAACAATTTATGGTTCCGAGGAATGGAAGTAAAACAAAGAAGAGAGAGAAAGAGAATTCCAAGGAGACCAGAGCTCATTTGGAAGCGATGGTTTTGAGAACGAAACCAGAGGCTAACCAGTGGCTGCACTGGACCCCTCGGATAGCAGCTTTGGGCACGGATGCTTTCGAGCGAGGCCCAGTGATGATCAAGAAGATCCATGCCTACTTAGTGAAAGAGGTAAGCCTGGCCGAAAATGCTGAAGAGAAATCGGACGTTGGTGAACAGAGTATGCCAAGTGACCCTGGAAACATTCTGGACACAAAATTTGAAGGGAGAAGAAGGCTTTGACCGGACTGACAGCATGTTGGAAGGGCTAGGAGCCGGATGGATCGCGTCCTTCTTGGCGAAAATATACCCAAAACTCTCTCGATACTTGATAAAAGAATTCCTCCAAGTAGTCGTAGAAGTATCAATCGTTGAATTACTAGCCTTGTTCGTGACGTTTGGAGCAGAAAACTTCGTGAAAGGACCGGTAGTACTGCTCACCGAAGGAGTTCAGAACTTGCGGTTAGATGGAAGTAAATCAGGAATGTCATATCCAAAGATACGGCTGGTTGAAGGCGATAAAGAAAGATGAGATCATCTTTGCCGCGTACGAAAAGGCAGAAATGATGAAGGCCAAGATTATGATAGTGGCGAAATCAGACTTCGTACACATTTCCAAGTCTCTGTTTTGGCCGGATGTTATACTGTTGGCAGCGGTCGATCTGGACCTAAAGCAATCCGTGTCAATGGCGATTGGGGTACAAAGACAGACAGAGATGAACCCAATCACAATTGTGTTTGCTGGCATCAATGTCCATTTACATAGTGGGGGTTTTCTGAGCAGACTCAGAGAGCCTACGACAGCCGAAGCCGCTGTTTAGCCAGCGATAAAAGATTTACTCGAGTCAATGGGTGAAGTAGTGGATACCCTGAAAGAAGGTTCCTTCACCAAAATGACACCGAGAGCCGTGTTTGCCCTGTCTCCGGGGTATGCACGTCTCCCGGATGGACTAAAATTCGTGTATGCGATTGTGGCTTTGCTCTCAGAAGGGAATATGATGTAATCATATCGGCCCCAAATCGCGAGATAGAGATGGAGAATCTGAGACCGCTCAGGGCCGAACTACCGGCGGTCTGGTCGGATATCTCAAACGCAATGAGAGGATTCAAGGACCACTCACTACACATGCTAGTGTTGGACGAGGTGCTGGGGTTGGAACTGTCCAACTTCAGTCGACAGCTCAAGTTGAAGCCAGGAATAGATGAAGACCATCGAGTAATTGTGGCGATGTCGAATGAGTTATGGTTCAGAGGTATGGACATAATGGACGAAGGAGAGAGAAGAAACAACTCCAAGAATACCAGAGCTCATTTGGAAGCAATGGTTTTGAGAACCAAGCCAGAAGCTAACCAGTGGCTACACCTAACTCCTCGAGTAGCGACATTGGGTGCGGATGCTTTTGAGCAAGGCCCAGTGATGATCAGGAAGATCCATGCCTACCTTGTTAAGGAGGTGAACCTGGCCGAAAATGCCGAAGAGAAGGCAGCCGAGTTTGTAAACAGAGTGTGCCAAGTTACCCTGGAAAATTTCTGGACTCAGAATGTGAAGGGAGAAGAAGGCTTTGAACGGACTGACAGCATGTTGGAAGGGCTAGGAGCCGGATGGATCGCGTCCTTCTTGGCAAAAATATACCCAAAGAATTCCTCCAAGTAGTCGTAGAAGTATCAATCGTTGAATTACTACCCCTAGTCGTGACGTTTGGAGCAGAGAATTTTGTGAGAGGACCAGCGATACTGCTCACTGATACTGATTAAGCGATACTGATTAATGTGGAAGCATACAGGAGGTCGGTGCTGCACCTGAACCTCATATCAGCAGTGGACGGAAGCGCGCTGAATTGGTGTGAGCAGCGTGTACTTGGAGAGCTTATGAGCGAAGACCTATTGTTTGCAAAGATATCGGAGCCAGAGATGACGGTCATCAATTTTGACGATCACTTCCGTGATTGAATGGGAGAAGTGGACAGGGGACACGTTGAAGTTTTCCCTAAACTCTGGAATCTAAGACCCTATTACAAAACAAACGTAGAGATCACAAGAATTCCTCGACTAACTGCAGCATATCATAAGGTGAGAGAAGAGACGAAAGGTTGGGGCGATTATCAGAAACTGCCGAAGAAAATCCCTGAATTCCCTTTGATAGGAAGAATGTTGCTCGGAGCAGTCTATGCAGTGCAAACTCCTAGGTTGAGAGCTTTTGAGACTAATGAAATGAGGATGGCGAAATTCTCGGAAAGAATGGACCCGTGTTTTGTGGGCAGAAATGCCGCAGTGCTGCAGTATACGCAATTTGCTTATAAGGATGAAGCAACGAGAAAACGAATGAGCAATGCAGCGACTCCAAAGCCTGGGAGGTTTGACGAGGAATGGGCGAAACTGGACCTAGCGGCTATGGTGATGAGAGGCAAGGAAGAATTACCAGAAGCCTCCCTGATCTTAACGAGTGTGAAACCAGAGTTAACGGTGGGAGGAACGCTACAGACTAGAACCATGCTAGCACCCTTTGGCTATGAGGAGGTCAAAGTAGTTCATGGAGAGGAGGAAGATCGGTCAACTGGCAGGCTATTTGTACCGAACTTTCCTGATGGGACAAGTAGTGAAGAGCAAGGGCCCTCAAATTCAGGAAAGAACCTAGAACGATATGATGGACAAGGAAAAGCCGTCGATCGGAAGAACCTATGCAACAGGATCCCGATCAAGCTGGGACAGAAGATGATAAGGCTTCGACAGGAGGAGTATCCAGCCTAGACTTTGAAAAATTCCTCAGTGATTTTGAAAACGGCGTGGACGCGTTGGAAGCGACGACTGAGTCGGCCTTTATAGGAACAAACCGGAAATCGCCGGAGAGCGGCCCTCCGAGCAATTCTAAAGATACCGAATAGAAACTCTTGATGGAATCACCAAGGAGTAGAAGAATAGAAGGCGCTGCCAAAGTACTTTTCCTGGGAACGTTGCCCGAAGAAGAGTGGGAGGTGCATCATAGAGACCATGAAAATAGTACAGGATGCAGAATGGATAGAGTGGCCTTCATGGAAGAGGTTTGGACAGTGGTTGAGAGCTAAGGAACCCAGTCTATTTTGAAACTAGGTCTCAACCGACCACTAATGCGAGAAGTCCATGACAAACTCGACGAGTGTGAGGGGAGATTGAGCGGATTGTTGATCGACTCGGTCACTGACGAAAGTGAGGTAAGCTCTCCTATCAAGATGACGCCGCAAGAACACAAAGGAGAAGTGGTATATCTGTCAAGAACCCGGAAGGGAACAATGCGATCAAAAACAGTTATTGACAAGATTAATGAAATGAAGATGAAGATGGGCAGCAACATGACATTGAGGGAGGCGGGAAAGACAAAGTTGGATTCCGAAATCTCAATGAAAGCTGTCAACTCAGCGAAAAGAAAACGCGTTGAGGAAGCTATGGATTTGGGACAGTGTGATGATCGATTACCTGGCACAGACAGGATATTGACTGATGTAGCAATGGCAGGAATAAAATCAACCTGTTACAAAACCAAGAGGAGTGACCGCACTCTGACTGGAGCGACGTTAGAAATGGAGATACTCAGCCAATGTGGAGAGAGTGCTATTAAAGATTTTAAACCGTCTCCCATGAACCACGGAAAGGGAAGCGTCGTAGGACAGCTAGTCCCAGTGGAAAATAACCGACGGACAGTGTCGGAAATTGTATCGATTGATGAACCCGCCGGTGGATACATGGAGATGTTAGAGTACAGAAATACAGAGGACACTTGATGGCTGTGGAAGACAAAAGTGCCATAGAAATTTATTTGGAGATGACGATGCAAGGCACCACGCTGAAGCAGAAGGCATACGGGACTCTGGTATTGTCTGAAATGCATGTGGAAACGATCGAGCAGTTGGCGAGCCTTCTATGGAGAGCGGTAGTGTTGCGATACTTCGAAGAAGAGATGAGAACCATGCCGAAGATACACGCTCTGATAGCTACACCTTATGTGAGAACAGAGCTACAACTGAGGTTCGCTTGGTGCATTATTGGACTGACTCGCGGGGAATGTGATTCGTAAGAAAGAAAAAGATCGAAAGAGGAGAAGGTATTCCTATTGACGAGTGTGAGAGATCTGATGACCCAAGAAGGAGCAGCAGTAGCGTGCGCGAAGCGGAGAGACGCTCTCTGTTTCGTTCGATTTATGATAGAGCAGGTTTCAGTGCCAGCATTGAGCACTTGTGTCAAGATGCTAAAGGAATGCGATGAACGAACGAAAACCTTGCTCTTGGTAGCACTTTTGGATATATATCAGAGCAAACCAATGTGAGTAAACATGAAAGAGCCCGTGGAACTAGAACCGATGAAGAAAATCGAAGAAATAAGGAGGTTCTCAAACAAGAAACTGAGGCTCTGGAAGGAATCTATGGGAGCACTGCCGAAATCCAGCGAATACTCTGGACCAATCAGGAAGAAATCATACAGTTACGAATCCGGAACCATAGGGATAGCGTACAACCTTTCATAAATGAAGACATACGCGATTGCTTCTTTGATTATGAGCAAGAAGTGTTGCTAAGATTCTGGACGTCAATAATTGCAACGATAAGAAGCGCTACTAACCAGCTGACCAAGCTGGGACTAATCTTGGAGGAAAAAGTGACTGCACCTTCATTGCTAAAATCGGACAACCGAGTGGAGTTTGGATTGGGATTCTCGGACGAACTACTGAGAACGAGCTTAATGGTGGTACGGGAACTGATGAAACCATCATGGTGTCCTAGTCCAAACGCCGATTCTTTATTACGAGCGACACAAGGTGTACAGAGAGAACTGAATTCAGACTGTAACTTGCGTGACCTGAACATCATCTATAATTTGATGAGAACAGCCTCTAAGAGCAACAGGGAAGACAAAGTAGAGTTGCCTGGCTGGGAGCCAGAGGACTGGCTCAAACCTGGTAGATGACTGGCAGAAATCTATGGATTGGAAGGTCACATCTGTGGAGGTCTGGATTGCGTAAAGACCCTGGAGAAGCAACACAAGCAATTGATGATATGGTTTGAAAACATTGTGATGAAGGCGAAAACAGAAACGGAACTGATTGCAGATTGCAATGGAGAAACCGAGGTGAATCTAGTGACTGCACTAGGATTCTACAGCATGTTTGGTTCTTTAGAGTCACTATTGAATTTAGAACAAAAGCATGACATGGTCACGGCCATCAGTGTAGAAGATTTTTCAGGAGTTTTGCAGACTGAGCAAAACCACATAGGAAAATGGAGGGAAGCGATCGAGGCGGAAATGAACATCCGGCACTGTGAAACTTATCGCAGACCGTCAGGAGCGCGATATTTGGTGGGATCGACATTGACTCCAATGTGCAAAAGCAGATACCCAGTGCATTTTGTAGCGGTGGATGTGAAAAGTACGAAAACGATTGTGGATCCAGCCGTCTCTGTGCCAAAATGCGTAAGAATAGCGAGAATGTCAGAAAAATATTACGAGTTACTGTGCAAAATGTTGTCAGCAGTTCCGAAGAATACTAAAGAGGAATTGATATCGATACTGGGAAAGAAGTTCATGGGATACGCCAGTGGGAACTTCAGTGACTTTGAAAGACAAAAGCAGAGAGGATCAACAGTCACGGATTACAATGCAGTAGATGAGAATGATGAAGTCCGCAGAGTGATGATGGAAGTGGAACCACTACTGGACGCTTCGGGAAAACGTAAATGGAGGAGCATCATGTTAACACATGATGAGATTCCCTGCCATTGCCTGCTGCAAACATGGTGGTATCCCGGGCGTAGTAATTTGGTGTTGATCTGGGACTCTGGAGAGCTGCTCTACATGGGTTTACCAGACTCATCACGGCCCATAACAATAGTGATAGTGGGAGTTATGATGGCTATACGATGTCTGGAAGCTCATCTGAAGGAGAACAAAAGACAGGAGGCACCAACGAGAGAACAATTGCAGAAATTGGATTGTCTAAAAGATTTAGATCTTTTTGAGACAACGTGCAAGATTCTGAACATTCCGATGGAAAGGAAAAAGATATGGGCAAGGAGACGACTGATGCTATGGTTTAGAGCCAACATGACTGCATGGTTGTACGAGTATGCCAAGAAACATATGTCGAAGCACAGCAGAGTGTACAGTGTGTATCAGCTGGACATTGGAGCAGGAGCTTTTTAGCCAGCTTTTGTAACTCATCGGAATGCAGTGACCACTGCCGTGAAGAGAATTTCTAGAACAAGTGAATGTGAGAGAAGGGAAAAGGAAGAGATGTTGAAGGAAGACTTAGAGAGAAAGGTGACGTTGTGCCTCCACAACAGCTTCTGCCGAAACAGATAGACTAACGTTGATCCTCTATTTAGTTGTAAACAAAGAGTAGAAGAGCAGAAGTGTTGGAGGACTGCTTTCAACAGCGTCAGAATAGCTACCGACGTGTTGCAGGACACAGAGACTGAAAATGCGGAGTCCATGTCGCAGGAGGAAGATATGGAACATTGACAAAAGGCCGAAAAACAAGATGCAAAAAGAAAGAAAATTAGAAGAATTTAGAAGTTTTGGAACTTTTAAACGACGAACAAAGAAAGAAACAAAGAAGCGACACGAAAGAGAGGATGTTAACACTCAGTTTTGTTTTATATTTGACAAGAGAAAACTCAAATGAGAAACAAAGCAACTAAGTTTGCAATTGAAACTGAAAAGAAAACACTTAGTTGAGTTTTGAAGGTTAGAGAATTTGCTGCATTTATAAATTTTCATTTTGATTTTTTAGTGGCTTTGGAGACACTTGCTATTTATTTAGAAAGGCTTGAGTGGAGAAAATATTAAAATATTCCAGCCTGCATGATTGTTTTTAATCAACTAGGATAACTGATCACTTTGTGGTGAAATGAAAATCTTGGGTAATCCCTTGAAGAGGGCGATTATTTCATTGTTTCTTCTAACCACAGATTTCCTTTTTTTAATATTCAGGACCTGTAACAACTAAATTTCCGAAGGGAAGAAGCGTAGTAGGATAATTTCAGTTTGTAGGTTGGCAGGACTGTCTTGCGTTCCTACACTTTTAAACCTAGAAGAAAAAGTTTTGAAAAGTCTAAAAAGATGTTTTATCTTAAGTATATCCTCGAAAGTGCAGATTGGTGAAAGAATTTGGAAGGCTATAATAGTGTAGTATGATGCCGTTTCTTTTCTGCAGTGAGTCGATATGACGTGGATAAGAGTGATTTTGTGCATTTTGTAAATTCTGTTCGATGACACTGTACCATTCTGACGAAGACTACGAGACTCAATGAGGACATTGACCGGGCTGTCCGAGAGTGTGTGACATTCGACCAGAATGTACGGAAATGCAATTTCGTATTCGAATTTTAATCGACCAGAAAAGAACATCTGATTTTGAAGATTGACGGTTTCAACAGATTAGTGACGTTATTTGAACGATTAGACAAATTTTGAAGGTCAGAATTTTTTAAGTTTTTAAAATTTCAAATTGTGACGTCACATTTCTGAGAAATGCTGAAACGGCCATTCTGGAGAAAAAGCAGAAGAAAAACACAACAACAATAGTTGCAGTAGAAAGGAATACGAAAGAAAAAACGGCAGATAACTGGAAATTGTCAGAAACCGCTCCGAGTTTTAACGATTGTGTCGCTACAATTGTTACAGAGCAATTCAAGCGAACGGGGAAGGGTGTTGGGACAGCGTGTTCAGCCTTCCGGAAGAAAATAAGAGGGTTATTTCCACGGATTCCAGAATCCGGAGAGGTCTCGGGCGGAGAACTCAAACTGTTTTATATAAACTTTTAGCTTCCTGGTCATACCTTGAATTGAATTTAATTATCATCCCGATTCTTTTTCAGATAATGAAAAGCTACGAGTTGAGGGAAAGGGTTGATTCATTTTCGATGGAGATGATGATTTTTATCTACTGATCAAAAACAAAAGTAATATAATAAATAGTAGTAGTCCTGTTTTTAGGAGTGACCTCGTGGTCTGGGCATACTGAGATCCAGCCATAAGCTCACTATTTTTGAATATAATTAAGTTAATTCGAGTGTTTTGACCGAAGCCAGAAGCAGTAACGTTTTTGTCGACCCGATGTTAGAAAGACCACCAAAAGAACTGGCTTTGGCAGAGACGGTGAAAAGCATGTAGAGCTGTGTTTAGACGCTAGCCAGTCGTTTTATAACCTAGCTTTATTTTCCGTAGATATGTACTTTCGGGCGAATAGTGGATCTCTTTCTAAAAACATGTCAGTATAATTACATGTCAGTACAATTACATGACCGAGGATAGTTGGCATGGTCTTTCTTGCCTCAAAAGTGCAGGAGATTCTCTAGGCATTCAAACTTGAATGCCCTTAAAAAGCAGATTTTATCTTCTTCTCACACTCCGTCGGTTTCAGAACCACGACACCTCTACAGAACCGATCAGAAGCGACCAGACGGTTTGACGATCGTTCCATGCGCTGTTGGTAAACAGCTCTTGTGGGATGTAATGGTAGTAGACTCCTTAGCTCCTTGTAGGATTAATGCCGGGTCTTTTTGTAACCCTGGTACGGCTGCCAGTGAAGCGAAAGAGCAAAAACATGACAAGTATGAAGATCTTGTAGATGATAGATATCTTTTTCAACCGCTATTTTTTGATATTCAGGGCGCGGCCGGCCCCAGCACAGAGTTTTTTTTGAGCAAGCTTTGTAAGAACCTAAGCATATGCACTGAGGGACCCAGAGCATGCATCTTTTCAAAACAGAGAATCTGCCTGGCAATACAGATTGCGAACGCCGCTTGCGTACTCGGAACAATAAACGACAAAATAACTTTAGACGAAATTTTTTATATGAAAACTTGCATATTATATTACTCGTGTCGAGTTGCGTGTTCTTATTGAAGAAACGTATGCCGTATCGATTTTAATTGGAAAAGACTTCAATACTTGTCATCTTCTTCTATCATTATCACTTCCATATCTAGAAAATTCCAAGAATTTTGACTCAAATACGTGATGAAGGGACTCTCGACTGTAACCTCGGTTACTATGATACTTTTGACCTTCTGATTAAGAAGTATAATGTAAAAAAAGTGTCCCGAGATTTTATCCCACTCGACAAACGTGTCTGCCGAAAGGCCATGTCAATTTATGTTTTGTCATTTCTCAGACTTCGTAAATTGTTGGACCAATTAGGTCAAACAGTTCAAGTTTCAACTAAACGTTCAAACGGTAACTTCCCAAATGGCATAACTCCCAAATGGCATAAAAATGGAAACTTTTCCCAAATGGCATAATTTTCAAGTTTTCATTGTAATTTCAACGTTTTCTATCAATTTCTATTTCGATCATTTTGTCAGGAACGAAAGCATGTGAACAAGATTTGGAAATAATTGCTTCCAAACAAATTTAAGCAACAGATTTGTCAAAAAAAAATACACCAGAAGAAGCTTATTAATAATCGCAAGCTTATGCTTCTTGCTTTTGATAAAAAATTGTACAAGTTTTTCACGATAAAATGTCAATCAACTTTTCAATTGACAGTTTGACTAATTTTCTCACATTGTTCACGAAAAAATTGTTCTCGATTTTTCCAAATCAATTGTTGCATGAAACTTATGCCATTTGGGACATTTTTCATTTTTATGCCATTTGGGATTTATGCCATTTGAGACGTAATCCATTGAAACGTTTTTTTTTTAAATTAAACTTCAGATTCTCTAGGATAACTGCGTTGTCTCCTAAATAATTTTCATGTTAAGTTGAATGCTCGCAAAGAATCATCAAAGAAGCAAACAATGATCGTTTGAATAACAGAGAAAATCAAGGACAGAAATTATTAAACTCAGAGCTCCTTGAAAGATTTCAAGAAATTCAAATTGCGAAAGACTTGAATAACTGTAACACTCGCCTGTTTAAGTCACATATGAGGTTAAAGAAATATAGACCCTTTAACCATTTGCTCAAGAGTCAGGGACACTATCTCTTGTGTTTTCTACCTCGAACGGTCGGAGCCAGTTAGGTTCACTTGCGACATGAGACTAAAACCCTCGTTACAGTTTAACGGCCACCACCAAAATACCCCTACTCTAGAAACTAAGAACGTCCCCATACTTAGGTCTCAAAATACCCAAAATCCGTATTTTTCAAGGTCAAACTTCCAAATATGACCGACTGGCACAAAACAAGAAATTCTTGGAGCAGGTTGAAAGTTTCGAATCGATCGCTTTTGGGAGCAAAAAAGGCGGTGAGGAAAACTAAATCAACTCGCTGTCAAATAAATCTTGAGTGTAGATTTTTTATACTTCCGTTTGTAAAATTGATCGTGGTTTACTGGGGTGCTGTAGGTGTGATTTTGCTGGTTTGAAAAGTTCTTCTTCAAAATCATGGCTGTTCTGATTATGTTTCTGACATTTGATGATAATAAAACTACTTATGTCTCAATTATGTGAAATTACTTATGTCTCAAAACGACTTCTAAAAACCTTCTGGTCGAACAATGAGAGCGACAAGTGCACTTGGAAATTAGCGTGCAATTGTACGGCGAACAATTGCAGAAATAGAACGAACGAAAGCCTTGCTCTTGCTAGCACTTTTGGATATGTATCAGAGCAAACCAATGTTAGTAAACATGAAAGAGCCCGTGGAACTAGAACCGATGAAGAAAATCGACGAAATAAGGAGGTTCTCAAACAAGGAACTGAGGCTCTCGAAGGAACCTATGGGAGCACTGCCAAAATTCAAAGAATACTGTGGACCAATCAGGACGAAATCATACAGTTACGTATCCGGAACCATAGGGATAAGGTACAACCCCTTCATAAATGAAGACATACGCGATTGCTTCTTTGATTATGAGCAAGCAGTGTTGCTAAGATTCTGGACGTCAAGATTTGCAACGATAAGAAGCGCTACTAACCAGGAGAAGCAACACAAGCAATTGATGATATTGTTTGAAAACATTGTGATGAAGGCGAAAACAGAAACGGAACTGACTGCAGGTTGCCATGGAGAAACCGAGGTGAATCTAACGACTGCACTAGGATTCTACAGCATGTTTGGTTCTTTAAAGTCACTATTGAATCCAGAACACAAGCATGAGATGGTCACGGCCATCAGCGTAGAAGTGTTTCCAGGAGTTTTGCAGACTGAGCAAAAGCACATAGGAAAGTGGAGGGAAGCGATCGAGGCGGAAATGAACATCCGGCACTGTGAAACTTATCGCAGACCGTCAGGAGCGCGATATTTGGTGGGATCGACATTGACTCCAATGTGCAAAAGCAGATACCCAGTGCATTTTGTAGCGGTGGATGTGAAAAGTACGAAAACGATTGTGGATCCAGCCGTCTCTGTGCCAAAATGCGTAAGAATAGCGAGAATGTCAGAAAAATATTACGAGTTACTGTGCAAAATGTTGTCAGCAGTTCCGAAGAATACTAAAGAGGAATTGATATCGATACTGGGAAAGAAGTTCATGGGATACGCCAGTGGGAACTTCAGTGACTTTGAAAGACAAAAGCAGAGAGGATCAACAGTCACGGATTACAATGCAGTAGATGAGAATGATGAAGTCCGCAGAGTGATGATGGAAGTGGAACCACTACTGGACGCTTCGGGAAAACGTAAATGGAGGAGCATCATGTTAACACATGATGAGATTCCCTGCCATTGCCTGCTGCAAACATGGTGGTATCCCGGGCGTAGTAATTTGGTGTTGATCTGGGACTCTGGAGAGCTGCTCTACATGGGTTTACCAGACTCATCACGGCCCATAACAATAGTGATAGTGGGAGTTATGATGGCTATACGATGTCTGGAAGCTCATCTGAAGGAGAACAAAAGACAGGAGGCACCAACGAGAGAACAATTGCAGAAATTGGATTGTCTAAAAGATTTAGATCTTTTTGAGACAACGTGCAAGATTCTGAACATTCCGATGGAAAGGAAAAAGATATGGGCAAGGAGACGACTGATGCTATGGTTTAGAGCCAACATGACTGCATGGTTGTACGAGTATGCCAAGAAACATATGTCGAAGCACAGCAGAGTGTACAGTGTGTATCAGCTGGACATTGGAGCAGGAGCTTTTTAGCCAGCTTTTGTAACTCATCGGAATGCAGTGACCACTGCCGTGAAGAGAATTTCTAGAACAAGTGAATGTGAGAGAAGGGAAAAGGAAGAGATGTTGAAGGAAGACTTAGAGAGAAAGGTGACGTTGTGCCTCCACAACAGCTTCTGCCGAAACAGATAGACTAACGTTGATCCTCTATTTAGTTGTAAACAAAGAGTAGAAGAGCAGAAGTGTTGGAGGACTGCTTTCAACAGCGTCAGAATAGCTACCGACGTGTTGCAGGACACAGAGACTGAAAATGCGGAGTCCATGTCGCAGGAGGAAGATATGGAACATTGACAAAAGGCCGAAAAACAAGATGCAAAAAGAAAGAAAATTAGAAGAATTTAGAAGTTTTGGAACTTTTAAACGACGAACAAAGAAAGAAACAAAGAAGCGACGAAAGAGAGGATGTTAACACTCAGTTTTGTTTTATATTTGACAAGAGAAAACTCAAATGAGAAACAAAGCAACTAAGTTTGCAATTGAAACTGAAAAGAAAACACTTAGTTGAGTTTTGAAGATTAGAGAATTTGCTGCATTTATAAATTTTCATTTTGATTTTTTAGTGGCTTTAGAGACACTTGCTATTTATTTAGAAACTCTTGAGTGGAGAAAATATTAAAATATTCCAGCCTGCATGATTGTTTTTAATCAACTAGGATAACTGATCACTTTGTGGTGAAAAGAAAATCTTGGGTAATCTCGTGAAGGGGGAGATTATTTCATTGTTCCTTCTAACCACAGAGTTCCTTTTTTTTAATATTCAGCACCTGTAACAACTAAATTTCCGAAGGGAAGAAGCATAGTAGGATAATTTCAGTTTGTGGGTTGGCAGGACTGTCCTGCGTTCCTACACTTTTAAACCTATGAGAAAAAGTTTTAAATCGAGACATAGACATTGGAAGTCTAAGAAGATGTTTATCTTAAGTATATCCTCGAAAGTGCAGATTGGTGAAAAAATTTGGAAGTCTATAATAGTGTAGTATGATGCCGTTTATTTTCTGCAGTGAGTCGATATGACGTGGATAAGGGTGATTTTGTGCATTTTGTAAATTCTGTTCGATGACACTGTACCATTTTGACGAAGACTACGAGACTCAATGAGGACATTGACCAGACTGTCCAAGAGTGTGTGACATTCGACCAGAATGTACGGAAAGGCGATTTCGTTTTCGAATTTTAATCGATCAGAAAAGATCATCTGACCTGGAAGATTGACGGTTTTAACAGATTAGTGACGTTATTTGAACGATTAGACAAATTGTGAAGGTCAGAATTTTCTGGTGTTTTAAGTTTTTAAAATATCAAATTGTGACATCACATTTCTGAGAAATTCTGAAACGGCCATTCTGGAGAAAAAAGCAGAAGAAAAACACAACAACAATAGTTGCAGTAGAAAGGACTACGATAGAAATAAAGGCAGATAACTGGAAATTGTCAGACACCGCTCCAAGCTGTAACGATTGTTTCGCTACAATCGTTACAGAGCAATTCACCCGAACGGGAAGGGTGTTGGGACAGCGTGTCCAGCCTTCCGGAAGGAAATAAGAGGGTTATTTCCACGAATTCCAGAATCCGGAGAGGTCTCGGGCGGAGAACTCAAACTGTTTTATCGGGCGGAGAACTCAAACTGCTACGAGTTGAGGGAAAGGGTTGATTCATTTTCGATGGAGATGATGATTTTTATCTACCGATCAAAAACAAAAGTAATTTAATAAATAGTAGTAGCTCTGTTTTTAGGATAGACCTCGTGGTCTGGGCATACTGAGACCCAGCCATGAGCTAACTATTTTTGAATATAATTAAGTTAATTCGAGTGTTTTGACCGAAGCCAGAAGCAGTAACGTTTTTGTCGACCCGATGTTAGAAAGACCACCAAAAGAACTGGCTTTGGCAGAGACGGTGAAAAGCATGTAGAGCTGTGTTTAGACGCTAGCCGGTCGTTTTATAACCTAGCTTTATTTTCCGTAGATATGTACTTTCGGGCGAATAGTGCATCTCTTTCTAAAAGCATGTCAGTATAATTACATGTCATTACAATTACATGACCGAGGATAGTTGGCATGGTCTTTCTTGCCTCAAAAGTGCAGGAGATTCTCTAGGCATTCAAACTTGAATGCCCTTAAAAAGCAGAGTTTATCTTCTTCTCACACTCCGGCGGTTTCAGAACCACGACACCTCTACAGAACCGATCAGAAGCGACCAGACGGTTTGACGCTCGTTCCATGCGCTGTTGGTAAACAGCTCTTGTGGGATGTAATGGTAGTAGACTCCTTAGCTCCTTGTAGAATTAATGCCGGGTCTTTTTGTAACCCTGGTACGGCTGCCGCTGAAGCGAAAGAGCAAAAAAATGACAAGCATAAAGATCTTGTAGTAGATAGATATCTTTTTCAACCACTACCTTTTGAGATTCAGGGCGCGGCCGGCCCCAACACAGAATTTTTTTTTGAGCAAGCTTTGTAAGAACCTAAGCATATGCACTGACGAACCCAGAGCAGGCAGCTTTTTAAAACAGAGAATCTGCCTGGCAATACAGATTGCGAACGGCGCTTGCGTACTCGGAACAATAAACGAAAATAACTTTCGACGAAACTTTTTATATGAACACTTGTATATTATATTTTCTCGCGTCGAGTTGCGAGTTCTTAATGAAGAAAGGTAAGCCGTATCGATTTTAATTGGAAAGGACTGCAACACTTGTCGTCTTCTTTTATCATTATCACTTCCATATCTAGAAAATTCCAAGGATTTTGACTCAAATACGCGATGAAGGGACTCTTGACTGTAACCTTGGTTACTATGAGGCTTTTGACCTTTTGATTACGAAGTATAACGTGAAAATAGTCTCCCGAGATTTTATCCCGCTCGACAAACGTGTTTGCCGAAAGGTCATGTCAATTTCTGTTTTGTCATTTCTCAGACTTCGTAAATTCTTGGACCAAATAGGTCAATCAGTTCAAGTTTCAACTAAACGTTCAAACGTTTTCTTTAACTGTTAAACTTCAGAATCTCTAGGATTACCGCGTTGTCTCCTGAACAATTTTCATGTTAAGTTGAATGCTTGCAAAGAATCATAAAAGAAGCAAACAGTGATCGTTTGAAAAACAGAGAAAATCGAAGGCAGAAATTATTGAACTCAGAGCTCCTTGAAAGATTTCAAGATATTCAAATTGCGAAATACTTGAATAACTGTAACATTCGCCTGTTTAAGTCACATATGAGGTTAAAGAAAGATAGACCCTTTAACCATTGGCTCAAGAGTCAGGGACACTATCTCTTGTGTTTTTCTACCTCGAACTGTCGGAGCCAGTTCGGTTCACTTGCGACATGAGACTAAAACCCTCGTTACAGCTTAAAGGCCACTACTAAAATACCCCCCACTCTAGAAAATAAGAATTTCCCCATACTTAGGTCTCAAAATACCCAAAATACGCGAACGCCGTTAAAAACAGGGTCGGAACAGTCCGTCTGATTACTTTTTATTGGACAGTGGAACTTTGATCCATATCAGATGGATCAATCTAAAACTCTCCTTATCACAAGATAACAATTACAAAACACACTCAGGAAAACTAAATTGGGTACTCACATACCAGCACATTCGAGAATTCAGGTAACTAAAATAATCAGTAACTCAAGCTTTAAAGTGATTAAGTTTTAACTCAAGAAGTTTGTAATCATATAATTCCAGCAAGGGAAATGAGTTTTGACCAGAGAATTGAGTTTTGGAACTGGACCATTGGGATACCCCAGCTGTCCACCTTTCCACTGAGGGTTCACTCTGGTCCACTTCTTATTTGTCTCTGCTTTGTTTGCAATCGATCTGCTTCCTATTGGGATAGGACAGCTCTACTCGTGTTTGATTTATATCTCGAAATTGCGAGTAGCAATTTTCCGCTGCTTTTTTTCACTACTTTCCCGCGACTGTAATTCGGTGGTTCTGATTTTGCCTTTCTGAGATTTTCGGTTTTCGCGAGAAAGTTGAGCATGACAGGCTCAATTCGAATTTTTGAAAAATTACATTTCAACCCAAAATTACGTTGTCCGTGTTTCTCAAGGTCAAACTTCCAAATATGACCGACTGGCACATACTCCCCGGACTCAAGATCGATGTCTTCATCGCTTGTTGCCATCTGCCAGTGAGTCCCCAGAATGCTGAGTGTTGCTCAAGATACAGTGGCAGTGGTCACTTACAGAAGTTTGCAGCAGACTTAAGTTTATCTACACCCCAAAATTCACAACCATGTAAAATTGTCAGGCTATCGCTGAAAAGCAATCAAAATCTGCATACACCTGCACTTTTAACATCTGCTTTGCAAGCTAATGATTTAAAATTTCTTTTGTCCTATCCAACCAGGAAATTGTCATGCAACATTTTGATTTATATAATAAGTATAGCATAATAATAAAAATATTTTGTTTCGTTTAAATATTTTTTCGTGACCTCGGATTTCATCCGAGTTCACACTCGAGCCCCTTTCCTTCCCTCTCAAGACTCAAGAAACCCACATTGAGCTCCCTGATAATTTCGTATTCCTAGCCTTCGAGGTGCTAGGCCCTGATGCGTTTGACACCGTGATCTGCCTTAGCAGCGCTTCCTCATCATCTGAGCTGATTACGATCTCTTCCCACGCTTTTTTTGTTGGAAAGATCGCATCCACTCCCTCTGCTCTTGCAACCTCTTTGCCTGATTTGGTAAACCTTTCACTTTCGATTCCCTGTTCAAGCAAAAGGAATTGTGCAGGCTCAAGCTCACGTTCTTCGCCAAGTCCTCCTCCAGTATCGATTCTCTCGCTTTGGTATTGTCTCTAGACACCCTACCGACTCTTTTCCAACCTGTCGTGATCGCATTTCAATGGGTCAGCAGAGGTCTCCAGAAGGCTTCCGGTCCTATCTCTGCCAGGAACTGTCGATATTCTTCACTATGTTTTTTCATGTGGTCTTTCGTCACCATATACAACCAAGATGTCAATGTCGCTCAAAACCACGGGAAGAATCTTATGCGGCTCCATACGTACCTGATCTCCGTAGGTATGGCAAATACCTTGCACGCCGTCTCAAATAACTCAAGTCTTCTGCTATAATCGATAGCGTATATCGATTCCGCCGTTGGTGTCTTCGACTCCCGATACTTCGTCACATTCTCCTCGATCCATCGCAACGCCAACAACGTACTCACTACCAAGATGGTCACCTTCTGCCGATGGTCGGGAAATCCGATTGACCGAATTTCTTCTACGTCCCATACTAAACAGAGGTTTGAGTACTCCGGGTACCACACTGTCTGTGCCAAGCAATGGCATGGGCATTCCCCATGAGCAATATCGATGCTTCGGAGATTGTGTTCTCCCGAGGCTTCCAGCAGAGGTTCCAATTCCATCATCTTCTCGTGTGTTGTATCATTTTCCTCCTGTGCTGAGACACCGTTCATCGGCTTCCCGATGGTATTCTGTCTCTCAAAATCACTCGTGTTTTCACCATCAACTCAAGAGTTCTTCTCCCCAGATTTCACTCAAGTCATATCTTTGTTCCCTTGGCACCGTTCCCAGTATCTTCTTCAACAGCTTGTGTGAATGATGCGACATTCGAGCCAGTCGTACGCACTTGGGTACCGAGAAGGCCTTGTCTACCAGTATCCTTTGGCTGGATACCTCCACCATCGCCATGTGCAATGGATAGTGGATCCCACATAGGTAGGCCATTACTGATCCCACCAAGGATTTTGCATTTACTGGCAGACCGTAAGCCTCGCTCACGGGAAATCCCATTTCCCCCTCAAGACCAATCCTCCACCCTCTGATGTGTTTCTGGGTGGTTTGCAACGCCCCCGGTCACGAATCCACGCTCAACGCTGTCACCAAATGGTGCTCAGACTCCAGCAACTCCAGTGATTGCAAACTACACATCCTTGAGAAGAACCCCAGCGCCGTTGCTATATTCACTGTAGTGTTTGTATAGCACTCAGCTTCTATCTGCATTTCGTTCTTCTCTCTTTCTGTTATGTCGCCAAACCAAGCGACTAGGTCTTCTCTCTGGAAAGATTGTATTCTGACACAAGATCGTCCATCACAAGTGTGCTCTCCCCCTCCGCACGTCAAGTCAAGACAGCTACCGGGCTCCAACTTCTTTACTGATCCTAGCTTACTCATTGCCTCGCCCGATTCTTTACTCTGTGGTAGGATCTGTTTGTGTATCACATCCAAAGTTCCCAAGTCTTCACCTTTTGTCGGTGTTGGCCTCACTCGTTCCGTGACATCTTCAATCAAGCTTGTGTGGGGATGTGGGCACCAGGAGGGTCTCAGCAACTTCCAAACCGTTCCCAAATTCGTAGTCATCATGCCAGTTCCATTCCCCATTTTCAACTCCACTCTCTTGTTCGAGCGCGGCATGCTTATCACCTTGGGCGTCGTCTCAAGTAGCAGGCCCAGGCTCGGTCTCTCGCTTTCCATTGAATCAATTTCAATTATCTTCTCTGTCCATAACTTCCATAGCTCCGTCACTTCGTGATTCCTGTGAGCGCTTCCGGCCCCTGAGTCTAAGAAAGGGTTGTATGCTATCCCCATTTCTTTTGTCCTATCCAGCCAGGAAATTGTCATGCAAAATTTTGATTTATATAATAATTATAGCATAATAATAACAATATTTTGTTTCGTTAAAATATCTTTTTCGTGACCTCGGATTTCATCCGAGTTCACACTCGAGCCCCTTTCCTTCCCTCTCAAGACTCAAGAAACCCACATTGAGCTCCCTGTTAATTTCGTATTCCTAGCCTTCGAGGTGCTAGGCCCTGATGCGTTTGACACCGTGATCTGCCTTAGCAGCGCTTCCTCATCATCTGAGCTGATTACGATCTCTTCCCACGCTTTTTTTGTTCGAAGGATCGCATCCACTCCCTCTGCTCTTGCAACCTCTTTGCCTGATTTGGTAAACCTTTCACTTTCGATTCCCTGTTCAAGCAAAAGGAATTGTGCAGGCTCAAGCTCACGTTCTTCGCCAAGTCCTCCTCCAGTATCGATTCTCTCGCTTTGGTATTGTCTCTAGACACCCTACCGACTCTTTTCCAACCTGTCAGCATTTGAATGGGTCAGCAGAGGTCTCCTGAAGGCTTCCGGTCCTATCTCTGCCAGGAACTGTCGATATTCTTCACTATGTTTTTTCATGTGGTCTTTCGTCACCATATACAACCAAGATGTCAATGTCGCTCAAAACCATGGAAAGAATCTTATGCGGCTCCATACGTACCTTATCTCCGTAGGTATGGCAAATACCTTGCACGCCGTCTCAAATAACTCAAGTCTTCTGCTATGATCGATAGCGTATATCGATTCCGCCGTTGGTGTCTTCGACTCCCGATATTTCGTCACATTCTCCTCGATCCATCGCAACGCCAACAACGTACTCACTACCAAGATGGTCACCTTCTGCCGATGGTCGGGAAATCCGATTGACCGAATTTCTTCTACGTCCCATACTAAACAGAGGTTTGAGTACTCCGGGTACCACACTGTCTGTGCCAAGCAATGGCATGGGCATTCCCCATGAGCAATATCGATGCTTCGGAGATTGTGTTCTCCTGAGGCTTCCAGCAGAGGTTCCAATTCCATCATCTTCTCGTGTGTTGTATCATTTTCCTCCTGTGCTGAGACACCGTTCATCGGCTTCCCGATGGTATTCTGTCTCTCAAAATCACTTGTGTTTTCACCATCAACTCAAGAGTTCTTCTCCCCAGATTTCACTCAAGTCATATCTTTGTTCCCTTGGCACCGTTCCCAGTATCTTCTTCAACAGCTTGTGTGAATGATGCGACATTCGAGCCAGTCGTACGCACTTGGGTACCGAGAAGGCCCTGTCTACCAGTATCCTTTGGCTGGATACCTCCACCATCGCCATGTGCAATGGATAGTGGCTCCCACATAGGTAGGCCATTACTGATCCCACCAAGGATTTTGCATTTACTGGCAGACTGTAAGCCTCGCTCACGGGAAATCCCATTTCCCCCTCAAGACCAATCCTCCACCCTCTGATGTGTTTCTGGGTGGTTTGCAACGCCCCCGGCCACGATTTCACGCTCAACGCTGTCACCAAATGGTGCTCCGACTCCAGCAACTCCAGTGATTGCAAACTACACATCCTTGAGAAGAACCCCAGCGCCGTTGCTATGTTCACTGTAGCGTTTGTATAGCACTCAGCTTCTATCTGCATTTCGCTCTTCTCTCTTTCTGTTATGTCGCCAAACCAAGCGACTAGGTATTCTCTCTGGAAAGATTGTATTCTGACACAAGATCGTCCATCACAAGTGTGCTCTCGCCCTCCGCACGTCAAGTCAAGACAGCTACCGGGCTCCAACTTCTTTACTGATCCTAGCTTACTCATTGCCTCGCCCGATTCTTTACTCTGTGGTAGGATCTGTTTGTGTATCACATCCAAAATTCCCAAGTCTTCGTCTTTTGTCGGTGTTAGCCTCACTCGTTCCGTGACATCTTCAATCAAGCTTGTGTGGGGATGTGGGCACCAGGAGGGTCTCAGCAACTTCCAAACCGTTCCCAAATTCGTAGTCATCATGCCAGTTCCATTCCCCATTTTCAACTCCACTCTCTTGTTCGAGCGCGGCATGCTTATCAACTTGGGCGTCGTCTCAAGTAGCAGGCCCAGGCTCGGTCTCTCGCTTTCCATTGAATCAATTTCAATTATCTTCTCTGTCCATAACTTCCATAGCTCCGTCACTTCGTGATTCCTGTGAGCGCTTCCGGCCCCTGAGTCTAAGAAAGGGTTGTATGCTATCCCCATTTCTTTTGTCCTATCCAACCAGGAAATTGTCATGCAACATTTTGATTTATATAATAAGTATAGCATAGTAATAACAATATTTTGTTTCGTTAAAATATCTTTTTCATGACCTCGGATTTCATCCTAGTTCACACTCGAGCCCCTTTCCTTCCCTCTCAAGACTCAAGAAACCCACATTGAGCTCCCTGTTAATTTCGTATTCCTAGCCTTCGAGGTGCTAGGCCCTGATGCGTTTGACACCGTGATCTGCCTTAGCAGCGCTTCCTCATCATCTGAGCTGATTACGATCTCTTCCCACGCTTTTTTTGTTGGAAGGATCGCATCCACTCCCTCTGCTCTTGCAACCTCTTTGCCTGATTTGGTAAACCTTTCACTTTCGATTCCCTGTTCAAGCAAAAGGAATTGTGCAGGCTCAAGCTCACGTTCTTCGCCAAGTCCTCCTCCAGTATCGATTCTCTCGCTTTGGTATTGTCTCTAGACACCCTACCGACTCTTTTCCAACCTGTCGTGATCGCATTTGAATGGGTCAGCAGAGGTCTCCTGAAGGCTTCCGGTCCTATCTCTGCCAGGAACTGTCGATATTCTTCACTATGTTTTTTCATGTGGTCTTTCGTTACCATATACAACCAAGATGTCAATGTCGCTCAAAACCACGGGAAGAATCTTATGCGGCTCCATACGTACCTGATCTCCGTAGGTATGGCAAATACCTTGCACGCCGTCTCAAATAACTCAAGTCTTCTGCTATAATCGATAGCGTATATCGATTCCGCCGTTGGTGTCTTCGACTCCCAATATTTCGTCACATTCTCCTCGATCCATCGCAACGCCAACAACGTACTCACTACCAAGATGATCACCTTCTGCCGATGATCGGGAAATCCGATTGACCGAATTTCTTCTACGTCCCATACTAAACAGAGGTTTGAGTACTCCGGGTACCACACTGTCTGTGCCAAGCAATGGCATGGGCATTCCCCATGAGCAATATCGATGCTTCGGAGATTGTGTTCTCCCGAGGCTTCCAGCAGAGGTTCCAATTCCATCATCTTCTCGTGTGTTGTATCATTTTCCTCCTGTGCTGAGACACCGTTCATCGGCTTCCCGATGGTATTCTGTCTCTCGAAATCACTCGTGTTTTCACCATCAACTCAAGAGTTCTTCTCCCCAGGTTTCACTCAAGTCATCTCTTTGTTCCCTTGGCACCGTTCCCAGTATCTTTTTCAACAGCTTGTGTGAATGATGCGACATTCGAGCCAGTCGTACGCACTTGGGTACCGAGAAGGCCTTGTGTACCAGTATCCTTTGGCTGGATACCTCCACCATCGCCATGTGCAATGGATAGTGGCTCCCACATAGGTAGGCCATTACTGATCCCACCAAGGATTTTGCATTTACTGGCAGACCGTAAGCCTCGCTCACGGGAAATCCCATTTCCCCCTCAAGACCAATCCTCCACCCTCTGATGTGTTTCTGGGTGGTTTGCAACGCCCCCGGCCACGAATCTACGCTCAACGCTGTCACCAAATGGTGCTCAGACTCCAGCAACTCCAGTGATTGCAAACTATACATCCTTGAGAAGAACCCCAGCGCCGTTGCTATATTCACTGTAGTGTTTGTATAGCACTCAGCTTCTATCTGAATTTCGCTCTTCTCTCTTTCTGTTATGTCGCCAAACCAAGCGACTAGGTCTTCTCTCTGGAAAGATTGTATTCTGACACAAGATCGTCCATCACAAGTGTGCTCTCCCCCTCCGCACGTCAAGTCAAGACAGCTACCGGGCTCCAACTTCTTTACTGATCCTAGCTTACTCATTGCCTCGCCCGATTCTTTACTCTGTGGTAGGATCTGTTTGTGTATCACATCCAAAGTTCCCAAGTCTTCATCTTTTGTCGGTGTTAGCCTCACTCGTTCCGTGACATCTTCAATCAAGCTTGTGTGGGGATGTGGGCACCAGGAGGGTCTCAGCAACTTCCAAACCGTTCCCAAATTCGTAGTCATCATGCCAGTTCCATTCCCCATTTTCAACTCCACTCTCTTGTTCGAGCGCGGCATGCTTATCAACTTGGGCGTCGTCTCAAGTAGCAGGCCCAGGCTCGGTCTCTCGCTTTCCATTGAATCAATTTCAATTATCTTCTCTGTCCATAACTTCCATAGCTCCGTCACTTCGTGATTCCTGTGAGCGCTTCCGGCCCCTGAGTCTAAGAAAGGGTTGTATGCTATCCCCATTTCTTTTGTCCTATCCAACCAGGAAATTGTCATGCAACATTTTGATTTATATAATAAGTATAGCATAGTAATAACAATATTTTGTTTCGTTAAAATATCTTTTTCATGACCTCGGATTTCATCCTAGTTCACACTCGAGCCCCTTTCCTTCCCTCTCAAGACTCAAGAAACCCACATTGAGCTCCCTGTTAATTTCGTATTCCTAGCCTTCGAGGTGCTAGGCCCTGATGCGTTTGACACCGTGATCTGCCTTAGCAGCGCTTCCTCATCATCTGAGCTGATTACGATCTCTTCCCACGCTTTTTTCGTTGGAAGGATCGCATCCACTCCCTCTGCTCTTGCAACCTCTTTGCCTGATTTGGTAAACCTTTCACTTTCGATTCCCTGTTCAAGCAAAAGGAATTGTGCAGGCTCAAGCTCACGTTCTTCGCCAAGTCCTCCTCCAGTATCGATTCTCTCGCTTTGGTATTGTCTCTAGACACCCTACCGACTCTTTTCCAACCTGTCGTGATCGCATTTGAATGGGTCAGCAGAGGTCTCCTGAAGGCTTCCGGTCCTATCTCTGCCAGGAACTGTCGATATTCTTCACTATGTTTTTTCATGTGGTCTTTCGTTACCATATACAACCAAGATGTCAATGTCGCTCAAAACCACGGGAAGAATCTTATGCGGCTCCATACGTACCTGATCTCCGTAGGTATGGCAAATACCTTGCACGCCGTCTCAAATAACTCAAGTCTTCTGCTATAATCGATAGCGTATATCGATTCCGCCGTTGGTGTCTTCGACTCCCAATATTTCGTCACATTCTCCTCGATCCATCGCAACGCCAACAACGTACTCACTACCAAGATGATCACCTTCTGCCGATGATCGGGAAATCCGATTGACCGAATTTCTTCTACGTCCCATACTAAACAGAGGTTTGAGTACTCCGGGTACCACACTGTCTGTGCCAAGCAATGGCATGGGCATTCCCCATGAGCAATATCGATGCTTCGGAGATTGTGTTCTCCCGAGGCTTCCAGCAGAGGTTCCAATTCCATCATCTTCTCGTGTGTTGTATCATTTTCCTCCTGTGCTGAGACACCGTTCATCGGCTTCCCGATGGTATTCTGTCTCTCGAAATCACTCGTGTTTTCACCATCAACTCAAGAGTTCTTCTCCCCAGGTTTCACTCAAGTCATCTCTTTGTTCCCTTGGCACCGTTCCCAGTATCTTTTTCAACAGCTTGTGTGAATGATGCGACATTCGAGCCAGTCGTACGCACTTGGGTACCGAGAAGGCCTTGTCTACCAGTATCCTTTGGCTGGATACCTCCACCATCGCCATGTGCAATGGATAGTGGCTCCCACATAGGTAGGCCATTACTGATCCCACCAAGGATTTTGCATTTACTGGCAGACCGTAAGCCTCGCTCACGGGAAATCCCATTTCCCCCTCAAGACCAATCCTCCACCCTCTGATGTGTTTCTGGGTGGTTTGCAACGCCCCCGGCCACGAATCTCCGCTCAACGCTGTCACCAAATGGTGCTCAGACTCCAGCAACTCCAGTGATTGCAAACTATACATCCTTGAGAAGAACCCCAGCGCCGTTGCTATATTCACTGTAGTGTTTGTATAGCACTCAGCTTCTATCTGAATTTCGCTCTTCTCTCTTTCTGTTATGTCGCCAAACCAAGCGACTAGGTCTTCTCTCTGGAAAGATTGTATTCTGACACAAGATCGTCCATCACAAGTGTGCTCTCCCCCTCCGCACGTCAAGTCAAGACAGCTACCGGGCTCCAACTTCTTTACTGATCCTAGCTTACTCATTGCCTCGCCCGATTCTTTACTCTGTGGTAGGATCTGTTTGTGTATCACATCCAAAGTTCCCAAGTCTTCATCTTTTGTCGGTGTTAGCCTCACTCGTTCCGTGACATCTTCAATCAAGCTTGTGTGGGGATGTGGGCACCAGGAGGGTCTCAGCAACTTCCAAACCGTTCCCAAATTCGTAGTCATCATGCCAGTTCCATTCCCCATTTTCAACTCCACTCTCTTGTTCGAGCGCGGCATGCTTATCAACTTGGGCGTCGTCTCAAGTAGCAGGCCCAGGCTCGGTCTCTCGCTTTCCATTGAATCAATTTCAATTATCTTCTCTGTCCATAACTTCCATAGCTCCGTCACTTCGTGATTCCTGTGAGCGCTTCCGGCCCCTGAGTCTAAGAAAGGGTTGTATGCTATCCCCATTTCTTTTGTCCTATCCAACCAGGAAATTGTCATGCAACATTTTGATTTATATAATAAGTATAGCATAGTAATAACAATATTTTGTTTCGTTAAAATATCTTTTTCATGACCTCGGATTTCATCCTAGTTCACACTCGAGCCCCTTTCCTTCCCTCTCAAGACTCAAGAAACCCACATTGAGCTCCCTGTTAATTTCGTATTCCTAGCCTTCGAGGTGCTAGGCCCTGATGCGTTTGACACCGTGATCTGCCTTAGCAGCGCTTCCTCATCATCTGAGCTGATTACGATCTCTTCCCACGCTTTTTTTGTTGGAAGGATCGCATCCACTCCCTCTGCTCTTGCAACCTCTTTGCCTGATTTGGTAAACCTTTCACTTTCGATTCCCTGTTCAAGCAAAAGGAATTGTGCAGGCTCAAGCTCACGTTCTTCGCCAAGTCCTCCTCCAGTATCGATTCTCTCGCTTTGGTATTGTCTCTAGACACCCTACCGACTCTTTTCCAACCTGTCGTGATCGCATTTCAATGGGTCAGCAGAGGTCTCCTGAAGGCTCCCGGTCCTATCTCTGCCAGGAACTGTCGATATTCTTCACTATGTTTTTTCATGTGGTCTTTCGTCACCATATACAACCAAGATGTCAATGTCGCTCAAAACCACGGGAAGAATCTTATGCGGCTCCATACGTACCTGATCTCCGTAGGTATGGCAAATACCTTGCACGCCGTCTCAAATAACTCAAGTCTTCTGCTATAATCGATAGCGTATATCGATTCCGCCGTTGGTGTCTTCGACTCCCAATATTTCGTCACATTCTCCTCGATCCATCGCAACGCCAACAACGTACTCACTACCAAGATGATCACCTTCTGCCGATGATCGGGAAATCCGATTGACCGAATTTCTTCTACGTCCCATACTAAACAGAGGTTTGAGTACTCCGGGTACCACACTGTCTGTGCCAAGCAATGGCATGGGCATTCCCCATGAGCAATATCGATGCTTCGGAGATTGTGTTCTCCCGAGGCTTCCAGCAGAGGTTCCAATTCCATCATCTTCTCGTGTGTTGTATCATTTTCCTCCTGTGCTGAGACACCGTTCATCGGCTTCCCGATGGTATTCTGTCTCTCGAAATCACTCGTGTTTTCACCATCAACTCAAGAGTTCTTCTCCCCAGGTTTCACTCAAGTCATCTCTTTGTTCCCTTGGCACCGTTCCCAGTATCTTTTTCAACAGCTTGTGTGAATGATGCGACATTCGAGCCAGTCGTACGCACTTGGGTACCGAGAAGGCCTTGTCTACCAGTATCCTTTGGCTGGATACCTCCACCATCGCCATGTGCAATGGATAGTGGCTCCCACATAGGTAGGCCATTACTGATCCCACCAAGGATTTTGCATTTACTGGCAGACCGTAAGCCTCGCTCACGGGAAATCCCATTTCCCCCTCAAGACCAATCCTCCACCCTCTGATGTGTTTCTGGGTGGTTTGCAACGCCCCCGGCCACGAATCTACGCTCAACGCTGTCACCAAATGGTGCTCAGACTCCAGCAACTCCAGTGATTGCAAACTATACATTCTTGAGAAGAACCCCAGCGCCGTTGCTATATTCACTGTAGTGTTTGTATAGCACTCAGCTTCTATCTGAATTTCGCTCTTCTCTCTTTCTGTTATGTCGCCAAACCAAGCGACTAGGTCTTCTCTCTGGAAAGATTGTATTCTGACACAAGATCGTCCATCACAAGTGTGCTCTCCCCCTCCGCACGTCAAGTCAAGACAGCTACCGGGCTCCAACTTCTTTACTGATCCTAGCTTACTCATTGCCTCGCCCGATTCTTTACTCTGTGGTAGGATCTGTTTGTGTATCATATCCAAAGTTCCAAAGTCTTCATCTTTTGTCGGTGTTAGCCTCACTCGTTCCGTGACATCTTCAATCAAGCTTGTGTGGGGATGTGGGCACCAGGAGGGTCTCAGCAACTTCCAAACCGTTCCCAAATTCGTAGTCATCATGCCAGTTCCATTCCCCATTATCAACTCCACTCTCTTGTTCGAGCGCGGCATGCTTATCAACTTGGGCGTCGTCTCAAGTAGCAGGCCCAGGCTCGGTCTCTCGCTTTCCATTGAATCAATTTCAATTATCTTCTCTGTCCATAACTTCCATAGCTCCGTCACTTCGTGATTCCTGTGAGCGCTTCCGGCCCCTGAGTCTAAGAAAGGGTTGTATGCTATCCCCATTTCTTTTGTCCTATCCAACCAGGAAATTGTCATGCAACATTTTGATTTATATAATAAGTATAGCATAGTAATAACAATATTTTGTTTCGTTAAAATATCTTTTTCGTGACCTCGGATTTCATCCTAGTTCACACTCGAGCCCCTTTCCTTCCCTCTCAAGACTCAAGAAACCCACATTGAGCTCCCTGTTAATTTCGTATTCCTAGCCTTCGAGGTGCTAGGCCCTGATGCGTTTGACGCCGTGATCTGTCTTAGCAGCGCTTCCTCATCATCTGAGCTGATTACGATCTCTTCCCACGCTTTTTTTGTTGGAAGGATCGCATCCACTCCCACTGCTCTTGCAACCTCTTTGCCTGATTTGGTAAACCTTTCACTTTCGATTCCCTGTTCAAGCAAAAGGAATTGTGCAGGCTCAAGCTCACGTTCTTCGCCAAGTCCTCCTCCAGTATCGATTCTCTCGCTTTGGTTTTGTCTCTAGACACCCTACCGACTCTTTTCCAACCTGTCGTGATCGCATTTCAATGGGTCAGCAGAGGTCTCCTGAAGGCTTCCGGTCCTATCTCTGCCAGGAACTGTCGATATTCTTCACTATGTTTTTTCATGTGGTCTTTCGTCACCATATACAACCAAGATGTCAATGTCGCTCAAAACCACGGGAAGAATCTTATGCGGCTCCATACGTACCTGATCTCCGTAGGTATGGCAAATACCTTGCACGCCGTCTCAAATAACTCAAGTCTTCTGCTATAATCGATAGCGTATATCGATTCCGCCGTTGGTGTCTTCGACTCCCGATATTTCGTCACATTCTCCTCGATCCATCGCAACGCCAACAACGTACTCACTACCAAGATGGTCACCTTCTGCAGATGATCGGGAAATCCGATTGACCGAATTTCTTCTACGTCCCATACTAAACAGAGGTTTGAGTACTCCGGGTACCACACTGTCTGTGCCAAGCAATGGCATGGGCATTCCCCATGAGCAATATCGATGCTTCGGAGATTGTGTTCTCCCGAGGCTTCCAGCAGAGGTTCCAATTCCATCATCTTCTCGTGTGTTGTATCATTTTCCTCCTGTGCTGAGACACCGTTCATCGGCTTCCCGATGGTATTCTGTCTCTCGAAATCACTCGTGTTTTCACCATCAACTCAAGAGTTCTTCTCCCCAGGTTTCACTCAAGTCATCTCTTTGTTCCCTTGGCACCGTTCCCAGTATCTTTTTCAACAGCTTGTGTGAATGATGCGACATTCGAGCCAGTCGTACGCACTTGGGTACCGAGAAGGCCTTGTCTACCAGTATCCTTTGGCTGGATACCTCCACCATCGCCATGTGCAATGGATAGTGGCTCCCACATAGGTAGGCCATTACTGATCCCACCAAGGATTTTGCATTTACTGGCAGACCACAAGCCTCGCTCACGGGAAATCCCATTTCCCCCTCAAGACCAATCCTCCACCCTCTGATGTGTTTCTGGGTGGTTTGCAACGCCCCCGGCCACGAATCTACGCTCAACGCTGTCACCAAATGGTTCTCAGACTCCAGCAACTCCAGTGATTGCAAACTATACATCCTTGGGAAGAACCCCAGCGCCGTTGCTATATTCACTGTAGTGTTTGTATAGCACTCAGCTTCTATCTGCATTTTGCTCTTCTCTCTTTCTGTTATGTCGCCAAACCAAGCGACTAGGTCTTCTCTCTGGAAAGATTGTATTCTGACACAAGATCGTCCATCACAAGTGTGCTCTCCCCCTCCGCACGTCAAGTCAAGACAGCTACCGGGCTCCAACTTCTTTACTGATCCTAGCTCACTCATTGCCTCGCCCGATTCTTTACTCTGTGGTAACATCTGTTTGTGTATCACATCCAAAGTTCCCAAGTCTTCATCTTTTGTCGGTGTTAGCCTCACTCGTTCCGTGACATCTTCAATCAAGCTTGTGTGGGGATGTGGGCACCAGGAGGGTCTCAGCAACTTCCAAACCGTTCCCAAATTCGTAGTCATCATGCCAGTTCCATTCCCCATTTTCAACTCCACTCTCTTGTTCGAGCGCGGCATGCTTATCACCTTGGGCGTCGTCTCAAGTAGCAGGCCCAGGCTCGGTCTCTCGCTTTCCATTGAATCAATTTCAATTAACTTCTCTGTCCATAACTTCCATAGCTCCGTCACTTCGTGATTCCTGTGAGCGCTTCCGGCCCCTGAGTCTAAGAAAGGGTTGTATGCTATCCCCATTTCTTTTGTCCTATCCAACCAGGAAATTGTCATGCAACATTTTGATTTATATAATAAGTATATCATAATAATAACAATATTTTGTTTCGTTAAAATAATTTTTTCGTGACCTCGGATTTCATCCGAGTTCACACTTGAGCCCCTTTCCTTCCCTCTCAAGACTCAAGAAACCCACATTGAGCTCCCTGTTAATTTCGTATTCCTAGCCTTCGAGGTGCTAGGCCCTGATGCGTTTGACACCGTGATCTGCCTTAGCAGCGCTTCCTCATCATCTGAGCTGATTACGATCTCTTCCCACGCTTTTTTTGTTGGAAGGATCGCATCCACTCCCTCTGCTCTTGCAACCTCTTTGCCTGATTTGGTAAACCTTTCACTTTCGATTCCCTGTTCAAGCAAAAGGAATTGTGCAGGCTCAAGCTCACGTTCTTCGCCAAGTCCTCCTCCAGTATCGATTCTCTCGCTTTGGTATTGTCTCTAGACACCCTACCGACTCTTTTCCAACCTGTCGTGATCGCATTTCAATGGGTCAGCAGAGGTCTCCTGAAGGCTTCCGGTCCTATCTCTGCCAGGAACTGTCGATATTCTTTACTATGTTTTTTCATGTGGTCTTTCGTCACCATATACAACCAAAATGTCAATGTCGCTCAAAACCACGGGAAGAATCTTATGCGGCTCCATAGGTACCTGATCTCCGTAGGTATGGCAAATACCTTGCACGCCGTCTCAAATAACTCAAGTCTTCTGCTATAATCGATAGCGTATATCGATTCCGCCGTTGGTGTCTTCGACTCCCGATATTTCGTCACATTCTCCTCGATCCATCGCAACGCCAACAACGTACTCACTACCAAAATGGTCACGTTCTGCCGATGATCGGGTAATCCGATTGACCGAATTTCTTCTACGTCCCATACTAAACAGTGGTTTGAGTACTCCGGGTACCACACTGTCTGTGCCAAGCAATGGCATGGGCATTCCCCATGAGCAATATCGATGCTTCGGAGATTGTGTTCTCCCGAGGCTTCCAGCAGAGGTTCCAATTCCATCATCTTCTCGTGTGTTGTATCATTTTCCTCCTGTGCTGAGACACCGTTCATCGGCTTCCCGATAGTATTTTGTCTCTCGAAATCACTCGTGTTTTCACCATCAACTCAAGAGTTCTTCTCCCCAGATTTCACTCAAGTCATCTCTTTGTTCCCTTGGCACCGTTCCCAGTATCTTTTTCAACAGCTTGTGTGAATGATGCGACATTCGAGCCAGTCGTACGCACTTGGGTACCGAGAAGGCCTTGTCTACCAGTATCCTTTGGCTGGATACCTCCACCATCGCCATGTGCAATGGATAGTGGCTCCCACATAGGTAGGCCATTACTGACCCCACCAAGGATTTTGCATTTACTGGCAGACCGTAAGCCTCGCTCACGGGAAATCCCATTTCCCCCTCAAGACCAATCCACACCCTCTGATGTGTTTCTGGGTGGTTTGCAACGCCCCCGGCCACGAATCTACGCTCAACGCTGTCACCAAATGGTGCTCAGACTCCAGCAACTCCAGTGATTGCAAACTATACATCCTTGAGAAGAACCCCAGCGCCGTTGCTATATTCACTGTAGTGTTTGTATAGCACTCAGCTTCTATCTGCATTTCGCTCTTCTCTCTTTCTGTTATGTCGCCAAACCAAGCGACTAGGTCTTCTCTCTGGAAAGATTGTATTCTGACACAAGATCGTCCATCACAAGTGTGCTCTCCCCCTCTGCACGTCAAGTCAAGACAGCTACCGGGCTCCAACTTCTCTACTGATCCTAGCTTACTCATTGCCTCGCCCGAATCTTTACTCTGTGGTAGGATCTGTTTGTGTATCACATCCAAAGTTCCCAAGTCTTCATCTTTTGTCGGTGTTAGCCTCACTCGTTCCGTGACATCTTCAATCAAGCTTGTGTGGGGATGTGGGCACCAGGAGGGTCTCAGCAACTTCCAAACCGTTCCCAAATTCGTAGTCATCATGCCAGTTCCATTCCCCATTTTCAACTCCACTCTCTTGTTCGAGCGCGGCATGCTTATCACCTTGGGCGTCGTCTCAAGTAGCAGGCCCAGGCTCGGTCTCTCGCTTTCCAATGAATCAATTTCAATTATCTTCTCTCTCCATAACTTCCATAGCTCCGTCACTTCGTGATTCCTGTGAGCGCTTCCGGCCCCTGAGTCTAAGAAAGGGTTGTATGCTATCCCCATTACTCCAGATACATATTGGTATTCTCCCCGATTGTTGGGTCTCGAGTAATCCTCAAACGAGGCCAAGTTACGATGCACATCAGGCCCCTCTTCAAATTTCTTCTTGTAGAATCTCCTTATTTCATCAAGTTTCCCATGATTCTCCAGGGATTGCCTCGAGTCATCTTCCTTTTCGATCCCCGTACTCTGGTACACATTCAGTATGACGGTGGAGACTCTCCTCTCCATAGTTTTGCTTCCCATGGCCTTCTGATGGCACGTTTGGACGGTACTATTGGTCATTACGGACATTATCCACCTCAAGAAGCAAGTGGCATCTTTCCTTCTCGCCAGACTTAAACCGGAATTATCTCTGGCGATATGCTGTATCAGCATCTGGTAAACTTCTAGACTTTTGTTGCCCAACTTCAATTTATCGTGTGAGGTCAATACCTCCAATTCTATTCCCACTAGGCTCCACGCGAACGTCAGCTGCCCCGCTGTTCTAACGAAGGGATTTGCCATCAAAGGCAATGTGGACGAAGGTGTTTTCATCGCCTCCTCGAAGTAATCCCGCAACAAGCTCTGCCAAGTTCGCTTCAGCTAACTTCCCAATTCTAACTTGTTGACCTCGGCTTTTTGTTGAGTAGCCCAATTGCGACGCTTGCGGGAAACTCCACGATGGAGCTTCTTCAGACAGTCCTCCATTTCCTTCAATGTTTCTAGGGCCACCCACCAAGGTCGAGCCGTATTCCTCGTCGCATTTTTCTCAAGAGGGTCGCTGATCAATTGTTTGCCAATAGCTTGATGCTCGCTCGAGATCCATTCTTTGCCAACATCCACTTCCCATGTTTGTCCATTCGTCAAACCCTTTTTCGAGCTTGCCTTCTGAGGTTTGAATTCTTCTTCCGTTGCCAGACTTGCCAAGACCTCTATCTCTTTCACCACTTCGGCTAGCTTCCTTGGTTCGGATTTACTCTTGTAGGCGGCAGTCTCCCTCAAATTTTTCTCAGAGACAGCATCCGCCGACGGGCTGCTCAACTCATCTACCTCCCTTTTTCTCTTTCGATACTTCACACCTTTGCTTGGCGGCGTCGTCACTATCATCACTGATTCGACCTCTCTGTCCCGGTCCAACCTTCCCGACTCTTGCCTCCCCCTTCTCGAGCCTTAAGGATATTAATATCTTTAATCATATTACTAGTCTTAAGCTTATCCTCCCCTTCAATCCTAACTTCAATCATTTTATCATCAGTTTTTTGTTTCAGAGTAGAGCTTTCTTTACATTCATCATCTCCGGTCGTCTGTCGCGTCTCCCTCAATTTGACCATCTTGCTCAGTAACTCCTTTCTTGCTTTCTCATCCAGCCCGGTGCCCATCAAGACAGGTTCCCTGAACTTCACCACCGTGTTCCACGGCTCTTCTTTGAAGTCATCTAGTGTGGTTTCACTTTCCGTCTCCTGATTAAATTCACTCAAGAATTCTCGCCATGCCTTCTCATACAGAGTCCACAGAAACATGCTCTTCTTTCCTTCAAAAGTGTTCTTCTTACTCTCTTCTGTACTCAAGAGTATCATCCCCATGTTGGAAGTTTCGCTGGTCAAGGGTAATTCCAGGTTCTTCCGAGGGGATGATGTCAGAGGTGGCGTGGCCGTGTCCGCCCAATCGTCTTCGCTTAGATCCTGCAGCAGTTCCTGAGCGGTGACATCCTCCTCAGCTGGTTTCGGCTCCGGCGTATCCCCACTTCCATTTCCTCTCCTGCTTCACTGAGAGTCTCATCCATGCTTTCCGCTTCTGATTCGGCTCGCCTTTTCTCAAGTATGTCTCTAAATCTGTTTTCTACGGGACCGCTTCTCTTTTCTCCAGGGGTGCCTACTGATAGGGGTGAGGGTGTTGCTGGGTCCTGCTTCTTGTATTCAGTCAGGGCCACATATAAAGAGCCTGCCGCGTCCAGCTCTTTCTCTTCCTGTTTCATTTCCACTCGCTCTAATCAGTAGGGCGCCCGGTACTTTCGTGTGGCGAATTTCCTTTCGTCTTCTAGTGCGATGTGTCCTTCTTCTACGATCATTCTCCCGTCGTCCCATACCGGCCAGATGTTCTCTAGATTCGCTTGATCGAGCGTTCTCAAGATGTCCCGAACCTCGATTTTTGGAGGCTTTGAGCCTCTCATCTTCTTCGCTTGAGTCGTCCACGAATTTATCTTGATATCACATGTGTGGAAGTAGACCGCTGCTGTATATCCGATAAACTAGGAATCCCAACCATCGGTGAACTCCCTCTGCTGCTTCTCCACTGCAGCTCTGGCGTCCAGGGATGGAACCACCAGAGGGCTATTCATCCCCAGAATCATGCTCCTGACTGTCGGGAACTCGGGGACTACGGTGGGCCAATTTTTTTTCTCCAGAGTCATCTCTAGCTCCGTTTTCACCAACTCAAAGCTCCCCTCCCACGCAGGGATTCTCAAGACTTCCCTCCTATCTGCCGTTAAAGGATTTAAATTCCAAAACTTGGGGTAAGTCTCAATGGGACCTTCACGCTTCCCCCAATTCTGCATTGTAGCTGCCCTCGGAAATTGAACACAGATATCTCGGGATCCTTTATCTTCCCGAAAAGCACTGTATTACTCATCCGTGCCTTCAGCACCTCTTGTCGGCACCAATTCAACGCCGTCCCATCTAGTACGCTTATGAGGCTCACGTGCAGCACTGAATTGCGATATGCCGCCACGAGAGGATCCGGAAAGGCATACGTCACTGCTTGCCCGTAGATACAAGTTACGACCTCCTCAAGCCCCCTGATCACTCCCAACGGATCAGATCTCGTGGCCAAGCACAATTCAGTCAGCAGGAGGATCCCACCATTTGCCTCTTTCCATTCATCTCTCGTATTGGGGTTCCGTTCTTCGCCAGTCAAGAGTCGGTGCTGCATCAAAAGATATTCCACCAACAACGTCTTCAGTCCGGCCGCGTACTTGTAGGAGTAGATATCGACACTTGGGTGGGTTTTCCCCTATCGACAGGGGCTCCCCATATTTCATTAACCGATGAAATGCCACCACTTCGCCATGAGTCAAGAGCACCAGCGTCAGGTACCAGTCAATCCAAAGCGTCTCTACTCCTCTGCTGAACATGTATGCTGGACCCATGTTGAACAGGTACCTGGGATAAACAAAGTACAAAGCCTACAAGAGATTTATGGGCACGTTCAAAAGCTCTTGTACAAAGGCTTCGAAGATGGTATCCTTTGCGTAGAACACTTTAGCCTGTATTTCTTCTCCCAACAAGGACTCAAGAATCTCAAGATTTTGTGATCTTTCCTCGTTCTCAGCTCGTTTTAGGCATGCACTCTCCAGAACCCTCCGACGGTGACCTCGTTAGCCGCTGTGACGAATCTCCCACCGTCATCTCCTTGGTCTCTGCCATCTCCAGCTGCCCCTCAAGAAATTCCCATATCTGCTTGACGAGAGGTGGAGCACTCTCCCGCGTTTTGTCCGTAGCATTCTCAAGCCTTGGTGTCAGGAACGGCCACCTGCCTCTCTCTTGTGTCAGACGGTATGCCATCGCCTCTAGTTGCTTCACTGCTGCAGCCACGTTTCTCCTTTCAATACTTGGTCCCCTCGCCTTGCTGGTGGAGCTTGTGATCGTCAGCTCCATACCTCGGAACCACAGGCTGGCTGTTGGGAGGCTTATTATTGGGTGATCATCCCTTATGTCCGGACTAAACTTCAGTTGCCGAGCAAAACTTGAAATCTCGAGTAATAAGACCTCGTCCAACACAATGAGGAAGTCTGCTAACTCGTAGAATCTCCTCAAGGCATGAGATACGTCCGCCCATGCCGCTGCCAATTCCGATTTCCAAAGTCTCAAGTTCGTAGGCTCCAGTTCTCAATTAGGGGCTGCCATCAACACCCTCCACTCGTTCCCCTTCGCTATTAAGATCAAAATAGCGTATACAAATTGCGAAGCCGGCGGCATGCTTGCGTAGCCCGGTGACGTTGTAAACACCACTTTTGTCTTCGCTCCGAATCGGTTAGTCACATTCTCTTGCACATCATTCATCGCCGCAAACATCATTCATTCTTGGGCGCCGGTGTATCACTCTTCAGATGCTCCAGAAGCCCCGCCGCATACAAGTGATCATTCATTCCGGCAAACAGCAGCAGCTCCGGTTCACAGGGCATTTCTGACTTGATCACCACCACCAGAGTCAGCATCTGGTTCAATTCCGCGCCAGGCAGCAGGTACACCAGGGTCTCTGGCCAAAACAGCTTCGGAGACGTCCCCTCAAAACCAAAGCCCGCCACGATGACAACTCTTGCGGCTCCTGGATCCGATCGATCGTACACCGCCAAGGTTTTGGCCAATTGCGCTTTTCCACAAGCTCTTCCGTATATTGAGTCGTTCGCTAGCTTTCCGCCTTCGTATGCAGCATCCGGGAGTTCCATTGTTTTCGGCTCTAGTAACTTGTCCACCTCTCTCAGCTGTGCAGGGGTAGCCAATCTGATTCTTGCTACGCTCGTTCGGTGTTTGGGGGGTTCTACGATGAGCCCTGGACTCCCCAACAACTTGAGTGGCCTATAGTTGATTGGTCCCATCACTGATTTCAGAGGAATCCCGGTCAGATCCGCCGTCTCCATCATCCTCGCTCTCGGGAAGTGTGCTTCATGGGCCTTCAACCAATCCACACAATGGTTTCGACTCAAGTCCTCTTGTGACACATGCTTGAGCCCAAGGGTCTCCGCCACTCTCGCCTGCACTCCAGATCCTCTAGGTCCAATTCCTTTATATTATCCAGATATCGTGTCTGGCTCGTCTACATTGGTTTTTCCACCTTCTTGTGATCCACCACCACCACCGACGACACCACCGAACTTTGGGGCGTGGACGATTCTACTTCTTTGGCTTCCATCGGTGCGGACAACTGTAGCCTGATCCGGCTACACCTTGAGCTGTCTCTTCAATCGAGTCTCACTCCCAGGCGATTGGACAGGGATCTTGTGACAAGGAAGGGAGGGATCGGGGTGGACCCAAGGTGAACTGGGCCATATCTAGCAGGTCCGACTCTAGCTGGTTTATGTGTATCTGGAAGACACCATTTAGCCACTCCGTTCCCTTGGCCGTAGGTATGGCAAATACCTTGCACGCCGTCTCAAATAACTCAAGTCTTCTGCTATAATCGATAGCGTATATCGATTCCGCCGTTGGTGTCTTCGACTCCCGATATTTCGTCACATTCTCCTCGATCCATCGCAACGCCAACAACGTACTCACTACCAAAATGGTCACGTTCTGCCGATGATCGGGTAATCCGATTGACCGAATTTCTTCTACGTCCCATACTAAACAGTGGTTTGAGTACTCCGGGTACCACACTGTCTGTGCCAAGCAATGGCATGGGCATTCCCCATGAGCAATATCGATGCTTCGGAGATTGTGTTCTCCCGAGGCTTCCAGCAGAGGTTCCAATTCCATCATCTTCTCGTGTGTTGTATCATTTTCCTCCTGTGCTGAGACACCGTTCATCGGCTTCCCGATGGTATTTTGTCTCTCGAAATCACTCGTGTTTTCACCATCAACTCAAGAGTTCTTCTCCCCAGATTTCACTCAAGTCATCTCTTTGTTCCCTTGGCACCGTTCCCAGTATCTTTTTCAACAGCTTGTGTGAATGATGCGACATTCGAGCCAGTCGTACGCACTTGGGTACCGAGAAGGCCTTGTCTACCAGTATCCTTTGGCTGGATACCTCCACCATCGCCATGTGCAATGGATAGTGGCTCCCACATAGGTAGGCCATTACTGACCCCACCAAGGATTTTGCATTTACTGGCAGACCGTAAGCCTCGCTCACGGGAAATCCCATTTCCCCCTCAAGACCAATCCACACCCTCTGATGTGTTTCTGGGTGGTTTGCAACGCCCCCGGCCACGAATCTACGCTCAAAGCTGTCACCAAATGGTGCTCAGACTCCAGCAACTCCAGTGATTGCAAACTATACATCCTTGAGAAGAACCCCAGCGCCGTTGCTATATTCACTGTAGTGTTTGTATAGCACTCAGCTTCTATCTGCATTTCGCTCTTCTCTCTTTCTGTTATGTCGCCAAACCAAGCGACTAGGTCTTCTCTCTGGAAAGATTGTATTCTGACACAAGATCGTCCATCACAAGTGTGCTCTCCCCCTCCGCACGTCAAGTCAAGACAGCTACCGGGCTCCAACTTCTCTACTGATCCTAGCTTACTCATTGCCTCGCCCGAATCTTTACTCTGTGGTAGGATCTGTTTGTGTATCACATCCAAAGTTCCCGAGTCTTCATCTTTTGTCGGTGTTAGCCTCACTCGTTCCGTGACATCTTCAATCAAGCTTGTGTGGGGATGTGGGCACCAGGAGGGTCTCAGCAACTTCCAAACCGTTCCCAAATTCGTAGTCATCATGCCAGTTCCATTCCCCATTTTCAACTTCACTCTCTTGTTCGAGCGCGGCATGCTTATCACCTTGGGCGTCGTCTCAAGTAGCAGGCCCAGGCTCGGTCTCTCGCTTTCCAATGAATCAATTTCAATTATCTTCTCTCTCCATAACTTCCATAGCTCCGTCACTTCGTGATTCCTGTGGGCGCTTCCGGCCCCTGAGTCTAAGAAAGGGTTGTATGCTATCCCCATTACTCCAGATACATATTGGTATTCTCCCCGATTGTTGGGTCTCGAGTAATCCTCAAACGAGGCCAAGTTACGATGCACATCAGGCCCCTCTTCAAATTTCTTCTTGTAGAATCTCCGTATTTCATCAAGTTTCCCATGATTCTCCAGGGATTGCCTCGAGTCATCTTCCTTTTCGATCCCCGTACTCTGGTACACATTCAGTATGACGGTGGAGACTCTCCTCTCCATAGTTTTGCTTCCCATGGCCTTCTGATGGCACGTTTGGACGGTACTATTGGTCATTACGGACATTATCCACCTCAAGAAGCAAGTGGCATCTTTCCTTCTCGCCAGACTTAAACCGGAATTATCTCTGGCGATATGCTGTATCAGCATCTGGTAAACTTCTAGACTTTTGTTGCCCAACTTCAATTTATCGTGTGAGGTCAATACCTCCAATTCTATTCCCACTAGGCTCCACGCGAACGTCAGCTGCCCCGCTGTTCTAACGAAGGGATTTGCCATCAAAGGCAATGTGGACGAAGGTGTTTTCATCGCCTCCTCGAAGTAATCCCGCGAACAAGCTCTGCCAAGTTCGCTTCAGCTAACTTCCCAATTCTAACTTGTTGACATCGGCTTTTTGTTGAGTAGCCCAATTGCGACGCTTGCGGGAAACTCCACGATGGAGCTTCTTCAGACAGTCCTCCATTTCCTTCAATGTTTCTAGGGCCACCCACCAAGGTCGAGCCGTATTCCTCGTCGCATTTTTCTCAAGAGGGTCGCTGATCAATTGTTTGCCAATAGCTTGATGCTCGCTCGAGATCCATTCTTTGCCAACATCCACTTCCCATGTTTGTCCATTCGTCAAACCCTTTTTCGAGCTTGCCTTCTGAGGTTTGAATTCTTCTTCCGTTGCCAGACTTGCCAAGACCTCTATCTCTTTCACCACTTCGGCTAGCTTCCTTGGTTCGGATTTACTCTTGTAGGCGGCAGTCTCCCTCAAATTTTTCTCAGAGACAGCATCCGCCGACGGGCTGCTCAACTCATCTACCTCCCTTTTTCTCTTTCGATACTTCACACCTTTGCTTGGCGGCGTCGTCACTATCATCACTGATTCGACCTCTCTGTCCCGGTCCAACCTTCCCGACTCTTGCCTCCCCCTTCTCGAGCCTTAAGGATATTAATATCTTTAATCATATTACTAGTCTTAAGCTTATCCTCCCCTTCAATCCTAACTTCAATCATTTTATCATCAGTTTTTTGTTTCAGAGTAGAGCTTTCTTTACATTCATCATCTCCGGTCGTCTGTCGCGTCTCCCTCAATTTGACCATCTTGCTCAGTAACTCCTTTCTTGCTTTCTCATCCAGCCCGGTGCCCATCAAGACAGGTTCCCTGAACTTCACCACCGTGTTCCACGGCTCTTCTTTGAAGTCATCTAGTGTGGTTTCACTTTCCGTCTCCTGATTAAATTCACTCAAGAATTCTCGCCATGCCTTCTCATACAGAGTCCACAGAAACATGCTCTTCTTTCCTTCAAAAGTGTTCTTCTTACTCTCTTCTGTACTCAAGAGTATCATCCCCATGTTGGAAATTTCGCTGGTCAAGGGTAATTCCAGGTTCTTCCGAGGGGATGATGTCAGAGGTGGCGTGGCCGTGTCCGCCCAATCGTCTTCGCTTAGATCCTGCAGCAGTTCCTGAGCGGTGACATCCTCCTCAGCTGGTTTCGGCTCCGGCGTATCCCCACTTCCATTTCCTCTCCTGCTTCACTGAGAGTCTCATCCATGCTTTCCGCTTCTGATTCGGCTCGCCTTTTCTCAAGTATGTCTCTAAATCTGTTTTCTACGGGACCGCTTCTCTTTTCTCCAGGGGTGCCTACTGATAGGGGTGAGGGTGTTGCTGGGTCCTGCTTCTTGTATTCAGTCAGGGCCACATATAAAGAGCCTGCCGCGTCCAGCTCTTTCTCTTCCTGTTTCATTTCCACTCGCTCTAATCAGTAGGGCGCCCGGTACTTTCGTGTGGCGAATTTCCTTTCGTCTTCTAGTGCGATGTGTCCTTCTTCTACGATCATTCTCCCGTCGTCCCATACCGGCCAGATGTTCTCTAGATTCGCTTGATCGAGCGTTCTCAAGATGTCCCGAACCTCGATTTTTGGAGGCTTTGAGCCTCTCATCTTCTTCGCTTGAGTCGTCCACGAATTTATCTTGATATCACATGTGTGGAAGTAGACCGCTGCTGTATATCCGATAAACTAGGAATCCCAACCATCGGTGAACTCCCTCTGCTGCTTCTCCACTGCAGCTCTGGCGTCCAGGGATGGAACCACCAGAGGGCTATTCATCCCCAGAATCATGCTCCTGACTGTCGGGAACTCGGGGACTACGGTGGGCCAATTTTTTTTCTCCAGAGTCATCTCTAGCTCCGTTTTCACCAACTCAAAGCTCCCCTCCCACGCAGGGATTCTCAAGACTTCCCTCCTATCTGCCGTTAAAGGATTTAAATTCCAAAACTTGGGGTAAGTCTCAATGGGACCTTCACGCTTCCCCCAATTCTGCATTGTAGCTGCCCTCGGAAATTGAACACAGATATCTCGGGATCCTTTATCTTCCCGAAAAGCACTGTATTACTCATCCGTGCCTTCAGCACCTCTTGTCGGCACCAATTCAACGCCGTCCCATCTAGTACGCTTATGAGGCTCACGTGCAGCACTGAATTGCGATATGCCGCCACGAGAGGATCCGGAAAGGCATACGTCACTGCTTGCCCGTAGATACAAGTTACGACCTCCTCAAGCCCCCTGATCACTCCCAACGGATCAGATCTCGTGGCCAAGCACAATTCAGTCAGCAGGAGGATCCCATCATTTGCCTCTTTCCATTCATCTCTCGTATTGGGGTTCCGTTCTTCGCCAGTCAAGAGTCGGTGCTGCATCAAAAGATATTCCACCAACAACGTCTTCAGTCCGGCCGCGTACTTGTAGGAGTAGATATCGACACTTGGGTGGGTTTTCCCCTATCGACAGGGGCTCCCCATATTTCATTAACCGATGAAATGCCACCACTTCGCCATGAGTCAAGAGCACCAGCGTCAGGTACCAGTCAATCCAAAGCGTCTCTACTCCTCTGCTGAACATGTATGCTGGACCCATGTTGAACAGGTACCTGGGATAAACAAAGTACAAAGCCTACAAGAGATTTATGGGCACGTTCAAAAGCTCTTGTACAAAGGCTTCGAAGATGGTATCCTTTGCGTAGAACACTTTAGCCTGTATTTCTTCTCCCAACAAGGACTCAAGAATCTCAAGATTTTGTGATCTTTCCTCGTTCTCAGCTCGTTTTAGGCATACACTCTCCAGAACCCTCCGACGGTGACCTCGTTAGCCGCTGTGACGAATCTCCCACCGTCATCTCCTTGGTCTCTGCCATCTCCAGCTGCCCCTCAAGAAATTCCCATATCTGCTTGACGAGAGGTGGAGCACTCTCCCGCGTTTTGTCCGTAGCATTCTCAAGCCTTGGTGTCAGGAACGGCCACCTGCCTCTCTCTTGTGTCAGACGGTATGCCATCGCCTCTAGTTGCTTCACTGCTGCAGCCACGTTTCTCCTTTCAATACTTGGTCCCCTCGCCTTGCTGGTGGAGCTTGTGATCGTCAGCTCCATACCTCGGAACCACAGGCTGGCTGTTGGGAGGCTTATTATTGGGTGATCATCCCTTATGTCCGGACTAAACTTCAGTTGCCGAGCAAAACTTGAAATCTCGAGTAATAAGACCTCGTCCAACACAATGAGGAAGTCTGCTAACTCGTAGAATCTCCTCAAGGCATGAGATACGTCCGCCCATGCCGCTGCCAATTCCGATTTCCAAAGTCTCAAGTTCGTAGGCTCCAGTTCTCAATTAGGGGCTGCCATCAACACCCTCCACTCGTTCCCCTTCGCTATTAAGATCAAAATAGCGTATACAAATTGCGAAGCCGGCGGCATGCTTGCGTAGCCCGGTGACGTTGTAAACACCACTTTTGTCTTCGCTCCGAATCGGTTAGTCACATTCTCTTGCACATCATTCATCGCCGCAAACATCATTCATTCTTGGGCGCCGGTGTATCACTCTTCAGATGCTCCAGAAGCCCCGCCGCATACAAGTGATCATTCATTCCGGCAAACAGCAGCAGCTCCGGTTCACAGGGCATTTCTGACTTGATCGCCACCACCAGAGTCAGCATCTGGTTCAATTCCGCGCCAGGCAGCAGGTACACCAGGGTCTCTGGCCAAAACAGCTTCGGAGACGTCCCCTCAAAACCAAAGCCCGCCACGATGACAACTCTTGCGGCTCCTGGATCCGATCGATCGTACACCGCCAAGGTTTTGGCCAATTGCGCTTTTCCACAAGCTCTTCCGTATATTGAGTCGTTCGCTAGCTTTCCGCCTTCGTATGCAGCATCCGGGAGTTCCATTTTTTTCGGCTCTAGTAACTTGTCCACCTCTCTCAGCTGTGCAGGGGTAGCCAATCTGATTCTTGCTACGCTCGTTCGGTGTTTGGTGGGTTCTACGATGAGCCCTGGACTCCCCAACAACTTGAGTGGCCTATAGTTGATTGGTCCCATCACTGATTTCAGAGGAATCCCGGTCAGATCCGCCGTCTCCATCATCCTCGCTCTCGGGAAGTGTGCTTCATGGGCCTTCAACCAATCCACACAATGGTTTCGACTCAAGTCCTCTTGTGACACATGCTTGAGCCCAAGGGTCTCCGCCACTCTCGCCTGCACTCCAGATCCTCTAGGTCCAATTCCTTTATATTATCCAGATATCGTGTCTGGCTCGTCTACATTGGTTTTTCCACCTTCTTGTGATCCACCACCACCACCGACGACACCACCGAACTTTGGGGCGTGGACGATTCTACTTCTTTGGCTTCCATCGGTGCGGACAACTGTAGCCTGATCCGGCTACACCTTGAGCTGTCTCTTCAATCGAGTCTCACTCCCAGGCGATTGGACAGGGATCTTGTGACAAGGAAGGGAGGGATCGGGGTGGACCCAAGGTGAACTGGGCCATATCTAGCAGGTCCGACTCTAGCTGGTTTATGTGTATCTGGAAGACACCATTTAGCCACTCCGTTCCCTTGGCCGTAGGTATGGCAAATACCTTGCACGCCGTCTCAAATAACTCAAGTCTTCTGCTATAATCGATAGCGTATATCGATTCCGCCGTTGGTGTCTTCGACTCCCGATATTTCGTCACATTCTCCTCGATCCATCGCAACGCCAACAACGTACTCACTACCAAAATGGTCACGTTCTGCCGATGATCGGGTAATCCGATTGACCGAATTTCTTCTACGTCCCATACTAAACAGTGGTTTGAGTACTCCGGGTACCACACTGTCTGTGCCAAGCAATGGCATGGGCATTCCCCATGAGCAATATCGATGCTTCGGAGATTGTGTTCTCCCGAGGCTTCCAGCAGAGGTTCCAATTCCATCATCTTCTCGTGTGTTGTATCATTTTCCTCCTGTGCTGAGACACCGTTCATCGGCTTCCCGATGGTATTTTGTCTCTCGAAATCACTCGTGTTTTCACCATCAACTCAAGAGTTCTTCTCCCCAGATTTCACTCAAGTCATCTCTTTGTTCCCTTGGCACCGTTCCCAGTATCTTTTTCAACAGCTTGTGTGAATGATGCGACATTCGAGCCAGTCGTACGCACTTGGGTACCGAGAAGGCCTTGTCTACCAGTATCCTTTGGCTGGATACCTCCACCATCGCCATGTGCAATGGATAGTGGCTCCCACATAGGTAGGCCATTACTGACCCCACCAAGGATTTTGCATTTACTGGCAGACCGTAAGCCTCGCTCACGGGAAATCCCATTTCCCCCTCAAGACCAATCCACACCCTCTGATGTGTTTCTGGGTGGTTTGCAACGCCCCCGGCCACGAATCTACGCTCAAAGCTGTCACCAAATGGTGCTCAGACTCCAGCAACTCCAGTGATTGCAAACTATACATCCTTGAGAAGAACCCCAGCGCCGTTGCTATATTCACTGTAGTGTTTGTATAGCACTCAGCTTCTATCTGCATTTCGCTCTTCTCTCTTTCTGTTATGTCGCCAAACCAAGCGACTAGGTCTTCTCTCTGGAAAGATTGTATTCTGACACAAGATCGTCCATCACAAGTGTGCTCTCCCCCTCCGCACGTCAAGTCAAGACAGCTACCGGGCTCCAACTTCTCTACTGATCCTAGCTTACTCATTGCCTCGCCCGAATCTTTACTCTGTGGTAGGATCTGTTTGTGTATCACATCCAAAGTTCCCAAGTCTTCATCTTTTGTCGGTGTTAGCCTCACTCGTTCCGTGACATCTTCAATCAAGCTTGTGTGGGGATGTGGGCACCAGGAGGGTCTCAGCAACTTCCAAACCGTTCCCAAATTCGTAGTCATCATGCCAGTTCCATTCCCCATTTTCAACTCCACTCTCTTGTTCGAGCGCGGCATGCTTATCACCTTGGGCGTCGTCTCAAGTAGCAGGCCCAGGCTCGGTCTCTCGCTTTCCAATGAATCAATTTCAATTATCTTCTCTCTCCATAACTTCCATAGCTCCGTCACTTCGTGATTCCTGTGAGCGCTTCCGGCCCCTGAGTCTAAGAAAGGGTTGTATGCTATCCCCATTACTCCAGATACATATTGGTATTCTCCCCGATTGTTGGGTCTCGAGTAATCCTCAAACGAGGCCAAGTTACGATGCACATCAGGCCCCTCTTCAAATTTCTTCTTGTAGAATCTCCTTATTTCATCAAGTTTCCCATGATTCTCCAGGGATTGCCTCGAGTCATCTTCCTTTTCGATCCCCGTACTCTGGTACACATTCAGTATGACGGTGGAGACTCTCCTCTCCATAGTTTTGCTTCCCATGGCCTTCTGATGGCACGTTTGGACGGTACTATTGGTCATTACGGACATTATCCACCTCAAGAAGCAAGTGGCATCTTTCCTTCTCGCCAGACTTAAACCGGAATTATCTCTGGCGATATGCTGTATCAGCATCTGGTAAACTTCTAGACTTTTGTTGCCCAACTTCAATTTATCGTGTGAGGTCAATACCTCCAATTCTATTCCCACTAGGCTCCACGCGAACGTCAGCTGCCCCGCTGTTCTAACGAAGGGATTTGTCATCAAAGGCAATGTGGACGAAGGTGTTTTCATCGCCTCCTCGAAGTAATCCCGCGAACAAGCTCTGCCAAGTTCGCTTCAGCTAACTTCCCAATTCTAACTTGTTGACATCGGCTTTTTGTTGAGTAGCCCAATTGCGACGCTTGCGGGAAACTCAACGATGGAGCTTCTTCAGACAGTCCTCCATTTCCTTCAATGTTTCTAGGGCCACCCACCAAGGTCGAGCCGTATTCCTCGTCGCATTTTTCTCAAGAGGGTCGCTGATCAATTGTTTGCCAATAGCTTGATGCTCGCTCGAGATCCATTCTTTGCCAACATCCACTTCCCATGTTTGTCCATTCGTCAAACCCTTTTTCGAGCTTGCCTTCTGAGGTTTGAATTCTTCTTCCGTTGCCAGACTTGCCAAGACCTCTATCTCTTTCACCACTTCGGCTAGCTTCCTTGGTTCGGATTTACTCTTGTAGGCGGCAGTCTCCCTCAAATTTTTCTCAGAGACAGCATCCGCCGACGGGCTGCTCAACTCATCTACCTCCCTTTTTCTCTTTCGATACTTCACACCTTTGCTTGGCGGCGTCGTCACTATCATCACTGATTCGACCTCTCTGTCCCGGTCCAACCTTCCCGACTCTTGCCTCCCCCTTCTCGAGCCTTAAGGATATTAATATCTTTAATCATATTACTAGTCTTAAGCTTATCCTCCCCTTCAATCCTAACTTCAATCATTTTATCATCAGTTTTTTGTTTCAGAGTAGAGCTTTCTTTACATTCATCATCTCCGGTCGTCTGTCGCGTCTCCCTCAATTTGACCATCTTGCTCAGTAACTCCTTTCTTGCTTTCTCATCCAGCCCGGTGCCCATCAAGACAGGTTCCCTGAACTTCACCACCGTGTTCCACGGCTCTTCTTTGAAGTCATCTAGTGTGGTTTCACTTTCCGTCTCCTGATTAAATTCACTCAAGAATTCTCGCCATGCCTTCTCATACAGAGTCCACAGAAACATGCTCTTCTTTCCTTCAAAAGTGTTCTTCTTACTCTCTTCTGTACTCAAGAGTATCATCCCCATGTTGGAAATTTCGCTGGTCAAGGGTAATTCCAGGTTCTTCCGAGGGGATGATGTCAGAGGTGGCGTGGCCGTGTCCGCCCAATCGTCTTCGCTTAGATCCTGCAGCAGTTCCTGAGCGGTGACATCCTCCTCAGCTGGTTTCGGCTCCGGCGTATCCCCACTTCCATTTCCTCTCCTGCTTCACTGAGAGTCTCATCCATGCTTTCCGCTTCTGATTCGGCTCGCCTTTTCTCAAGTATGTCTCTAAATCTGTTTTCTACGGGACCGCTTCTCTTTTCTCCAGGGGTGCCTACTGATAGGGGTGAGGGTGTTGCTGGGTCCTGCTTCTTGTATTCAGTCAGGGCCACATATAAAGAGCCTGCCGCGTCCAGCTCTTTCTCTTCCTGTTTCATTTCCACTCGCTCTAATCAGTAGGGTGCCCGGTACTTTCGTGTGGCGAATTTCCTTTCGTCTTCTAGTGCGATGTGTCCTTCTTCTACGATCATTCTCCCGTCGTCCCATACCGGCCAGATGTTCTCTAGATTCGCTTGATCGAGCGTTCTCAAGATGTCCCGAACCTCGATTTTTGGAGGCTTTGAGCCTCTCATCTTCTTCGCTTGAGTCGTCCACGAATTTATCTTGATATCACATGTGTGGAAGTAGACCGCTGCTGTATATCCGATAAACTAGGAATCCCAACCATCGGTGAACTCCCTCTGCTGCTTCTCCACTGCAGCTCTGGCGTCCAGGGATGGAACCACCAGAGGGCTATTCATCCCCAGAATCATGCTCCTGACTGTCGGGAACTCGGGGACTACGGTGGGCCAATTTTTTTTCTCCAGAGTCATCTCTAGCTCCGTTTTCACCAACTCAAAGCTCCCCTCCCACGCAGGGATTCTCAAGACTTCCCTCCTATCTGCCGTTAAAGGATTTAAATTCCAAAACTTGGGGTAAGTCTCAATGGGACCTTCACGCTTCCCCCAATTCTGCATTGTAGCTGCCCTCGGAAATTGAACACAGATATCTCGGGATCCTTTATCTTCCCGAAAAGCACTGTATTACTCATCCGTGCCTTCAGCACCTCTTGTCGGCACCAATTCAACGCCGTCCCATCTAGTACGCTTATGAGGCTCACGTGCAGCACTGAATTGCGATATGCCGCCACGAGAGGATCCGGAAAGGCATACGTCACTGCTTGCCCGTAGATACAAGTTACGACCTCCTCAAGCCCCCTGATCACTCCCAACGGATCAGATCTCGTGGCCAAGCACAATTCAGTCAGCAGGAGGATCCCACCATTTGCCTCTTTCCATTCATCTCTCGTATTGGGGTTCCGTTCTTCGCCAGTCAAGAGTCGGTGCTGCATCAAAAGATATTCCACCAACAACGTCTTCAGTCCGGCCGCGTACTTGTAGGAGTAGATATCGACACTTGGGTGGGTTTTCCCCTATCGACAGGGGCTCCCCATATTTCATTAACCGATGAAATGCCACCACTTCGCCATGAGTCAAGAGCACCAGCGTCAGGTACCAGTCAATCCAAAGCGTCTCTACTCCTCTGCTGAACATGTATGCTGGACCCATGTTGAACAGGTACCTGGGATAAACAAAGTACAAAGCCTACAAGAGATTTATGGGCACGTTCAAAAGCTCTTGTACAAAGGCTTCGAAGATGGTATCCTTTGCGTAGAACACTTTAGCCTGTATTTCTTCTCCCAACAAGGACTCAAGAATCTCAAGATTTTGTGATCTTTCCTCGTTCTCAGCTCGTTTTAGGCATGCACTCTCCAGAACCCTCCGACGGTGACCTCGTTAGCCGCTGTGACGAATCTCCCACCGTCATCTCCTTGGTCTCTGCCATCTCCAGCTGCCCCTCAAGAAATTCCCATATCTGCTTGACGAGAGGTGGAGCACTCTCCCGCGTTTTGTCCGTAGCATTCTCAAGCCTTGGTGTCAGGAACGGCCACCTGCCTCTCTCTTGTGTCAGACGGTATGCCATCGCCTCTAGTTGCTTCACTGCTGCAGCCACGTTTCTCCTTTCAATACTTGGTCCCCTCGCCTTGCTGGTGGAGCTTGTGATCGTCAGCTCCATACCTCGGAACCACAGGCTGGCTGTTGGGAGGCTTATTATTGGGTGATCATCCCTTATGTCCGGACTAAACTTCAGTTGCCGAGCAAAACTTGAAATCTCGAGTAATAAGACCTCGTCCAACACAATGAGGAAGTCTGCTAACTCGTAGAATCTCCTCAAGGCATGAGATACGTCCGCCCATGCCGCTGCCAATTCCGATTTCCAAAGTCTCAAGTTCGTAGGCTCCAGTTCTCAATTAGGGGCTGCCATCAACACCCTCCACTCGTTCCCCTTCGCTATTAAGATCAAAATAGCGTATACAAATTGCGAAGCCGGCGGCATGCTTGCGTAGCCCGGTGACGTTGTAAACACCACTTTTGTCTTCGCTCCGAATCGGTTAGTCACATTCTCTTGCACATCATTCATCGCCGCAAACATCATTCATTCTTGGGCGCCGGTGTATCACTCTTCAGATGCTCCAGAAGCCCCGCCGCATACAAGTGATCATTCATTCCGGCAAACAGCAGCAGCTCCGGTTCACAGGGCATTTCTGACTTGATCGCCACCACCAGAGTCAGCATCTGGTTCAATTCCGCGACAGGCAGCAGGTACACCAGGGTCTCTGGCCAAAACAGCTTCGGAGACGTCCCCTCAAAACCAAAGCCCGCCACGATGACAACTCTTGCGGCTCCTGGATCCGATCGATCGTACACCGCCAAGGTTTTGGCCAATTGCGCTTTTCCACAAGCTCTTCCGTATATTGAGTCGTTCGCTAGCTTTCCGCCTTCGTATGCAGCATCCGGGAGTTCCATTTTTTTCGGCTCTAGTAACTTGTCCACCTCTCTCAGCTGTGCAGGGGTAGCCAATCTGATTCTTGCTACGCTCGTTCGGTGTTTGGTGGGTTCTACGATGAGCCCTGGACTCCCCAACAACTTGAGTGGCCTATAGTTGATTGGTCCCATCACTGATTTCAGAGGAATCCCGGTCAGATCCGCCGTCTCCATCATCCTCGCTCTCGGGAAGTGTGCTTCATGGGCCTTCAACCAATCCACACAATGGTTTCGACTCAAGTCCTCTTGTGACACATGCTTGAGCCCAAGGGTCTCCGCCACTCTCGCCTGCACTCCAGATCCTCTAGGTCCAATTCCTTTATATTATCCAGATATCGTGTCTGGCTCGTCTACATTGGTTTTTCCACCTTCTTGTGATCCACCACCACCACCGACGACACCACCGAACTTTGGGGCGTGGACGATTCTACTTCTTTGGCTTCCATCGGTGCGGACAACTGTAGCCTGATCCGGCTACACCTTGAGCTGTCTCTTCAATCGAGTCTCACTCCCAGGCGATTGGACAGGGATCTTGTGACAAGGAAGGGAGGGATCGGGGTGGACCCAAGGTGAACTGGGCCATATCTAGCAGGTCCGACTCTAGCTGGTTTATGTGTATCTGGAAGACACCATTTAGCCACTCCGTTCCCTTGGCCGTGTCGAAGTGGATGCCATCCGAGGATGCATCGCGCGGGAGGGAGTGTTCCATCAGGTCGGCCACATCCAGCAACCTCACGGGGAGCACGCTCCTCTGCTGAATCTGCCTGATTTCTTCACTAATGTTTCGCAACTTCTCATTCATTTCCATTGCATGCTGGTCAAACATCATGTTGTATGGTACCGTACAGATGGTGAGTATTGCGGGATCAAACCAAATCCTCAGCTTTTGGAGGATACAACTCATCTTCTCGTGCAACTTCATCACCTTCCTTGACTCCCCTCTAGACACATCATTGGTCCCCATCATCAGAGTGACCATGTACATCTTCACCATCCAACATCTCCAGGGACGCCAACATCTGCAGTGTCGCAGCTCCAGAAAAAATCAAGACCCCAACCTACCAGTGTGACTGGATCCGCTTCAGCACCCTTATCAAGCTGTCCCCTATGATCAGGTGAACTGCACCATCCGGTATCCTGGGTTGAGTGAAATATTCAGCCCAGGCCGCGTCATGAAAACAGTCCCTCCTGGCCCGCTGCGCTGCCGTACAGTCCATCCGGTTGTGCCTGTGGTATGCGCCATCCTTAATTTTCTTATAGCTCGCGATTGTCACGCTCCTACCTAGATGGTCCCTCCAAGTAGGAGGTCGCCCTTCTTTCACTGAATTGTCACGCGCTCTCGACTGTAACCTCTCTTGCAGTACCTTGAGACTTGATGAACCCGACCCAGCTTGGCTACTGCTCGTGGTTGAATTAGGGGTATACCCTGGGTGCTTGACCTCCATCAATGGTCGCACGGATTGCGCATCCAGACTGTGCACAGATGGTAACGGCTCGGATGGTACCCACACCTCCAGGCCCCATCCGAGTGCTCCTGGGCCGCCCGCTCTAAGTTGAACCGGCCGCTGGGCCTAGGAGCCTCATCCACTTCCATTCGCGATTCAGGTCTCGATGCTGTGGCGGCTGGCTCTCCTGTCCGTGTCCTCTTCTCTTTCTGTCTCGCGAGATCTCGTTGCCTTCTCTGGAGCCTCTCCATTTCCGACTCGAGCTGCTCGCAGTTCGCCTCGTTCTCGCGGACCCTCTGTTCTTGCAGGTACTCCGCCCTGATCATGTTGAGATCACTCCACGCCTGATCTCTCTCGAGGATCGCCTGATCTCTCTCCAGGCTTGCCTGGTCCCTCTTATAGCTCCCTTGGGTCATAAATCTTCTCCCTCTGTGCCCTCTCTAGTTCCCTCTTCAGGCTGCTGAGGTCCGGGTATGCCTCCTCCGTCTGTTGAGACCGTATCATGGACGACGCCCTGCTCATGGTTTGAGCCGCGAGCCCTGCTGGTGGTCTGGCGGGGAGTGGAAATTCTCCCGCACCATATTTTGTGTTGATGCTCAGGAAAGGACTCCTCGCCACGTCGAACCCCCACACGCCTCCGTCCACATTCCAGGACAACAATCTGGTCTGTTCTTGATTGAATATCCTTTCCGTTGTGTAGCCAACCATCAAAACAGCTTCTGTCGCTGATTCTCTGCATTCACCCTGCGTCTCTAACTGTAGGATGGCGTTCAACATCACCGCCATCCTCTCATCGATCTGGGTGTAGTCCAGATCCCTCAAGCGTTTGTACAGTTCATCGAGCGTAGGTCTCTTGAGCGCTGCAGGCATAGATTTCCAAAAACGATCTGCCATCGTCACAATCTTTAGATGATCTCACGTGTCAACCAACTCGAGAATTAACTTGTGAACCAACTTGAGAACTGCCTTGCCAACCAACTTGAGAACTTAAGAAATGCCTCCCTTCGAATGTTGCTGATCGTGAACTTGTTCAAGACCTTCTTTCTCTTTTCAAATGAGTGCGGCTAGGTCATCAACTCAACTTTACAAATCAATCTGAAAATAAAATCCATTTTTAGACTAAGATGTTCTGCTCCTAACCTAAACCCCCCCATTATTGTGGTTAAAACACTATCCCTCCATTTGTTTCACTAAAATAGTTCAATTGGAAGTTTTTTAAGAGAATGCAGATTCATTTAAGGTATTAGCACCGTCAACTCTTTAAATTATAGTTGTCATGCCAATTACGTTAAAATCCATCTACCCTTACTCGAGATCCCCATGTACCCCTAACTCAAGACCTCCATTGTCCACCCGTAGCTCAGGTGATACTCAAGTAGTTTTTCTTGTGTAGGTGTACCATTATCTCCGTTTCTGCGAAGACCACGTGTAGGATGGCATATAACTCCCTTGGGCTCATCTTGCCCCTGTTTGGGTCATAAACAGGCATCGAGACCTCCACTATCCCTCTTTCAACCATGAAGTCTCTCAGCGTCATCAGTGCCAACATCACGTGCTCAGGGTCTATCGTGTTCCTTTCAATGATCCTCGTTACCAAAAAGTAGGGATTTTTACCCAGAACTTGTAAAACTGATGGGGGAAGCGCAGTCATTCCCCCCAGCCCCGGTCTCTGTCTGAATAGAAACTCCACGTTCTGATATTCTCTCTTGAAGTCGGCCTCTAGCCTCGATTTGAAGCTCATGTCCGCCGTTATACAGATCGCGCTAGTCTTGTCTGACAAAATGAAGTCGCTGTCCGTTATCAGGATGTTCTCCGAGTATTCATTGGGTATTTTAAATTTTGTTTCGATGTTTCGTCCTATGGTAGGCTCGGACTGTTCCTCATCCAGTCCCAGCTCGCTGGTCTCTCTCACTTCTCTGAGTTTCTTTATCATCAAATTTTCGGTGTGGGTAAGTCCTACCTCCACTCCCCAGACAAAAATATTTATCGACGTCCCCGTCGATGATGCTGGTTCTAAATTGTCTGGCGGTATCTCGAGCGGCCTGTCGGTTGCTGTCCAACCGAAGAGGGGATCTTTCGTTTTCACGTGTTTTTCAGCCGACACGTCGACCTGCTGGATGCTTCGCTCTTCATCTGCTTTGCCCTTGACACCGCGCATCCATTCTAGTAATCTCAAGTTGGTGTTTTCCCTCCTTTCTATCTCGCTCTGCTCCAGATCTGTTTCTTGTTCTGGTGTGGAGTAGTCTTCTTGCGGGTAGTGTTCGTTGTCGTTGATGATTTGCCATTCATCGTCTGCCACCAATTCGCCCATACTCTTCGCTTAACTCATCAGTCTGTATCTTGTCAATCAAGAAGTCATCCCCGTACCTATTGTACCTCATGCCTGTCTGTTTGCGATTACCACTCCTGGTTCCTGCTGTTATCGGCAAGTCTGGTTCCGCCCACTTTGGCACTTCATCCTGGTGCGGGTCGTTCCAGTCTTCCTCCGCAAAGGATTCCGCATTTGAGCCTGCTTTTATTTTTTCATTATCGTTATCGTCATGCTCACGTCTTCGTTGCCTCCATTCTTTTCCCTGGTGCCTTTTTCGTTCACTTCGCATGCTGGCTCTACCAACAGGTACTCTAGTCCCTCCATATTCTGCGGTACGCACCAGTCCTCCGGAGATGGGGCATGGGGCTTCAGGTTTTCATAATGCGCTGCTCGCCCCGTACTCAAACGGAAGAACCGTCCCTGCTGGTGTTTTTCTGTGATCATGAATGGTCCTCTCCACTTCTTGAGTATTTTTTTCCCTTGGGAGGTATGACCTTCTGGAACACCCAGACGTTTTGGCCCACTGCATACGGTTTAGCCTGAAGTATCTTTTCATCATATTTCTTCCGCTGCCTCATTTCCGCTTGCGCCGTGTTCCTCCTGCAGAGCTCGTTCATTTCCTGTTGTCTCCTGACCGCCTCCTTCACATAAGCTTGAGGCGACGTCTTTCTCCCTTCGTATTCTGGTTTAAAAAACGTTAGGGGCATTGCCCTTTCCTTGCCCGTTAACATCATGAAGGGACTGATTCCTGTCGTCGAGTGTTGCGTGCTGTTGTACGCCCCTAACACTTGCGGTAGATACTTGCCCCAGTGTGTCATGTATTTCGAGCAATATACCCTCAGCATGTTCACCAATGTCCTGTTCTGTCTCTCCACTAACCCGTTAGTCTGAGGATGGTAAGTCGTCGAGTGCGCTTGGGCAATGTGTCACCTCTTCATCAATTCTTTTGTCAAGTCACCCACGAACCGAAAGGTCATCGGACAACCATATCGTGATATCCAATGTGTTATCAAGTGGTCACAAGTCTCCTCCGCTGAGGCTGTTTGACAGGGCACTGCTTCCGCCAACTTTGTAAAGTGATCTATTATGACCAGTATCTGGTTATATCCCGACTCGGTCATGCAGATCTTCTGATGGTCTATCTGCACAACCTCGTTGATTTCCGAGCTCTCAACGGACTTTAGTGGGAACTTCATCTTCCGTGGGTCTTTCACTTGTAGACATGCCAGACATATGTTCACCCATCTCTCACAGGCTTTTCTTAATCCCGGCCAATCAAACCAGTGTAGTATTCTCTGTTGCACTTTGTCTATCCCCTGATGCCCCATTTGATCGTGCGATCTGAATAACACCTCCGTCTGGTACAATTGTGGTAGTATGATAAGGTTATGCTTGTGTAGTATTTTTTCCTCATCTTTTCTCCTGCATGCTACCACCCCATCAGCCGTGTGATAGAGCAAATCCTTCCTTTCCTTGTAGAACTGGCTTAAGATCTTGTAGCTGTCCTTGTAGCTTCCAGGTCTCCTTTCTCCTTGACTCCCGTCCGGATCCATTTGGAGAGATTGCTTGTCATCTTGTCATTTTTTTTGGCTCTTATCAGATCCTACAGCCTATATCTCGCCTTGACGTACTCCTTTAAAGCCATTATTTGACCATGCATTTCTTCAGGACTGTGGACGTCATCTTTCAGTTTGACGCAAACTATCCTCCTCAGGATCTTCCTGTCATCTTCTGGCACCAGGTTTGTTCTGAAATTCGAGTTACATGATAGCTCCCTATACGGTTTCCTTGATAGTGCAGTTCTTTCAAGTTCTTCAGCTCCGCGCACCTCCTGCTGATCCAAGTTGTACGTTCCTGAGGAGGGATCTGTTTGTATTTCCCTATATCGGTGCCTCATCTTCTCTTCAGCCAGTATCATGCATAGAGTATCTTGATCATCATTGCTTTTCTCTGAGGCTTCATCCCATTCTTCACACTCCCCGGACAAATTTTCTTCTTCAGCATCTTCCTCTGCACTGTCCCTCTCCCCGGACTCTTGACTCAGTCCCAGGTGTTCAGCCTCCTCTTTGAATGCCACCTTCTTCTTCCTGACCATAGTCCTCTCATGTGTGTCCTCAGGGATCCTCTCAATCAATGACTGCACAACTTCTTTCCCATCAGGTTTCCTTTCTTTCGAGGCGTCCTCGCCAACATCCGCCCCATTTCTTCTCAATATCGTGACCTCTGGTTCTTCTTCACGCTTATTGTGTACTACAAGTTTATCGTCTGCCAGTTTCTCGAGTAATCTCATCAAGTCTTCATTTTAATCTGCTTTTCCCGTTTCTACCTGGTTGAGATCATAGCCTTTTACCTTGAGCTTCTCCTTCACAATTTTTGACTTGAGCATTATCCCCATTGGCATCCCTCGGGTTTTTTCAAGATTGTTTTCTCTGGACTTTCCTTTGGTAGTTCGGGGTGATCGTCTATGGGTTTGCCAGACTTGTCGAGCCATCTCGTGAGTGGAAGACTATCATACGTTTCCTTATCCATGAAGGAGAAGCCATCTTTGATTTCTGGCCTATCCGCCTTCCTCTGTTCCTGTCTCTCGTAGAACTCCGTTTTCTTACTCAATCTGTCGGCATTTTGATGTTTGTCTCTCGACCTACGCTCAATTATCATGTTGTAACCATCCAGGCGAATTATCCAACTCCCTATGTAGCTTTAATCCATTGAGTACGTTTTCAACCAGCTGAGTGCCCTGTTGTCGACTCGTAACCTAAACCGCTCGCTGCCTAGGTATGTCCTGTATTTCTCGACAAAGAAAACCACCTTCATCTCCGTATCACTCAAGACTTTACTCCCGTTGCTACTGGTCTCAAGACTGTCTTCGCATTCCACTCCTGCTCTTGATGGAGAATGCCAGAAATTGCTACTACCGATGCATCCGTATCCAGCACGTACATTCCCTTTTCCGTTGGCATCCCTAGCACCGGTGCTTCGCACAACTCCTTCTTTATTCTCAGGAATGATTCTTCCGCCGCGTTTTTCCACGTGAACTTCTTGCCTTTGTGCCTCATTAGTTGTTGCATCGGGTACACCTTGTCCGCGTAACCCTTGATCAACTTCCTGTGGTAGTTCGCAAAACCCAGAAAGCTCATCAATTGATATTCCGTTTTTGGCGATTTTCACGTCAGAACCGCTTCTACTGCATCTGGGTCTGGTCTAATGCCATGTCTATACACCATCCTCCCCAGGCATTTTATCGAGTCCTTGAGTATTTCGCACTTCGATGGTTTGCATTTTAGTCCCGATCTCTTCATGCAGGCGAACACATTGTCCAGTCGTTCGATATGATCCTCTAGTGTCGGCGTCGCAATTACCACGTCATCCACGTAGCACATTACCAGGTTGCCGTATTTCTTTGTCACACCAATCAATGCGTGTGCCATCAATCGTTGAAATGTGGCCATGGCGTTGCAAAGACCAACAGACATCCTTTTCCATTGAAACAGCTCCAGCTCGCAGGCAACCCCTGTCTTGTCCCTGTCCTGCTTCCTCAGTGGTACCTGCGAAAAAGCTGATCCTAAATCAAGAGTCGTAAAACAATTTTGCGTCCCCCAACTTCGAGAGGCTCTCATCTGTTCTAGGTATGGGATAGGCATCCTTCACCGTGAAGGAGTTCAGATACAGAAAGTCGCAGCAAAACTTTAATTGGTCGCCCTTCTTTTTAGCCATCACTAATCCACGCGCCCACGGTGATTTGGATGGTGCTATCATATCATACTCTAGTAAGGTCTCTATTTCTTTTCTACATGCATCCGATTTGTGTGGGGTCATACGCCTCGCCCCCTCCCTATGCGGCACCGCCGTCTCTTCAAGCTCTATATCATGTTCAACAAAATTACAACATCCAATATCTGCTTTATGTCTCGAAAAAACATCCTCATTCCTCTCTAGTACATCCTTGATGGCGTCGAGCTGTTCATCCGTTACCTTGCCCCTCAAGTGCTCTATTTCAGGTAAAACTGGTTTATCCATTTCCATTTCCTCTAGTGTGGGTCTTTCTGGGAAATTGGAACAGCTCGAAAGTCCATCGTCTGTCTCTGACTTCAGTGACTTCACAAAACCTGATGAATCTTTTAATTTCTTCAATCGTCTCAAGATACAAATCTTGCCCCTGTGATTGGGACATTCAAGTACTTCGTTCTCTTTTACATTTTCAGTGTTTTCATATCGAGTTTTCACAGGTAAAGCATATCCGAGCTTCATCCCCCTCTGGATTGTGATGAGTATGTCAAGAGTATTCAACAAGACACCGACGCAGAGGCCGCTCTTGGTTATCGAGAAGGATCTTCTTAAAACAGCAGCACTTTGACTGTTTGGATTTGGGACTATGCATACTTGCTTGTTATCACTTAGTTTCGTATAATTTTTCATCCGTAAGCTCACAATTGCCGCTTCTTTTGCTTTCAGCCTTACCCTCCTACTTAAGAATACCGGCGCTTTATTCTCATTTGCCATTATCAGATTTACCGGTTTAATTACGTACTTCCTATCCGGGCTCCGTATCCTGAACATGGCATTGTTCAGATCAATCGTTACGTCGAACTTCCTGATGAAGTCTCTGTCTAAAATGAATTGGTCAGACTCATCTAGGTTCTCCGCCCCAAGAAAGCTCATCCACAGACTGCATTCCCCTAGATTTAGGGCTATTATTGGTGTTCTGCCTAGTACCCGCAGCGCCCCTTTGTTTGCAGCTGACAGCCGTATTCTTGATTCTATCAAATCTTCTTTGTCGAAACCCAATCGCTCCCAAGTTTCGATTGGTATAACACTCAAGACGGCTCCCGTATCAAGTAACCCGCGTAACTGAGTCTACTTGTCACTTATGTCAAGCACGTGTGCTGATACGTCCGCCTCCGTCCCGATGAGCATTGCATCCTCTTCCAATATGGCGCAGTGTCCAATCAATCTCACTTTTAGTTCTTCCCTGCCCACGTAGATCTGCCCCGCTAAGTCTTCGTCACATGTTACCATAGTTTTCGTGTAGATGTTTATTCCATTTATGTTTAACATCACCTCATGCGGACCATAGGCTTCCGTGTACCTATTCTTGACGCGGACTGACTTGCTACCACCTCTTGTGAGTAGTGCCCTCAGGGCTCTAGAAGTTGTCTGCGGACTTATTGCACATAAGTGATCTGCGTACACATCGATGTGCATTATTGTCTGATCACTGGGTTCACTCAGGTTTCTCGTTAGTTCGTGGCCGCCCACAGTGATTATTGACATTATTCTGGCTCCGATCTTTGTTATGCCGAATGGTTTTCCCGTCACCATTTTTAGAGTGTTGCAATTTCCATTCCTTGTCGCTGCCACTTCGGCTTCTGGTATCGGCATCGACCTGCTTAACGTCTCGTTCAACTTCTGCCTTTCGATCTCCTGCTTTAGTCGTTGTTCGATCTCTTTCGTCGCTAGATCTTGTTTCACTTTGTTGATGGCTTCCGCCGCTGCCTTTCCATAGTTTTTTGCTAGAGGATTCTTGTTCTCGGCTTCTATGGCATTCTTGACTTGCACTACAGCCTTCATCGTTTTTGTCGGTAGTTCAGCACTCGGTGCCTCCGTGTTTTTTGTGTCAAACTCGGCTTGCCTGTTCCTCGTGTTCTGTACCGCCGCCAGCGCCAGCTTGTGTTTAGGGTGACTCTGGTTCTTCATTGCTTCCCAAAATAAAGGACATTCCATCCTAAAGTGGCCCTCTTGATTGCAGAAGAAGCATCTTGCACCTATCTTGATGATCAGGCCGCTGTAGAACTCATGTTCTTCCGCCTGGCTCATATCTTCCTCATCGGGCGCATATCCAAGACTCTTCATGCCTTGCTTGTATGTCGTGCAATCCGCCACATGATGATCCGCTGACCCGCATTTTGCGCATGACCTGCGTTTGTCCATATCATCTCTAGGCTTGTACCATGATGACCTCAGTGGTTGACTCCCCCCTTGCATTTTCCTCTTCTCTGGGTACGAGTACTTCTTTGGTTTCATCAACATGTACTCCCTTGATTTCTGCCTCATCCCTTACGGCGTTGGTGCATTGTCTTTCGATAGTGTATAATATGTTGCTAACATTGTTCTCAAGTCGTCCTTTTTAACCTTATCGATAAATTTCGAGGCGATGCTGAAGTTCCTTCTATTTGCTGATTCTTCGGGATCACTCCTTCTTCTCAGGCTCTCAAGATCATCCAGGAACCGATCGATTGATTCATCGTCCCTCTGTCTTCTCTTTTCGTATCTCATCATAGCCTGGTGACCCTTCATTCCTGATCCGAATCGGTTCAACAATATTTCGATGAATTTGTCTGCAGTATCACGTTCCTCTTCCTTCTTTGCAACTACACACTTTACCGCCCTGCCTTCTAAATTGCTGAGTATCGCTGTGCAGGCTTGTCTCTCGTCGTTCAAGTTGTCTTTTTCCAAATGTAGTCTAATGACTTCTACCCAAGTGTCGATGCATCTATCTGAGTCGTCCTTAAATTCTTTTGACTTCTTGAAGTTTTTCCTGGATTTGCATCCTCCTCTTTCACTCGAGTCCGTGTTCCTCGTAGCGAACGCTTCCAATGTCCTATTCATCATCTCCCAGGTGCTAGCCCACGTCATGGCATCAGGTCCCACATTGTTGCTTGTGGTGGAATCCCCCGGACCACTTGTCGTATTTGAGGCTCCACTCTTCATAATTGTCCTTGCCCCCCTGGACCTATGCTCGCTGCACCCCGGGGTAACGGTAACGGTGTTGACACCCGCTTGTTCCGTTGTAGTTCCACGAAATCGGCTCTGTTTCCCTGCGTTCGATCTGTTACCGGCTTGTCTTTTGAAGTAGAGTTTCTCAAGATGGCATCCAATTTGGCCTGTGTGGCACATTAACTCTCAGCCTGGTCTCTGCTCATTGTGTCCATTCTCGTCTCCAGGCTCCCTAATTTGATATTCACAGTGTCATACCGTTGCTTCTTTTCTTGCATGTCTTTTTTGATTTTCTTCTCTCTCTCCTTGTCTGTAGCCTCTACTTTGTCTGACATTTGTTGTAGCCTCTCTTCAGTTGCATTCGCCAGATTGCAGCAGTGATCCAGGCTCTCGTGCTTATTATATCTGATTTCATTTTTTAGCAATTCTCGATCCTCTTCGTTGCACTTCAGTTGTTTATCGATTTGTTCCAGCTCCGCCATCAAGTCACTCAGCTCAAGTAAAGGTGTTTTCTCTTGGTTAGCTGTTGTCCCATCTTCTTTTGTTGCCCCGTGGCTAGCTTTTGCCACAAGATCGACATGATCATCGTCTTGATTGTCCTCTGTTGCTACTGCAGAAACCGTTCCAAATGTCTTGCCTTTCTCGGTCGTAGGTGGTATTTCATCCTTCTCTCTTGGTTTCATTCCTACTATCATTGCAAGCCTCTCTGTGAACGACGTTCTTTTTGCATGATAGTCATCCTTTATCGTTTCCGGCGTGTTGCTCGTTGTATCATCTACAATGTCAATCGGCGAGAACTCCATCGTCTTCTTTTCTTGTTCTTCCACTTTCGGCATCGGTGTTGACTCTGTTGTTTCCCTCTCCAACTCGTCAACGCTCTGGTCTGGTGTCCCAAGATCAATTTCTGTAGCAGGTACCGTTCGTCCTTCTTCAGCGCTTACTTTCGTTTTGTTCTCTTTTGCGCTTCTTGTGTTGACCATACTCACCAAAAAGTAATGAGAAAGAACTTGGTACTGCAGTACGGTTTCCTTGATACTGCAGTTCTTTCAAGTTCTTCAGCTCCGCGCACCTCCTGCTGATCCAAGTTGTACGTTCCTGAGGAGGGATCTGTTTGTATTTCCCTATATCGGTGCCTCATCTTCTCTTCAGCCAGTATCATGCATAGAGTATCTTGATCATCATTGCTTTTCTCTGAGGCTTCATCCCATTCTTCACACTCCCCGGACAAATTTTCTTCTTCAGCATCTTCCTCTGCACTGTCCCTCTCCCCGGACTCTTGACTCAGTCCCAGGTGTTCAGCCTCCTCTTTGAATGCCACCTTCTTCTTCCTGACCATAGTCCTCTCATGTGTGTCCTCAGGGATCCTCTCAATCAATGACTGCACAACTTCTTTCCCATCAGGTTTCCTTTCTTTCGAGGCGTCCTCGCCAACATCCGCCCCATTTCTTCTCAATATCGTCACCTCTGGTTCTTCTTCACGCTTATTGTGTACTACAAGTTTATCGTCTGCCAGTTTCTCGAGTAATCTCATCAAGTCTTCATTTTAATCTGCTTTTCCCGTTTCTACCTGGTTGAGATCATAGCCTTTTACCTTGAGCTTCTCCTTCACAATTTTTGACTTGAGCATTATCCCCATTGGCATCCCTCGGGTTTTTTCAAGATTGTTTTCTCTGGACTTTCCTTTGGTAGTTCGGGGTGATCGTCTATGGGTTTGCCAGACTTGTCGAGCCATCTCGTGAGTGGAAGACTATCATACGTTTCCTTATCCATGAAGGAGAAGCCATCTTTGATTTCTGGCCTATCCGCCTTCCTCTGTTCCTGTCTCTCGTAGAACTCCGTTTTCTTACTCAATCTGTCGGCATTTTGATGTTTGTCTCTCGACCTACGCTCAATTCTCATGTTGTAACCATCCAGGCGAATTATCCAACTCCCTATGTAGCTTTAATCCATTGAGTACGTTTTCAACCAGCTGAGTGCCCTGTTGTCGACTCGTAACCTAAACCGCTCGCTGCCTAGGTATGTCCTGTATTTCTCGACAAAGAAAACCACCTTCATCTCCGTATCACTCAAGACTTTACTCCCGTTGCTACTGGTCTCAAGACTGTCTTCGCATTCCACTCCTGCTCTTGATGGAGAATGCCAGAAATTGCTACTACCGATGCATCCGTATCCAGCACGTACATTCCCTTTTCCGTTGGCATCCCTAGCACCGGTGCTTCGCACAACTCCTTCTTTATTCTCAGGAATGATTCTTCCGCCGCGTTTTTCCACGTGAACTTCTTGCCTTTGTGCCTCATTAGTTGTTGCATCGGGTACACCTTGTCCGCGTAACCCTTGATCAACTTCCTGTGGTAGTTCGCAAAACCCAGAAAGCTCATCAATTGATATTCCGTTTTTGGCGATTTTCACGTCAGAACCGCTTCTACTGCATCTGGGTCTGGTCTAATGCCATGTCTATACACCATCCTCCCCAGGCATTTTATCGAGTCCTTGAGTATTTCGCACTTCGATGGTTTGCATTTTAGTCCCGATCTCTTCATGCAGGCGAACACATTGTCCAGTCGTTCGATATGATCCTCTAGTGTCGGCGTCGCAATTACCACGTCATCCACGTAGCACATTACCAGGTTGCCGTATTTCTTTGTCACACCAATCAATGCGTGTGCCATCAATCGTTGAAATGTGGCCATGGCGTTGCAAAGACCAACAGACATCCTTTTCCATTGAAACAGCTCCAGCTCGCAGGCAACCCCTGTCTTGTCCCTGTCCTGCTTCCTCAGTGGTACCTGCGAAAAAGCTGATCCTAAATCAAGAGTCGTAAAACAATTTTGCGTCCCCCAACTTCGAGAGGCTCTCATCTGTTCTAGGTATGGGATAGGCATCCTTCACCGTGAAGGAGTTCAGATACAGAAAGTCGCAGCAAAACTTTAATTGGTCGCCCTTCTTTTTAGCCATCACTAATCCACGCGCCCACGGTGATTTGGATGGTGCTATCATATCATACTCTAGTAAGGTCTCTATTTCTTTTCTACATGCATCCGATTTGTGTGGGGTCATACGCCTCGCCCCCTCCCTATGCGGCACCGCCGTCTCTTCAAGCTCTATATCATGTTCAACAAAATTACAACATCCAATATCTGCTTTATGTCTCGAAAAAACATCCTCATTCCTCTCTAGTACATCCTTGATGGCGTCGAGCTGTTCATCCGTTACCTTGCCCCTCAAGTGCTCTATTTCAGGTAAAACTGGTTTATCCATTTCCATTTCCTCTAGTGTGGGTCTTTCTGGGAAATTGGAACAGCTCGAAAGTCCATCGTCTGTCTCTGACTTCAGTGACTTCACAAAACCTGATGAATCTTTTAATTTCTTCAATCGTCTCAAGATACAAATCTTGCCCCTGTGATTGGGACATTCAAGTACTTCGTTCTCTTTTACATTTTCAGTGTTTTCATATCGAGTTTTCACAGGTAAAGCATATCCGAGCTTCATCCCCCTCTGGATTGTGATGAGTATGTCAAGAGTATTCAACAAGACACCGACGCAGAGGCCGCTCTTGGTTATCGAGAAGGATCTTCTTAAAACAGCAGCACTTTGACTGTTTGGATTTGGGACTATGCATACTTGCTTGTTATCACTTAGTTTCGTATAATTTTTCATCCGTAAGCTCACAATTGCCGCTTCTTTTGCTTTCAGCCTTACCCTCCTACTTAAGAATACCGGCGCTTTATTCTCATTTGCCATTATCAGATTTACCGGTTTAATTACGTACTTCCTATCCGGGCTCCGTATCCTGAACATGGCATTGTTCAGATCAATCGTTACGTCGAACTTCCTGATGAAGTCTCTGTCTAAAATGAATTGGTCAGACTCATCTAGGTTCTCCGCCCCAAGAAAGCTCATCCACAGACTGCATTCCCCTAGATTTAGGGCTATTATTGGTGTTCTGCCTAGTACCCGCAGCGCCCCTTTGTTTGCAGCTGACAGCCGTATTCTTGATTCTATCAAATCTTCTTTGTCGAAACCCAATCGCTCCCAAGTTTCGATTGGTATAACACTCAAGACGGCTCCCGTATCAAGTAACCCGCGTAACTGAGTCTACTTGTCACTTATGTCAAGCACGTGTGCTGATACGTCCGCCTCCGTCCCGATGAGCATTGCATCCTCTTCCAATATGGCGCAGTGTCCAATCAATCTCACTTTTAGTTCTTCCCTGCCCACGTAGATCTGCCCCGCTAAGTCTTCGTCACATGTTACCATAGTTTTCGTGTAGATGTTTATTCCATTTATGTTTAACATCACCTCATGCGGACCATAGGCTTCCGTGTACCTATTCTTGACGCGGACTGACTTGCTACCACCTCTTGTGAGTAGTGCCCTCAGGGCTCTAGAAGTTGTCTGCGGACTTATTGCACATAAGTGATCTGCGTACACATCGATGTGCATTATTGTCTGATCACTGGGTTCACTCAGGTTTCTCGTTACTTCGTGGCCGCCCACAGTGATTATTGACATTAATCTGGCTCCGATCTTTGTTATGCCGAATGGTTTTCCCGTCACCATTTTTAGAGTGTTGCAATTTCCATTCCTTGTCGCTGCCACTTCGGCTTCTGGTATCGGCATCGACCTGCTTAACGTCTCGTTCAACTTCTGCCTTTCGATCTCCTGCTTTAGTCGTTGCTCGATCTCTTTCGTCGCTAGATCTTGTTTCACTTTGTTGATGGCTTCCGCCGCTGCCTTTCCATAGTTTTTTGCTAGAGGATTCTTGTTCTCGGCTTCTATGGCATTCTTGACTTGCACTACAGCCTTCATCGTTTTTGTCGGTAGTTCAGCACTCGGTGCCTCCGTGTTTTTTGTGTCAAACTCGGCTTGCCTGTTCCTCGTGTTCTGTACCGCCGCCAGCGCCAGCTTGTGTTTAGGGTGACTCTGGTTCTTCATTGCTTCCCAAAATAAAGGACAGTCCATCCTAAAGTGGCCCTCTTGATTGCAGAAGAAGCATCTTGCACCTATCTTGATGATCAGGCCGCTGTAGAACTCATGTTCTTCCGCCTGGCTCATATCTTCCTCATCGGGCGCATATCCAAGACTCTTCATGCCTTGCTTGTATGTCGTGCAATCCGCCACATGATGATCCGCTGACCCGCATTTTGCGCATGACCTGCGTTTGTCCATATCATCTCTAGGCTTGTACCATGATGACCTCAGTGGTTGACTCCCCCCTTGCATTTTCCTCTTCTCTGGGTACGAGTACTTCTTTGGTTTCATCAACATGTACTCCCTTGATTTCTGCCTCATCCCTTACGGCGTTGGTGCATTGTCTTTCGATAGTGTATAATATGTTGCTAACATTGTTCTCAAGTCGTCCTTTTTAACCTTATCGATAAATTTCGAGGCGATGCTGAAGTTCCTTCTATTTGCTGATTCTTCGGGATCACTCCTTCTTCTCAGGCTCTCAAGATCATCCAGGAACCGATCGATTGATTCATCGTCCCTCTGTCTTCTCTTTTCGTATCTCATCATAGCCTGGTGACCCTTCATTCCTGATCCGAATCGGTTCAACAATATTTCGATGAATTTGTCTGCAGTATCACGTTCCTCTTCCTTCTTTGCAACTACACACTTTACCGCCCTGCCTTCTAAATTGCTGAGTATCGCTGTGCAGGCTTGTCTCTCGTCGTTCAAGTTGTCTTTTTCCAAATGTAGTCTAATGACTTCTACCCAAGTGTCGATGCATCTATCTGAGTCGTCCTTAAATTCTTTTGACTTCTTGAAGTTTTTCCTGGATTTGCATCCTCCTCTTTCACTCGAGTCCGTGTTCCTCGTAGCGAACGCTTCCAATGTCCTATTCATCATCTCCCAGGTGCTAGCCCACGTCATGGCATCAGGTCCCACATTGTTGCTTGTGGTGGAATCCCCCGGACCACTTGTCGTATTTGAGGCTCCACTCTTCATAATTGTCCTTGCCCCCCTGGACCTATGCTCGCTGCACCCCGGGGTAACGGTAACGGTGTTGACACCCGCTTGTTCCGTTGTAGTTCCACGAAATCGGCTCTGTTTCCCTGCGTTCGATCTGTTACCGGCTTGTCTTTTGAAGTAGAGTTTCTCAAGATGGCATCCAATTTGGCCTGTGTGGCACATTAACTCTCAGCCTGGTCTCTGCTCATTGTGTCCATTCTCGTCTCCAGGCTCCCTAATTTGATATTCACAGTGTCATACCGTTGCTTCTTTTCTTGCATGTCTTTTTTGATTTTCTTCTCTCTCTCCTTGTCTGTAGCCTCTACTTTGTCTGACATTTGTTGTAGCCTCTCTTCAGTTGCATTCGCCAGATTGCAGCAGTGATCCAGGCTCTCGTGCTTATTGTATCTGATTTCATTTTTTAGCAATTCTCGATCCTCTTCGTTGCACTTCAGTTGTTTATCGATTTGTTCCAGCTCCGCCATCAAGTCACTCAGCTCAAGTAAAGGTGTTTTCTCTTGGTTAGCTGTTGTCCCATCTTCTTTTGTTGCCCCGTGGCTAGCTTTTGCCACAAGATCGACATGATCATCGTCTTGATTGTCCTCTGTTGCTACTGCAGAAACCGTTCCAAATGTCTTGCCTTTCTCGGTCGTAGGTGGTATTTCATCCTTCTCTCTTGGTTTCATTCCTACTATCATTGCAAGCCTCTCTGTGAACGACGTTCTTTTTGCATGATAGTCATCCTTTATCGTTTCCGGCGTGTTGCTCGTTGTATCATCTACAATGTCAATCGGCGAGAACTCCATCGTCTTCTTTTCTTGTTCTTCCACTTTCGGCATCGGTGTTGACTCTGTTGTTTCCCTCTCCAACTCGTCAACGCTCTGGTCTGGTGTCCCAAGATCAATTTCTGTAGCAGGTACCGTTCGTCCTTCTTCAGCGCTTACTTTCGTTTTGTTCTCTTTTGCGCTTCTTGTGTTGACCATACTCACTGAAAAGTTCTTTCTCATTACTTTTTGGACCGACGGCATTGCTTTCCGTTGCGAATACTTATGATTATTCTTTGACTCTAGTACTCTCCTTTCTGATATCGGTACCCTGCTTCGCCTCATGATTCTTATTAATCTAAAATATTTTTCTGTCTACAATATTAATATTTACAAATTTCTATTCTAAGCATAAAAATTTCAAAAGTATTCCTAATTTTCTTAAGTAAAGAAAACAAATTTCAGTTTGTGATTTTATTAGAGCCAATTTTTCTTGATTTTAATCGTTCTGACCGATCCTTTGAACTCTTCACTTAAGTATTTGGATATTTCACACTGTCCCAATGCCTGCCACTCCAGTGTTGGGCTACCTCGCACTGTCCCAAGACCCTTTTCGCTCAGATGTCGGAACACTTCGCACGTCCCCAGACCTCTTGGTACCGTCCCAAGACTTTTCAGTAGTGTCCCAAGACTTCGTGGTACTGTCCCAAGACTTTTCGGCACTGTCCCAAGACTTTTCTGTACTGTCCCAAGACTTTTCGGCACTGTCCCAAGAGTTTTATGTACTAACCAAGACTTCTTGGTGCTGTCCCAAGACATTTTCACTCTGTCCCAAGACTTCCTGGTACTGTCCCAAGACTTTTCCGCTCTGTCCCAAGACTTCCTGGTACTGTCCCAAGACTTTTCCACTCTGTCCCAAGCTTTCTTAGTACTGTCCCAAGACTTTTCCGCTCTGTCCCAAGATTTTCTGATACTGTCCCAAGACTTTTCCGCTCTGTCCCAAGACTTCCTAGTACTGTCCCAAGACTTTTCCGCTCTGTCTCAAGACTTCCCTTAACTGTCCCAAGACTTTTCCGCTCTGTCCCAAGACTTTCTGGTACTGTCCCAAGACTTTCTGGTACTGTCCCAAGACTTTTCCGCTCTGTCCCAAAACTTTCTGGTACTGTCCCAAGACTTCCTGGAACTGTCCCAAGACTGTTCGGCGCTGTCCCAAGACTTTCTGGTACTGTTCCAGGACTTTTCCGCTCTGTCCCAAGACTTTCTGGTACTGTCCCAAGACTGTTCGGCACTGTCCTCAGACTTATCGGTACCGTCCCAAGACTTCTTCGTACTATCCCAAGTTTTCTTGGTGCTGTCCCGAGACTTTTTAACTCTGTCCCAAAACTTCCTGGTACTGTCCCAAGACTTTTCCGCTCTGTCCCAAGACTTTCTGGTACTGTCCCAAGACTTTTCCGATCTGACCCAAGACTTCCTAGTCATGTCCCAAGACTTTTCCGCTCTGTCCCAAGACTTTCTGGTACTGTCCCAAGACTTTTCCGTTCTGTCCCAAGACTTCCTAGTACTGTCCCAAGACTTTTCCGCTCTGTCCCAAGACTTCCCGGTACTGTCCCAAGACTTCTTCGTACTGTCCCAAGACTTCTTGGTGCTGTCCCGAGACTTTTTCACTCTGTGCCAAGACTTCCTGGTACTGTCCCAAGACTTTTCCGATCTGTCCCAAGACTTCCTAGTACTGTCCCAAGACTTTTCCGCTCTGTCCCAAGACTTTCTGGTACTGTCCCAAGACTTTTCCGCTCTGTCCCAAGACTTTCTGGTACTGTCCCAAGACTTTTCTGCTCTGTCCCAAGAATTCCTGGAACTGTCCCAAGACTGTTCGGCACTGTCCCAAGACTTTTCTGCTCTAACCCAAGACTTCCTGGAACTGTCCCAAGACTGTTCGCACTGTCCCAAGACTTCTTGGTGCTGTCCCGAGACTTTTTCACTCTGTCCCAAGCCTTCCTGGTACTGTCCCAAGACTTTTCCGCTCTGTCCCAAGACTTCCTAGTACTGTCCCAAGACCTTTCCGCTCTGTCCCAAGACTTTCTGGTACTGTCCCAAGTTTTTTCCGATCTGACCCAAGACTTCCTAGTCATGTCCCAAGACTTTTCCGCTCTGTCCCAAGACTTCCCAGTACTGTCCCAGGACTCCTTCGTACTGTCCCAAGACTTCTTGGTGCTGTCCCGAGACTTTTTCACTCTGTCCCAAGACTTCCTGGTACTGTCCCAAGACTTTTCCGCTCTGTCCCAAGACTTCCTATTACTGTCCCAAGACTTTTCCGCTCTGTCCCAAGACTTTCTGGTACTGTCCCAAGACTTTTCCGCTCTGTCCCAAGACTTTCTGGTACTGTCCCAAGACTTTTCCGTTCTGTCCCAAGACTTCCTAGTACTGTCCCAAGACCTTTCCGCTCTGTCCCAAGACTTTCTGGTACTGTCCCAAGTTTTTTCCGATCTGACCCAAGACTTCCTAGTCATGTCCCGAGACTTTTTCACTCTGTCCCAAGACTTCCTGGTACTGTCCCAAGACTTTTCCGCTCTGTCCCAAGACTTCCTCTTACTGTCCCAAGACTTTTCCGCTCTGTCCCAAGACTTTCTGGTACTGTCCCAAGACTTTTCCGCTCTGTCCCAAGACTTTCTGGTACTGTCCCAAGACTTTTCTGCTCTGTCCCAAGAATTCCTGGAACTGTCCCAAGACTGTTCGGCACTGTCCCAAGACTTCCCGGTACTGTCCCAAGACTTTTCTGCTCTAACCCAAGACTTCCTGGAACTGTCCCAAGACTGTCCGCTCTGTCCCAAGACTTTCTGGTACTGTCCCAAGACTTTTCCGTTCTGTCCCAAGACTTCCTAGTACTGTCCCAAGACTTTTCCGCTCTGTCCCAAGACTTCCCGGTACTGTCCCAAGACTTCTTCGTACTGTCCCAAGACTTCTTGGTGCTGTCCCGAGACTTTTTCACTCTGTCCCAAGACTTCCTGGTACTGTCCCAAGACTTTTCCGCTCTGTCCCAAGACTTCCTAGTACTGTCCCAAGACTTTTCCGCTCTGTCCCAAGACTTTCTGGTACTGTCCCAAGACTTTTCCGCTCTGTCCCAAGACTTTCTGGTACTGTCCCAAGACTTTTCTGCTCTGTCCCAAGAATTCCTGGAACTGTCCCAAGACTGTTCGGCACTGTCCCAAGACTTCCCGGTACTGTCCCAAGACTTTTCTGCTCTAACCCAAGACTTCCTGGAACTGTCCCAAGACTGTTCGCACTGTCCCAACACTTCTTGGTGCTGTCCCGAGACTTTTCCGCTCTGTCCCATGACTTTCTAGTAATGTCCCAAGACTTTTCCGCTCTGTCCCAAGACTTCCTGGTACTGTCCCAAGACTTTTCCACTCTGTCCCAAGCTTTCCTAGTACTGTCCCAAGATTTTTCCGCTCTGTCCCAACATTTTCTGATACTGTCCCAAGACTTTTCCGATCTGACCCAAGACTTCCTAGTCATGTCCCAAGACTTTTCCGCTCTGTCCCAAGACTTCCCGGTACTGTCCCAAGACTTCTTCGTACTGTCCCAAGACTTCTTGGTGCTGTCCCGAGACTTTTTCACTCTGTCCCAAGACTTCCTGGTACTGTCCCAAGACTTTTCCGCTCTGTCCCAAGACTTCCTAGTACTGTCCCAAGACTTTTCCGCTCTGTCCCAAGACTTCCCGGTACTGTCCCAAGACTTCTTCGTACTGTCTCAAGACTTCTTGGTGCTGTCCCGAGACTTTTTCACTCTGTCCCAAGACTTCCTGGTACTGTCCCAAGACTTTTCCGCTCTGTCCCAAGACTTCCTAGTACTGTCCCAAGACTTTTCCGCTCTGTCCCAAGACTTTCTGGTACTGTCCCAAGACTTTTCCGCTCGGTCCCAAGACTTTCTGGTACTGTCCCAAGACTTTTCCGTTCTGTCCCAAGACTTCCTAGTACTGTCCCAAGACTTTTCCGCTCTGTCCCAAGACTTCCCGGTACTGTCCCAAGACTTCTTCGTACTGTCCCAAGACTTCTTGGTGCTGTCCCGAGACTTTTTCACTCTGTCCCAAGACTTCCTGGTACTGTCCCAAGACTTTTCCGCTCTGTCCCAAAACTTCCTAGTACTGTCCCAAGACTTTTCCGCTCTGTCCCAAGACTTTCTGGTACTGTCCCAAGACTTTTCCGCTCTGTCCCAAGACTTTCTGGTACTGTCCCAAGACTTTTCTGCTCTGTCCCAAGAATTCCTGGAACTGTCCCAAGACTGTTCGGCACTGTCCCAAGACTTCCCGGTACTGTCCCAAGACTTTTCTGCTCTAACCCAAGACTTCCTGGAACTGTCCCAAGACTGTTCGCACTGTCCCAAGACTTCTTGGTGCTTCCCCGAGACTTTTCCGCTCTGTCCCAAGACTTTCTGGTACTGTCCCAAGACTGTTCGGCACTGTCCTCAGACTTATCGGTACCGTCCCAAGACTTCTTCGTACTATCCCAAGTTTTCTTGGTGCTGTCCCGAGACTTTTTCACTCTGTCCCAAAACTTCATGGTACTGTCCCAAGACTTTTCCGCTCTGTCCCAAGACTTTCTGGTACTGTCCCAAGACTTTTCCGATCTGACCCAAGACTTCCTAGTCATGTCCCAAGACTTTTCCGCTCTGTCCCGAGACTTCCCGGTACCCCCCAAGACTTTTCCGCTCTGTCCCAAGACTTTCTGATACTGTACCAAGACTTTCTGGTACTGTTCCAAGACTTTTCCGCTCTGTCCCAAGACTTTCTGGTACTCCCCAAGACTTTTTTGCTCTGTCCCATGACTTTCTAGTTATGTCCCAAGACTTTTCCGCTCTGTCCCAAGACTTCCTGGTACTGTCCCAAGACTTTTCCACTCTGTCCCAAGCTTTCCTAGTACTGTCCCAAGATTTTTCCGCTCTGTCCCAACATTTTCTGATACTGTCCCAAGACTTTTCCGATCTGACCCAATACTTCCTAGTCATGTCCCAAGACTTTTCCGCTCTGTCCCAAGACTTCCCGGTACTGTCCCAAGACTTCTTCGTACTGTCCCAAGACTTCTTGGTGCTGTCCCGAGACTTTTTCACTCTGTCCCAAGACTTCCTGGTACTGTCCCAAGATTTTTCCGCTCTGTCCCAAGACTTCCTAGTACTGTCCCAAGACTTTTCCGCTCTGTCCCAAGACTTCCCGGTACTGTCCCAAGACTTCTTCGTACTGTCCCAAGACTTCTTGGTGCTGTCCCGAGACTTTTTCACTCTGTCCCAAGACTTCCTAGTACTGTCCCAAGACTTTTCCGCTCTGTCTCAAGACTTCCCTTAACTGTCCCAAGACTTTTCCGCTCTGTCCCAAGACTTTCTGGTACTGTCCCAAGACTTTCTGGTACTGTCCCAAGACTTTTCCGCTCTGTCCCAAAACTTTCTGGTACTGTCCCAAGACTTCCTGGAACTGTCCCAAGACTGTTCGGCGCTGTCCCAAGACTTTCTGGTACTGTTCCAGGACTTTTCCGCTCTGTCCCAAGACTTTCTGGTACTGTCCCAAGACTGTTCGGCACTGTCCTCAGACTTATCGGTACCGTCCCAAGACTTCTTCGTACTATCCCAAGTTTTCTTGGTGCTGTCCCGAGACTTTTTCACTCTGTCCCAAAACTTCCTGGTACTGTCCCAAGACTTTTCCGCTCTGTCCCAAGGATTTCTGGTACTGTCCCAAGACTTTTCCGATCTGACCCAAGACTTCCTAGTCATGTCCCAAGACTTTTCCGCTCTGTCCCGAGACTTCCCGGTACCCCCCAAGACTTTTCCGCTCTGTCCCAAGACTTTCTGGTACTGTACCAAGACTTTCTGGTACTGTTCCAAGACTTTTCCGCTCTGTCCCAAGACTTTCTGGTACTGTCCCAAGACTTTTTTGCTCTGTCCCATGACTTTCTAGTAATGTCCCAAGAATTTTCCGCTCTGTCCCAAGACTTCCTGGTACTGTCCCAAGACTTTTCCACTCTGTCCCAAGCTTTCCTAGTACTGTCCCAAGATTTTTCCGCTCTGTCCCAACATTTTCTGATACTGTCCCAAGACTTTTCCGATCTGACCCAAGACTTCCTGGTCATGTCCCAAGACTTTTCCGCTCTGTCCCAAGACTTCCCGGTACTGTCCCAAGACTTCTTCGTACTGTCCCAAGACTTCTTGTTGCTGTCCCGAGACTTTTTCACTCTGTCCCAAGACTTCCTGGTACTGTCCCAAGACTTTTCCGCTCTGTCCCAAGACTTCCTAGTACTGTCCCAAGACTTTTCCGCTCTGTCCCAAGACTTCCCGGTACTGTCCCAAGACTTCTTCGTACTGTCCCAAGACTTCTTGGTGCTGTCCCGAGACTTTTTCACTCTGTCCCAAGACTTCCTGGTACTGTCCCAAGACTTTTCCGCTCTGTCCCAAAACTTCCTAGTACTGTCCCAAGACTTTTCCGCTCTGTCCCCAGACTTTCTGGTACTGTCCCAAGACTTTTCCGCTCTGTCCTAAGACTTTCTGGTACTGTCCCAAGACTTTTCCGCTCTGTCCCAAGACTTCCTAGTACTGTCCCAAGACTTTTCCGCTCTGTCCCAAGACTTCCCGGTACTGTCCCAAGACTTCTTCGTACTGTCCCAAGACTTCTTGGTGCTGTCCCGAGACTTTTTCACTCTGTCCCAAGACTTCCTGGTACTGTCCCATGACTTTTCCGCTCTGTCCCAAGACTTCCTAGTACTGTCCCAAGACTTTTCCGCTCTGTCCCAAGACTTTCTGGTACTGTCCCAAGACTTTAAGACTTTTCCGCTCTGTCCCAAGACTTTCTGGTACTGTCCCAAGACTTTTCCGCTCTGTCCCCAGACTTTCTGGTACTGTCCCAAGACTTTTCCGCTCTGTCCTAAGACTTTCTGGTACTGTCCCAAGACTTTTCCGCTCTGTCCCAAGACTTCCTAGTACTGTCCCAAGACTTTTCCGCTCTGTCCCAAGACTTCCCGGTACTGTCCCAAGACTTCTTCGTACTGTCCCAAGACTTCTTGGTGCTGTCCCGAGACTTTTTCACTCTGTCCCAAGACTTCCTGGTACTGTCCCAAGACTTTTCCGCTCTGTCCCAAGACTTCCTAGTACTGTCCCAAGACTTTTCCGCTCTGTCCCAAGACTTTCTGGTACTGTCCCAAGACTTTTCCGCTCTGTCCCAAGACTTTCTGGTACTGTCCCAAGACTTTTCTGCTCTGTCCCAAGAATTCCTGGAACTGTCCCAAGACTGTTCGGCATTGTCCCAAGACTTCCCGGTACTGTCCCAAGACTTTTCTGCTCTAACCCAAGACTTCCTGGAACTGTCCCAAGACTGTTCGCACTGTCCCAAGACTTCTTGGTGCTGTCTCGAGACTTTTTCACTCTGTCCCAAGCCTTCCTGGTACTGTCCCAAGACTTTTCCGCTCTGTCCCAAGACTTCCTAGTACTGTCCCAAGACCTTTCCGCTCTGTCCCAAGACTTTCTGGTACTGTCCCAAGTTTTTTCCGATCTGACCCAAGACTTCCTAGTCATGTCCCAAGACTTTTCCGCTCTGTCCCAAGACTTCCCAGTACTGTCCCAGGACTCCTTCGTACTGTCCCAAGGCTTCTTGGTGCTGTCCCTAGACTTTTTCACTCTGTCCCAAGAGTTCCTGGTACTGTCCCAAGACTTTTCCGCTCTGTCCCAAGACTTTCTGGTACTGTCCCAAGACTTTTCTGCTCTGTCCCAAGAATTCCTGGAACTGTCCCAAGACTGTTCGGCACTGTCCCAAGACTTTCTGGTACTGTCCCAAGACTTTTCTGCTCTGTACCAAGACTTTCTGGTGCTGTCCCAAGACTTTTCCGCTTTGTCCCAAGACTTCCCGGTACTGTCCCAAGACTTTTCTGCTCTAACCCAAGACTTCCTGGAACTGTCCCAAGACTGTTCGCACTGTCCCAAGACTTCTTGGTGCTGTCCCGAGACTTTTCCGCTCTGTCCCAAGACTTTCTGGTACTGTCCCAAGACTTTTCTGCTCTGTCCCAAGAATTCCTGGAACTGTCCCAAGACTGTTCGGCATTGTCCCAAGACTTCCCGGTACTGTCCCAAGACTTTTCTGCTCTAACCCAAGACTTCCTGGAACTGTCCCAAGACTGTTCGCACTGTCCCAAGACTTCTTGGTGCTGTCTCGAGACTTTTTCACTCTGTCCCAAGCCTTCCTGGTACTGTCCCAAGACTTTTCCGCTCTGTCCCAAGACTTCCTAGTACTGTCCCAAGACCTTTCCGCTCTGTCCCAAGACCTTCTGGTACTGTCCCAAGTTTTTTCCGATCTGACCCAAGACTTCCTAGTCATGTCCCAAGACTTTTCCGCTCTGTCCCAAGACTTCCCAGTACTGTCCCAGGACTCCTTCGTACTGTCCCAAGGCTTCTTGGTGCTGTCCCGAGACTTTTTCACTCTGTCCCAAGAGTTCCTGGTACTGTCCCAAGACTTTTCCGCTCTGTCCCAAGACTTTCTGGTACTGTCCCAAGACTTTTCTGCTCTGTCCCAAGAATTCCTGGAACTGTCCCAAGACTGTTCGGCACTGTCCCAAGACTTTCTGGTACTGTCCCAAGACTTTTCTGCTCTCTACCAAGACTTTCTGGTGCTGTCCCAAGACTTTTCCGCTTTGTCCCAAGACTTCCCGGTACTGTCCCAAGACTTTTCTGCTCTAACCCAAGACTTCCTGGAACTGTCCCAAGACTGTTCGCACTGTCCCAAGACTTCTTGGTGCTGTCCCGAGACTTTTTCACTCTGTCCCAAGCCTTCCTGGTACTGTCCCAAGACTTTTCCGCTCTGTCCCAAGACTTCCTAGTACTGTCCCAAGACCTTTCCGCTCTGTCCCAAGACTTTCTGGTACTGTCCCAAGTTTTTTCCGATCTGACCCAAGACTTCCTAGTCATGTCCCAAGACTTTTCCGCTCTGTCCCAAGACTTCCCGGTACTGTCCCAAGACTCCTTCGTACTGTCCCAAGGCTTCTTGGTGCTGTCCCGAGACTTTTTCACTCTGTCCCAAGAGTTCCTGGTACTGTCCCAAGACTTTTCCGCTCTGTCCCAAGACTTCCTAGTACTGTCCCAAGACTTTTCCGCTCTGTCCCAAGACTTTCTGGTACTGTCCCAAGACTTTTCCGATCTGACCCAAGACTTCCTATTCATGTCCCAAGACTTTTCCGCTCTGTCCCAAGACTTCCCGGTACTGTCCCAAGACTCCTTCGTACTGTCCCAAGGCTTCTTGGTGCTGTCCCGAGACTTTTTCACTCTGTCCCAAGACTTTCTGGTACTGTCCCAAGACTTTTCCGATCTGACCCAAGACTTCCTATTCATGTCCCAAGACTTTTCCGCTCTGTCCCAAGACTTCTTGGTGCTGTCCCAAGACTTTTTCACTCTGTCCCAAGACTTTTCTGTACTGTCCCAAGACTTTTCGGCACTGTCCCATGACTTTTATGTATTGTGCCAAGATTTCTTGGTGCTGTCCCGAGACTTTTTCACTCTGTCCCAAGACTTCCTGGTACTGTCCCAAGACTTTTCCGCTCTGTCCCAAGACTTCCTGGTACTGTCCAAGACTTTTCCACTCTGCCCCAAGCTTTCCTAGTACTGTCCCAAGACTTTTCCGCTCTGTCCCAAGATTTTCTGGTACTGTCCCAAGACTTTTCCGCTCTGTCCCAAGACTTCATAGTACTGTCCCAAGACTTTTCCGCTCTATCGTAAGACTTCCCGGTACTGTCCCAAGACTTTTCCGCTCTGTCCTAAGATTTTCTGGTACTATCCCAAGACTTTCTGGTACTGTCCCAAGACTTTTCCGCTCTGTCCCAAGACTTTCTGGTACTGTCCCAAGACTTTTCTGCTCTGTCCCAAGACTTCCTGGAACTGTCCCAAGACTGTTCGGCACTGTCCCAAGACTTTCTGGTACTGTCCCAGGACTTTTCCGCTCTGTCCCAAGACTGTTCAGCACTGTCCTCGGACTTCTCGGTACCGTCCCAAGAGTTCTTCGTACTGTCCCAAGACTTTTCCGCTCTGTCCCAAGACTTCCTAGTACTGTCCCAAGACTTTTCCGCTCTGTCGTAAGACTTCCCGGTACTGTCCCAAGACTTTTCCGCTCTGTCCCAAGACTTTCTGGTACTGTCCCAAGACTTTCTGGTACTGTCCCAAGACTTTTCCGCTCTGTCCCAAGACTTTCTGGTACTGTCCCAAGACTTTTTCACTCTGTCCCAAGCCTTCCTGGTACTGTCCCAAGACTTTTCCGCTCTATCCCAAGACTTCCTAGTACTGTCCCAAGACTTTTCCGCTCTGTCCCAAGACTTTTTGGCACTGTCCCAAGACTTTTCCGATCTGTCCCATGACTTCCTAGTCATGTTCCAAGACTTGTCCGCTCTGTCCCAAGACTTCCCGGGACTGTCCCAAGACTTTTCCGCTCTGTCCCAAGATTTTTTTTTGGTACTGTCCCAGGACTTTCTGGTGCTGTCCCAAGACTTTTCCGCTCTGTCCCAAGACTTTCTGGTACGGTCCCAAGACTTTTCTGCTCTAACCCAAGACTTCCTGGAATTGTCCAAAGACTGTTCGCACTGTCCCAAGATTTCCTGGTAGTTGCCCAAGACTTTTCCGCTCTGTCCCAAGACTGTTCGGCACTGTCCTCGAACTTCTCGGTACCGTCCCAAGAAATCTCCGTACTATCCCAAGACTTTCTGGTACTGTCCCAAGACTTTTCCGCTCTGTCCCAAGACTTCCTAGTACTGTCCCAAGACTTGTCCGCTCTGTCTCACGACTTCCCGGTACTGTCCCAAGACTTTTCCGCTCTGTCCCAAGACTTCCTGGAACTGTCCCAAGACTGTTCGGCACTGTCCCATGACTTTCTAGTACTGTCCCAAGACTTTTCCGCTCTGTCCCAAGACTTTCTGGTACTGTCCCAAGACTTTTCTGCTCTAACCCAAGACTTCCTGGAACTGTCCCAAGACTGTTCTTACTGTCCCAAGACTTCCTGGTACTGCTCCAAGACTTTTCCGCTCTGTCCCAAGACTTTGTGGTACTGTCCCAAGACTGTTCGGCACTGTCCCAAGACTGTTCGGCACCGTCCCAAGACTTCGTGGTACTGTCCCAAGACTTTTTGGCACTGTCCCAAGACTTTTCTGTACTGTCCCAAGACTTTTCGGCACTGTCCCAAGAGTTTTATGTACTGTCCCAAGACTTCTTGGTGCTGTCCCAAGACTTTTTCACTCTGTCCCAAGACTTTTCTGTACTGTCCCAAGACTTTTCGGCACTGTCCCATGACTTTTATGTATTGTCCCAAGATTTCTTGGTGATGTTCCGAGACTTTTTCACTCTCTGTGCCAAGACTTCCTGGTACTGTCCCGAGACTTTTCCGCTCTGTCCCAAGACTTCCTGGTACTGTCCAAGACTTTTCCACTCTGTCCCAAGCTTTCCTAGTACTGTCCCAAGACTTTTCCGCTCTGTCCCAAGATTTTCTGGTACTGTCCCAAGACTTTTCCGCTCTGTCCCAAGACTTCCTAGTACTGTCCCAAGACTTTTCCGCTCTCGTAAGACTTCCCGGTACTGTCCCAAGACTTTTCCGCTCTGTCCTAAGATTTTCTGGTCCCAAGATTTTCTGGTACTGTCCCAAGACTTTTCCGCTCTGTCCCAAGACTTTCTGGTACTGTCCCAAGACTTTTCTGCTCTGTCCCAAGACTTCCTGGAACTGTCCCAAGACTGTTCGGCACTGTCCCAAGACTTTCTGGTACTGTCCCAGGACTTTTCCGCTCTGTCCCAAGACTGTTCGGCACTGTCCTCAGACTTCTCGGTACCGTCCCAAGACTTCTTCGTACTGTCCCAAGACTTTTCCGCCTCTGTCCCAAGACTTCCTAGTACTGTCCCAAGACTTTTCCGCTCTGTCGTAAGACTTCCCGGTACTGTCCCGAGACTTTTCCGCTCTGTCCCAAGACTTTCTGGTACTGTCCCAAGACTTTCTGGTACTGTCCCAAGACTTTTCCGCTCTGTCCCAAGACTTTCTGGTACTGTCCCAAGACTTTTTCGCTCTGTCCCAAGACTTTTTGGTACTGTCCCAAGACTTTTCCGATCTGTCCCAAGACTTCCTAGTCATGTCCCAAGACTTTTTCACTCTGTCCCAAGCCTTCCTGGTACTGTCCCAAGACTTTTCCGCTCTGTCCCAAGACTTCCTAGTACTGTCCCAAGACTTTTCCGCTCTGTCCCAAGACTTTTTGGTACTGTCCCAAGACTTTTCCGATCTGTCCCAAGACTTCCTAGTCATGTCCCAAGACTTGTCCGCTCTGTCCCAAGACTTCCCGGTACTGTCCCAAGACTTTTCCGCTCTGTCCCAAGATTTTTTTTGGTACTGTCCCAAGACTTTCTGGTGCTGTCCCAAGACTTTTCCGCTCTGTCCCAAGACTTTCTGGTATTGTCCCAAGACTTTTCTGCTCTAACCCAAGACTTCCTGGAACTGTCCAAAGACTGTTCGCACTGTCCCAAGATTTCCTGGTAGTTGCCCAAGACTTTTCCGCTCTGTCCCAAGACTGTTCGGCACTGTCCTCGAACTTCTCGGTACCGTCCCAAGAAATCTCCGTACTATCCCAAGACTTTCTGGTACTGTCCCAAGACTTTTCCGCTCTGTCCCAAGACTTCCTAGTACTGTCCCAAGACTTGTCCGCTCTGTCTCACGACTTCCCGGTACTGTCCCAAGACTTTTCCGCTCTGTCCCAAGACTTCCTGGAACTGTCCCAAGACTGTTCGGCACTGTCCCATGACTTTCTAGTACTGTCCCAAGACTTTTCCGCTCTGTCCCAAGACTTTCTGGTACTGTCCCAAGACTTTTCTGCTCTAACCCAAGACTTCCTGGAACTGTCCCAAGACTGTTCTTACTGTCCCAAGACTTCCTGGTACTGCTCCAAGACTTTTCCGCTCTGTCCCAAGACTTTGTGGTACTGTCCCAAGACTGTTCGGCACTGTCCCAAGACTGTTCGGCACCGTCCCAAGACTTCGTGGTACTGTCCCAAGACTTTTTGGCACTGTCCCAAGACTTTTCTGTACTGTCCCAAGACTTTTCGGCACTGTCCCAAGAGTTTTATGTACTGTCCCAAGACTTCTTGGTGCTGTCCCAAGACTTTTTCACTCTGTCCCAAGACTTTTCTGTACTGTCCCAAGACTTTTCGGCACTGTCCCATGACTTTTATGTATTGTCCCAAGATTTCTTGGTGATGTCCCGAGACTTTTTCACTCTCTGTGCCAAGACTTCCTGGTACTGTCCCGAGACTTTTCCGCTCTGTCCCAAGACTTCCTGGTACTGTCCAAGACTTTTCCACTCTGTCCCAAGCTTTCCTAGTACTGTCCCAAGACTTTTCCGCTCTGTCCCAAGATTTTCTGGTACTGTCCCAAGACTTTTCCGCTCTTTCCCAAGACTTCCTAGTACTGTCCCAAGACTTTTCCGCTCTCGTAAGACTTCCCGGTACTGTCCCAAGACTTTTCCGCTCTGTCCTAAGATTTTCTGGTCCCAAGATTTTCTGGTACTGTCCCAAGACTTTTCCGCTCTGTCCCAAGACTTTCTGGTACTGTCCCAAGACTTTTCTGCTCTGTCCCAAGACTTCCTGGAACTGTCCCAAGACTGTTCGGCACTGTCCCAAGACTTTCTGGTACTGTCCCAGGACTTTTCCGCTCTGTCCCAAGACTGTTCGGCACTGTCCTCAGACTTCTCGGTACCGTCCCAAGACTTCTTCGTACTGTCCCAAGACTTTTCCGCCTCTGTCCCAAGACTTCCTAGTACTGTCCCAAGACTTTTCCGCTCTGTCGTAAGACTTCCCGGTACTGTCCCAAGACTTTTCCGATCTGTCCCAAGACTTTCTGGTACTGTCCCAAGACTTTCTGGTACTGTCCCAAGACTTTTCCGCTCTGTCCCAAGAATTTCTGGTACTGTCCCAAGACTTTTTCGCTCTGTCCCAAGACTTTTTGGTACTGTCCCAAGACTTTTCCGATCTATCCCAAGACTTCCCTAGTCATGTCCCAAGACTTTTTCACTCTGTCCCAAGCCTTCCTGGTACTGTCCCAAGACTTTTCCGCTCTGTCCCAAGACTTCCTAGTACTGTCCCAAGACTTTTCCGCTCTGTCCCAAGACTTTTTGGTACTGTCCCAAGACTTTTCCGATCTGTCCCAAGACTTCCTAGTCATGTCCCAAGACTTGTCCGCTCTGTCCCAAGACTTCCCGGTACTGTCCCAAGACTTTTCCGCTCTGTCCCAAGATTTTTTTTTGGTACTGTCCCAAGACTTTCTGGTGCTGTCCCAAGACTTTTCCGCTCTGTCCCAAGACTTTCTGGTATTGTCCCAAGACTTTTCTGCTCTAACCCAAGACTTCCTGGAACTGTCCAAAGACTGTTCGCACTGTCCCAAGACTTCCTGGTAGTTGCCCAAGACTTTTCCGCTCTGTCCCAAGACTGTTCGGCACTGTCCTCAGACTTCTCGGTACCGTCCCAAGAAATCTCCGTACTATCCCAAGACTTTCTGGTACTGTCCCAAGACTTTTCCGCTCTGTCCCAAGACTTCCTAGTACTGTCCCAAGACTTGTCCGCTCTGTCTCACGACTTCCCGGTACTGTCCCAAGACTTTTCCGCTCTGTCCCAAGACTTCCTGGAACTGTCCCAAGACTGTTCGGCACTGTCCCATGACTTTCTAGTACTGTCCCAAGACGTTTCCGCTCTGTCCCAAGACTTCCCGGTACTGTCCCAAGACTGTTCGGCACTGTCCCATGACTTTCTAGTACTGTACCAAGACTTTTCCGCTCTGTCCCAAGACTTCCCGGTACTGTCCCAAGACTTTTCCGCACTGTCCCAAGACTTTCTGGTACTGTCCCAAGACTTTCTAGTACTGTCCCAAGACTTTCTGGTACTGTCCCAAGACTGTTCGGCACTGTCCCAAGACTTTCTGGTACTGTCCCAAGACTTTTCCGCTCTGTCCCAAGTTTTTCTGGTACTGTCCAAAGACTGTTCGGCACTGATCTCAGACTTCTCTGTATTGTTCCAAGACTTCTTCGTACTGTCCCAGGACTTTGTCACTTCAGTGTGTCCCAACGTAACTGTATGACTTCTTTCTGATCAGTCCACAGTATTCATTGGATTTTGGCAGTGCTCCCATGGATTCCTTAGTGAGCCCAAGTTCTTTGTTCGAGAATCTCCTGATTTCGTCTATTTTCCTCATGGGTTCTAGCTTCTCGGGTTCTTTCATGTTCACCCTCATCGGCTTGCTCTGATGCATATCCAGCAGTGCTAGCAAGAGTAAGGGGCTTTCACCGTTTATTAATCTGATGCAAGTTGAAATTCAATTTGTTCGCTGGTGTGTTGTGATCACCTATTCGTTCAACTGACCGATAAAATTAGTACCGAAAACGTGAAAACACAAACGATAAAAAATTATAAAAACAGAAAGATGATCCCACCTAAAATCAGAGGTGACCAATGTCGCCCTTTCGTAGAAAAATGTCTGGTACCTGATTGTCACGCGTTTTCCTCCCCCTCTTAACGTTCTTAAGGGGTATTGTCCTTCCGGGTTTCAAAAACTGTCTATCTCCGTTCCCCCCACCCGATCCGACCCAAGACCTTCCTGTCCCACCAGGTTTGATCCAACTAAATCCTCTCCCTATAATTCACTCGTGTAAGATTATAATGTAACTAAAACGACGATATCGATTGATTAGTTACTATACCGCCAACCTCTAACCTAACCAGCCCCCCTTCTAACCTCCCCCCCCCCTTTTTTAGCCCCCCTCTTAAGCCGAAAATTACCGTAAGCGCTGGGTGCTAAACCTCTTGAGAGAAAACCGTAGAACCTGTTTCCAAGCTCTGCTCAAGTAAAAACGTTCCTCAAAACGGTGGGGTTCCGCGTATCCAAATTTATACTTATCTCCTATAATGTAATGTGGATTCTAACGATACCCGATTGACCAACCAGAACACCTCTGTGTGTCCCCCTCTGGTTGTTCTGATTCCGTGCTGGTTGTCTCCTTGGCTCGTCCAGCATCTCTCTCCAGCACCACTTTCCCACTTGGCTGGTCACCTGTTCCAGTGCAGTCTCCCAGTGGTTCGTAGATTCACCAAACAAAACACCTCTGTGTGCCTTCTCTGTTCGGTCCCGTCGGTGCTGGATGTCCCCTTGTCGTGTCCAGCACTTGTCGGGTTTCCCTTATTGTGAACCACTTTCCTGCTTGGCTGGTCACCTTTTCCAGTCAAGTCTCCTAGTGGTCCAGCTAAGTTGCAAGCTATCTGAAAACCCTTGACAACGCCCCACAATCGGGCACCTTTTTAAATTGCTGAAAGGATCGAAACGATCGGTCTTATGAAAACAGTATGGGTATACTATTTAATTAATATAAAGGTTTGATCCAACTAATCTGGTGTCAAAGTCACTGTCTTTTTATGTTTTATGGTTTTTGTTCCTTTTTCTATTCTTTTTTCGTTTTTCGGTTTTTTTGTTTCGCTTTTTGTCTTTTTGCTCGTTTTTTAGTCCCCCTAGTTACCTCCTCTTACTCGGTTAGCTAGGCCTCGTTCGAGGAGCGTAACAAGAAATTTTCTCGAGTTTTCTTAAAAAGCTATCACGGTACGACCGGAAGGTTTACATGTTCCCGCTGAACCGTACCACCGGTACTCTAGAATGGGCATGTAGCCCGGAGCTGTGTCAAATGGGTTCGACTACGTAGTGTCGTAAAAACACCCAGAAGCGCCATAAAAACACTATGTAACAGTCGCCTACTTAAGTCACATATGAGGTTACAGAATGATAGGCCCTATAACCATTGGTTCAAGAGTCAGGGACACTATCTCTTGTGTTTTTCTACCTCGTACGGTCGGAGCTAAACATGAGACTAAAACCCTCGTTACAGCTCAAAGGCCACTACCAAAAAACCCCCCACTCTAGAAAATAAGAACGTCCCCATACTTAGGTCTCAAAATACCCAAAATACGCGAACGCCGTTAAAAACAGGGTCGGAACAGTCCGTCTGGTAACCTCTTATTGGACAGTGGAACTTTGATCCATTTCAGATGGATCAACCTAAAACTCTCCTTATCTCAACATAACAATTACAAAACACAATCAAAAAACTATATTGGGTACTCAAATACCAGCACACTCGAGAATTGAGGTAACTAATGTAACATTCGCCCGGAAGTACATATCGACGGAAAATAAAGCTAGGTTCTAAGACGACTGGCCAAAGTCTAAACAGAGCTCTACATGCTTTTCACCGTCTCTACCAAAACTTGTTCTTTTGATGGTCTTTCTAACATCGGGTCGGAAAAAAAACGTTACTGTTCTCCGGCTTCGACCAGAACGCTCAAATTAACTTATTTTTACATTCAGAATTAGTAAGCTCACGGCTGGGTCTCAGTAACCCCAGACCACGAGGTCACTCCTAAGAACAGGGCTACTACTATTTACTACATTACTAACCAAAAACCATACTATATCAGTAGACAAAAATCATCATCTCCATCGAAGATGGATCAACCCTTCCCCCAACTCCTAGCTTCTCATCGTCGTAAAATGAATTAAGATGTTAAATAAACTCAATTCAAGACATAACCGGGAAGCTAGAAGTTTATATAGAACAGTTTCAGTTCTAATCCCGAGACCCCTCCGGATTCCTGAATCCGGGGAAAAAACGCCCTTATCTTCTTTCCGTAAGGTTGTTTTTCTACCCTTCACCGTTGTTGTGAACGGCCTTGCAACGATTGTAGCGACACAATCGTTGCAACTCGGAACGGTCTCTGCTAACTCTGCTTTTCGTTGTTGTTTTTCTATCGCAATTCTCGTAGTTATCACTATCGCAACTATTGTTGTTCTGGTTTTTGCCATTTCTCAGAAGTGCAACTTCTCAGTTCGAATTTTTAAAATTTCAAAATACCAGAATATCTTGAACTTCACCGTTTGACTAATCGTCCCAATAACGTCACTAATCTCTCAAAACTGTCAATTCGGAAGGTTAGATGCTAACTACTCAATATCGCCGAATCTGCATTTTCGTTCATTCTGGTCGAATGTCACATACTCGTCGGACAGCCCGGTCAATGTCCCCATCGAATCTCGCAATGTTCGTAAAATTGGTACAGTGTCATCGAACAGAATTTACAAAATGAACGGAATTACTCTTATCCACGTCATATCGACTCACTGCAGAATATAAATGGCATCATACTACACTACTATACTATAGCCTTCCAAATTCTTTCACTAATCTGCACTTTGAGGATATGACCTAAGATAAAACATTTTTTCTGACTTTCAATGTCAACGCCCTGATTTAAAATTTTTTCTCCTAGGTTTTAAAAGGTGTAAGTTTGCAGGACAGTCCTGCAAAGCAACAAGCTAAAATTATCCTACTATGCTTCATCCCTTTGGATATTTTAGTTGTTAGCGGTCCTGAATAATAAAATTAAGGATTTCTGTGGTTAGAAAGAACAATGAAACAATCTCCCTCTTCGAGAGATTACCCGAGCTTTTCATGTCACCACAAAGTGATCAGTTTTCCTAGTTGATTAAAAACAATCATGCAGGCTAGAATAATTTAAGATACTCTTTGCTCAAGCCTTTCTAAATGAATAGTAAGTTTCTCTTAAGCCGCTAACTAAAATCAAAATACAAATTTATAAATGCAACAAATTCTTTTATGTTCAAAACTCAACTAAATGTTTTCTTTCAGTTTTCAATTACAACTTAGTTGCTTAGTTTCTCACTTGAGTTTTTGTCACACAAATAAAAACAATTCTAGTTTCAATTTCTTCTTTTTGTCACTTCTTTGTTTCCTCTTTTTTCGTCGTTTAGAAGTTCTAAAACTTGTAAATTCTTCTAATTTCGTTTCTTTTCGCATCTTGTTTTCCGGCCATTTGTCAATGCTCCATCTCCTCCTCCTGCGATATTGACTCTGCACTTTCAGTTTCTGTGTCTTGCAACACATCGGTAGCTATTCTGACGTTGTTGGAAGCAGTCCTCCAACACTTCTGCTCTTCTACCCTTTGTTTACAACAAGGTAGGGGATCTACATTAGATTCTCTGTTTCTGCAGAAGCTATTGTAGAGACACAACGTCACGTTTCTCTCCAAATCTTCCTTCAACATCTCTTCTTTCTCCCTTCCATCACGTTCACTTGTCCTGGAAATTCTCTTCACAGCGGTGGTCACTGCATTTCGATGAGTCACGAAAGCTCGCTTGAAAGCTCCTGCCTCAATGTCCAGTTGATACACTCTGTACACTCTGCCGTGTTTCGACATATGCTTCATGGCATACTCGTACAACCATGCAGTCATGTTGGCTCTAAACAATAGCTTCAGTCGTCTCCTTGCCCATATCTTTTTCCTTTCCATCGGAATGTTCAGAATCTTGCACGTTGTCTCAAAAAGATCTAAATCTTTTAGACAATCCAATTTCTGCAATTGTTCTCTCGTTGGTGCCTCCTGTCTTTTGTTCTCCTTCAGATGAGCTTCCAGACATCGTATAGCCATCATAACTCCCACTATCACTATTGTTATGGGCCGTGATGAGTCTGGTAAACCCATGTAGAGCAGCTTTCCAGAGTCCCAGATCAATACCAAATTACTACGCCCGGGATACCACCATGTTTGCAGCAGGCAATGGCAGGGAATCTCATCATGTGTTAACATGATGCTCCTCCATTTACGTTTTCCCGAAGCGTCCAGTAGTGGTTCCACTTCCATCATCACTCGGTGAACTTCATCATTCTCATCTACTGTATTGTAATCCGTAACGGTTGATCCTCTTTGTTTTTGTCTTTCAAAGTCATTGAAGTTCCCACTGACGTATCCCATGAACTTCTTTCCCAGTATCAATTCCAACTCCTCCTTAGTTCTCTCTGGAACTGTTGAGAACATTTTAACATTTTGCACAGTAACTCATCAGACTTCTCTGACATTCTCGCTAGTCTCACACACTTTGGCATTGAGAAGGCTTGATCCACGATCGCTCTCGTACTTTTTACATCCACAGCTACAAAATGCACTGGGTATCTGCTGTTACACATTGGAGCTAATGTCGATCCCACCAAATATCGCGCTCACGATGGTCTGCGATAAATTTCACTGTGTCTGATGTTCATTTCCGCCTCGATCGCTTCCCTCCTTTTTCCTATGTGCTTTTGCTTAGTCTGCAAAACTCCTGGGAACACTTCTACACTGATGGCCGTGACCATCTCATGTTTCTGTTCTAGATTCAATAGTGACTCTATAGAATCAAACATACTGTAGAATCCTAGTGCAGTCAATAGATTCACCTCGGTTCCTCCATGGCAATCTGCGATCAATTCCGTTTCCGTCCTCGCTTTCATCACAATGTTCCCAAACAATATTGTTAACTGTTTGTGTTTTTTCTCCAGGGTTTTCACGCAATCTAGACTTCCACAAACGTGACCTTCCAGTCCACAGACTTCTGCCAGACAGCTACCAGGTTTAACCCAGTCTTCTGGTCCCCAGCCAGGCAACTCCACTTTGTCTTCCCCGTTGCTCTAGGAGGATGTTGTCATCACATTGTATATGATATTAAGATCACGCAGGTTACAGTCTGCATTTAGTTCCCTCTGCACATCTTGTGTTGCAAGTACTATTCAATCAGCACTGGGACTAGGACACCACGATGGTCTCATCAGTTCCCACACTACCATCAAGCTCGTTCTCAGTAATTCATCTGAGAATCCCAATGCAAACTCCACTCGCTTGTCGGAGTCTGGCACGGAAGGTGCAGCTACCTTTTCTTCTAAGACTAGTCCCAGCTTGGTCTGCGGATTAGCAGCGCTTTTAATCGTTGCAGTTCTCGACGTCCAGAGCCTCAGCAACACTGCTTGCTCGTAATCAAAGAAGTAATCGCGTATGTCTTCACTGAGAAACGGGTTGTACGCAATAATCCCTATGACTCCGGACACGTAACTGTATGACTTCTTTCTGATCAGTCCACAGTATTCATTGGATTTCGGCAGTGCTCCCATGGATTCCTTAGTGAGCCCAAGTTCTTTGTTCGAGAATCTCCTGATTTCGTCTATTTTCCTCATGGGTTCTAGCTTCTCGGGTTCTTTCATGTTCACCCTCATCGGCTTGCTCTGATGCATATCCAGCAGTGCTAGCAAGAGTAAGGGGCTTTCACTCGTTCATCACCTTCTCTCAGCATCTTGATATAAGTATTCAATGCTGGCACTGAAATTTTCTCTATCGTGAATCGGATGAAACAGAGAGCGTCTCTCCGCTTCGCGCACGCTAATGCCATTACCTCTTGGATTATCAGATCACTCATGCTCGTCATCAGGAAGACCTTTTCTTCTTTCGATCTCTTCCTTTCTTCTGAATCATATTCCTCGCGAGTCAGTCCGACCATGCACCAGGCGAACCTCAGTTGTAATTCAGTCCTCACGTACGGTACTGCTATCAGAGCGTGTATCCTCGGCGTAGTCCTCATCTCTTCTTCAAAGTACCGTAACACTACAGCTTTCCATGGAAGGCTCACCAATTGCTCGATCGTTTCTGCCTGCATCTCAGACGACGCTAGAATATGAATAGTTTTTGCTTCTTATAATACTGATAGGTACTGTTTTATCTGGGTATTTTTTTAATTCTAAGTTCAAATTTGGAAAGTTTATTGATTTAATGTTGTGAGAAAAGAAATTCATTCCTAATATATTTAGATCGCATCCATTCTTGGCTGAAATCCACGCTTTAATTTTTACCGGATTTTCAGTGTTTGTCCCAAAACACGGATAATCCGGTGCTTGATAATCCGGTGCTTGAGGGTGGTGACTTTCATCATTGTCTGCAGATAACCTTCCATGGCACTCTTGTCTTCCAGAGTCATTGAGTGTCCTCTGGCCGAGTTTCTATACTCCAACATCTCCATGTATCCACCGGCGGGTCCATCTATTGATACAGTCTCCGACAGTGTCAGTCGGTTATATTCCACTGGGACCAGTTGTCCTACGACACTTCCCTTTCCGTGGTTCATGGGAGACGGTTTAAAGTCATTCATGGTACTCTCCCCACATTGGCTGAGTATTTCCATTTCCAATGTCGATCCAGTCAGAGTGCGGTCACTCCGTTTGGATTTATAACCCGTTGATTTTATTCCTGCCATGAGAATGGGCGGCACCATTGCTACATCCGTTAACATTCTGTCTGTGCTAGGCAATCGATCATCACCTTGTCCCAAATCCATGACTTCTCCGACTCGTTTCTTTTCGCTGAGTTGACAGCTTTTATCGATATTTCCGAATCCACCTTCGTCTTTCCCGCTCTCCTCGGTATCACTTTGCTGCCTAGTTTCTTCTTCATCTCAATGATCTTATTAATCACCAATTTCGATCGCATCGTTCCTTTCCGGGTTCTCGACAGATAACCACTTCTCCTTTATCCTCTTGCGGCGTCATCTTGATAGGAGAGTTTGCTTCACTTTCGTCAGTGGCTGAGTCGATCAACAACTCACTCACTCCCTTCACAATCGTCAAGTTTGTCGAGGACTTCCCGCATCAGTGGTCGGTTGAGACCTACTTTCAAAATGGACTGGGTTCCATAGCTCTGAACCACTGTCCAGACTTCTTCCATGAAGGCCACTCTGTCCAATCTACATCCTGTCTTTTTTTCATGGTCTCGGTGATGCACCTCCCACTCTTCTTCGAGTAATGTTCCCAAGAAGGGTACTCTGGCAGCGGCTTCTGTCCTTCTTCTCCTTGGTGATTCCATGAGGAGTCTTTGTTCATTATCTTTAGAATTGCCCGGAGAGCTGCTCTCCGGCAAGTTCCATTTCATTTCCGCAAAAACTGACGGAGGCTTCAGTGTCGAAGACCTTCGTTTGCTGGTTTAGTCGTTTCCAACGCGTCTGCGTTGTTTTCAAAGTCACTGAATAAATTGAAATCCAGGCCAGATATTCCTCCTGTCGATGCTTTATCGTCCTCCTTCTCTGCTTGATCGGGATCCTCTTGCATAGGCTCCTCCGATTGACGGCTTCCTCCCTGCCCATCATCTCCTCCTGACGTATCTCTAGAACTTGAGGGTCCTTGCCTTTCAATATTGGCCCCTTCCGGAAATTTCGGTATGATTGGTCTGCCAGCAGATTTATCTTCCTCTTCTCCATGGACCAGTTTGATTTCCTCATAGCCGAAGGGTGCCAGGAAGGTTCTCGTCTGCAACGTTCCTCCCATGGTTAACTCCTGTTTCACATTGGTCAAAATCAGGGAGGCCTCAGGTAATTCGGCTCTGCCTCTCATCCTCATAGGCGCCAAATTCAGTTCTGCCCATTCCGTGTCAAACGCTCCAGGCTTCGGAGTCGCGGCATTACTTATTCGACTTCTCGTCGCCTGATCCGTGTAAGCAAATCGCGTGTACTGTAACACTGCGGCATTTCTGCCACAAAACACGGATCCATCGTTTCCGAGAATTTCGCTACTCTCCTTTCATTGGTCTCAAACGCTCTCAGCCTAGGAGTTTGCACTACGGAGACTGCTCCGAGCAACGTTCGTCTTATCAGAGGGAATTCAGGGATTTCCTCTGGCAGCTTCTCGTAATCACCCCAGTCTTTCGTCTCTTCTCTCACCTTGTAGTATGCCGCAGTGAGACGAGGAATCCTGGTGATCTCACCATTTGTCTTGTCGTAGGGCCTTAGATTCCAGAGCTTCGGAAGTACCTCAATATGCCCTCTCTCTACTTCTCCCATACAATCACGGAAGTGATCGTCAAAGTTTACGACCGTCATCTCTAGCTCCGATATCTTCGCAAACAATAGGTCTTCGCTCATGAGCTCTCGAAGTACACGCTGCTCACACCAATTCAGCGCGCTTCCGTCCACTGCTGATGTGAGGTTCAGGTGCAGCACCGATCTCCTGTACGCTTCCAACTTAACATCAGGGAACGCAAACGTGACTGCAGGTCCATAGATCACTGTCACAAACTCCTTGGCTCCTCTGATTAACGCTCAGGGATCGGTCCTCATAGCTAAGCTTAGATCTGTTAGTAGGGACATGCCCCCGACATGTCGTCTCACGTTTTCCTTCCTTTCAATCGTCTCATCCTCTCCTGTTCCAAAGCGATTCTGATGCAGGAGGTACTGGATAAGAGTATGCATCAGATCTCTTATCTTATTCCACGAATCCGTGGCTTTCTTCACATCAAATCTCCTCACATTCTCTCTCATCTGCTCTGGGTAACGTGTCAGGTTCATCAGTCCTCCCAAGTTTTCATGTGTTATTGCAATCAATGTTAGAAGTCCATCTAACCGCAAGTTCTGAAGTCCTTCGGTGAGCAGTACTACCGGTCCTTTCACGAAGTTTTCTGCTCCAAACGTCACGAACAAGGCTAGTAATTCAACGATTGATACTTCTACGACTACTTGGAGGAATTCTTTTATCAAGTATCGAGAGAGTTTTGGGTATATTTTCGCCAAGAAGGACGCGATCCATCCGGCTCCTAGCCCTTCCAACATGCTGTCAGTCCGGTCAAAGCCTTCTTCTCCCTTCACATTTTGTGTCCAGAATGTTTCCAGGGTCACTTGGCATACTCTGTTCACCAACTCGTCCGATTTCTCTTCAGCATTTTCGGCCAGGCTTACTTCTTTCACTAAGTAGGCATGGATCTTCTTGATCATCACTGGGCCTCGCTCGAAAGCATCCGTGCCCAAAGCTGCTATCCGAAGGGTCAAGTGCAGCCACTGGTTAGCCTCTGGTTTCGTTCTCAAAACCATCGCTTCCAAATGAGCTCTGGTCTCCTTGGAATTCTCTTTCTCTCTCTTCTCTGTTTTACTTCCATTCCTCGGAACCATAAATCGTTTGACATCGCTACGATTACTCGATGGTCATCGTCAATTCCCGGCTTCAGTTTGAGTTGTCGACTGAAGTTGGACAGTTCCAACCCCAGCACTTCGTCTAACACTAACATGGGTAGTGAATTAATCTTAAATCCTCATATCGCTTTCGAGATATCCGACCAGACCGCCGGAAGTTCGGCACTGAGTGGTCTCAGATTCTCCATCTCTATCTCGCGATTTGGGGCCGATATGATTACATCGTATTCCCTTCTGAGAGCAAAGCCACAATCGCATACACGAGTTTTAGTCCATCCGGGAGACGTGCATAACCCGGAGACAGGGCGAACACGGCTCTCGGTGTCATTTTGGTGAGGGAACCTTCTTTCAGGGTATCCAATACTTCACCCATTGACTCGAGTATATCTTTTATCGCTGGCTAAACAGCGGCTTCGGCTGTCGTAGGCTCTCTGAGTCTGCTCAGAAAACCCCCAGTATGTAAATGGTCATTGATGCCAGCAAACACAATTGTGATTGGGTTCATCTCTGTCTGTCTTCGTACCCCAATTGCCATTGACACGGATTGCTTTAGGTCCAGATCGACCGCTGCCAACATTATAACATCCGGCCAAAACAGAGACTTGGAGGTGTGTACGAAGTCTGATATCGCCACTATCGTAATCTTGGCCTTCCTCCTTTCTGCCTTATCGTACGCGGCAAAGATGGTCGCATCTTTCTTTATCGCCTTCAACCAGCCGTATCTTTGGACATCACATTCCTGATTCACTTGTTTCGGGTATACTCTTTCTTTCACATGACCTGGGGGTGTTGTCAGCTGTCTGAACATCTTCACATGTTTTCCAATCGGCGACCTCGTTATCAGAAATCTTTTAGGTCTCTCTTCTCGATTTCCCTCATCGTGATTAAGTTTCACGTCTTGTAACGGTCTTGCGTTCACTGGGCCCATTGTTTTATTAGAGGGCAGTCCCTCTAGGTCGGCAAACCTCAAGGCAGTTGTAGAGCTGAAGTTTATGCCAGCCGCTATCAACCAGTCCACTCCTGTTATCGAGTATATTCCGCTGACCGATAACCTTGCTCTGTTCAGCATCCTCATGGCATCCGCTGCGAAGCTCTCCGTCTGAAGGTTCAGTTTCATCAGGTCATCCTTGTATATGTGCCATGGAGAAGGTATTGGCCTCGACCACGTTAGAGAGCTCCTGTTTGGACGTCGCTCCTCTCGACTGGTGCTCGTTCTCTCAGATCTCGTATCCGATCTAGAGGTGCTTGTCGTTTCCACTGTCGAGTTGACAGGCCCTAATCTTCGTCTAGGATTAATGGTCCTCCTCATGGGCGCTTCCCCCAATCGATCTCGTACATTTGTTCTGTGCCCGGGTTCGCTGGAGCTTTGCGGCTTATAGATGGTCACGGCAGGGACCGCTTGCAAGCTTGTTTCCAGGTTAGGAGGCACAAAGGTGGTAATTGTCGGTTCGTTTGATGCTCCCTCTTCCTTCAGCGAGTGTCAAAGAGTGCTACTTCCAGTTCATCCAATCGCTCTTGGAAGACTCTGTTCAACCAAGCTTGTCCTTCTATGCTATCAAAGTGGATGCCGTCAGTGGTCAACCTGGCCTGATCCATAGCCCTCAGCTCATGTTCGATATCCATAAGGATCATCCTTCCGGCATTCTGACTTGCAAGATTCCTCAGGATGTTGTTCCACCTGATTGCTCTTTTGTTGTGCCTTCTCCCTACTGCAGCCAATGTCCTCGTGCTCATTGGCACAGTGCAAACGGTCAGTACCGCGCAGTTGAACTTTTGCCAGAGGGTAGTAAACAAGCACACCATCATTGATTCCCATAGTGCTTCTTCCTCATCCGAGCTTCTCTCAACTAGGATCGTTACATATGTCCCAACTAGGATCGTTACATTAGGGATTCTCCCTGGGTTCATCAACTCCACCATCCGAAATAACTGGGCTATCGTCGCGCCTCCAAAAGCCATCACCGTGGTGATCCAGGAGGTCCTCAAGCTTGAGAGCACTCTGACCAAGCTGTCTCCCAGTATCAGATGTGATGTCCCCAGTGGTGGTTGCTGCAGGTTTACTGCCGGGTTACAAGTGGCTCGACTGAAGCAAGCTCTCGGATCCGCCTCCGGAACTCCAGTGAAGTTATACTTCAACTGATTATTCTTTCGCACATCCATTACCCGTGACACTTTCTTCGCCGGCATCTTTCGTATCTTCCTGTCTGGGACTTTTGAGCTCCCCATTGGTAGCGTTGCATCGCTAACCCCATTTTTGGTCCTTACGTCTTGGGAGAGCTGTACTCTGCCCGTATCGTCGACCGTTCCATAGGGTGCAGTCAACCCGGAACCTGGCGCATTCCTGTTGGCCACTGGTCGTCCAGCTGTCTCTATCAGCTTCCTCATCGTCTGCTCCACGATTGGGTCACCTAAGGTATCACTTGGGTCCGAGACTGTCACTCGACCTGTGGTAGCTGGGAGTCGCGTTTCTGTCGTTTGACTCATTTCTCGAGGCGTCAAGAGCTCCATCGGGGACTGCCCACGAGGAATACTCCTTGCAGGTATCACTTTTTCCACGGCGGTTGTCAATGCCACCAGTTCCGATCGCTCGTTGTAGTCCAGCCTCAAGCGTTCAATTTCTTCACCCTGCTTTTTGTTGCATTCTTCAAACAATCTCTTCCACGTGTCTCTGTCGTCATCCGTAATGAGCATGGTCTTAGTCATTTCATCCAGCTCCTTTCTGGTCCTCTCCAGCTCATCTTTCATCTCATCTATATCTTGCATGGTTTGGTTTGTTTGAACCCCCTGTTCTACTCTCGCCCTCTTTGGTGGCACAGCTATTGTCAGTGGTGAACTAGACGAGGCAGCCTCGCTGTTCATCTCTTGATGCATTCTCCTCAGCCCAGGCTTGGGCTTGGAGGGCAAAGGCATCTCACCTGGTTGGTAAGTCCTAGAACTTCCCAGTCCAGGCTCGTTCGCCAAGTCACTCCCTGAGAGAGCCTCGTTTCTCCACCTCATCACTCTCATGTTCGGGCGGTCTAGTACTCCCCCCTCTCCGTATGCTGCCATCAATAGAACTTCCGTGGGGCGGTCCAAACGGTTGTCATGCCCCAAGATGTTTATCAGGGCGGTCAGCAACATGACTACCTCTGGGTCCTCCAGAGTGAAGTCTCGATCCATTAGCCGACGATAGATGGCATCTACCATCGGTCCTACATATGCCTCTGCCAGGTCCATCACTTCACCCAAGTTGAAGTTATCCATCCTCTTTTCGGGTTCGATTCGATTTGATTTACTGATTTGACTCAAGTGAGTAATTAAACGATCAATCAGGATCTAGAAAAGAGGTCACGAATATCACACTTGTCCGTTTCACCATTTATTTAAAACAGTCAGATAAAAAGATTTTGATCCTAAAATTTATTAAAATCAATCGGTCTCTAAAATTTTGGAAATCGACCTAAGATTGGACAGTCCAAACTTTGGATCTATTCCTAAGATCGTCATTCAGTTGTTCGTTGTCACTAACTCCTTCTTAACCAGGATCTTAATAACATAACACATCAAATAACATAACACACATCTCACACACTACACATACTTTAGTCTGACACCCTCTTGCATGTCATCTTAACTCAGCCTATACTTAAGTAATATTTCTTATGTAAGTATACTTGTATATTAGTATCAGAGAAGATTACATGTATGAGCGCGTACAGTTCCCCAGGATGCAGTCGTCCTCTGTTTGGATCGTACACTGGAAGCGAGAGCTCCTTCACATCCCTTTCCACGAGGAAGTCTCTCAATCTCGTCAAGGACAAGACTAGGTTTTCCGGGTCTACGTTCCGCTTCTCCGTCGCCCGTGTCACTAAGAAACATAGGTATATTCCCGGTATCTCTGACGCCGCCGGAGGCAAGGCTGCTACGCCCCCTATTCCTGGTCTTTGCTTCCAAAGGAACTCTATAATTTTATATTCTCTCTTAAAATCTGCCGCTAACGCTGTCCTAAAACTCATGTCCGCTGTGATTGCTATCGCACATGTTCTATTTGTGAGTATGAAATCACTATCTGTTAAAATTATGCTACTAGAATATTAATTTGGTAAGTTAAAATATGACTCAACTACCCTCCCTATGTCAGGTTTCTTTCGTTCTTCGCCTATTTCTGCTTCTAAATCCCCTGTCTCTCTTGCTATTCCTAATTTTTTTATTAATAAATTTTCAGTGTGGGTAAGTCCTACCCCCACTCCCGAACAGAAATATCCATCGACGTCCCCATCGATCGCATACCGGATATCAAGTCGTGGTTGGAAACCGGAATGAGTAGTTGCCCTTCCTGGGCAGCCCAGGAAGGATCCTCTCTTTCGGTCTTCATGTATTTCTTGCTTTCGTGATCTACATCTTGAATCGTGACACTGGTCTCCTTTGGGTCCGACGTCAATTCGTTCAGCCACTCCAAGACACGCAGATTCGTCAACTCTTGTTCGTAGGATTGCTGTTGCTCGTCGTCGAATTCTACCTCGGGTTTCGACCGGTCATCGACCCACTCATTGTCGTGATCATCGACTATGTCAATTTCCTGTGACACAGTTATTTCTTCTAGACCCACTACTTCTTCCCCTATCTTCTTCAGGTCTATCCTGTCCAGAACAAAATCGTCGCCATAAGGGTTATATTTCTTCTTGGATCTTGTCCTGTCATTCTGTCGAGTCTGTATCGTGAACGGAAGATCCGGTTCCAAGTTCTTGGGAACCTCCCTTTGTTCAGGGTCTTGCCATTCCTCTTCTGCTTAGGGTAAAGTTTCATCGTCTGCTTCAATCACCTCATTTAGATCCAGGTCCAGTGGTGTACTTGTTCCTTCCTCTATGACTTCATTCCCATCGTTCTTTTCCCTGGTGCCCTTCTCATTGACCTCACAAGCAGGTTCCATCATTAGATAATCCCCTCTTCCAGGTCTGCAGGTATGCACCAGTCTTCTGTCGATGGATTGTGTGGCTTAATATTTTCGAAATGAGCGGCTCGGCCAGTACTCAGTCTATTAAAAGCGTCCCTCCTGGTGTACCTCCGTAATCATGAAGGGTCCCCTCCACTTTTTTAGGAGCTTTTTTGTTCCTTTCGGTGGTATGACGTTCTGAAATAGCCATACGTAGTCCCCTACCGAATAAGATGTTGCACCAGCTGCTTTCTTGTCAAATCTTTTCCTCTGTCTTGCCTGTGACTGCTGAGTATTTCGTCTACATAAGTCGTTTAACTCTGCTGACATCTTATTACATCCCTTACATAGACCTGTGGTGATGTCTTCTTACCCTCATACTCTGGGTAGAAGATAGTCAAGGGCAAAGACTTCTCGTGCCCGGTCAACATCATATGTGGAAAAACTCTGGTGGTGGAATGTTGTGTGCTAATGTAAGCTCCCATCACCTGTGGAAGGTATCTGTCCCAATCGGTCATTTACCTGGAACAATATACCCTCAGCATCGACACTAACGTTCGATTCTGCCTTTGCACTAAGCCATTTGTCTGGGGATGGTATGTCGTGGAGTGAGCTTGAGCTACCTGTGAGCGTCTCATCAGCTCCTTCGTGAGTTCTCCTACAAAAGCTGTTCCTTTATCCGATTGAAACGTCATCGGACAACCATGTCTCGCTATCCACGTATTGATCAGGTGGTCGCACGTCTCTTCCGCTGAGGCAGTTATGCAGGGCACGGCCTCTGCATACTTCGTGAAGTGATATATCATGACCAAGACTTGATTGTAACCACTGTCTGTCATGCATATCTTTTGGTGATCAATCTGTAGCACCCCGTTAAGTTCAGATCACTCAATCGACTTTTCAGATTAAACCTTTTTAGAAATTTATCTTTATTGGCTTGATAAGGACAGTCTTTCACACTATGTTTCTTCAAGTTTTGTGTCTCCTCATAGTCGGTCCTCATCGGCAAAGCGTAACCAAGCTTCTTTCCACGCTGGATTGAAAACGTGGTGTCCAGTGTGTTCAATAAAACACTGACACACAGTCCGTTTTGCGTTAACGAGAAGCTCTAGCCAAAAATCACCGAACTTTGACTATTTGGATTCAGTACTAAACAAACCTGTTTACCATCACTTAACGAATTCAAATTTCTCATTCTAAAAATTGCGACTACTGCTTGTCCCGGCTGTAGTTTTGATTTTCTGTCTAAAAAAATGGTACCTTGTTTTCATCTGTTATGATTCTATTAATTGGTTTCTTAACATACTTCCGATCCGGGTTCCTAATCCTTATTAGACCGTTGTTCAAGTCAATCATCACGTCAAAATTCCTGACAAAATCTCTGCCCAAGATGAATTGGTCGGCGTCGTCCTAATTCTCTACCACCAGGAAGCTCATCCAAAGATCCCGTCCTCCCATGTGGAGGACCGTTATTGGTGTTCTTCCGGCTACGTAAATTGCTCCTCGATTGGCTGCAGCCAGTCTGAGATTCGTCGGAATTAGGTCTTCCCTCGTGAAGTCCATTCTTTCCCAAGTCTTTATCGGCATCTTACTCACTACCTCTCCAGTGTCCAGAAGCCCTCTGACTCCGATTTTCTTTCTGTCGTTGGTGTCGAGCAGATGTGCAGTCACATCTGCTTCGTATCCAATGTGTACTGCGTCTTGCTCTATCATGGCGCCATGGCCTATCCTGCGGACTTTGAGTTCCTCTTCACCCAAATAGATCTGTCCTATCTGGTCACTGTCTGTTGTTACATATGTCCTAGTGTAGATACTGATTCCATCTACGTTCAGCATCACTTGATACGGTCCATAGACTTCCACGTAGCGTCCATAAAGCTTCTATACGTGAGGGCCACCTGTTGTTAGTAGTGCTCGCACAGCTTTTGACTTCAAAGTGAACTCTGATGGTTCACTCAGATTTCTGATTACCTGGTGACCCGCTACCGATATATTGACTGTATTTTGCTTCCTTGTGGCACCATACCGAACCTCTGCCCGGAGATCACATTAAGTTTCATGCTCAAACTACTTGGTGCCTTTGTTTCTTCGAGTTCTGTTGCCTCGAAGGTATTCAGCTTCTCCTGTAGTTTCTCAATTTCCAATTCGAGCTTCACTTTTTGCTCGATTTTTTTCGTTACCAGTTCCTTCTGCACTCTATTTAGAGTATCCCTCGCGGCTGCCCTATAGTCAATCTTGAAGTCGTCCGCCGCAGTCACCGTTTCCGGTTCACATGTCTCCTCTGTTAGCGCCTGCATTTTCTTCGTTGCCAGCTCTTGCGGTTTTTCTTTTCAGCGCGCCTCCGCTTCACTCAATAGGCGAGCCTTGCTGGCTTCACTCCCGATAAAGCTTCCTCGTGCCTTGGATGCTTGATGTCTGCTACAGCATCCCAGATTTGCGGACAATCTGATTTAAAATGACCTTCCAAGTTACAAAAGAAACACCTCGGGCCGAATTTTGCAATTAATCCTCTCAAGAAACCTTCATGATCGACTTCTGACGCATCTTCGTCCTCGAGGCTAAAGCCTATTGCTTTCATGCCCTGTTTGTAAGTTGGGCATGCTGACACATGATGGTCCGTCGAACTGCAATTTGCACAAGAGCGCCTCTTGTCCATATCATTCCTTGGTTTGTACCAGTTGCTCCCTTGGTTTGCTAGTCCGTTGTTAAAATTGCCGTAATTGTTCTTGTAATATCCAGAACTCGATGGAGGTTTCAGTAAAAGATATTCTTTTGACTTGAGCCTCAACTCCTCTGGTGTTGGCGCATTGGTTAATAGTGGTGTGTAATGTGTTGCTAACGTTTTACGAAGTTCATCATTCTTCACACCATCGATGAATTTTCAGGCTACCGCCAGGTTCATCCTCCTGTTCGAGTCGTCCGGCTGGCTACGCCTTCTAAGCATCTCCAAATCGTCTAGAAACTTGTCTATCGTCTCATCTTCTCGTTGCCTCTTTTTCTCGAAGCGCATCATTGCTTTGTATCCCTGCACCCCTGAGCCAAAACGATTTAACAAGATTTCAAAGATTTTTCCAGCAGTATCCCGAAGATATTGTTTTTTTGGCCATCACACAGTTTAGGGCTGTCCCTTCCAAGTTACTGGTGAGCGCACTGCACTCTTGCCTTTCTGACAGGTCTTCTTCCTCAAATTGCAGTTTCATGACCTCTATCCAGGTGTCAATGCAGCCTTCAGACTCGTCTTTATAGCATCTTGGTTTCTTAAAGACTCTTCTGGATTTTTCACTGCGTTCATTTGTTCTAGATAACCTCGTAAGGAATGTCTCCAAAGACCTGTTCAGAGGTTCAAAGGCTGTGGCTATTGATGTACCCTCTCTTGAATGCCCTGCCTGAGTATCACTGCCCCCTGTAAAGGGTTCTGCACTTGGAACTTCCCTTCTGTCCGATTCACTTGCATTGTTTCTTCCTTGGCTCGCATGACTCATCCCTGGGCTTGCATGACTCCTGTTCCTGGAATCAGCTCTCCCAGTCGCTAGTGTGCCTGGCGTCGGTCGTTCGTTTGAGGTCTGTCTGTTGCCAGTTGAACTTGCTCTACTGTTTGAGACCCGTGGTCTTTTTTCTCCTGTGGTATTGCCTGATGAACTGCCCATACCTCTAGTGGATCCATATGTCCTCCTCCTTTGATGGTCATTGAAGCTCACCCTCGGCTCCCTGCTGGGACCTCTCGAGTTCAGTTCCCCTTATTTTGGTCCACTCTTGCTGCCTACTAGCCCGTCCAACCTATCCATGATAGCCTGAGTTCGCCTTTCCGTCATCGCATCTATCTTTGTTCTTTGTGTCAAGAGTCCCAAGAGACTGCTCTTGCTGAATTCTCAACTTCTCCATGTCGTCCCTTAAGCGTAACTCTCTCTGTTCCGCTTCTCTTGTCATTCGCGACAAGTTCTTTGCTATTTGTTCATCCGTTCTTTCCTTCAAGCGTTTTTTGCTTCTAACAACTTCTTGTCTATTGCGGTTTATTTCTTCCCGCACACTTTCTCTTTCAACGTGGACTGCCCTCTCTAGTTCACTCATTCTTATGGACGTCTGTTCATTTTGTTCTCCTATAGTGCCCACTATGTTGTTGAAGGCTTCTTCCAATGATGCTCCGTTTTCTACTAGTGGCGTCACAAGTGGCGGTGTCACCCTGTCGATCCCAGTTAGCTTTGTGCTGGTCGAGATTCATGATTTGATTCTCTGCCTCGACATCTTTTCATTATCCACCTCTGGATCCGCCGATGCGGTGCTTAACCCCATGTTTCTATTCTCCCCAGTTCGCGTTTCCATATTTGTCATACTCACAAAGTCTCTTGACTGGCCTGATGTGTTTGTGTCTTTGCTTATCGTTCTCACCACACCAAATTTGTCCATGGTTCCAGTCTCTCTGTCGGTGTACGCCTCATTCTCCTGGGTCGAACTATTGAGGCTGACTCGAGATCCAAAGTCAACTTGTTCATCATCGTCCTCATCTTCCTCCTGGGGTTCACCTTCATCTCCTGTACCCACTCCCATGGTGAATGGAAAGATGTTTCAGAAAGTGTTCTTCACTCTTTCTGAAAACGATGAGTACGTTGCCTGTTTCTCCGTCACGCCTGCCATCATGGTGTTGTCTGTGGGAGATCTTCTAGTTGCCACAATTTCAGTCCCGGTGGAAGTGGCAAAATCTTGGCCTTGCTCTACCAGGGTAGATTCATTCGCTAGCCTTCTGTTTCCTCTCCCTTCCGGTCCATGCTTTTCCTGATTCTCATGCATCGCCTGGTCCGGATAGACCTCCACTTCTAGCATAGCCTTTCGCACTTCTGAGGACTTTTGACTCCTGGTTTCAACCATTCTGCATGAAACCGTTTCCCCTTTGTCGGTCCGGGTTCGAGTGATCCTTTCCACAAAAGGGTCGGTCATCGCTCTTCTCTGTTTCTCAGGTATGAATTTCCTGGAGCTATCACCTAGCTTAGGTATCCTTGACTTGTCTAGACTCATATTCAATTTACCACTTCTTACTACCTATACACTCAATTCGATTGCTAGTGTCCTTTTAATCTGACTACTGATAATAATAACACAACACAATAAATTCCAAAAGTTTCTATTAAATAGTGACCACGAATCCTTGTATTTTATCACGGTACAGCGTATATACAATTTATCCACAATAATCGATTATTAGTCGTAAGATTTGAGAACTAGCACAGTATGATGATATCAGTCAATTTAAAAGTAGTGTACTCACTACCCAATCAAGCACAAATATTCTTGATTTAAAACCAGAAATAACAAAATAAGAAAATTTTTATGAAACACGTATGTGTTTTGTATTTTTAGTCAGTCGCAGTACAATAGTCGAACTTGTATTTTAAAAAAGAGCTTTCCCTGCTTGGTGCTTCCAAACAGACAAAACTTGAAGGCAGGATTTTTCTCAAGTGGGCGTCTATTGCACCCACCGAGTCTCATTTTACCTATCCGCCTTCGGACTGCCCGAGCTAGACCTACTAAAATCCTCAGGGCAGTCACTTTTTTCAAAAACGTTTTGGATTTCAATCCACACCAATGAGTTACACACTCTTTATTATTTTAGACTTAGTGTCGCGAATATCCGAGTTTGGACCTGTTTTGTTTTGGTCTGGTCTTTTTTGAAAGGCAAGTTACCAGTGCAGTCACTGGTTCCTAGCCTGTCTCTTAATAACCTAATACCTCTCACTATTATCTTTTCTTCTGTTTACCTAAGTCCTTAAACAAAAATAATACCCCTCCGGTTTGACAAAAAAACAGTACCCATCCGGATTGGCAAAAATAGGACCCCTCCGGATTGGTAAAATTGAGACCCCTCCGGATTGGGACCCCTCCGGACTAGCAAGAGTAAGACCCCTCCGGATTGGGACCCCTCCGGATTAAGAAAAATTTGGACCCCTCCGAATTAGGAAAAATTTGGACCCCTCCTGATTGGGACCCCTCCGGTTTTGTAAAAAATCGTTTTTCGAAGACTTCCTTGATTTTCAACCTGTACCCCTCCGGATACGTTCTCCGATGCTATTATGCTGTTTGTATCAACTAGGAAGGGTATGTGGTCCTTCCCTTGACCCTTCCGGATTGAAGTTAAGCCTCTTATTTGACAATTCACGCTAACGGTGAAGGGTCTTATCGCTAGCCTAATTTCGGCTCGATCAAGGTGTTCTGGTGCCTTTAGCCTTCCCTATTCTTCTAGAACAGCGTAAAATTGCCTTATTGATCCGTTTCTACCCTTTGGTAGGGGTGTAAGGGCTTTCCAAAAAAAAAATTTATAAAACGTGAGGGGGTCTACGCTCCCGAATTGGTGAATTTGCTAAAAACAACCTCAAAAAATTTTCACGCTTTTTTCTCGAATAATTTTTAATCTCATTAGTAAGCTCAGCTAATTTCTGATCTAATGGTACTAAGATCAACTGGACCTGTCTATTCGTTCCTAAGTTATTAACCAAAACGTCTTTTCTCTAAATTCAAAAATTTTCTCACTTATAGGTTCCGCCTAACTTTTTCCGCAATTCTGTTCTTTTCAACCTAAAATTTATTGATCCGAGCGCAGAAGGCCTATACTTTTTTAGTTCAATGCAAAAAACCCGATTTGAATCGCTTCAGTTGAAAACATTTGCAAAAAACTATGCTATTTGGACCACTCCGGATTGATGAATCCACTGAATCAAACACGTTAAGTTCGATTTCTCTGTAATCCGCAAAGCTTTCAAGATACGGGTCTTAAAACCTGTAGATTCACTATTGGACGTTGTCCGAACAACTATTTTTACGGTCCTCACTCAAAAATTTCAAAAATTTTCTGATTTTATAATATTCCGTTTTCTCAAAAATCGCGAAAATTTTGACCCTAAAAACCGGTCCGCCTACTATGTTTTTCACTGAAAAACGATATAGGAGTATTAATATAGGCTATATAAGTAACAATATTAGTAATACTATACCCCTCCGGATTTGTTCAATATCCGAATTAAGGTGCTTAACTCGGATTTTTGCAGTTCGGTGAAGGGTCACTACAGTGCAGCACTGTCGAGCCCCCCACAGATTACTATCTTATTTTTTTGTACCAAAAGGGATAAAAAACTTGTTAACGATACCCAACAGTCGACTGTCGTTGTCATTGAGCCCCTTCTTGTTGCTCCTTGTACTGCTTGCCGGATCAGTCTTCTACCAAGACCCCTCCGGATTCAGTGCAAATCAGCAGAGCCCTCCCGGATTGAGCGCAAATTAGCATTAACGTGCTTCAATACTCAAACAACCCTACAGTACAAGCCTCACAAACGGGCTACAAAAATGATCGTAACGATCCTGATTGATATAAATGCGTGTAACAACAATATATCTATCAACATCAAACGGGAGGGTCGGATCACATCTTGGCTGGGGGGATGATTTCTACTGATTTTTTTTTTTTACTCTTTTTGATTTTTTCGGCTATGTTTTATATTTTTTGTTTTTCTTGGGTACTATACTACTTTTCTTTTGGTTTTATATATATCTTTAACTGTTTTTGGTCACAAACCTCTCAGAGAACGAGGGGACGGCCAATCCCCCCACCCTCCTGGAACGTGTAATTTCGGTCTTAACTAGGTTAAAAAGCTATTCACGGTGAAAAAAAAGCTAGGCTCTAAGACGACTGGCCAACGTCTAAACAGAGCTCTACATGCTTGTCACCGTCTCTAAAAAAGCCAGTTTTTTTGGTGGTCTTGCTAACATCGGATCGAAAAAAAACGTTACGAATTAACTTGTTTACATGCAAAATTAGTGATCTCATGGCTGGGTCTCAGCATCCCCAGACCACGAGGTCAATCCTAAAACAGGGCAACTACTATTTACTATATTAATAGTATAAGAATTTTTTAAAATTGTTAATTCAAACGTTTTCGCACATTTTGTGCATCGTCAGGATATAAAATTTTTTATTTACAATAAAATGATCAAAGATCATGTATGAAATTCAAAAAGAACATGTTAGAAATTTTTAACCAATCACATTCATACATCTGTTATTACGTAATCATTATTTCATCGATTTTGACAAATTCCATACTTTTTTGTTACTTCAGTCATAATTTTTCGATTTGATGTTTTATCCAAACTGACATGTCAGTTTATTTTTTCAAAAATTGCAATTTTTAGTCATGTTTAAACATGTACTATAATTTTACAATTGCCGGACCGTTTGTCAAATGCCGGACCGTTTGTCCAACATAGGTGGAATTACATCCACTACATGTGAGCTTGTAGACCACTCTGGATTTCAAATCTTTCGCAAAGGGAGATTTAAGGGACGGTAGGCAAGTCTTGAGCTTTCTCGTAGTAAATATCACTTGGGCTCCGGCGTTTTGACGCAGTTTGGCAGCAAACCACTCCGATGCATTACCCCGGTATTGTAATGTTATAATGGGTGCACTGACCTTTAAAGGATCTTTCTTGACTGATGTTACCGTTGTTCGTGTGTCAGTTTTTCGGTCGATGATCTTATTCAACGTTCTTAATACGACACCATCTGACCATTTTTCAGGGTATTGATTATCCACCCATTGTTCTTTATTAATCTTCATTGCCTTGTCGAAGTTTTCCCATGTTGATGTACTTCTAAAAATCCGATGAACAGTACCCTCAACTACATTGCATTTATATTGCAATGGAGCGCAGCTTCTGAAGTTAAGGATAGTCCCAGTATCCGTTGGTTTTTGATACCATCCACATGTTACCTTTTTTCGTGAGTCCACATTAATGTTCAAATCTAGAAAGGCTAAGTCTCCGTTCGAATCCGGATTTTCGATAGTGAATTGTAAGTTGGGGTGGAGCTCATTAGCTGCTTTTAACACTATATCTGGATCCCCCTTTACCGTCCTCACTATATCATCTACATATCTTAGGAACGCTTTGACATTTTCTGTTGGTTTTTCTTGATCTCGCTGCTCTTTACATCTCTTACAATACCAAACCATTTCTGAGATTTGCTCATATTCCTTGTCGGATACATTACTACACTTTAAATGGTACCAATTTAAATAAGCTTCGCATTCGATCCCCTTACTTCTGTATGTTACCCTCCGCTCGCAATCAGGGCATAGGCCATTCCGGTTTTCATTTAGCTGTGTCAACGCAGGTACTTCCTTCATTAATGCATATTCGTACTCCTTTAGCCATAAATTGGCAAGAATGACAGCAAGGGATGCACCCATTGCCAACCCATCCTTTTGTACGTACCATAAACCATTGCATTTGAAGTGCACCTTACTTACAGCCATGTTCAACAATTTCTTCATAGTTCCGCGTGCCAGTTTAGGAGGACTAGTTTGTTCGTACAGTTTCCTCAGTGCTATATCTATTGCCTCCTTTAGTGGGACATTAGTGTACAAACTTTTGACATCCAGGGAGATAGTACTCTCATTATAGTCTAGATCTATGTTCTCTATGATCTCCCGAGCCATTTGTGTGTTTGTCTCAATGTTTGCCCCCTCAATGTTGTCAAAAAATTTGGCCAAAGTTTTATTTAGATGTTCATATGAGCTCCCTGGCAGTGACAGTACGGGACGGAGAGGGGTTCCTTTCTTATGTACTTTAGCCAATCCATATAATCGAGCTGGCTGCCCTCCCGTGGACCTAAGCCTACTATACAGTGCCTCATCGATCTCATCTTTCTTTTTCATGGCCAACAGTTCTTTGTTGATGTCTTTCTCAATTTTCATAACAACACTATCAGTTAAACCTGGTTTTTCGCTAAATTGTTCCGATTGCAGCAGCTCAGTTAGTTTAGCCTCATATGTCGTTTTCTTCATTACACAGAAGCCAACACCTTTATCGAATGGGACTGCCAAGAGACCATTGTCCTTCAAATACTTCCTGGCTTTCTCAATCCCTCTATCCGACGGTGTTTGCCGCACACGTTTAGTGTATGATTTTGCAGCAGCTTCAATTTCACATAATTTTTCACCTGGTACCTTTTGCGATTTAAGCTCAGATAAAAAATTATCAATGTCCGCAAGAAAGTGAAGTTCATTGAAACGATCCCTCACCGGGTGCTTTGGGCCAAAACCTAACACTTCATGAACCCACTTGGGTAGCTCAATGCCATCTAGTGCTCTGACCGATTTGTCATTCACTTTCATTAACGGTCTGTCCTGCCGCTCTGCTAGCTTTTTTAACTTCTTTTCATGTCTATCCTTGATGTCATGGATAGCAATTCTAGCCTGGAGCTTTAGATAAAATGCTATTGAGGGCCACCATTGTTCATCTATCCCTCTCCGCACTACCTCTCTTGCCTTAGCTAGATCATCGTCTATCTTCTTCTCTTCTGACCTTGCCTGATTTATCTCTGTTCTTAGGAGTTTTAATTGAAAGCTATGCACCGCTTGGTCCGAAAAAACTCCATATTCTGGCACCCGAAATCTCAAAAAATCTGGTATTATGTCATTGCTTTGACATTTCCGTAAAAACTTCAATCGATGGAAATTGTTGTTTAATTTATTTGAATACTTCAGGTAATTCAAAACTATTTTCCAAGTTTGTTTTTTCCTGAGTATCCATCTCAGCATCGGTGGGGGCAAAACTACGGCGGTCATTATCCTGCAGGCCACGAGCACTTAAACTCATGCGGCTCTCAGCAGGATAATTCACACAGTAGATTCACTTACCCAATCCGCGCCCTTTCAGCCGATGGTAGAGAGACGTCAGTCGTTGTTTCCTCTCTGCGTGCCTTCGCCTTGCGTCGTCCTTGTGATGGTTTCTGAGTCCGCGCTCTTATCTTTGAGAATATCCCGGGCAAGTTCTCTCTATGTGTCAGCACAACTCGCAATGACTTCAACTCAAGTTCGCTCGATTGATGAACTTCCAGAAATTGTCTCACCAAAGCGGGATCCTGCCTCTTGCCTCTCGAGATCAATTTCGTTGTTGGGAATATCAAGATCCCTGTACGCATCAGAGAATCAAAGATATCTGTCGTTCTGGTTCTTCTGCAATATATAATCGCCTTAAACCGATGTCGCTTTGATTGCAAATACGAAATTAAATCGTCCAGAGGATAAAGCGTGTTGGCATTGGTTCGGTGTTTCGACAAACTGTTATTCAATACGTCGTGCCAAAGAATTATCTCCTTGTCCACCAGAGGATGCTCTTCCAGAAGAGTCTGTAAATTTTGTCTCTTCCTCACGGTATGAGGATTCAGCGATAATCCCGATTCAGCGTATACCAGTTCGTCCAGTTCCGCTTTCTCTGCTGGTCGTAAGGTATTCAAGCTATGAAATAGAGAGCTTGCAGCTACAACCCATGCCATTTTAACTCAAATGTAAGAAAACTCATTGTTAAGATGAGAAAAGAAAAAATAAAAATTAAGACTATTCTGAGAAAAATAAAAATGATCTAAAAATTTTTTGTTTGTATTTTTAAAACAAACTTTTTAATCTATCATTCACTCTTCGCCGAGGTTATTTTTTTTCCAAAATTTAACAAAAAGTAGAATAAGAATTTTTTAAAATTGTTAATTCAAACGTTTTCGCACATTTTGTGCATCGTCAGGATATAAAATTTTTTATTTACAATAAAATGATCAAAGATCATGTATGAAATTCAAAAAGAACATGTTAGAAATTTTTAACCAATCACATTCTTACATCTGTTATTACGTGATCATTATTTCATCGATTTTGACAAATTCCATACTTTTTTGTTACTTGAGTCATAATTTTTCGATTTGATGTTTTATCCAAACTGACATGTCAGTTTATTTTTTCAAAAATTGCAATTTTTAGTCATGTTTAAACATGTACTATAATTTTAGTGTCTATAATAACATGTACTATAATAACATGTGGATGGTATATTAATAGTGTTTTTGTTCAGTAGATAAAAATCATCATCTCCATCGAAGATGGATCAACCCCTTCTCCCAACTCCTAGCTTCTCATCGTCGTAAAATTAATTCAGATGTTAAATAAATTCAATTCAAGACATAGCCAGGAAGCTAAAAGTTTATATAAAACAGTTTCAGTTCAAATCCCGAGACCCCCCGGATTTCTGAATCCGGGGAACTAACGCCCTTATGTTCTTTCCGGAAGGCTGTTTTTCTACCCTTCACCGTTGTTGTGAACGGCCTTGCAACGATTGTAGTGACACAATCGTTGCAACTCGGAACAATCTCAGCTAACTCGGCTTTTTGTTGTTGTTTTTCTATCGCAATTCTCGTAGTTATCACTATCGCAATTCGCAACTATTGATGTTCTGATTTTCTTCTGGTTTTCTTCCAAAATGGCGGATTTTGCCGTTTCTCAGAAGTGTGACTTCTCAGTTCGAAATTTTAAAATTTCAATATACCAGAATATCTTGACCTTCACCGTTTGACTAATCGTCCCAATAACGTCACTAATCTCTCAAAACTGTCAATTCGGAAGCTTAGCTGCTAACTATTGTAACATTCGCCCAAATATCACACAGCGACGGAGCGTAGAAAAAGTACCTATTAACGACTGGCAGGCGTCAGTTACCTTAATTCTACTCGTTTTTCACCGTCTCGACTTTGCCAGGTGTTTTTCTGGTCTGTTTAGGGCAAAGTAAAAAGTTACCATTTTTAGGCCATCAGTCAAACGACTTTTGATCAGCTTTCGTTTACATGCGAACACAACCACATAGCTGAGTCTCGGATCCTCAGACTACGTGATTGTCTTTAAAAACACGGCTCGAACAACCTATTTTAACATGTTTTTGTTTGACAGTTCTATATTAAACCCATTAGAGATGGATTGACCCTTTCCTTTTTTCTAGCTACTCATGCTCTGAAATATTAAATAATAACGGTGTTAATTAAGATCTAGGACATTACAGCAGCTGTTAAGGTTAGTTTACACAGTCCCTTCACATAGACAGTCTCTGGGGGACCAAGCCTCCGCTCCCGTAATATTCCTGAGATAACACTCTTATCTCTTATATTTCGTGTCCCGGGAGGGTTCCGTGGTATATTTCTTCCCCCACTGAAGCCTCCTTCTCCACAAATATCCGTCGCTAAGGTTCTTATCGTGTGTTATTGCCACGATAAGAGGCTTCGTAATTTTCTTGCACGACTGTTCTTCACAATCTCTATCGTGGTTCTGATTTTCGTCTTTTTTATTCAAAATGGCCGTCTTTTTTCTACTTCTCAGAAATGTTCTTCTTCCAATCGAAATTTTAAAAATAAAAATTCTAGAACATTCTGACCCTCCGTCGCAACACTTTTTTGCTCATAAGGCCTTTAGTCACTCTTTTTTATGTCGCCGGAAGGTTGTGCTGTGTCATCTGGCAAAATGGCACATACTCCCCGGACAAGTCTCCATCAATGTCCCTATTGATCGCATAATACCGGGTTATCGTCAAGTAGTTATCCAGTTTTCTACCATCAATCTTACAAATCGCATAAGAAAATGAAATTTATCTACCCCACCTCAACTCACTACGTGTTCACAAATGGCATCGTACTACATCTCACTGCCTTTCAACATTTTCACAAAATTTGCACCATGAGGAGTGTCCTAGATAAAATTTCTTTTCTGACTACTTACGTCATCTCGCCATAAAACTTCTTTTCGCCTCTGATTAAAAAGTGGGACGTGGCACGGCCGCGCACCCGTTAAAATTAACTTAACACTACTCACCAAGTATAATCAGTCATTTATGCGGTCCTTTCCATATTAAAACTAAGAAACTCTGTGGCTAGGAAAGTTATTGAGTTACCCACCCTTCCCGAGCGAGTTTACTCAAACTTACCATGTCGCCACACAGTGAATTTGTGTCTTACACAGGTTAAAAACTTCAGTCGTGAATAAATAGGTAAATATACTCACCTATGTTCCTTATATACATACATAGATAGTAGTAACTAAAAGCAACAATTTCAACAATTTTAACAATTGCAACATTTTCAAAGTCTGGTCTGACCAAACTAGATCAAAACAAAAAGTTTAACAAGTTCAATAATCAAAACTTGGTTGATTTGTTCAAGTTTTTACACACAAAGACAATCAAGTTTTTTCTCCTTCTCTTCTCTTTTTTGGTCATCTTCATTCCATCATTTCTCCATCCTGATGTTCAGCGTCACTGTCTTCCAGAACTTTCTCTAATATGTCCAGAGTTGCGGGCCGTGCCCCAACCCTCCTGTTCCAACAGCCTCGGTTTGCAACAAGGTAGCAAGTCCACATTCACCTTCTGCTCCCGGTTCCTGCAAAAGCTGTTGTGAAGACATAGGCTCACGTTTCGTTCTAGGTCAGCTCTTAAGACCTCTTTCTTCTCATCTTCAGTAACACAAGGCGCTCCAGCTACCCGCTTCACCGCTGTGGTGACCGCGTTTCTGTGCGTCAAGAAAGCTCTCTTATAGGCTCCTGGTCCTATGTCTAGCTGGAAAGATTGATAGGCTTCCGTGTTCCTTGACATGTGACGCTTCGCGCGTTCATACATCCAAGATGTCATCACTGCACGGAACCAAGGCATCAAACTTTGCCTTGACCATATTCTTTCAATGGCTTTAGGTATTCTCAGAACCTTGCAGGTGGTTCTGAAAAGATCCAATTCTCGACTCATTTTTACGTTGCTCAACTGTTCAGGAGTCGGCACGGCCGTCTCCTGCTCACTTGTGTCCGCGTTAGCCTCCAACCATCTCACTGCTAGCATGGCGCTAACCATCACGATTGACACTTGTTGATTTTGATCGGGCAACCCCGTGGAGTACAACTCCTCCACGTCCCATACTAGGATCAGATTCCCGCGTTTGGGGTACCACAACGTCTGCGCCAAGCATTGGCAAGGATACTCCCCATGGGTTCTCACTATGTTCCTTCGGGTCCGATACCCTGAGGCTCCCAGCAACGGTTCCACTTCCATCAGGATTCTATGTAAATCGTCTTTCTCTTCTATGGTGGGGAATTCAGTGGGTAAGGCTCCACTCGCTTTCTGTTTCTGGAATTCACTCACAATGCCCTCGATCAGTCTCACGAACTCTTCACCCACAACGTCTTGCAACTCGCTTTCGGATCTCTTCGGGACTGCCCGAAAGATCTTTGCCAACAAGTCATATGACCTTTCTGACATTCTGGCCAACCTCACGCACTTTGGCACAGAGAAAAGTTGGTCAACCAACACTTGTTGCGTCCTCGCATCCATCACCACCATGTGCGTAGGATACTTGCTATTACAATACGGCGCTGAGCTTGAACCCACCATATATTTTGAACCAGTAGGTCTGTGATAGGCTTCACTGTCCTTCAGATTCATTTCATTTTCTAGAGCTTCTCGCCAGCCTCCAATCTTCTGCTCTGTCTGTAATGCTCCAGGGAATATTTCCACGCTGAGGGACGTCACTAGCTCATGGGCACGCTCCAAGCGCTCGAGCGATTCTATCGAACTCGTCATGCTATAAAATCCCAAGGCTGTGATCAGGTTTACGTCCGTCACCCCATGGCAGTCCGCGACCAACTCCATGGCACTCTTATCTGACATGCTCAATCTTCCATACAATCGTGCCAGTTGTCGATGCTGCTCGCTCAGCGTAATCAGGCAGTGTCCCAGGTTACAAACATGTCCTTCCATCCCGCTGTGTTGAGCCAAGCATGTGCCTTGCTTCAACCAATTACTCGGTGTACCTTCCTCGGACAGCTCCGTGGACGGGTTGCTCTTCCTCTTCGTCAATCTCATGGCCAGCAGGTGATGTATCATGGCCAGATCATGTAAACTCGCATCATCATCCCGGTCTAACATGATATCCGCGGTCATGTCCCAGATTAAGCCTGTGTTAGGATGGGGACACCAAGAAGGCTTCATGAGTTCCCACATCACTACTAGACTGGTTTTCAAGGGACCGTCCCAAGAACCACAATCAAAACTCACTTGCCCTTTTAGCTCGGGAATCGAGGGTTCGACCACTCGTTCTTCCAAAATAATTCCCAGCTTGGGTTGTTCCACCATCAGCATTCCGATTTCCTTAATTCCTTCAACCCAGAAATTGAGCACTGTGACTTGCTCATAGTCGAAGTACGCTTCCCTGTCTTCTTCATTCACGAAGGGATTATACGCCATCCCTGGTATGCCAGACACATATTGGAACGACTTCAGTTTCCCTAGTGTAGCAAACTCTTTTTGTCCTCTGACCGCTTCAATCAACTCTCGGCTCACTTTCAATTCTTTGTTGGAGTATCTTCTCACCTCTTCCAACATGCGATAGCTTTCCATGTCATTCGACTCCTTGTTTGGTACAGTCAACGGCATGTCCTGATATAGTTCTAGGAGTGCCCTAAGGAAGTTCCTTTCGCAATCAACTCCCTTTTGCCGAATGATCTTTATACATTCTGCCAACACAGGAGTGGGGATACGATCCACCACGAACCTGACAAAGCAAAGGGCATCCTTTCGTTTAGCCCATGCTATCGCTGAATCGTCTTTTGAGATCAATGCTCGCAGAGCTTCCATCAATTCTAGCTCCTGTTCTCGTGATCTCGAATCATTACTGGCTTCATACTCCGCCTTTTTGATGCCCATCAAGCACCAAGCCAACCGTACTTGCAGATCAGTTCTCACGCAAGGATGAGCCAGGTATGCTGCTACCGTCGCAGGTGCATTCATCGTCTCATCGAAGTATTTCTGGAGGGCCGCCCTCCAAGAAATCTCTAGCAGTTTTTCCAATCCAATTTCATTCGCTTCTGATGACATTACTGTGCCATACTCTTTTCGATTGAAGTTAGAGTTCTCCGTAAGCCCTTTCAGATATTCTTGCATGGCCCGCTTTTCACTCCAAGCCATCAGGTGCCCTCTCGCGGAGTTCCTCGCTTTCAACATCTCCACATAACCCCCTGCCGGATCTCCCATGTGGACCGATTCCGGCACAGTTATTCGACTGTACTCGACCACGTCGAGTTGTCCTTCCAGTTTCAACTTGGCCATGTTGATTCGCGAGGGCCTATAATCTTCAAGTCCTCCAGATCCACATTGACTGATGATTTCCATTTCTAACTTAGTGTCTGCCAGGGTTCGCGCCGTCTTCTTCGATCTTGTGGCGGTTACGGTCAGACCTGTCAAGAGCATAGGGGGTATCAGATTCTCTTTTTCTCCCCCTGTCAGCGTTGCGTTATCTCCTTGCCCGCTCTCGCCTGAACGACCTGCGCTCGTTAAAGAGACCACCACTGCGCTGGCTCTCGACTTCACCACTCTCGGGTTCATGGCTCGACTTCCTGTTTTCCCTTTTAGTCGCTTCAGCCCTTTCCTGGCTCGTCTGACAGGTAATTTCTTTGCAACATGCTGATCATCGGCACTGTCTTCTGTTACTGACTCGGTCAGAACATCCGACTCCATGGAGCTCACTATTTTCTCCATGACCTCACGCATGATGGGTTGGTTCAATCCCACCTTCATTATGGACTGCGTCCCATATCGCCTTATCACGTCCCATGATTTCTCCATGAAGTTCACTCGGCTCCAGATTGCTCCTGTCTTGCCTTCCAGCTCCATTTGATATCTTTCCCATTCTTCTTCTGGTAACGTACTGAGGAACGATATCTTCATCGACTCTTCGATTTTCCTCCTCCTCGGTGACTCATGAAGCAGTTTCTGCGGATCCCTGCTTCGGCACTCTCTAGCCTGGCTTATTGGGTCTATCGGAGATAGATCGGCCGACGCCTCCTTTGTAGGAGACATGAAGGATGATGGTGCCATCAACAATAAACTCCCATCGACTTCCCCATCGTCGTCTTCAATGAACCGGTACTCTAGCAAGTCCCTTTCCAACGCTCCTAGATCGGTCTCTCCCGGTTTCTCCGTCTTACTTCCGGTCCCATCATCGTTATCGTCCTGATCCATCAATTCATCGTCGTGCGCATCAGGTTTCGGCCTAGGTCCCGAGGGTGCTTGTCGCGCGTCTGTGCCCGAATCCGGCCGAGCCGGTACGGCCATGTCTCCTGCGTGATAAAACAATTCATCATCGACCAGGAATTCTACCAACTCCTCGCCATGTGGAGCCAGGTCTTCTATCGTTATATATGAGCCTCCTCTGCTCTCCCTTGCCACCTCCAGCATCACTACTTTCGCTTCTCCTGACCACTTCAGTCTCGATAAGTCATCCGCGGAAGAATACACTTCATTCCACGTTTCAGCCGAGACCTCTGGTCTCCTGGAGGGTAGTGCCTTTATCTTTTTCCTGCTCCAGGCATCGGGGAATGAGAAGTCAAACGTATGCGCAGCGGCAGCGTTCCAGCTGATGAAGCGCGGCTCCATACCTCCACTCCACTTCAGCATTCTCTTCTCTGCGTCACGAGCTGCTCCGATACGAGGGGCAATGATGGGGGATGTGACTCCCAACAACATCCTCCTTATCGGTGGATATCGAGGGCATTGGTCCGGCAGCGGCCTGGACCCAGGAAGCCATGTTTGTTGATTCTCTTTCGCGTGGGCGTAGGCTCCTGGCAATTGAGGTACTCCCACAGCCTCTCCTGTATCTTTCACCACTGGTCTCAAATTCCAAAGTTTTGGGTTAAACTGAATGTGGGATAGATCCTCACGGCCCATTCGGCACTTGAAGTGGTTGTTGAAGTCCATCAACACCCAGCCTGGCTCTGATATTCTTCCGAACAGCCTGTCGTCTCTAGCCAGCTTTCTCAGTTCACTCTGCTCTACCCAATTCAGCACGGAACAATCCACGACTGAGACCAGGTTGACGTACAACACTGAATTCCTGTACGCTTTAACTTGCACATCCGGGAACGCAAAAGACATCACCGCTCCATACACCACTGTGACGAATTCCCTCAGTCCGTGGACCAGAGCCAACGGATCAATCCGCATCATGACAGCTAAGTCTGTTAGTAAGGGCATGCCACAATACTGCTTGCATTCGCCTGCGTTCGTCGCCACCTTGTCTTCTCCCGTGACGCTTCTGTTCTGTTGCAAGAGGTATTGAAGCAGGAGAGTCCTCCAGTCTTTCATCTTCTTGAGCGAGGCGGTTTCCAACTGTGCATTGAACTCACGACTGGGTCCCTGTAGTTGTTCAGGGTAACGCAACAGCACAAGCAAGTCTCCCAGTCGACCGTAGGTCATGGCAATCAGAGTCAGGAGTCCACCCAATCTGAAATCTGCCAACGCTTGGGTAAAGAGGTTTGCCGGTCCTTTCACAAAGTTTTCATGACCAAATGTCACGTATAAGGCTAGCACCAGGCCAATCGACAACTTCCTGATGTCTTTGACGAAACTCGCGATCAGGTTCCTAGATGCCTTCGGATAGCATTTCGGTAGGAAAGATGGCGTCCATCCCACTCCCATTCCACCCAAGATCGCATCTGATCGTTCATACTGTGCCTTCGTGGCCAGCACGTCAGCTTGGAACTTGTCCAGCGACATCGTGTTTACGTCTTGCATCAGTTTCAACATCTTGCCTCCAGCCAACTCCCGGGCATTAAATAGATTCTTCAGATACACGTGTATCTCTTTAATTATTGCCGGCGCATGCTCAAACGCGTCCTCACCCAAGGTGCACAGCCTCGGTGACAGATACAACCATATGTTGTTGTGCGGCTTCGTACGCAAAGCCATTGCCATGAGGTCCTCCTCCGCTGACGTCATGTTCTTTCTGATCATCCTACCCTGCTCATTCTCTGCATGATCCATCTGTCTGAACCAGAGATCATCAGCCACCTGTTGTACTAACAGATGATCGTCATCTACCCCTGGTCTTAACTTCAGTAATCTGGCGAAGTTGGACAGCTCCAACCCCAGAACTTCATCTAGCACCAACCGAGTTGTGCTACAATCTCTGAGCCCCTGTATGGCATTCGAAATGTCAGCCCAAACGGCGGGAAGCTCAGATCGGGACGGATAGTAATTGTCCGGGTCCACTACTCTGTTTGGGGCGGGAATTATCACGTTGAATATCCCCTCTGCTATCGTTGTGACCATTGTGTACACAAATTGAAGGGGTTCTGGCAACGCAGCGTAGCCTGGTGACAATACAAAGATCACCTTCACCACATTCATGGTGAAGCGTTGTCTTGCTGCTGCCTCTACCTCGGCCATCGCCGAGAGCAGTGTCATTATCGCCTCCCCTATAACCTCGTTACTCGGGATCGATCCATCCGTCAGACGTGACAATAAGCCTCTGCTTTGTAGATGATCATTTGAGCCTGCAACCACTATTACCTGCGGCTCCATGCTGACCACTCTCCGTACACTTATCATCATGCCTATCGCCTGCCCCCAGTCCAATTTAGGCGCCGTCATGAAAATCACATCGGGCCAGAATAGAGAACGGGGCGTGTAGAGATAATCGGAGCCGGCCACAACCAGATACTTGGCAGCCTTCATGTCCAAGGGATCATAAGCTGCAAAAAGGCCATCGCCTATCGGGGCCTTCAGGTTCCCGTATCTCTTATCGTCTCCAACCACTGTTGTCGTTCGGGGGTAGTCCCTCGAATACTCGCCAGGCGTCTGACCGGGTGGTTTAGCGAATTGTCTGTACATCTTGTGATGTTTGTTATTGGGCTTGTTCTCCGTCTGGAATTTGCCCTTGCGAGCAGGTGGTGTCCTTTCCCGGGTCCTATCTCGAACGTCGGTGAGCGACCGGGTGTTTAGAGGTCCAAAGGTATTGTCATGAGGCAATCCATCCAGGTCTACATGTCGGAGTGAGGTCGAGGAGCTGAATTTCTCCTGCTCTGCTAGCAGCCAATCCACGCCCGGTATCCGATAAAGTCGCGACACTGTGGGATTTTCTCCGCCAGTCATTCTCATTGCATCCTCCCGACACGTCAAGGTATTCATATTCAACTTCGCCGACATGTCCGTCTTATACTGACCCCAATGACTAGGATCTGATCTATTCCAAAGCAGCCTGCTGCCTGATTCGATTCCCTCCGCTGGCACGGTACTTGTAGACGGTCCTGCTGTCGAAGCAGGATTTGTCGTGGCAGGCGAATCGTTCCTCCTAGACGCGGTCTGGGAGTTATTCCTGTTGTTCTGCTCCACCGATCTGCCGAGTCGGCTTCCAATCGATTGCGGCCTGGGAGGAGGAGCAGTCCCTAGCCTGTCTCTCACGTTTGAGCTCGGAGCAACGGTTACGGCTCCAACCGTCTCCGTTGCCAAGGGCCCTAGACGGTTGGCGAGGGATTCGGGCACGGTTGCCCTGATTCTACTCCCTCCGGTCAAATTGGTCCGAGCCAAAGAACCGGTCGCCCTCGACTCTTGCTCTACTTCCCTCAATTGCGTCTGAAACACATCATTAATCCAATGCCTCCCTCGTTGGGTATTGAAGTGCACTCCATCTTTAGTGAGCGCGATGTGGTCAGTCATGCGCAGCATATTTTCGAGATCCAGGAGTCGCAACTCGCCAGGGTTGTTTCTCACCAGACTGCGGGTCATTTCATTCCACCGCGTCACGTTGCCATTCATGAAATCTGCAGCTATGGTGCCCACCAAAGGATTTGGTGGTATCGTGCACAGGATCACGAGCTTGGGTCTGTACTTTTCTTTCAATTCGTTCAAGATACACACCAATAGAGGTTCCCACTGGTTCTCCGGAGTCACGGGGGCTCTTGAGACGTCATTGGTCCCCAGCATTATTATTAATGTATCTAGATGATCCTCGCTCTGGAACTCCATCATTTTGATGACTTGAGCCACTGAGGCTCCTCCAAAGGACAGAATGGTAGTCTGACCATAGACGAAGATCTCATTCAGATCTCTCACCAAACTGTCTCCAATGATCAAATGGCGACTCCCTGGGGGAATTACTTGGTCGTTCGTGGCGGGGTTCCAGCTCATGTCATTCTGGCAGGCTCGAGGATGCTCGGCTGACACTTGCGTGAACTGATGACGTGCCATCAGATTCTTCCTGATGTCTACCACGCGAGACTTCTCAAAGACTCCACCAGGCGCAGAACACGCTATCGTGCGGGTTGCTCGCTGCGAGCTATTTGATGAATGATCACGACGCTGGGAAGGAACGATCCTAGCCAGTGTCCGCTCAGTGCCTCTGTTGATCTCATCCATTGCGGCTCTGGCCACTTGGTTAAATGATTCCTGGAATTGAGGAGCTAGATAGGTGTCAGAAGGGTCTGGTATCGTGAACCTCTGACTCGAAGCAGACGGTCGTGTCTGCTGAGGAGCCTCGGGCCCCCTTGATGCACGCAAATCCAGAACCTCAGGTCCTCTCGATGCGCACAGCTCCTGCGCTGTTGTCCTGGGGCGTGTGTCGTTGGATCCCTCCGAGGATCTCATGCTCTCCAGGATTTCCGGTGACACTTGGCTCACCTTCGCCATATACAGCTCCTTCAGGTGCTTTATCTCATCCTCCTTGTAGGCCACCTGCAGATCTTCAAATTTCTTTTTCCATTCGTCTCTCTCTCGAGCTATCGCCCTGTACTCCTGAAGTTTGGCACACAGCTCACTCTGATCTCTCTCCTTCTTCTCCAGTGTCTCAATCGTCTCCGACGTCTGGATCTCTATCTCGCTCACTCTCACTCTCTTCAGGGGAGGAGCAGCTGTTGGAGAGTCGACAGAGTGTGACGGGCCTGGCCCATCACGTTGTCTCTTCGCTCCAATGAGTGGCTGCGCAGGTTGGACTGGTAAGGGCATCTCACCTAGCCGGTGGTCCCTTTGTTCACCTAGTCCTGGCTCACGAACCAGGTCGTGGCCAGACATTTCTCCACGCCTCCATCTCATCAATCGGTTTCGGCCTCTCTCGGCGGTCCCGGACTCACCGAAGGCCAACATCAACACGACTTCCGTAGGGCGATTCCCTCGACCCTCTCTTCCTAGTGCATTGAGGAGTGCGACCACAAACATCGCCAACCCCGGGTCTTCTCGTGTGAAATCACAATCGATCAGCCGCTGATAGATCTCGTCTAGAGTCGCTCCTAGACTCGCTGAGAGGAATTCCATGAGTTCGTTCGTGTCACCCATTTCTTATCGTGTTGCTTCTTGTCGTCGTGTAGATTCTTCGTTTGATTCAATGAATTCAATAAACAATTTCTGATCAATCAAGATCTAAAAAACAAGTCGCGACTTAGAACCATCATTTTTGGATACAACATCAATCAATTCTTTAAAACTCTTCATTGAAATTTGTTTCACCATTCTGATTTAAAATTTAGCACCAAGATGGATCGTCCACCTTTATCTTTGTCAGAGTAGCACGAATGTGCGCTGTCACCTTGATGACACAAACATAAAACATATCATAACAATAACATAACATAAACACATAAACATCACACACCTATACTATCACATAAAAACCTAATCCCTAATACTGTACCTAAAACCTAACCTAACCTAAAACTTGACTCTAATTCCTATCGAATAACTTAATAAAAACCACTTATCGCCGAGCGCAATCCTTAGCATATACTCAGATAGTATTTTTTATGTAAGTAAACTTCTATGTCAGTCTCTGAAAATATCACATGCACAAGAGCGTACAACTCTCTAGGGTGTAGCTTTCCCCTATTAGGATCGTATACTGGCAACGAGAGAGAGGTCACACCTCTCTCAACCAGGAAATCCCTAAGTCGAGTCAAGGCCAATACCAAGCTCTCCGGATTCACGTGTTGCCTATCAGTAGCTTTCGTAACCAAAAAACACAAATATTTCCCTGGTATCTGTGATGCAACAGGGGGCAACGCTATCATTCCTCCTACACCAAACTCTATATTCTTGTACTCTCTTTTAAAGTCAGCTGCTAGTGCTGTTTTGAAGCTCACATCCGCCGTTATCGCTATGGCGCACGTGCGTTCCGTGAGTATGAAATCGCTGTCCGTTATGACGATATTGTTCAAATAGTGGTTCGGTAGATCAAAATACGATTCAAAGATTCGTCCAAAAGGTGGTTTCTTAGCATTCTCGCCCTCTGTCTCTAGTTCTCCGGTTTCTCTTGCCGATTTCAATTTTTTTATTATGAGGTTTTCGGTGTGGGTGAGTCCTACCCCCACTCCCCGGACAAAAATATCCATCGACGTCCCCGTCGATCGCCCAAAGTCTAGGAGACCGAGGTTGGATTGTGGAACACGTAGCAGGTATTGTCATGACTGATGTATTTGACGCCGTCTCTATCGACGTCCTGAATCGTCAGGATCGTCTCTTTTGGATCTGTCGGCAGATCGTGGAGCCATTCGAGCACGCGCAAGTTTGTTAGTTCTTGCTCATGAGTCTGTTCCGCTTCTGGTTCGAACTCCACTTCCGGTTCTGATCGATCGTCGATCCAATCTTGATCCATATCGTTCACAAGGTCGATTTCCCCTAGCATCGCCACTTCGTCCAGTCCCACCAGCGAGTCTATGACATCACTCACTACTATCCTGTCTACAACGAAGTCCTCGCCATACGGATTGTATTTCTTCTGGTTTTTTCCTTTCTTGCTTTGGCGTGTTTCCATGGTGAGAGGAAAGTCAGGCTGTATTCCTTGGTCAATTTCGGTTTGTTCCGGGCAATCCCAGTCTTCTTCGGCATAGGGTAGAGTTTCATCGTCCACCTCTACTCGCTCAGTCAACTCGAGATCCAGTGGTAGATCGCAATCGTCCACCACCTCATTCCCGTCGTTCTTGTCGCGAGTACCCCTTTCATTCACTTCACAAGCAGGATCCACAATTAAATAGTCTCCCTCTTGCATGTCCGCTGGGATGCACCAATCCTCTGACGAGGCATTGTGCGGTTTGATATTCTCGTAATGAGCCGCTCTTCCAGTGCTCAGCCGATAAAAACGACCTACTTGATGCACCTCTGTTATCTGAAATGGACCACGCCATTTCTTTAATAGTTTCTTGGTTCCTTTTGGTGGAACCACTTCCTGGAACACCCAAACGTAATCGCCAACTGAGTAGGCTCTTGCATCGGCTGTCCTTTTATCAAACCTCCTTTTTTGTCTAATTTGCGCCTGTTGCGTATTCCTCCTGCATAAGTCATTGAGGTCCTGTTGTCTTCTAATAACGTCCCGCACGTACGTTTGCGGTGCTGTCCTCTTCCCTTCATATTCAGGGTAGAAGAACGTTAACGGGAGTGCTTTTTCGTGACCCGTCAGCATCATATGCGGACTTATTTTCCCGTGGTGGAATGCTCCGTGCTGTTGTAAGCACCCATCACTTGCGGCAAGTGCTTGTCCCAGTCATCCATGTAGCGTGAGCAGTAGACTCTCAACATGGATACCAGAGTGCGATTCTGCCTCTCGACTAGGCCATTCGTTTGCGGGTGATAAGTGGTCGAGTGGGCCTGCGCTACCTGCGACCTTTTCATTAACTCTTTTGTGAGATCACCTACGAATGCTTTGCCATTGTCCGATTGGAACGTGATGGGGCAGCCATGCCTTGCTATCCACACCTTTATCAAATGATCGCATGTTTCTTCTGCCGATGCTGTTATGCACGGTGCTGCCTCCGCATACTTCGTAAAATGGTCGATCATTACCAGCACCTGATTATAGCCCGTTGCTGTCATACAAATTTTCTGATGATCAATTTGCACCACTTCGATGAAACCTGACGATTCTATTGACTGTAGGGGGAACCTTAGTTTCCTGGGATCCTTTGCCTGTTGACAAGACAGGCATGCGGCTATCCATTTCTCACAAGCCTTCTTCAATCCCGGCCATTCGAATCGTTTTTGTATCCTGTTATACACTTTGTCCACGCCTTGATGGCCCATCTGATCATGTGAGCGAAAGAGCAATTCGGTCTGGTACAACTGCGGTAACACTATTGAATTGTATTTATAGAGGACCTTGTCCTCCTCTTTTCGCTTGCAGGCAACGATTCCGTCCTTATTCAGGTACAACACGTCGTTTCGCTTCAGGTAGAATTGCTTCAGGATTTTGTAGCTGTCTTCTTCCAAGTCTCCCTTGTCAGGTGCTCCATTCTCCATCCATCTCTTCAGACTGCTCGTCATTCTATCATTTCGTTGAGCCCTTAGGAGATCCGACAGCCTGTACCTGGCTTTCAAATACGTCTTCACCACGTTCATTTGCCCACTCATTATCTCCGGAGCATGAGCATCGTCCATCAACTTGACACACCATATCTTTTTCAAAGGCGTCGCTTCCTGCACAGATGGTTCCAGATTGGTACGGACGACCGTACCGTGTGACAGCAATTTGGTTGGGCGTTTAGAAACTGCTATCAGCTCGAGCTCGTCTGCGGCATTATCTACCACAGTGCCCTCTTCATCTGAGGTGTATCTATCCCTGTCTGGATCCTGATGTGTTTCTCGGTCCAGCCCACGCTGCTTCCAGTCTACCAATAAGGAGTGGATTGCGATCTCTGACATATCGGAGTTGGAAGCTGTTTCAGACGTGTTGTCCCAGGACTGGGGTCTCGAGTCAACACTTGAGTCGACTGATTCCTCAACATCATATTCCAAGTTGTCTGAGATGTTTCTTGACTCCCCGGACAAAACTCTGTCCATCGGTCGCTTTGAACCCGACTCCCCGGACAAAATTCTGCCCCTAGGTGGTCTAGTCAACCTCTCCCCGGACAAGTCGTCATGCACGGGCTCAAAGGTGTCTGACTCCTCAGAGGAGACGTCCTTGACTGGCTCGAAGGTGTCAGACTCCGCGGACATTGTCTCGTCCACGGACGAACAATCTGGGCTTGGCTCGTATTCCTCTTTTGCATCCGTGAAGTGCACTCTCCTCGTGAAGCTAGATTTCGACCTGATCCTGACTTCCTCAGTAGTTTGGTTCTGATTCAATGTTCCATATTCAGTGAACGAAGTTCTCAACAAGACTTCTTTCGGCATCGAGGTCACCAGCTGGTTGACAATCGACCTGCAATCCCGTTCAACGCCTCGGTTGCGAATGGACACTGGCCTCTTCTCTGTTCTTTCGGTGACAGTCAACCGCTGCATGGTCTCCATCCATTCACGATCATGCCTATCCACTTCCCTATCCAACAAGTCGCGGAGTTTTCCCATGACATCCGGCGCCACGTTCACCGTCTTGTTCAATAAAGCGATGCTGTTTATACCCAGCCTGGTCAGTTCTTGCTGTACCAAGTTGGATCGGACTAGCAGATCCAACGGAACGGGCTCGCCTCTGGCTAAAAGCTTTATCTCCGCGGCCGTCTCCACTGGAAGGTCAGGGTGTCCAGGTATAGGATGTCCTGATTTGTCTAACCATCTAGTAAGTGGCAGCTTGTCGTAGGTTTCTTTGTCCAGAAAGGAAAACCCGTCTTTGATCTCTGATTGGTTAGCCTGCTTCTCCTCGAGGCGCTCATAAAATTCTGTCTTTTTACTGAGGCTATCTGCGTTCTGGTGCTTGTCACGGGTACGGTGCTCTATGATCATGTGGTATCCATCCAGGCGCACAATCCAACGACCAATATAGCTTTGGTCCATCGAATAGGTTTTCAGCCAGGCAAGGGCACGATTATCCACACGTAACTTGAAGGGAGCACTCCCCAGGTAGGCCCTGTATTTTTCCACGAACGTGATCACGGCAAACATCTCCGCTTTTGGTGCGCCGTACTTCATCTCAGTATCGCTCAGGACTTTACTCCCGTAGGCTATCGGACGGAGAACCGTTCTCCCGTTCCACTCCTGCTCCTGGTGAAGTATGCCAGATATCGCAACCACTGATGCATCCGTGTCCAGCACGAACATTCCCTTCTCTGTTGGCATGCCGAGGACCGGTGCCTCGCAAAGTTCACGCTTGATGTTTTTAAATGAAACTTGTGCCTCATCAGTCCAGGTGAACTTTTTGCCCTTGTTTCTCATCAGCCTCTGCATGGGGTATATCTTGTCAGCATACCCCTTGATGAACTCTCGATAATAATTTGCGAATCCCAGAAAAATCATCAGCTGTGTATCTGTTTTAGGTGCCTTCCAGGTCAGCACCGCTTCAACCGCTTCAGGATCTGGTCTCACTCCATGTTTGTCAACCAGGCGGCCCAGATACTTTATGGAATCCCTGAGGATTTCACACTTAGAGGGTTTGCATTTCAGACCCGCCTGCTTCATGCAAGAAAACACCTCCTCCAACCTCTCTATGTGGTCTTCTAAGGTTGGTGTTGCAATCACGACATCATCGACATAACACATAATGAGATTCCCGTATTTCTTAGTGACGCTCGTGAGTGCCTGGGCCATCAGTCGCTGGAATGTGGCCGTCGCGTTGCACAATCCGAATGGCATCCTCTTCCACTGGAACAGTCCCAGCTCACACGCGAAACCTGTTTTCTCTCGATCTTGCTTTCTGAGTGGCACTTGCCAGAATGCGGAGCCCAAATCCAACGTCGTGAAGAACTTAGCGTCTCCCAGCTTGGATAGGCTCTCATCGATGCGGGGAATCGGGTATGCGTCCTTTATAGTCACTGCGTTCAGATAACGGAAATCACAACAAAATCTGAGTTGTCCCCCTTTCTTTTTCGCCATGACCACACCACAAGCCCATGGGGACTTCGACGGCTCGATCATGTCGTACTCCATTAACATTTCAATTTCCTTCCTACACGCTTCTGACTTGTTTGGGGTCATTCTTCTCGCCCCTTCCCTATGAGGTACCGAGCCCTCTTCTATCTCAATCTCGTGCTCTACAAAATTGCAACAACCTATGTCGGCCTTATGCTTTGAAAAAACGTCTGCGTTCCGATTTAGCACCGCCCTGAGCGAATCTAGTTCCTTGTCAGATATTTTACCCTTCAGATGTTCTATCTCAGGTAGGACAGGCTTATTCGCTGCTAACTCTGCTTCCGTCGGCCTCTCAGGAAAGGTGGAACAACTAGACAGCCCATCATCTGTTTCCGACTTCATTGAAAACAATTTCCTAGAAGATTTCAATTCATTTACTCTTTTCATTATACATTCTTGGTTTGCATGTAATTGACATTTAGTTACATCAAACTTCTTCAAGTTCTCCACACTCAGAAAGTCTGTGTTCAGAGGCAAAGCGTAACCAAGTTTCTTTCCCCTCTGTATTGTCACTGTTGTTGCTTCTGTGTTCAATAACACACTCACACACAGTCCGCTCTGAGTGAGTGAGAAGCTTCTTCCTAAAATAGCCGAGCTTTTACTGTTTGGATTTGGTACCAGACACACCTGTCTGTCATTGCTGAGTTCATTCAAGTTCCTCATCCTAAACGTCGCTACTACGGCTTGGTTCGGTTTTAAACTAACTTTTCGATCCAGAAAGATCGGCACCTTGGCCTGATTAATTAAGATCTTATTAAGGGGTCTTTTTTCATACTTTCTCTCAGGATCCTTGATCCTAATCAATCCGTCATTGAGATCGATCGTGACGTCAAAGTTGCGAACGAAATCCCTTCCTAGGATGAACTGGTCGGATTCATCCAAATTCTCTACTACTAGGAAGCTCATCCAAAGATGTCTTCCTCCGAGCTGCAGTGAGTTGATCGGGGTTCGTCCGGCGACAGAGATCGCTCCCTGATTGGCAGCTGCCAACCTGATGTTTGTCGGTATGAGATCCGATCTTTCGAAACCCATGTCGGTCCAAGTTTTGACTGGCATGACACTAACCACTGCTCCCGTGTCTAGCAGTCCCTTTACTGAAAGTTGTCTGCCTTGCACGTCCAGAACGTGTGCGGCCAGATCGGCCTCGCAACCAATATGCACCGCATCGCGTTGTGTCCGATTCGTCTGACCTTCAGCTCCTCTTGACCAATGTATATCCGGCCAACCTGATCGTTCGCATCAGTTATGTGAGCTTTCGTGTAGATATTGATGCCATCCACATTCATCAGAATCGGGTAAGGGCCATGGACATCGATATAATGTCCGTCCACTTTCATCAGCCTCGGACCTCCCGTTGTGAGCAGCGCTCGCACTGCCCTGGAGTCCAGTTTGGGATCCTTCTCCTTCAGGTAGTCGGCATAGATGTCCAGGTGGATTAGTGTAATCTCGGATGGTTCACTCAAGTTCTTGACCACCTGGTGCCCTGCGACTGAGATGATGGACATTATTTTGGTCCCCGCCTTCGTCATGCCGAAATTCTTGCCAGATATAACGTTCAGTTTTACTCCCTGTTTCTTGGGCTCCTCTTTGTCTTCTGCTTTTGTCGCTTTACCGAGGACATTAAGACTCTCCCGAAGATCTGTGCTTTCCAGCTCCGACCTTACCCATTGCTCCACTTCTTTCGTGGCAAGGTCCTGTTTGACATTCTGCAGCGCTGTCCTTGCCGCCAGGCCGTAATCCACCTTGAGTGGACTAGACGACTCTGCTTCGAGGTTCGAGGCTACCACCTCGTCAGGCCATGTCTTAACCTTTTTGGTCGCAAAGGTGCTCGGTGTCGTTTCCTTTCTCCGAGATTCAGCCTCGTCCATCAGACGTGCTCGACTGGCCTTGACACCCGAAAGCGCCTCTTCGTGGCGGGGATGTTTCGCGTCCGCTACTGCGTCCCAAAATTGAGTACAATCCGACTTGAAGTGTCCCTCCAAATTACAGAAGAAACACCTCGGACCATATTTCATGATGAGCCCCCTGACGTACTCCTCATGATCCTCGTCGGTCGCGTCGGCGTCCTCGAGAAAGTGGCCTATGGCCTTCATGTTCTGTTTGTATGGAGAACACGCAGAAACGTGATGGTCCATCGAACCACAATTCGCGCACGACCTCCTCTTGTCCATGTCATCGCGAGGTTTGTACCAACTGGAATTCGCACCAGTGTTTGTCCCGCTATAGTTGCCATAATTGCTGTAACGGTTTTGCGCCCTCGGTTTTATGAGTAAATACTCGCGTGACTTCATACGCAAGTCGTCGGGCGTGGGTACCTGGTCAAGCGACAGGGTGAAGTGAGTGGCCAACATCGTCTTTAGCTCCTCACTCCTTACTCCATCCATAAACTTCGAAGCAATCGCCAAGTTTCGCTCGGATGTTCTCTCATCCGGGTTGCTTCTCCTCCTGAGCAATTCAAGGTCGTCCAAGAATTTATCTATTGATTCTTCATCTCTCTGACGCCTCTTCTCGAACTTCACCATGGCCTGGTGCCCTTGTACTCCAGAGCCGAAACGATTCAGCAGGATGTCGAATATCTTGCGAGCGCTGTCTCTCTCATTGGCTCTTTTCGCCATTACACAATTTAATGCAGTACCCTCCAGGTTGCTTGTCAGCGCGCTGCACTCTTGTTTCTTGGAGAGATTCTCTTCCTCAAAGTGTAACTTCATCACCTCTATCCAAGTGTCAATGCAGCCGTCTGACTCGTCTTTATATGACTTCGGCTTTTTCAGTGTTCTTCTTGACCTCTCTCCTCTCTCGGTTGACTTCGAGAGCTTGGTGATGAATGTTTCAAGAGATCTGTTCAGAGGTTCAAACATCGAGGCATACATCGTTGTGTCTTGCGAGACTGTAGTCAGATCTGGTACTGAACTGACTTGTGGCACGGTTGGCAATCTTGTCTCCGGGGTGGCATCTGCCTCCGGCGGTACTGGATTCGTCCAGCCAGGCCTCTGCGGGGCTGCCCTTGGCCGCTCCTTGTTTCTATGTTCGTAGATCGTTCTCGAGCCTTGCTGGGCTCTGGCACTGTTGCCCGTACCATCTCCAACATTCGCATGGCGTGAGTGCTCCCTTGAGTTGGAATGCTCCTGCCAACTACTCCCATTCAGGATCGCGTCAAGCTTCCGCATCATCAAGTCAGATTTGGCGTCTAACCTCTTCTCCAGGCCAGTCATCGTTTGGGCGTAGGTATTATCATGATCATTCAATAATCGCTCGATCTCTCTTGTCATCCTTGCCTCTCTTTCCTCTGACTCTTTGTTTGCCTGTGCCAGGCTCTCAGCCAGGCATTGATCGGTGTTACGAATCAATTGAGCCTGATCAAACCTCGCCTGCGACTTCACGTGCGTTAGCTCGTCTTTCAAACTCTCTCGACCATGGTGAGCTCTCTCGTCACTTTGATCTATCTTCTTAGTCATGTCCCGCCTCAATTCATCCAGGCCATTCATCACACCAGCGAACATATCACTTATGTCACCAGCTGCCCCCAGTGGCGGGGTTAGCCCCAGAGAAGACGAGGTCAGCTGCGGCTGTAGCCTAGTACTCGATGACGCACCGCCCTTTTGCTTGTGCATTGACGTCATTAGTCTGTCAAATGTTGATGATGCTCCCATCGTTATCCCATCTGACATAGGCCTGGTCGGCGAGGCAGAAGACGCCTCCCTGCTCATGTCGTTCCTTGGGCACGGTGTGAAGTTCACATCCGGATGGGTTATTTCCGGTTGGCCGTAACTAGAGGATAGACCTCCGGCTTGTAGCGACGTCACGCGCTCATCGTACAAAGACTTCCAACTTTTCTTTGCCTTCGAGAACGTCTGCTCTTCACCCGGACTCATACTCGACATCATCGCGTTGTTGCTCTGTTTGGCCAAAGATGAGTGTGCACTTGTCGGATGTGAATGTTCCTTTCTCCATTTATAGCTCTTAGTGTCTGATTTGGACATTCCCCTGTACAACACTTCCTCCCGAGGTTCGACCGCGGGACGCTCCGAGGTCTCCTCTGTCCTCTCGGCTTCCTCCCGTTCGAGGACCTCATCTGGCTCAAAGTCGGGTCGAAAGAGCGTTCGCTCCCCTTCGTCAAAGGGATCCACCAGCGTTTCGCTCGCAGGCTCGGCCTCGGCGCTCCGCATTTGATTGCCATCGAGGTTTTTCTCGCTCCTTAGTTTCATTTCGCTCACTGAAAGATCAGGTTGACCTTTAGTCGATTCGTCTTCAGCAAACGCGTCGGAAGCGCTGCTAAACGAGGTTTGGCTACGCCTAGTTCTAAACTTCCTCGTGCTTCCCTTGCTTAGCCTGGGAATTTTAGTAGTCGATCCTAGCGAGTCCCTGCGCTGCATAGTTTTTAACAAAATGAAAGTATTCGTAATTTGATGGCAATGCAAACGTACCACAAACAAGATTTAGTTAAATCACTTAACGCTGCCTACTCGATTCCGTCAGTATCAAAATGTCTCTTAGATCTCTCACGACTAAATTAGTGACTCAGCTAAAGTTACACACAGGGTCTACCCAGTATTGATATAATGCTAACTCAACCCGGTTGTATAGTATAACAGTATCACTAAGTTTCCACAAGATATAATCGACACACAAAACACAATCGATAATCAGATAAGAATATCCTACAGGTGACAGCGACCTTTTGTCAGTATCAATTTATCGCCACACAATTTATCAAGTCACTGCTTTGTTAAAATTAAACAATCTTTGATAAAAAGCAGTGATGATTCAGAAATAGATAAATAAAACTTAGTCTTAAAGAAAAAGACTTCCCCCAATCGGAACGATCCGAAAGAACGAAGCCCAGGACACAGTCTTCTCAAGTGGGTGTGTATCTGCCTAATACACCCACCGAGGTCTTCTTTTAGGTGTCCTGCGATTGCCCGAGCTGTCCTACTAAGTAGCTCAAGGCAACCTCTGATCGAAAATTCTTCAAATCTATGAAAAAGCTCTCCCACACTCGGACTGCTCCAAGTGCACGAGAGTAGGGAACAATTTTTCTTCTCAAGTGGGTGTGTATTTGCCTAATACACCCACCGAGGTCTTCCTTTATTTGTTCCCGGATCGCCCGAACTTTCCTATTAAGTAGCTCAAGGCAACCACACAACCAAAATCACAATCAAAAAAAAATTTTGTCCGGGTACTTCTAATACACCCAATGTAGAATCCAAAGTTGATCACGAATTTCCGGGTCAAAATGGGTTCCTATGATCCTAATAAGCGCGCCTAATATCCTAATATGATCCTAATTAAATGGATATTATCCGTTTCCCAAATTGCCACAGAAAGTTTACTCAAGTCTCTAACAAGTAAGATCGTTAGAAGGTTTAAGACACTCCGGAGGGTTACCTCGGAGGGTGCCTTGATCACCCAAGTTACTTCGGAGGGTACCTTAATCACCCAAGTTACTTCGGAGGGTCCCCCTAAATTTACTAAGGAGGGTCAATAAGATGCTTAATACGCTCCGGAGGGTTACTTCGGAGGGTTCCTCCAAAATTTTCAAATTTTTTGATCTTCGCTTAGAAGGTTCTCCTACTAGCTTCAAAAAGCGTCAAAACAAGCTAGGAGCTCTAAGGGGAGCTGTTTTGACTTCTTAGGGTGATCTCGTGGAAATTTTCCACTAAGGAGGGTTGCTAAGGGGTTTAGCTGACTCCGGAGGGTCACTTCGGAGGGTTCCCCCAAAATCAAGAAAAAGGGTTATATCACCGCAGTAAAGCCTCTGAAAGCGGTCTACCTGACTTAAAACTAGGTTGGCTGACACGGTCAACCTTCCCAGTTGAATAAAAAGATGTTTTGATAAAATTTTCTGCCGCTCGGAGGGTTGCCCGTGATTTGGACCCTCCGAACCAACAAATTCTAAAAACATTTTTCTTTTCCGAAATAATCAACCCAAAAACGGTTGCGATTCGGAAAAGTGGTCAAAAACGTCGACTTATGGTACCAAAATTATCCCAATCGGATAACTAGTCTTTGAGAAATCGCCAAAAACGCGTTCGTCAAAATGGCCTTTTTTCACCACCTATATAGGTTCTGAAAGACTTTTTCCGCAATTCCGGTCGAAAGTGCCTAAAAATACTTGAAATGAGCGTGGCAGCCCTGTACGGCACTGGAATAATGCAAAAACCCGGACCAAAATTGGTTTAGAAACAAAAATTTGGCCAAAAACTATCAAATTTGGACCCTCCGATTCCTTCCTTTTCCAAACCTTAAGTCGTTAGCTCTATCCACGGAGCTACTCGGAGGGTTACCCAAAAATTTCTCTAGTAACCTAGCACGTTATGCTAGCACGCTCCTAACGCAAAAAATTTTATTGCTCCTACTCTAAAAACTCAAAAACTCGATCCCCAAAACAGATTGATAAAATACAGAAAATTATCAAAATTTTGATCGAAAAATTTTCGTTTTTCTAACTTCTACTGAGTCTTTGCTCACGCGGTTTCTTTAGTAAAGGGGATCGAACTACGTAGCTACTCTCTATATAAAAGCTTTTTGTCTATCGGAACAGCTCGGATATCCGAAAATTTGGGGGTCTACAATTTGGTCGAAAATTGGTAATTTTCGACAAAAAATGGGTGTTTCTTGGGTCTAAATAGGAGATAAGGAATATATAATAAGGATAATAATCTATTAATAGTCGTTAATGAATAGTACTATACCCTCCTTTGCACCAAAATACCCGAATTAAGACCCTTAACTCGGAAATTTGCAATCGATGGAGGGTACAATCGGACCGCGCCAATCGTGCCCCCCACCACTTAAGTTTTAAAGAAATAGTACCCGAACGATACTAAAATTACTTCAACGATACCCAACAGTCGTTGCGGATGTTGTCCTTGATGTCCCTGTTGAGTGTGGAGCACGTTGATCAGCTTGCCACTCTACCATCCGGTCACCGGCAAAATCACCATTAACGTGCTTAAACACTCAAATTACACTCGAGGGAGGGTACCCAACCCTTCACCAAAACACACAATCTTTCTATCAGAAACGATATAAATCAATCTGAAACAACAACAAATAGGAAGTTCAGATCACATCCCGTCCGGAAATAACATATAAACTGTCACTTTATGTTTTTTACTGTTTTTGGTCTTTTTTGGATTTTTTTACTGTTTTTTGTATTTTTTTGTTTTTAAATAAATTTATTTTTGGCTTTTTCTTGGTTATACACTATTTTTGTTTGGTTTCACGCTTTCTCTTTAATTGTTTTTGGTCCCGGGACCTCGGGACAAGCGGGTTCATGACTTCCCACCTAACCCTCCGGCCCCCGGAATTTTCGGTGTTAACTGAGTTAAAAAGCTAAATTGTACTAGACGGAGGGTACGCACCTTCCCCCTAGCACAACAACGGTCATTAAGACCTCTAACTCGGGCATACGCCCGGAGCGGAGGGTTCGTCGCTGAAACGCTTGCTGATCATGATGGTTTCATGCCTTTAACAGGCCCACCCAGGAGCGCCATAAAAACGTCTATGTAACATTCGCCCAAATATCACACAGCGATGGAGCGTAGAAAAAGTACCTATTAACGACTGGCAGGCGTCAGTTACCTTAATTCTACTCGTTTTTTACCGTCTCGACCTTGCCAGTTGATTTTCTGGTCTGTCTAGGGCAAAGTAAAAAGTTACCATTTTTAGGCCATCAGTCAAACGACTTTTGATCAGCTTTCGTTTACATGCGAACACAACCACATAGCTGAGTCTCGGATCCTCAGACTACGTGATTGTCATTAAAAACACGGCTCGAACAACCTATTTTAACATGTTTTTGTGTGACAGTTCTATATTAAATCCATTAGAGATGGATTGACCCTTTCCTTTTTTTCTAGCTACTCATGCTCTGAAATATTAAATAATAACGGTGTTAATTAAGATCTAGGACATTACAGCAGCTGTTAAGGTTAGTTTACACAGTCCCTTCACATAGACAGTCTCTGAGGGACCAAGCCTCCGCTCCCGTAATATTCCTGAGATAACACTCTTATCTCTTATATTTCGTGTCCCGGGAGGGTTCCGTGGTATATTTCTTCCCCCACTGAAGCCTCCTTCTCCACAAATATCCGTCGCTAAGGTTCTTATCGTGTGTTATTGCCACGATAAGAGGCTTCGTAATTTTCTTGCACGACTGTTCTTCACAATCTCTATCGTGGTTCTGATTTTCGTCTTTTTTATTCAAAATGGCCGTCTTTTTTCTATTTCTCAGAAATGTTCTTCTTCCAATCGAAATTTTAAAAATAAAAATTCTAGAACATTCTGACCCTCCGTCGCAACACTTTTTTGCTCATAAGGCCTTTAGTCACTCTTTTTTATGTCGCCGGAAGGTTGTGCTGTGTCATCTGGCAGAATGGCACATATTCAAAATCGCCGAATCTGCATTGTCGTTCATTCTGGTCGAATGTCACATAAATTAATCAGTAACTCTAGCATTAAAGTGATTAAGTCTTAACTCAAAAAACTTGTAATCAATTAATTCCAGCAAGGGAAATTAGTTTTGACTCGAGAATTGAGTTTTGGAACTGGACCATTGGGATACCCCAGCTGTCCACCTTTCCACTGAGGGTTCACTCTGGTCCACTTCTTATTTGTCTCTGCTTTGTTTGCAATCGCTCTGCTTCCAATTGGGATAGGACTAATATCTGGACTAATATCCAGATAATTGATTAATATCTGGAAATTGCGAATAGCAATTTCCCGCTGCTTTTTTTTTCACTGCTTTCCCGCGATTGTAATTCGGTGGTTCTGATCCTGCATTTCTGAGATTTTCAGTTTTCGCGAGAAAGTTGAGCATGACAGGCTCAATTCGAATTTTTGAAAAATTTTATTTCACCCCAAAATTACGTTGTCTGTATTTTTCAAGGGTCAAACTTCCAAATATGACCGACTGGCACAAAACAAGGAGTTCTTGGAGCAGATTGAAAGTTTCGAATCGATCGCTTTTGGGAGCAAAAAAGGCGGTCAAGAAAACTAAATCAACTCGCTGTCAAATAAATCTTGAGGTAGATTTTTTATACTTCCGTTTGTAAAATTGATCGTGGTTTACTGGGGTGCTGTAGGTGTCATTTTGCTGGTTTGAGTAGTTTTTCTTCAAAATCATGGCTGTTCTGGTTATGTTTCTGACCTTTGATGATAATAAAACTACTTATCTCTGAATTATGTGAAACTACTTATGTCTCAAAACGACTTCTAAAAATCTTCTGGTCGAAATTCGAGCAATACAGTGAGAGCGACAAGTGCACTTGGAAATTAGCGTGCGATTGTACGGCGAACAATTGCAGAAATAGAACTGTTTTATGAAACGAGAAACTGACGGGGTCCAAACCCCTTGTGTGAACCACAGAATTAATATTACTACTACTACTACTACTAATAATTGTAAATAAAATATGGTATTTTAGTAGTTGCAATGCCACGGATAGATCAGGATGTTAAATTAGACTTCAAAGATGTACTTATCAGGCCGAAAAGAAGTACTCTGAAATCCAGATCAGATGTGGATCTAAATAGAACATACCCTTTCCGGAACTCTAAAAAAGAATATACTGGTGTCCCGATTATGGCAGCCAACATGGACACGGTCGGCACTTTCAACATGGCTAATGCGTTGGGAAAGTTTGATATGTTCACCTGCATGCACAAACATTACACGCTGCAAGACTGGGAACAGTTTGACAAGACTGCAACTGATGAAATGTATGAGAAAATAGCTATCAGTGGTGGAACTGGAGATTTAGAGAGATTAACCGAGATTATACATTATATCACTAGAATTAAGTACATTTGCTTGGATGTAGCAAATGGATACTCGGAACATTTCATCCATTTTGTGGAAAAAGTGAGACGGCACTTTCCTGAACACACGATAATTGCGGGAAATGTGGTCACCCCTGAAATTGTTGAAGAGCTCATTCTGAAAGGGGCTGATATTGTGAAGGTAAGCTTGCTGCTGATATGTTCTCAGAGCTTTTTCTAATTGAAATGGTTTAACCTCCCTGCTATTGTAAAATCAAGTGTAGCTGCTCAGCGTTTTATTTTATAAAGAAACTAACGGGTGATGATGATCCCTGCGCGTTGTTGCTATATCGCTGAAAATAACCTTACGCCGATGGTTTCATCCTGAGATAGAAAGGATCGATACATCTGAACAAATTTAGGCGAGAAAAAGTAAAATAGTTTTTCTGCTTTTGCTTATTTGTTGGAGTTATCTTCTTAGCAATGAATTTAGTGCTCCAGTTTTAAATTTAAACTGCAAACGGTGAATTCGCAAATTGTCTAAGAATTACTCAGTAAAATTTCCAAAAAGTTTCCTTCAATTTGGGGACGAAAAAAGTGTCACAACTAAAGCAGCTTTCTGGTTGATGCTGTTTGATTTAACCACAGGGATGCGTTTGCGAGAAATAAGTTCACAGAGTTAATGAATCTATTTAATTATATCTTGGTCAGTAGCTTTCAACCAAACTCGTGAAGCTTTCATTAGGTTGGAATTGGCCCGGGTTCGGTGTGTACTACCCGTGTGAAGACAGGAATAGGGTACCCTCAGTTGAGTGCAGTGATGGAATGTGCGGATGCGGCACATGGACTGGGGGGTCATATCATCAGTGACGGGGGTTGTACCTGTCCTGGAGATGTAGCCAAGGCGTTCGGAGCTGGCGCCGATTTTGTCATGCTAGGTTGGAACCATTTCATTTTAGGTTACGATAACTTGTAGGAATGCTCTGTTCATTGTTTTTCACTGTTCGATAATTCAATTTTCGGTGCCATGTTATATTCAGATCAGCAATGTTTCTAGGGAGTATTTTCAAAGGCCTGCTGAGCAAGAGCTAATTTGGCTTATACTTGCTATTTATAGGTGTATTTCGTGTAAGAGAGGGTCTGGTGAAACTGAGCAATGTTTTTTCGAAATGTTGCATTGTTGTAGGTGGAATGTTGGCTGGTCACGACCAGTCGGACGGTGAACTAATAGAGAGAAACGGTCAGAAGTTGAAGGAGTTCTATGGTATGTCATCAAAGACGGCCATGGAGAAACACGTTGGAGGTGTTGCCGAGTACAGGGCCTCAGAGGGGAAAGCTGTTACAGTACCCTACAAGTTAGTAATTTTGTCCCGTGTTAGTCCTCTAAAGGCAAGATCAGTTAATAATGAACTAAGAGAGGTACAGTGAAGGAGTGTGGCGAAGGCAACCGTGCCAAATCCTGAGTATCTCACAGGAGATGAGAGAGAGCGTGTTTGTGTGAGTATGAGAGAGAGAGATAGATAGATAGATAGATAGATTGATAGATAGATAAATAGATAAATATGATGGCTGGCGATGAAGCTTCGAATAACTTGAAGAGTGTAATCGGTGTTAAGGAAGTTACGGATTTCAGTATGCACTGCTCGAGTGACCGGGCAGGTAAAGAGCAAAACATCTTTGGAATGAATTCCGTTGTTGCGATATTTCCAATGAACAAGCCACTGTTGTGAAGAATGGGTAGTTCTTGTCGGGTACTGACAATCTAGCAAGGGTGAAGTCGGCCATAAGAGGACTAACTGGCTCTTGGCGTAGTCTGTTCATGGCAGGCACTGTCGAATAAGTCTTTCAGATTTTTCCTTGAGTGAGGAAACCAGAAGTCCTGTTGTATGATGCTGCAGCTGTGTGCCAATCCACAAGGTCGTTTGCTGTCGTGATTATGCCGCAGAAAGAGGCGAATGAGTTGTTGTTCCGTATCCATTTTTACCCGGTTGCAGTTAGAGACAAGACTTATTGATTCGTCCTTTAATTCGAAAAAATCGTGTTCGTCGTGGAATTGGTAGCGTTTGTAGTCAACTGCGGGCGGGTTTAGGCGTCTTTTTTAGTAGCCAGTCATTGTTTTTAGAGATTATGTCGAGTCGGCATCACTTATTAGAAGCAAACTCATTGGCAAGGTCCTGAAGTGTGAGCTGGCGTCGTTCTTTCGGCGTCTTTCTCTACAAAAAGGTTGATATATGCTGCCTTTTCTAGAGCTCAGGTCCACGTGTTGAATCGGCCGTAGTCAATCACTGTTGAAGTTGGCTGTTTACTGAGGTTGGTTGTCGGCTGAAGTTGATTATCTGTAGGTAGAACGTCGGTCGAAGGCTGTAATTTTGAATGAGCGGGCCAATCTATTGAAGATCGTTCCACGAAGGCCGATCGTTTGATCTATCGAGAGTCTGTTTTGTCGCACGCTTTGTATCCACGTGTTCCATCGTCAGCAGGGTTGTCTTAGCTAGGTACAATCTTGGTGCGATGTCGAGTCCATGATGCAGTTTGGGAGGTTGGCAATCTAGATCCAGTGACGCTGATTAAATGAGTTGATTCAGTGTATCGCGGTCGTACTGTCTGTCCAAAAAAGTTTGCTGTCGATGTTTGATGGTGCATTTGTCGCGGCTTGTAGCTTCAAGTTCGGTATTGTCATCTTTTAAGGGGGCGCTACTCGTATTTTTCCGATGACGAAATTTACCTCCACTGTGTCGTCGGCAAAGCTGATCATATACTAAACAACTGATGCAAGGTCAAGCTTCGAGGCGTCGTTAGCAACATGAAAATGTGTGTCGAGAATTTTCTTTCCTGTTATCGAGTAATTTCGTGACAGGTAATTGTCGTTGAACTGGTTGCGTTCGTCAATCCATTCATTTGATCCGTTAGAGGTTCTAGGTCGATGTTTTCGTCTCATTGAGGTCGAGTGGTCCAGGCAAGTTGTAGTGATTTCCAAAGTCGTATCGTAAATGGCATTGTTATCCAAATGGGATCGAAGATCACAAAAACAAGCCTCAGTTATTTGCACCGGGTGAGATCCTTTCTGTCAATCTTCTACAATTACTTTGCTTCCACGAAAAAACATATGTACCGGGCTTTCAATTGATTCCTAGAGCTTTTCCGGGAGGTCTGATGTGAGGCTGTCGTTATTTCTAGTTGTTCGCATTGCCGGTAATTTGAAACTGTTTAAAGTTGGATGTCCACATGGTAAAGTTGAAACCTCTACTGATGGACATTGTTCGAAGGTCTTTCATCAGTCTGGTGGCTTCAGCAGGCGTTGATACAGCTTGGTAAAGATAGTTCATTTTGATGTTCCTTTCTGTGACTTGAAGTAAACTGGGGAATTTGTCGGCATGGTCTTGTTCCGGTAGCTTAGTAGGCAACAAGGTGAATCAATTGCTTCGAAAATGTGACGAGTATACTGGTAGGTGACAGGCTTGTGGTGGCCGTGTTTCTAGGTAGAAAGAACTGAACTTGAGGCCTAACGAAGCTATGAATGAACTTTGCCTCGATGTCTGTCTGTCTTCACGAAATCTCATGACAATTCCGGTGAGGTTAGTGAGGAGGTCGATCCATTGAGAAGAGTTATGTTGAGAGAGGTTCCTTTGAAGATGCTTGAAGGTGAGTTCCACGAAAAAGTTGTACTGCATGAAGACCGTCTGCTCCTGGTGTATGATGATGATGAGCCTCGGTTTGCTGTCTTGTCAGTTGGATTTGAGTTCCGATTGGGGACAGTGTTCATGGCGGAAAAACTGGCGTTGAAGGGTTCAGTACTGAGTTCCGAAGATGAGCTAGTGCTGCGTTCCATGAATTTGAGTTTCTGGAGTGCCCAAATGACAAGTCAAACTTTCTGACACGTCCACATTGGTTTGTGGCCTTGATGCGGTGTACTGCAATCGGCTACTGTGGAGTTGAGTTCCAAAAGCGGGGTGTGATGGACGCGAAAAATGATGTTCGGCACTCTGGGGGCATAAAATTCAAATCTTAAACGTTCATTGATAGAAACTGTGGGCGAGGTTCACACTGCTGCTACGGAAAAGTGTGGCGTGAAGGTTGCTGACAGTGATGGCTGGTGAAATTGTGGCGTGGAGGTTGCTGACAGTGATGTCTGGTGGCGAGAAGGCAAAATTTTCTGTTGTGTGAGCTGTGAAGTTGGTCGTTGTTGTTGTTTTCACTATATAGTGGCGTAGCGGCTTGACTGGTCGGTTGATTGTTCATGGCTATGCGAGTCGTAACGGGCGTAGACATGTTGCTGTTCAGTCGTGACGAAAGTGAAGGGGTTGAAGAGGACGATATAAGAGAATGAACGTATATGTGTAGTCTATATGCATCTTTGTAGTTAATTTTTTTTTTTTCAATTTGAGAAGGGTCGATAAAATGTGTTTCCGTTCGAGGTTCATTTTCTTAAGCATCTCATCGTTCATCTACGTGATTTCGGCGTCTAAATTGTTCATGAAACTGGAAACCACGTCTTTTGTATCATGGTGGGCTATAAGTTCCGTTTTTAAAAAACATAATGATGAGCCTCGGTTTGCTGTCTTGTCAGTTGGATTTGAGTTCCGATTGGGGACAGTGTTGATGGCGGAAAAACTGGCGTTGAAGAGTTCAGTACTGAGTTCCGAAGATGAGCTAGTGCTGCGTTCCATGAATTTGAGTTTCTGGAGTGCCCAAATGACAAGTCAAACTTTCTGACACGTCCACATTGGGTTGTGGCCTTGATGCGGTGTACTGCAATCGGCTACTGTGGAGTTGAGTTCCAAAAGCGGGGTGTGATGGACGCAAAAAATGATGTTCGGCACTCTGGGGGCATAAAATTCAAATCTTAAACGTTCGTCATTGATGGAAACTGTGGGCGAGGTTCACACTGCTGCTCCGGAAAAGTGTGGCGTGAAGGTTGCTGACAGTGATGGCTGGTGAAATTGTGGCGTGGAGGTTGCTGACAGTGATGTCTGGTGGCGAGAAGGCAAAATTTTGTTGTGTGAGCTGCTCGCTGTGAAGTTGGTCGTTGTTGTTGTTTTCACTATATAGTGGCGTAGCGGCTTGACTGGTCGGTTGATTGTTCATGGCTATGCGAGTCGTAACGGGCGTAGACATGTTGCTGTTCAGTCGTGACGAAAGTGAAGGGGTTGAAGAGGACGATATAAGAGAATGAACGTATATGTGTAGTCTATATGCATCTTTGTAGTTAATTTTTTTTTTTCAATTTGAAGGGTCGATAAAATGTGTTTCCGTTCGAGGTTCATTTTCTTAAGCATCTCATCGTTCATCTACGTGATTTCGACGTCTAAATTGTTCATGAAACTGGAAACCACGTCTTTTGTATCATGGTAGGCTATAAGTTCCGTTTTTAAAAAACAATGGTGCCTTATCGCGTTGAATTAATTTAACTTGTATACTGTACAGTAGTTTTAGCTACATTTTTTACTACATTTGAAATGCATGCTTAAGACGTAATTCAAAGCAGAGAGCAGTAAAATTTTTCATGAATTTTTTGTGCTTGCAACGGGAAAACTTGTTGTATTAACAGTTTGGAGTAACAAACAATAAATTGATTCAACGCAAAACAAAATCACTAACATTTTTTTTTCTTGAGGGTTACATCAATAGCAAAGCAGAGCTGAACCAAACAAGTGAAATAAAAGGCGTAGCCTCGAAAAACTTGGGCGCCATAATGTTCCGGACTAGTTCTCTAAAGGCAAAATGAGTTTAAAATGAGAGACAAGAGAACTAAGAGGGGAACAGTGAATGTGTGTGGGGAACAGGAACCCTAACAAATCCTAAGTATCTCACAGGAGATGAGAGACAGATTGAGTGCTCTTATAATGGCGAAACAAACTAAATAAAAACCGCATTGTAACTCAAAAATGGAGCATTGTAAATAAACATCAGCAATTAATTGCTATACCATCTTAAGTGAGGGCCAAATGTGCTCAGAGTGGCCGCGGGCAAGGTGAGCGGCTCTTAACACTGGGGTCGTGCGTTCGAATCCCACTTCGGTCACAGTCAGAGGGCATTCAGTGTCATCCGCCTCCTCATCAATAGGGACGGTGTTAAAGTAACCTGAACAATTCCAAATAGTAAATCTGGTGATGATATGTTTCGTAAAATTTTAAAATAAACTGCGCTAAACGGTAAATTCAATGAAAATGCGAACTTTTTAAAAGTCGATAAACGTAGTTCAAATTTTATATAGTCGTGATGTTTTTTTTGTTCAATTCAACTCCGTTGGCTAAAAGGTGGGCAAAATTCGCTCTCCAATTACAAGAGGTAATGGATCAGCGGAAAAACATAACTCTCCCAGTCAGAGTCGTATCTGGAATTTTTCGAAAATTTTGGTCGACCTTTTTTTTGGTCGACCAAATTGATTTTCCGAGTGCTCCGAGAAGATTGTAAAAAAACCCTATTTGAACCAAAATTTTGCACCGCAGGAAAATCTTTTGAAAGACAGGCAAAAAACCATTTTTTGTAAAATTTCGACCAAGAAATCGCGTTTTTTTTTGTTGCGCGTTCCCGTTATAAATTAGTATTTATTGGCAACTTAAGAAAAATTTTAGGGTCGGTCGGCGTAAAATGGATGTTTGTGAGGGGGGAATCCCTGAGAGGAAGATGAGAGTGGAGTCCCCCCACCTAAATCTGCCCCTACTTTCAGTGTTCTCAAATTGAGTTAATTTTACCCCAAATGGTTCCTGAAATCCAAAGAGCTTTGTGGCTGGAGCCACAAAAGTAACGGAATATTTGTGCTCGGGGTGGTTTTTTCTTCAGACAAATTTCGACTTTTTAACTAGCAATTTTTGGCGGGATATTTTTTTTATCATTCAAAAAGTATTGTTGTCTTGCATTAATTTGGAAAGGTATTTCACCTGTGATTATTTTTGTAAAGTTATGGGAGTTTAAAAATTTTCGTTTTGGTTAATTTGGGACCATTAACGCCCGATATATTTCGCGCTATTAATGCGTAAGCGAGATTTAATCCGTCTTAGAAATCGTTCCAAATTGGTTTAAAGAAGCTTATTTGACAAAATTGATTTGTTACTAGGTGCGAAATGTATCACATAGTACTTTATATGGCGTGGGGGAATGATTTTCACCAAAAATCTCAAATAAAAAAAAATCATTTTATTTTCATTACATTTAATTTTTTCATGTTATTACTGCTCTATAAATTGAGGCATGTCAGTTGGTAAGTTTTTTTTTCAAGTTGACTGGTATTGCTAATGCGTCATAATTGGCGTGCGTCACTTAAGAAAATTGAAGACTCAAAGTTTTACTCATTCAGTTTTTCCCAGTAGCACTATCGGTCATATTTTTGCTTGCGTATGCGAAGTGCAACTTCGCCTCTGTGTTACATTTGCGAAGCGAGTGTATCAGTGTATCATATTTTTGCTTGTGTATGCGAAGTGCAACTTCGCCTCCGTGTTCAATTTATGGTTTGATTTAGAGGAGATGTCGTGGTGACGTGTAGGGACATCCTTGGCGGAGTGAGGTCCACTTGCACCTATGTCGGAGCTTCCAAATTGAAGGAGCTGTCCAAACGAACAACCTTCATTCGTGTCACTCAACAAGAGAACAGAGTTTTCTCTTCTTGACCTTCAGGAATAATTACTTGGGACCAAACTCGTATTAACTGTTGTTTTGTGTTTTCTTTCATTGGATGTTTCTAATTTGAAGCATTTTTTGAGAATAAACTATGCAGCTGAGCTGCGCTGACTTAAATGCTTTATACGAGTGGTTTGTTTTATGCTTTGCTTTTCAATGCGAAACCGAATTTTAATTTTAAATTGACGTTGAAACCTTGATATTTTCCCGTTGACAGCATTTCAGAATTAAAAGTGTATGTTGAACATGAAACGATGTTTGCGTACAGTTGGCAACTGCAAAAATTGCAACGTTAAGCTAGCAGCTCGATAAGTAAAAAGTTGAGTGGCTATAATCAGTTTTTGTCCGTAAGTGAGGGCAGGTTTTTAAGAGTCGATGAACGTAGTTCAGACTCTTGTATTGGTCGCAATGATTTTTTTTGAGGAAAAGTCATAAAATTGTTCAGTCTCAAAATTACTTTTTCGTGGTGTCACTTGATTTTTTTTAATTTCAGTTCATCTCCTTTGTTAAAAGGAAGTCAAACTCCATTATCGAACAGCGAAAGTGTAAAGGGCACAAAAATTGGATAGGTTTCTAGTTTCGAAAGTAGAATTTAATTATCGAATTTCCCAGCGAAATAAATATTTTACCTATTGATCAATTTTTTCAATTTTTGTTAATTTTTGAAAAAAGTGTCATTGATAAATTGTTCAAAAAATTCAAAGATCTTACGGGCGTCTATTTTTTTCTTTGAAAATCAAAAGTTGGGCCGTAACTTAAGCATGCAGTTAAAATAGCATAAAAATTTGAAACTTTTAAAAAGATGTGCAAATACATAATAGCTAATCAGATTTCATGGTCCTTATACTATCCACAACATTGCAGCTAACGATTTCATTACACAGCATAGCTTGTGTTATAGTATGAACTTTTTTTCAACCTTAGTCGCAAATATGAATGCGATGCAAGTGTTGCGACAAAATGAATGCGATTCAAGTGTTGCCACAAAATTTTGATCCAGCTATTAAGTACAGCCAATGCTAAAGATATTAAGACACTATTATGTTACAAATAACACTTTAGCTTCAAGGTATCATGAATCTGTAGCGGAGAGGTAGGGAAAGAGACCAGAAACAAAATAAGAGGGTTCGAACTTGGGAAGGGTCGGATGTTTTTAAATGAACTTTTTCGTATACTAGTTAAAATGCCTCCGCTCTATAAATTGAGGCATATTGGTAAGTTTTTGGAAAAAAAATCGACTGGTACTGCTAATGCGTCATAATTGGCTTTTTTCACTTAGTAATTATGTAGACTCATAATTTGCGTGGGTCACTTGAGAAATTTTGTTGGCTCGAAGTTTTACACATTCAATTTTTCCCAGTAGCGTAATCGGTCATATTTTTGCTTGTGTGTGCGAAGTGCAACTTCGCTTTTGTGTTAACGTATATCAGAAATTGGTGATGAATGAGCACTACAAAATAATTGTCTTGGCTTTCATCCAATGTTTTAATAGTCATGCATCTGCCACTACGTGGCCGAGCCGAAATGTTCATCCAGTTTTTTTTTCAGAAACGAGAAATGTATGCTTAATCCAAAATTGCAAATTAGGTTACAAAAAACACGCGATAACATGTAAGTAAATCGAACAAATATTTATGCTATTTTATGCAGCTTTAAAAAACATCTGACGCAAAATTGATAGAACGGCGGAAAAAATGCTTAGTCTGGGTTTGAGCTTCCTTTGTTAAGGCAATTATCTCACGCTTTGTCATCAAAACTTAATTTCTAAACAATTCAGCAAACTGTTATCATTCACGCGCAATACTTTTCATGTCGAATATAAGCAGATGAAGTGGTCACCTTCTGCAAATATCGCCTTTGAGGCTAGCGTTTTGGCTTCGTTTGAGTAAGAGACTGCCAGCTTAATACCTAGCACGCCCCAGAAAGATAAAATATTATCAAGCCTAACATCAAAGCGGAACAGTTTTTTGGTGAGTACCTTGCCGAACAACCCGGGTTGACAAAAATGCTTGTCATATTATGAAAAAAATGCTTATCATACTATTTGATACTATTTCATAGACCAAAAAAATACTACGAAAATAGCATGATAAGCATTTTTTTACTACTATTGAACATTATTATAGGTTTTTTTTCCATACTATGAAATTGTATGAAAAGCACTTTTTCCATAAATGAAAAAACCAAAAAATGTTCGTTTTGAAGTTTTGTGTTTCATGCGAAACACTACCCCTGGACTTTTTGTCATAAGAAAACCCAGAGTGTAACTGGTAGGTACCACGCAGATAAACTGCATTTGGTGATTTTTGCCACCTAAGTTAATTTTACATTTTCACATGGAGTTATATACCAAAAATGTAACTTTTTGTATATGGGTAGATAATTTTTGGTTTGAAAGTTTTTGTAGTTGAGAGAATTTTTTTTTTTACAAATATCTTTATGTTAGCAAGTGAAATAAAAAAATCAATCCTGTTTACAAAAAAAAAACACATTTTTTTGGGATTTTTTGGGAGAAAAACTCACCCTGGACTACGTCTCAAATTCGTGCTTTTGCTGATAAAAAAATGCATATCATACAATTTTCATTTATGAAAATTTTATGATAAGCATTTTTTTGACCAAAATTAAAATCATGTTTTTTTGAGCAGAAAGATTCAAAAGATGGAAATAAAACAGAAAGATTCAAAAGATGGAAAAAAACAGAAGTATTTCTCTAAAAACGTTCAAGTAACAGTTTTCAAGTTTTGTTTGAAAATTGTATGATAAGCATTTTTCTTCTATGGACGTCAACCCGGGAAATCAAGTCATTTGATAGATTGATTGAATTGTAGTAATCTTCACTGTTGATTTTTTTATGAGTCACTTCAACTTCATTTGACATATGGAAAACAATTTTAAATTTCTCAAAACGAGGATGCTTCGAAGAAAAATTGATTGAAAGAAAAAATGATAAATTTCACAGCAGACGCTAAAATAAATTTTAGGTCCAGTTTTCCTTATTGCGCTTTTCTGCAGAAAATTTATCACTGATCAAGTTAATGGTGATGTGAAGTTTTTTTGAAACTTGCATGCTCTGAAATCAAACATTTTCCTTAGTTTCTTTGATGATGGAAGTTTTTGCAATTGTTTTTTGAAGAGTCGATAAACGTATATTTTTATATAGACCGCAATGAATTTTTTCCGTTTTTTTTCAGGAAAAGTCATAAAGTTGATCAGGTTTAAATTTTAATTTCCGCAATTTGAGTTTTGGTGTTTTGCTCATTTCATTTCTTTGTTAAAAGGAAGGCAAGCTCTAGTTTCAAAAGTTGATAACTTAAGGCCACAAAAATGTGATTGACTTCTAATTTCGTAAATGGAAACTAATTATCAGATTTCACAGCAATGGGTCTTACATACTGATCCTTTGTTCTCAAATCGTGTTATTTTTATCAAAAAAGTGTCAATCATAATTAGTTGTAAAATTCTAATAATTTCAAGGCCAGCTACTTTTTTCTACAGAAAAGAAAAATGAAGTCACTACTTTTTGTCTGTTAACTTGCTTTAAATGACTTTTTCCTACTGTTTGTTGGATATGCTTAAATTTGCAATTAGCCAGCGGGTGTTACCAAATCGGAACTAGAACTTTCCTCAGTTGAACGACTTGTCGAGCAGATTCAATTAATCATTCGATAGCTGTTTTTTGCGATGACAAAATGTTCATGCCTAGGATGACAAAGATATAAGTATCCGTCCACTTTTTTGCAAATTGAAAATTTCCCCAAAAAAATTTTTTTCTCAGACTATTGTTTGGCTCCTTAAGCCGACTTAGTTGGCGTAGCACGGGTTTGGGTTTTTTCTTCAAATTTCTCTACCTTTTTGATGTAATCCTGTTGTTGGGCAGGTAATTTAACTCCCAGAGTCTTCGATGTTTTTTCTTTAGAAAAAAAATAAGTTGTTGATATACTCTTAAGGATGAAGTTTGTTTGACTTTTCGTTCATTGTTTAGTCGCTAGAAAGCAACGAACGAAGCCGTGTTTCAGTGCTTTGCACATTCCATATTTAAACACGATTTTATGTAAATGCAAGTTTGAACAAGGATAGCCGACCAGTCTTAAAAAATACATTTTTTTTTTTCAAATTGGTATCGTGATAAAAAGGTCTGAACAAGAATTAGATTTTGGGTATAATTGAAATTTATTGTAAAATAGCTCAATTAGAAAACATTTTTTGAAGAAAACGACTAGAAAAACGCAAAAAAAAAATTAAAAAAATCGAAAAAAATTTTTTGCAGAAATTTTTTGAAATTTCAAAACTTTGAGTCGCAAAATTGCGCTAAAAAAACTCCAGAATTGAGTAAAATTATGTTTTCACAGCTCAAATTAAAGCTAAATAAGCTATTGTAAACCTACACGGTCACCTTATCACCTTATTAGCTCGAAATGAGACCGAAATTGATAATTCGAAAATGAGAGAATCTGGAATTACAGCTTTGTTTTGCAAAGGTTTCCTGCATTTAAGTTTTCGGAATTTAGATCACAAACAAGATTGTATATCGCAAAAGTCATTTTTGCCAAAAAATTTTGATTCTGACTAATTGCAAACTTTAGACTTGAAGCAAAAAGGAACTAATTGTTTTGAACATTGAAAATGGTGAGAAACTTTTTATTCAGGTGTGTTTAGTTTTTTTTTGTTTTCCAAGCAAAATCGGGTACCACAAATAATCATCGGACTGCGTTGAGTGATATTTTAACTGCGTAAAGCTTACAATAGCCTAATTTAAAACGTGAAAACTTAATTTTACTTGAGTACGTTAGTTTACTTTGAATAGTTTAGCGCCTTTTTGTAATCAAAATTTTCAATAAACTCAAAAAACTGCAAACCTTGAAACTTCAAACCAAATCAAAAATTAAAACAGGGATAGCCGGTTACTGTGCAAGTGGCACGGAATGTTTTGACAATATTCTTAAAAAAAAAAAAAACAACGTTTTTTTCTAATCATTGTCGTTTTTTTTCGGCGTGGTGTGATAAAAAGATCTGAACAAAAATTAGATTATAGGTATATTTGAACTTGATTGTGAAATAGCTCAATTGGAAAACAATTTTTGAAGAAAAACGAAATTTCAAAACTTTGATTCGCAAAATTGCGCTAAAAAACTCCAGAATTGAGTAAAAATATGTTTTCACGGCTTAAATTAAGCTTGAATAAGCTATTGTAAACCTACACGGTCACCTTATTAGCTCGAAATGAGACCAAAATTGAAAATTCAAATCAGGACTGAAAGAGTTTTAATATGACATATCACTCAACCAAGTCCTATGATTCTTTGTGGTACCAGATTTTGCGTGGAAAAAAAATAAACACACGCAAATACAAAGCTCCTCCCTATTTTCAATAGTCGGAACAACAAGACTGCCGCTAGCAGGGCGAAAACTTAAATTTTTCAACGGCTTTTATTTTTCTTCAGAGTAATTTAAATCAAAATAACTGATAAAAGTATTTAGAAATTTTTTTTTTAATTATGGAGATTTTTTGATGCTATGTAAAATACAAAGTAATATGTTCGTGATGCAGAATTTTTTATCATATCGATGCTTATTTCTACTTTTCATGCCATTTTTAGAGCTGCTTTTTGTCGTGTTTTGGCTAGTGTTTGCGAAGCACAGCTTTGCCTCTGTGTGAAAAAAACATCCGTCAAAGTTTGTCAGTTAAAAAGTCAACATTTGCCAGGAGAGAAAAAACCACCCCGAGCACAAATATTCCGTCATTTTCTTCGAAAGTAGTCGGAATAACGTATTTCACTATGCCTGGTTATTCCTTCGACGCTGGTTATCTGGAGAAATATTAATTGTGTCGCAGCTTTTCTCTATCAATAATTATAAACGCCTGCATACCATTATATTTTTGCGAAGCTTCATTTTGTTTCTGTTTAATTAATTCAACGAAGCTCGGAAAAGGAAAAAGTGAAAAATTATCGGTATGAAAGAAAAAATGTATTATAAGTGCTTTGTGGAACATAAATGATCTAAATTGGGTTATGTATAATTGAACATTTTACAAATAGAGAGGCTAATTCTGTTGGTTGGTACAAAGTATAAATAAAAAAAACTGATTAAAAATTGCATTCTTCTCTTCAAATGCTCTCCTCGTAAATAAGATCTAGTTTTCGCGTTTGTTGATCGCTCGTCGAATCTTCTGGGTAATGTTTCGCGGGTGAGAAAACATTGAAGATATCGTATTTGGTGTTCACTTTCTTGCGTTGAAACAGGAAATTAGTGAAATATGACACTAGCAAAATGGTTAAGAAGCAGAGAGCCATGGAAAGTGTGCGGAACGGGAACATCTGCATTTCTTTTTCCTGGTCGTAGAAAGGGTATTTTATGATGGGAGGAATCGAAAAAGCCTTCACGCCTCCGAGAAGTCGGAAAATTAGTCCAATCACAAAACCTGAAACGTTTAGTAAGGCATGCAGTGTGAATTTAAAAAGTTCTTTTTTTTCTATCGATGCTTGTTAAACATCCAGAGGAAACATTTTAGTCGCTTCTTGTTAATATGTCTACTGATTGAAAGCGTATGGACAATTTATGAAATCGTTCCTGGATTTTTCTTCATTACACAAACTACAAAAACAATATGCCGAGAAATTGGCCAGAAAGAGACCATTTGATTAAAAATGGCAAAACCTTTAATCGCCTAGCCTCAGTCTTATGTTTGCAGCTTGTTTTGTTTGAAGACTACGGCTCATTTCTAGCGTCAAATCTTTGGCCTCAAATTTTTGGCATCAGTGTAAGTCAAAATGCGCGGAAGTGACAAATCACTTCACTCGCGAAGTTTATTTTAATATTTTTCAATATAGTGCGTAGTCAAATAAGGTATGCATTTCAATTCTATGTGTTATTTCACTTGTGATCGGGAACTAGACTTTTTCTCCCGTAAACAAATTTTTTGGCTTTATTGAGCTTGCATTATTCCTTTCCTTTTTTCTGGAGGTAATGCGCTTGCCTTGCCATGTCTGGGTTTCGAGTAGTAGTCGCACATTGTTTTTTATCCAGTGTGAATAAATCTGAAACTTTTATCGAGACAAATTACATTTTTGGCCTAATGCTTGTCTGCTTATGTTTTTTTTTCTTCTTAAATGACTTTTCATGGATGGTTCTTGTGTTTGGAGCAATCTGTAACTGTCTATATTGTTGATTTCTTCCTGTAATTTGAAACGTACTTGCTCTGGTTTTACATATTTTGCTTTTAATTTGTTTCTCACATGGAAGTTTCATTCAGCCTACATGGTTTTGGCTTATATCTTAGTAGCTCAGTCAACTTATTTTGAGTCGTTAAAAAGCACAAATTTAGGATTTTCAGTTAATTTAAGTCGATTGTGGTGCAGAAATTCGAAGTTTTAAAAGTTAATCGTTCAAAGTTTTTAATGA